>NC_134103.1:35037039-35767039 GCF_000715075.1 Nicotiana tabacum | reverse complement strand
TACCTTCGCATCTTTTAGATACTCAGTAAAAGTGGTGAGGTAGGGGTAAGTAGTGTTACTTTGCTGCGCCACCAGGGTAATGTTGGCCAACATCAGGGCACCTACATTGATTGGGTACCCGACCATGATAGATGCCACCAAAACAGTTCGAGGAACAGGTAGGTTGTTCTTATTCTAGATCGGGTCACGCCTGCTACACACAAAGTTTTTCCAACCTTTTGCCTCAAAACTTAGCATGCTTCGGAGAATAGGTACCCCAACAATAATCCATGGTGGAGGTGGTCCCCATGCTAAAATCTCTGCAAGACATGTCTGACCTCTTATTTCAAGGCCAATTTCTCTAAATACTCTTTTGGCTCCAAATCCTCAAATCCCAAGTACGCATTCATCGTGTGTTGATCAAATTTCACTTTAAGGTTGCGCACTTTGGTTACCTTTGTCCCTTTGAGAATATGTGAAGTGTTGGCATAAAACTCGCGGACAAGGTTCTCCTTGACATCCACTACCTTCTCCGTAAATAGCATCTGTCCCTTTCTCTTTGTGAACTGCTCCAGAACATTGGGGTTGTACCTGTCAAGATCTTTCAATAAAAAACTACCGCTCATGAGTCAACGACCTCAATGGCCACCACATCCGGAAGTCAATGAAAGCTGGTAGGCTCACAAATCTATTTTCCCAATCTTCCTTCTTCTTTGTCTGAGTTACATCAACAGATGTACCTCCCCCCCCTCTCCCATCATCAGGAACGTCATTAGAACCTGATTCTGTGGCAGCTGCCTCGGAAGCCTGGCTAGCACTTTCCAAACCCTCAGAGTGCTGTGAGATGTGGAAGGCACATCCAGAGGCTCAGATCGCCCCTGTGGCCTAGACTGCTCAGCTATGTGATCTTCTGGAATAAATACTGAGTTTCCCTCGGAGGCTAACCTAGATAGGGCATAAGATCTAGACTCGGAGAGGTCTGCACCCCTCCCTCTGCCTGCTATAACTTTCTTCCGTATTGTCTTTGGCACACTTAGGGGCAAGGCACCTCTGCTCCAACCCCTTGAAGACTCTCATCTTCCCTTGGAGGATTCGCCGCATCCTCGTGATCGAACCATTATATGTATCAACACAAAGAGAATTGTCAGTTGAAAATCATAATTCAACACAGTTAAGACTCAAGTAATCAAGGGAGAACAATTTAGAAATAGTGGGGTTACAGAGGAATAAGTATGCTACAGAAATAGGATTGTTTGGTCCGCACATTTTCTTGTGTGGCCCGCAGAATAGGAGTGCGGACCGAACAATTTCAAGTGCGGCCGCACTTCTGATAAAAACCTTTAGAGGCTCAGATGCCTCTTCTCTGAAGTACAGTGCGATGCCAATATGCGGCCACAAAATTCATGTGCGGTCTGCAGAATTGTAAGTGCGGCCCACACATTTGATTTCTCAAGAGACAACTTTCTGATAGACAGTGCGTACCTTAATGCGACCTCTCCAAGAATTCTGCGGTCTGTACAGTTAAAGTGCAGCCGCAAAAACACTATCCTTTTACCAGTCACCACAATTAGCCAACTGCGGATGACATAATTTTAAGTGCGGCCGCAAATTTCAAAGATAAATGAACAAGTCTATATTTTTACCTAGGTTTTGCAAATACTTGTTCAAATCTAAGCGGCAACATGGTATACACATAAGATTCAACTAACCCAACTCATTCTAGCATCTTTCAACAACTACCTAGTACAAATCTACCCCAAATGGATACATGAATGAAAAATAATAACAGATGGCCTAAAAAGAAGCTAAAAAGAAGAAAATAAATGCAAAAATCAAAATAAAAAAAAAATCAACATGAAATGAAGCATACCAGATGATGTGAGTGTGCAAGATCTTATGATTGCAAATGTGTGTGTGTGTTTGACAGTATGAGGTTCTTAGGTAAGCTCTCAAAGTCACAATGAATTCTCAAGAAGGTGAAAAGTGTAAAATGAGGCCAAAACTTCTATTTATACTTGGAGTTAATGAGAGGGAAAAGGGCCAAGTGCGGCTGCACAATTCCAAGTGCGGTCCGCACTCCTTCACCTGGCCTTCAGAGGTCTGCTTCTCATGTGCGGTCTGCATAATTTCAAGTGTGGCCGCACAATTTTCCTTGCGGTCACACAATTGCCCCGCACTGACATGGAAAAAGATCAGAGACCGTGTCATTTGACATCCAATTTTTCTCCAGGATGTGCGGTCCGCAGATGAAATATGCAGCCGCACAAACTCTTCAGCAATGCCATAATTTTTCTGGGGCCGCACAATTGACAAGTGCGGTCCGCATTTCCTTCTTCACTTACATAATTTTATTCACCTTTCTTCATCTAACACTCAACCCTGCAACACACTTCAAATCAAGTTGAAAACAACAAAGAATATCTAACTATAAAAAGAAAATAAAAAGATCTTGGGTTTCCTCCCAAGAAGCGCCTGATTTAACGTCGTGGTATGACGCAATGTCAAAGCATCCTTAAGTGAAGTAAATGACCGCCACCATATGGCTCTCTCCAACTTTGTCCAAATAGTGCTTCACCTGGTGACTATTGACTCAGAATATTTTATTGTTCTTGTTTTTCAAATCCAATGCACCGAAGGGTGTCACACCAACAATTTCAAACGGGCCACTCCACTTGGACCTAAGCTTCCCAGGAAACATCCTTAACCTTGAGTTAAACAATAATAGAAGATCACCGGCCTTGAACTCTTTGTTCCTAATGTACTTGTCATGAAGATAATTTATCTTTTCTTTGTACAAGGACGAACTCTCGTATGCATGGTACCAGAACTCATCTAATTCGTTCAAGTGTGCAACCCACAAGTTAGCGGCTACATCCCAATCAAGATTCAATTTCTTCAACGCTCACATTGCCTCATGCTCTAGTTCCACCGGAAGATGACAAGCTTTCCTGAACACTAACCGGTATGGAGACATTCCGATAGGTGTTTTGTAAGCCGTCCTATAAGCCCATAATGCATCATCAAGCTTCTTGGACCAATCCATCCGATTTGCATTCACCTTTTTATACAAGATACTCTTTATCTCCCGGTTGGAGACTTTTACTTGACCACTAGCTTGTGGATGATAGGGAATCATGACCTTATGAGTAACACCATACTTGCTAAGTAAAGTGTCAAAATCCTTGTTGCAAAAGTGTGACCCCCCATCGCTTATGATTGCACGTGGATTACCAAATCTTGTAAAAGTATTCTTCTTCAAGAAAGGCACTATACTTCTTGCCTCATTGTTAGGTAAGGCGATGACCTCAACCCATTTGGACACATAATCAACCGCGACCAAGATGTATGTATTTCCACAAGAACTCATAAAAGGGCCCATAAAGTCAATGCCCCAAACATAAAAAATGTCAATCTCCAAGAAGGTTGTGAGAGGCATCTCATTTTTCTTTGAAATTCCACTGGCCCGTTGACATTCATCAAATTTTTTAAATAAGTCACCTGCATCCTTGTAACGAGTAGGACAATAGAAACCACTAGTTAGAACTTTGGCCGCCGTTGTTGCTCCACCATGATGACCACCATATGGCGAAGAATGATAAGCGCCAAGAATATCACCTTGCTCATATTCCGGTACACACCTTCTAATCACCCCATCCGTGTAAATCCGGAATAGGTATGGCTTATCCCAATAATAATCATGACAATCTCTTTTGAGCTTCTTCCTTTGGTTTGAAGAGAACTCATCCAGAATGATACCACTCATAAGAAAATTTGCCTAGTCCGCAAACCACGACACCTCTTTCATTGAAAGTGCCAAAAGTTGCTCATCAGGGAAATAATCATTGATTTCAAGGCCATCATGTGGCCTCCCCTCCTCCTCCAAACGAGACAAGTGATCCGCAACTTGGTTTTTACTACCCTTCTTGTCTTGAATATCAATATCAAATTCTTGAAATAAGAGAACCCATCTCATCAATCGAGCTTTAGATTCCTTTTTGCTCATAAGATCGCGAATCGCCATATGATCCGTGTGGATAATAACTTTGGCACCCATCAAGTACCGGCGGAACTTCTCAATTGCAAACATAATAGCAAGGAGATCTTTATACGTAACAGTGTAATTAACTTGGGCACTATTCATGACTTTACTAGCATGTTAAATTAGATGAAAATCTTTGTTGATACATTGCCTCAAAATAGCCCCAACCATTACGTCACTTGCATCACACATGAGTTCAAAAGGCAAGCTCCAATTTGGAGTGGTAATGATAGGAATGGCTGTGAACATGAGCTTCAATTGTTCAAAAGCCCTCATACAATTATCATTGAAAAAAAACTTGGCATCCTTATCAAGGAGCTTACACAATGGGTTCACCACTTTAGAGGAATCTTTGATAAAGCTCTAGTAGAAACCTGTATGGCCTAAGAACACACCCTTCACCGAAGTTGGGGGTGGAAGCTTAGAAATTACCTCAATCTTCGCCTTATCAACCTCAATTCCATTGTTTGAGATCTTATGGATGAGGACAATGCCTTCCTCAACCATGAAATAACATTTCTCCCAATTGAGCTCCAAATTGGTCTCTTCACATCTAGCCAACACTTTGTCCAAATTTGCAAAACAATCATCAAAAGAATCCCCGACCACCGGGAAGTCATCCACGAAGACTTCAAGGTAGTCCTCCACTATGTCCATAAAAATATCCATCATACACCATTGAAAAGTCGCCGGTGTATTGCACAAACCAAAAGGTATCCTCTTGAAAGCAAAAGTACAATAAAGACATGTAAAAGTTGTTTTCTCTTGATCTTCCAGATCAATAAGAATTTGGTTGTAGCGTGAGTACCCATCAAGAATATAATATAAAGCACGACCGGCAAATCTATCGAGCATTTGGTCCATGAAGAAAGCGGAATATGATCCTTCCTTGTGACCTTGTTGAGCTTACGATAATCCATACAAACTCTCCAACCGATCACCGTTCTTGTGGGAATCAATTCATTCTTATCATTGGTAACAACCGTCATTCTTTGGGACACATTGAACTGGATAGGTCCATGAACTATCAGAGATGGGATAGACAACCCCAACATCCAACCACTTGATAATATCCTTCTTGACCACTTCTTGCATAGCCTCATTGAGTCTTGTTTGATGTTTAATAGATGGTTTAGCACCATCCTCCAACTTGATCTTATGCATGTAAAATGCGGGGCTTATACCCCGAATATCCGCCATAGTACACCCAATAGCCTTCTTCCTCTTTTGCAACACCGCCAATGTGGAATCAACCTGCATGTTAGTCAAAAACGATGAAAGAATAACCGGTAAAGTAGAACAAAGGCCAAGAAATTCATACCAAAGGTATGGAGGCAATGACTTCAACTCCAAAGTAGGCGGCTCTTCAATATAAGGCTTTGTAGGAGGAATCTTCCTATTTTCAAGATCCAAAGACAATTTTCGGGGTGCATAGGTGTACGACCCCATCCCTTGCAAAGAATTCACACATTCCATGAAACCATCCATCTCATCATCATTAAAGTTGAGCGAAATAGCTTCCAACATATCACCAATATTTATTAAAACACTTATATCATCAACAATAATATCGGTCACCAAATCCACAAAAGAACACACCTCATTGCTATTTGGTTGCCGCATAGACTTACACATATGGAATACCACTTTTTCATCACCAACCCAAAAAGTGAGTTCTCCGGCTTTCACATCACAAAGAGCCTTACCCGTAGTAAGGAAAGGTCTCTCAATAATTATAGGCTCTTCATAATCAACTTCGCAATCTATAATAACAAAGTCCACCAGAAAAATAAACTTATCAACCCGGACCAAAATATCCTCAATCACTCCTAATGGTCTTTTCATGGTACGATCGGCCATTTGCAACCTCATATATGTGGGTCTTGGTTTCCCAATTCCCAAAGTTTTAAATATCGAATAGGACATTAAATTGATACTCGCCCCAAAATCACAAAGAGATTTAGCAAAATCAGCACTCCTAATTGTACAAGGAATCGTGAAAGCACCGTGATCTTCCAACTTAGGAGCCATGGAATGAACAATTGCACTCACTTGATGAATGACCTTGTGTGACGACCTGGCCGGTTGTTTTATGTATTGTAGTCCTGTTCCCCTATTTATCGCCTAGTCTATGTTAAATTATAGTTACGTGACTTGCCGGGGTTGTTGGTTTGGTTTCGGGTGAGTTTCAGAGTGAATCGGGATACTTAGTCCCAAAGTTGGAAGCTTAAGTTGAAAGAGTTGATTGGGGTTTGAATTTTGTGTAGACGACTATGGAATGGAGTTTTGATGGTTACAATAGATTTGTATGATTATTTTCGACTTAGGAGTATGTCTGGATTTTAATTTGGAGGTCCGTAGATCATTTTGGCTTGAATTTTCTAAAGTTGGAAAGTTGAAGGTTTGGAAGGTTGAGAAGTTTGACTGAGAGTTGACTTTATTGATATCGGGTCTGAATTTAGTTCCAGGAGTTGGAATAGGCCTGTTGTGTCATTTATGACTTGTGTGCAAAATTTGAGGTCAATCAGAGTTGGTTTGGTATGATTCAGCATTAGTTCTAGAAGTCGGAAGTTCATTAGTTTCATTAGGCTTGAATTGCGGTGCGATTCATGATTTTTATGTTGTTTGATGTGATTTGAGGCTTCTACTAAGTTCATATCATATTTTAGGATGTGTTGGTATGTTTGGATGGGGTCCCGGGAGCCCCGGGTATGAATCAGATTGAGTTTTGGACTTAGAGAAGTGCTGTTGGTTTTTGGTTCTAGTGTAGCCGCACCTGCGAGGCCAAAGGTTTTGGTCACAGGTGCGGAGACGCATGAGCATCCATTTTGTGCACATGTTAGAGTATGTGGGAGGCTGCCTGTGAAGTGCAGGTGCGAATGGACTCCGCATCTGCGAGTCCGCAGAAGCGGACAAGGAGGCGCAAGAGCGTGACCGTGAGGTGCGGCCAAGTGTTCGCATAAGCGGACCCTGTGTTGGTCTGCAAGTTCCGAAGAAGCGGAGAGTTGTGTAGATGCGCCACCGCAAGTGCGGAAGGTCAGGACTTGAGTGAATCTCGCAAGTGCGAGATTTCCACTGTAAAAGCGGCATCGCAGAAGCGACCAATCTTCCGTAGAAGCGGATATCGCTGGGCAGAAATAGAGAAATTGAGGGTTTTACTTCATTATCCATATTTTGAGTTAGAGAGCTCGGTTTTGGGCGATTTCGGAGGGGATTTTCAAGGATTGGATCGGGGTAAGTATTTTTTGACTCGGATTTGCTTATTATTCTTGAATCCATCATTTCTTTCATCATTTAATTAGTGTTTTGAATTGGAAAAATTGGGTATTTTGTGAAAATTTCCTTAACTATATATTGGGGATTTGAAGGTCGAAATAGTATGTCTGGACTCGTTATTGAATGGATGTTCGAATTTTGTAAATTTGATCGGGTTCTGAGGTGCTAGCTCGGGGTTGACTTTTTGAGTTGAATTTTTGATTTTCTTTAAGGGTTTGTTTGGAAAGCCACCCGGTAATTGAAATTAGTGTAATTACTAGGGTAGTAATTACACAATATAGTAATTACGACGACATGTTTGTTTGTCATAACGTAATTACAATTTAATTACAAGCGTACTGTTTGGTTGCACAAGTGTAATTACACAGTTAGGTTAAATTTTAAAGGAAGTAATTATCAAAATTTAAAAGTTAATATAATAAATATATGCCTATAAATAATATTTTATAAGTATACATGATATAAGATTTGGTATTTAAGATGCATATTTTTTTCTTGAATATACATTAATTAGTAATCATATATTTATAATTAATATTGAAAAAATAATTGATATATATTTTACAAATTAATAATATTTAATTTAATTAATTATTAAAACAGAAAACATACGTTTTGTAAGAACACCATGGAATGCATGTTTGATAAAATAAATTAATATTTATAAATATAATTTCATAACATTATTCAAATATTTGACAAGACTAATCTATCAATTCTAACTAAAACATTAACAATATGTAATGTGAAATAATAAGTAAATACTACTAAAAAAAGTAAATTGGAACCATAAATATAATGCAATTTCAAAATCTAAAAAAAATCAGTTTAACATATGTCAAATTCCAACATAATAAAAATAAGTTCCAATACAACTTAAGATTAGGAAACATAATAAGTTTATAGCCTCATTCAACAACGAAATTCTACTGTAACGACATCACCCATTATATGCCAAGTTTATTAATGACTCATTATTTTTAATATTAGGAGGTGTAGTTTCAAAAACTAGAACAACAACGCAGTTACACTAAATAAAGAAAATAAAACCAAAAAAAAGAAATAAAATATACGAGCAATTACATGGATTCACAAGAAGTAACGGTAGAGAAATAAAAGATAAATAATGTACAAAGAAAATATATTTTAAAATTAAAAAGTAAAAAATAAAAAGAAATTAAAATAAAAAGAAATTAAAATTATGGAAATAAAAAGTGTAAAGAAAATAAATAAAAATAAAATAAAAAATGAAAGAAATTAAAAAGTAACCTTGTAATTGCATAGTGTAATTACCACCAACTCTCACCTCCCCCTTGAGAATTGGAGAGTATAATTACACTTCTTCAATTACACCCAATTCCATACTGACCAAGTAATTACTTGGCCAGACAAACATGCCAAACTGTGTAATTACATCCAATTACACCCAAATCAAATTCCCAGGTTGCTTTCCAAACATGCTCTAAAGATTGCACCTTTATTATTCGAAATAGTTTCCTACGGTTTGTATTTATGGTATTAGGTTATTTTGGCTAGATTCGAGCCGTTGGGAGTTGGATTTTCGTGGAAAAGGCTTACTAGTGGGTTGATTTAGCTTGTTTGATGTACGTATCTTGCCTAACTTTATGTGGGGGAAACTACCCCTTAGGATTTGGGTTGATTGTGCTATTTGTGTTATATGAAAGCCGTGTACGCAGTGTGACGAATGGGTACACGGGCTATATGTCGTATTTGACCGGTTTAGGCTATTTAGACTCTTTTTATGCCTTTAATTGAATTGTCTTGACATGTTATATCTTTGCTTATTAATCTACCCTTACATGTGTTGATCTACCCTTACATGCTTTATTTGACATTGTAACACTTGATCCACCTCTTACTTGTCATTTTCCTCTTATATGCTTTAGTTGAAGTTATTGCCTTCCTTATTGTCTTGTTACTTCTTTAATTGTTGAATTACTTTACTTGAAGTTGTTATTTCATGGAATATATTCTTGTTGAGTTATTGGTGTTGAGGTTGTAAAAGCCATTATCACATTGAGGCGAAGTTGTTGATTGTTTAGATATCTTTCTTGTTGAGCTATTCACTTTTATTTTGTTATTGTTGTGATTCTTGTACACATTGTGGTTGTGCCATGGGCTATTTATTGTGGAACCATTGGTAATGTTGATTCTTTTGGCAATTTGTGGATATGGGCACTTGTGGTGCGAGTTGTTATTATGTTGTGATATTGATACGCATGTGGTAGTATAAGACTAGGGGTTGATACACATGAGGTGAGATAAGGTGAGCTTGATACGCGTGTTGCTAGTAGGGGAACTACTTGAAGCCACGCGGTGTGATAAGGTGGGCTAAAAGGCGGGTAGCTATTTTAGAAAAAATAATTTTTAAAACTAAATGTAAGGCTCCCGCGGTGATATAAGAAAGATTGTGATTGAGATTGAGAAATGTGATTACGAGGCGGTACCTCGGTTGTGATTCTTGTTGTTATCTCTCATTTACCTCACTTGTATTTGTCCACATTGTTTCCTTGAATTTCTTATTACGTGCTCCTTCCTTGCCACCTTTATTGCTTTAAATTCAGTTGTAGCTTAACTTATTCTATTGCTTTATTGTCACTGTTTCCTCGTTTTCATTATTAGACTATACTATACTTGTTAGTTTTTCTTATCCTAGTAGGTATCTTGACCTAGCCTCGTCAATACTCTACCGAGGTTAGGCTTGATACTTATTGGGTACCGTTGTGGTGTACTCATACTACTCTTCTGCACATTTTGTGCAGATCCAGGTACCTCGGCATTAGTGAGTGGATCATACAGTTCGGAGACTGCAAGGTATATCTGCCCGACGTCCATATGCCTACGAGTCACCTTTTGCTACCATTTATTACTGTTTACCCTTTATTCAGACAATGATGTATACGGATGTTTTAGTACTTCTTATAGAGCTTATGACTCAGTCTCACCGGGTTTTGGGAGCATTGTAGCTGTGATTCAGTTTTGAAATGTTTATGAGACTTATTAGTTTATATTATGTTTCTAGTCTTTATTTATGTCATATTCTCTCGTTTGTTAGGATTACATAGTCTTAGAGACTAGGTGCCGTCACAACATCATAAGGAGGGAAAATGGAGTCGTGACAAGTTGGTATTATAGATCTAGGTTCATAGGTGTTACGAGTCATAAACATGTTTAGTAGAATGTTGCGGATCGGTACGGAGACGTCTGTACTTATCTTCGAGAGGCTACAAAACTGTTAGGAAAAGTCCACTTCTTTGGTTCCTTATCATGCAAATTTGTTGACTTCGAAATATGAATTTTTGTCTTTCTATTCTCTTACAGATGGTGAGGACATGCATTGCTGGATCTGACGATCAGACACTCGCACCCCCTGCTAGAGCCGTGAGAGGCCGGGGCAGGGCAGGGGCCGAGAAGGGGCACGTGGTGCAGCTAGAGCACCTACCCGAGATGCGACTAAGGAGCCACAGTAGCTCCGATTGGGGGACAGGCACCCGAGGTTCCTGTTGTCACCCCTGCTCTTAGGGAGACCCTAGCATAATTACTGAGCATGTTCGATACTCTAGCTCATGTAGGGTTGATTCCACTTGCTCCAGCTGCATCTTAGGCTAAGGGAAGAGCTCAGACTCCCGCGGCCCTGTACTCCAGAGCAGTGGGTCCATGTTGATCAGGTCCTAGAGGTTGTGCCAGTGTATCCCGTTATTCCAGTTCAGCCTAAGGTTAGGGTAGTGGTATTTGAGAAGGAGCATCTTAGACTTGAGAGTTTCAAGAAGTATTATCCTCCTACTTACAACGGCCTAGCTACGGAGGATATACAAGGTTTTCTAGAGATGTGCCATCGTATTCTCCATACTATGGGTATTGTGGAGAGAGCGCAGTTGCTTTTACTACATTCCAGCTGTCAGGATCAGCGTATCAGTGGTGGTGGGCTTACGAGGAGGGTAGCCCATCTGATGTAGCTTCACTCACATGGACTCAGTTTTCAGAGATGTTCTTGAGAGAGTTTGTTCCCCAGACCCTTCATGATGCGTGGCGCGTGGCGCGTGGCGTGTGGCGCGTGGCGCGTGGAGTTTGAGCAGTTGCGCTAGGTTACTATGACAGTGTCAGAGTATGTTATCAAATTCAGTGAGTTGTCCCGGCATGCACCTGCCTTGGTCTCTACAGTAAGCGAGCGGGTCTGCCGATTCATCGAAGGGCTCAAATATGGTATTAGGTTCAGCATGGCTCAAGATTTGGATACATATACTCCATATCAACAAGTGGTAGAGATTGTGCGGAGGTTGGAGGGTATGCTAGGCCGTGAGATGGAGGACAGGGAGGCCAAAAGGCCTCAAGATTCTGGAGGATATAGTGGTGCTCATGGCCCAGCTGTAGCCCATCATGGTAGAGTCTATGTGAGCCGTCTAGTTCATTCATCACTTCCAGCTTCTAGTGGTGCTCCGGCTACTCCGAGGTCTCAGGTTGCCCATTTTGCTCAGACACTAGCTAGTGCACCTCCTGCATGAGGTGCCTTCAGCGGTCAATCTAGCCGACTAGGCCAGGGCCAGTTTTAGAAGCCACGCCCACTGATAGGTTGCTTTGAGTGTGGTAATACCCGACATATAGTAAGGGACTACCCCAGACTCAGGAGGGGTGCACCTCCACAGACTACTTAGGCTCCACGTAATCCACAGGGTCCTTAGACTTCTCAGATCGTGGTTGGTGCTCCAGTTGCCGCTCCACCTACATAGCCAGCTAGAGGTGGAGGTCAGGCGGGTAGGGGTCACCCTAGAGTGGGAGGCCAGGTCAGATTCTATGCTTTTTCGGGTAGGACGGAGGCGATCGTATCAGACGCAGTCATCACAGGTATGGTTCCGGTTTGTCATAGGGGTGCATAGGTCTTATTTGTTCTGGGATCCACTTACTCATATGTTTCATCTTACTTTGCTCTATATTTTGATATATCTCGTGATTCTTTAAGTTCTCATGTATATGTGTCCACGCCTGTGGGAGATTCTATTATTGTGAACCGTGTGTATCGGTCGTGTTTAGTTGTTATTGGTGGTTTTGAGACCAGAGTTGATCTATTGTTACTCAGTATGGTAGACTTTGATGTTATCTTGGGCATGAATGGATTGTCATCCTATCATGCTATTCTGGACTATCACGCCAAGACTATGACATTGGCTATGCCACGTTTGCCGCGGTTAGAGTGGAGGTGTACATTGGATTATATTCCTAGCAGGGTTGTGTCCTTCCTTAAGGCACAACGGATGGTTGAGAAGGGATGTGGGGCATATCTAGCCTTTGTGAGGGATGTTAGTGGTGATACTCCTATCGTTGAGTCAGTTCCAGTAGTGGGAGATTTTCCTGGTGTGTTTCCAGCAGACCATCCGGGCATGCCACCCAATAGAGATATCAATTTTGGTATTGACTTATTGCCAAGCACTCAGCCCATTTATATCCTATTATATCGTATGGCACCAGTGGAGTTGAAGGAGTTAAAGGAGTAGCTGCAAGAGCTACTTGATATGGGTTTCATCCGGCCTAGTGTGTCACCTTGGGGTGCTCTAGTTCTATTTGTGAATAAAGAGGATGGTTTTATGTGGATATGTATTGATTATAGATAACTGAACAAGGTTACAATGAAGATTAGGTACCCATTGCCATGCATTGATAACTTATTTGACCAGCTACAGGGTGCTAAAATGTTCTCAAAGATTGATTTGAGGTCAGGGTATCATCAGCTGAAAATTCAGGATTCGAATATTGCAAAGACTGCTTTCAGGACTCGGTATGGTCACAACAAGTTCCTTGTGATGTCATTTGGACTGACCAATGCCCCAGCAGCATTTATGTACCTCATGAACAGTGCATTCAAGCCATATCTTGATTCATTCGTCATTGTGTTTATTGACAACATCTTGGTGTATTCCAACAGTCGGGAGGATCATGAGCAACATTTGAGGATCATGCTCCAGACCTTGAGAGAGAAGAAATTGTATGCAAAATTCTCGAAGTGTGAATTCTGGCTCGATTCGGTGGCATTTTTGGGTCATGTGGTGTCGAGTGAGGGGATCAAGGTAGATCTTAAAAAGATTGAGGCTTAGAGTTAGCCCAGACCATCTTCAGCTGCTGAAATTCGGAGTTTCCTTGGTTTGGCTGAGTATTATCGCCGTTTTATAGAGGGTTTCTCATCCATTGCTGCACCTATGACCAGATTGACCCAGAAGGGTGCTGCTTTCAGATGGTCCGAGGAGTGTGAGGCGAGCTTTCAAAAGCTCAAGACTACTTTGACTACAACCCCAGTGTTGGGTTGCCTACAGGTTCGGGGTCTTACATTATGTATTATGATGCGTTATGTGTTAGTATTGGCTCAGTGTTGATGCAAGACGGTAGGGTGATTGCCTACGCGTCTCGGCAACTGAAGGTTCATGAAAAGAATTACCCGGTGCACGACTTGGAATTAGCAATCATTGTTCATGCATTGAAGATTTGGAGGCATTATCTGTACGGTGTCCCATGCGAGGTCTATATCGACCACCAGAGTCTCCAGCATCTGTTCAAACAGAAAGATCTTAACTTGCGGCAGCGGAGATGGCTAGAGTTGCTTAAAGACTATGAAATCACTATTCTGTATCATCCCGAAAAGGCCAGTGTGGTGGCCAATGCCTTGAGTCAAAAGGTAGAGTGTGGGTAGTTTGTCATATCTACCAGTAGCAGAGAAGCAACTAGCCATAGATGTCAAAAAGTGAACAAACAAATTTACTTTGAGAATAAGCCACTACCACGCCGCATGGGGCGCAGCGAGGAGCGACGCTGCAGTGTAGAAGTGGTCTATCAGGAAAAAGTTCGAGCTCTCTGGATTTCCCCAGAAGCGCGCTGCATGGGGCGGCACGGCGCGGTAGTGCAAAAATGTTAGAGTTATTTTCAAGTTCGGCTTGGAAAGGTTAGTTTCGTCCGGGATTGTTTCCACATGGTATAAATACACCAAAATACGATTTTGAAAGGATTTTGGACCTACGAAAGATTTAAGAACCAACCAAGGCAAAAAGACTCAAGAATTCATCAATATTTCAACATGCAATCGGTGTAATACGAGAGTTTGTATCGAATCATTAAAATTGATATTTTCTTTGTTTTTGAACCTTATTGAGATGTCATACTCCATTGCTATGGAGTAATTTCCATTAGGGCGTTGACAGATATGGTGTTTCGATAACTTGATTAGGGATTCGATTCTTGATAATTGTTAGAATTAATTGATGGAGCTTTAATTTATATTGTGAGTTATTTGTTATTTTGCTTAATCGAAAGACGAGTTTGATATTGAATTTCTTCACATCTTATGCTCTAGTTTAAATTCATGATTCAAATAGGTAATCGAAAGAGTCTCTTGAATTATTAATCGAACTAGAAAATAGGAAAATATTCGTGAGAAGTTACCCTTTAGATCATAACCATCATTTGATTGTTGCAACTGTTTACCCTGCTTCAATTGGATTAATTACTGAATTAACGTTTAATCAAAAGAGGAACATTAACTTCAAGTGCAATATGATTATCAGTTGAATTCGTGAGAATCAACCATATTATAGAGTGAATTAACTCAAGAATTGGATCCCGAGTCAGTTATCCTTCACCTATCTAGTCAAATACCCTTATCCCTCTCAGTGATATTTCTTCGTTGCTCATCTGCTGTCTTTTGTGATCAATTGTTATTTGCTTAATTTTTAGTAGTTAATCGTAGTAACAGTCATCAAATCAAGTGTTAATTTTCCTGGATAGTAATCAACTGGAGATTATTCGAACAATGTTTAAATCCAATCCATGTGGAAACAATAATTAATCTATACTATCTTTGACTAGCGAGCAATACTTTTGTGTTGTGTTTTGCACTCGTCAAATTTAGGCGCCGTTGCCGGGGATTGGGAATCAATAGTGTTTAAAATAGTTTTTAGCACTAATTCAAGAACCAAAATTTACTTTAGTGTATTCATGTTTCTCACTTGTGTGTGCAGGATACAGGTTTGGTTTCTCTAGTGTATGACTCGATCCTCTTCAAAGGAAGTGATACCCTACGAACCAGAGTTGGAGAAATACCTGCGACAACTAAGAAAAGAAAGAGACTTAACAGAAAAATTCTTGGGTCAAACTTCGACTCAAGATACCATGGCAAACGAAGAGAATGATGGAGTAGACTTAGATGCAAGAGAGGCAGCACAACAAGAAGCTACATGAAGAATTATTGATGAGACCGTCAACGATGATGGAAGTCAAAGATTAAATCTAAACCGACCCTTGGTTGAAGACCAGTTCGAGAATGCAACACCTAGGCTTGGAAGATCATTGGGTGACTATGCTAGGCCAGTATATAATCAAGGACTGTCAAGTGTCAGACCTCCACCCATAGCAGCAAACAACTTCGAATTGAAGCAAGGCTTTCTTCAAATTATCCAAAACAACTGCATTTTCAGAGGGAAGGTGAACGAAGATCCTAATACTCACTTGATGGATTTTGAAGAAATCATGAACACCTTCCAATATAATGGAGTATCAAAGGATGCAGTCTACTTAAGGGCATTCCCTTTTCATCGAAAGATGATGCAAAGAAGTGGCTTCGTAGCTTACCCACAGGTTCGATCAGCACATGGGAAGATATGACCAAGAAGTTTCTTGACAAGTACTTCTCAACTGCAAAAACAGGGAAGTTCAGAAGGGAAATCCACAATTTCTGCCAGAAGGAGACATAAATGATTTTCGAAGCTTGGGGAGAGATTCAAGGATATAGTAAGAAAGTGTCACCACAATGGAATTTATTTGTGGGGTAAAGAGCAAAAGGGCCAGAGTAGTGGGGTACAAAAGGAGATTCAAGAAAGTAGACATATGCCAGCTCAACAATTCCCTCAAAATATGAAGCAGGAGAAGCTTGAAAAATATTTTGGGCGATTCTTGGAGATGCTCAAGAAACTTTATGTAAACATTCCCTTCACAGAGGTACTCGCTCAGATGCCTACTTATGCAAATTTCTTGAAGGAAATCCTGTCTAGAAAGAGAAAATTAGAGGAAACAACAACGGTCAAGCTAAATGCCCACTCCAGTTCCATATTGCAAAATAAAATTCCCCAAAAGTGTGGGGACCCGGGAAGCTTCACCATACCATGCTCGTTAGGGAGTAAAAATTTTGACAATGCCCTATGTGATTCTGGTGCATCTATAAATCAAATGCCTCTGTCTGTATTCAGAAAACTAGAAGGTGAGCTTGGAGTGATCAAATCAATACCAGTGTCCCTATAACTGGCTGACCAAACCACCATTCTACCTAAGGGAATCATTGAGGATATTCTAGTACGGGTGGACAAGTTTGTTTTCCCCGCAGACTTTATTGTGGTGGATATGGAGGTGAACAAGGAGGTGCCTCTAATTCTAGGGAGGCCATTTTTATGTACATGCAGAGTTTTCCTTGATATCTGTGAAGGGCAGCTTATGCTCAGAGTGGGCAATGAAAAAGTGGTGTTCCAGATGAAGAGGATGATGAAATACCCAGTGATGAGGCGTCCGCCTACTCGTGTTTCAAGCTAGATGTTGTTGGAGAATTGGCTAAAAATTACAAGTTTGACAAGTTTGTAGGGGATACTCTAGAGAGGTGTATTACTCAGTCTAGCACAGTGGAAGATGAAGATCCTGAAATAAATAAAGAGGCTGAAGCTCTTGAAACTGAGGATCAAGTGGTTGATGAGGAGAAACTAAAAAAGGAGGCTTCTAAGCCTGATGTGGAATTGAAAGTCCTCCCTACTCACTTAAAATATGATTTTCTTGAACCTAACAATTTTCTGACAGGCACACATGAGTGAAAGCTGGTGGAGCTGCTGAAAAAGCACAAGAAGGCCATTGGCTGGAGTATAGCTGATATTCAAGGAATCAGTCCAGCCATTTGCATGCACAAAATTCTGTTTGAAGAAAATAACAATCCAGTGGTGCAGCCCTAAGGTAAACTGAACAAAAATTTGGAGGAGGTAGTGCACAAGGAGATCATCAAATTGCTAGATGCGTGAGTGACTTTTCCCATCTCTAATAGCCAGTGGATTAGTCCAGTGCAAGTTGTACCTAAGAAGGGGGATATAACAGTGGTAAAAAATGAAGACAATGAATTGATCCCCACAAGAACAGTCACTGGATGGAGAATGTGCATTGATTATAGAAGGTTGAATGATGCAACAAGGAAGGACCACTTCCTACTCCCCTTTATTGATCAAATGCTCAAGAAAGTGGATGGACAAGGATGCTACTGCTTCTTGGATGGGTACTCAGGCTACAATCAGATACCCATTGACCTAGAAGATATTGAGAAGACCACATTCACTTGCCCGTCATGTATTTTTGCTTATAGGAGGATGCCGTTTTGGTTGTGTAATGTACTTTCCACTTTTCAGAGGTGCATGATGTCTATATCATAATTTAAATGGAAAGTGTCTAGAAGTATTCATGGATGATTTCACCCTCTTTGGTGATAACTTTGAGGACAACTTGAAGAATTTGGAGCTCATGTTGGAACATTGTGAAGCCACGCACTTGGTTCATAACTGGGAGAATTATCACTTTATGGTGAAAGAGGGAATTGTCTTAGGCCACAAGTGAATGCACATAGAATTGAAGTTGATATAGCTAAGGTTGATGTAATTGCTAGGCTCCCTCTACCGACTTCTATGAAGAGCATAAGGAGTTTCCTGGGATATGCTGGGTTCTATAGGAGGTTTATCAAAAACGTTTCCAGCATTGCCAAACCGTTGACTGCATTGCTTGTGAAATATGTCAAGTTTGTTTTCAATGTGGAGTGTTTAAGAGCATTTGAATTGATAAAGGAAAGGCTTATAAGTTCTCCTATTATGGTGACATCTGATTAGAGCCAGTCATTTGAGATAATGTATGATGCAGTGATGTAGCTGTGGGGGGCAGTTCTGGGACAAAGAAAATATAAAATGTTTAGCCCATTTGCTATGCAAGCAGGACATTGATGGGTGCTTAAGTCAACTATACCTCTACTGAGAAAGAGTTCTTTGTTGTGGTCTTTGATTTTGACAAGTTTAGATCATACCTGGTGGGGAGCAAAGTGATTGTACATACACTCAGCCTTGAAGTATCTGTTGAGTAAGAAGGAGTCCAATCCGCGTCTGATGCGGTGGGTGTTGTTGCTCCAAGAGTTTGACTTGGAGATCAAAGATATGAAGGGCACAGAAAATCAAGTTGCTGATCATCTATTTCAACTTGAGAGACCTCCAGTTGAAACAGTTGACGTAAGAGAATAGTTCCCTGATGAGAAAAGTTTCTCCATTGCTATGGCCTTCGAAAGACCGCCTTGGTTTGCTAATGTAGCCAACGTTTTGGCTAATGGATGGTGGCCTAGTGACCTCTCTCGTGATCAAAGAAAGAAGCTTTAAGGTGAGGTAAAAAGTTATTTTTGGAATGACCCTTTCTTGTTTAAACTGTGTGCAGATGGTGTGATTCGAAGGTGTGTGCCTGAAAGAGAGATGGCAAGCATTATTTTTCATTGCCATGATGGAGAAGCTGGAGGACACTATGGTGGAAATCACACTGGAGCAAAGGCCATAGAAGCCGGTTTCTATTGGCCTACTTTTTACAAAGACGCACGGGCGTACGTAGCTGCATTTAGCAAGTGTCAAAGGGCAGGTAACATTAGCAAGAGGGATGAGATTCCACTAAACTCCATTCTGGCATGTAAATTTTTGACGTTTGGGTCATTGATTTCATGAGTCCGTTCCCATCGTCTTATTCATATGAGTATATCCTAGTAGCCGTTGACTACGCCTCTAAATGGGTTGAAGCAATCCTTACTAGGACCAATGATGCTCGGGTGGTGTGTGAGTTCTTACGGAAGAACATCTTTACCCACTTTGGGACACCTCGAGTGATTATCAGTGACAATGGGTCGCACTTTGTGAACAAGCAGTTCACTGCACTATTGTCTAAGTATGCAATCACACACAAAATAACAACCCCGTACCATGCCCAAACTAGTGGGCAAGTTGAAGTGGCTAACCATGAACTTAAACAAATTCTTGAAAAGACGGTTAGTGCTTCCCGTAAGGATTGGTCTCTAAAGTTGGATGAAGCTCTATAGGAATACAGAGCTACGTTCAAAACAACCATATGGACTTCATCATTCAAACTAGTGTATGGAAAATTGTGTCGCTTACATGTTGAGATAGAACATAAAGCTTATTGGGCAATTAAGATGCTTAATCTTGATCATAGTCTTGCAGGTGAACACAGGTTGGTGCGGATGAACGAATTGGAGGAGTTTAGATTGGACGCGTATGAAAATACGCGAATCTTTAAAGAGAACACAAAAAGATGACATGATCGTCTGATTAAGCCAAAAGAGTTTCATGAAGGGAACAAAGTCTTACTATACAATAGTAGACTTAGGTTGTTCCCCGAAAAATTCAAATCAAGATGGATAGGTCCGTATGTGATGAAATATGTCTCACTGTATGTCGCCATTAAAATTCAGGATGAAGAAGAGAATGAAAGCTTTAAGGTGAATGGGCACATGTTGAAACTGTACCTTGTTGGAGGATTTGACAAGCAATCCTCTAGCATCATGATCAAATGAGCCTAAGTGGCGGAGTCAAGCTCACGACTATAACTCAGAACTACTTCTAACCTTTTTTTCTTGCTTTTGCAGAATAGTTAGATAATTGTAGTGTAGGATTATTAGAGTTTAGGAGTTTTGGTACTTGTTTGGACAAGTATAAGCATGAATCTAACACAAAATAAGTACATAATAGAGTTAGGGTGCAACCCATGGGCTAAAAACCAAAAACTCGCCGGAACTTTGAGAAAACTGTGTTGCTGTGCTGCATAGGGCGCCGCTCTAGGCCATGAGGCAGCTTCTGACAAAATGCAAGCTCTCTGAATTGGTGAATTTATATGTATTAAAGTGCTCAGGGAGGTGTAGTCACTATATCCAAATGTATCATACCTATCCCGCAGCCTACATTACAACCAAAATAAATTTCTACTTAATCTTTGACTGAATTATCTCAATTAGTAGATTATTACACTACGGGCAAGTTTATGGTACATTCTCTGTGGCGCATGACTTTTATTTCTGAGAGTGAGTGAATGTTTTCTATCTTGAGTTCATATTTGTTCTTGAATTTTATTGCGTATGGAACTACTCTCTATTGGTTGTGTGAGGGCACACAACTTATGAATGTAAGATAAAGTCTTTGACCTCTGTTCAGAGTAAGTGAACAGGTTGTGAAAAACTCGTGGTGCTTTTGAGTCGAGTCTTGAGGTTAGGATGTTATTACTTGGTGTTTAGACTATTTTTAATATTCTTGGCATGGTGTGTTAGGGAGATTGTTTAATGAAAAGGTCATCTCTAGGTGAAGTACAATTTGATTGCTCGAGGACGAGCAATGGTCTAAGTGTGGGTTATTGATGGTAGGCTAGAAACCCGTATTTTAGCTGCAGTATTGCACTCTAATTACTGCACTTTACGTGTATTTGAGATTAAATGATACTGAAATATACTTATTAGGTATTTTATGCCTTGTAGGAAATGATTCTGAGCTATTTAGGTAATTTGGAGCAAAATCGAACAAGTTGGAGCTTTGAAGTCTGAGTAGAAGCCCAATAAATTAAGTTGGGATCGCGTTCGGGGGTCGAGGACCAAATCCGGATGTCAAAAAGTGAACAAACGAATTTACTTTGAGAAAAAGCCACTACCGTGCTGCATGGGGAGCCGCGAGGTGCGGTGCGGCAGTGCAAAAGTGGTCTATCAAAACACAAGCTCTCTGAATATCTCCACTGCCGCGCCGCATGGGGCGCCGCGCCCAGCGACACGGTTGTGTAAAGATTTCGGCCTTTAAAAAAAGAATTTAATTAAAAATCAGATTTTGAAAAAACTGGAAAGACTACCCCCCCACCCCCGATTTTCCCCACTTTCCACCATATCTTTCATTCTCTCTCAAACCTCTCCTCTCTAACTCACCCCCAAATTCCCCATTCTTCTTCTTCTTCAAAGTTTTTCACCTCCAATTCTCCTACCTCCATCACTCATTAAGGTAAGTTTTCTTTTCTCATCTCTTCTCTTTAGTAGTAATTTAAGGTAGTTTAGTTCATATCTCTAACCCTAGGTAGTTTTTCAATTTTTTATTTTTGGTTAATATTCATCTTTTGACCGAAATTCTTGCATAAACCTGTGGGATTTTCATTGTTCTTATGATTGTGGGTGATTGTTGTTGTGTTTTGACGGTGTTGGAATTAATTTGTGTTGAAGTTTGGTGGGGGTGCCAATGTGGCCAAAAATTAGTGAAGTTTTGTGTAAAATTTGTGCACTTTGTGCTATTGTGAAGATGTGGTGATGTTGTGGTTATGGTGAGTGGTGTTTTTGATGTGGTTGTATGATGATTCTAACCCACTTTGAATTGAAATAAGAAGGTGAAGGGTATGCCCACAATGTGTTTGTTGAAATGCCTTAGTGACATAAAATTATGTAGTGTTTCTAATTTAGAAGGGAAGTGCTTTGTGGGATGTGATGCTAGATGATAAGTGTGGGGTGGGAGGTCATGTTCGTATATTGTGAAACTTTAACTTGTTAGCCCCCAGTGCTAATTGATTAACCACCCCATGCTAATGTGTTGCTAGGTGCTAAATGGGGTGTCCGATTCATGCTATGTGCTTGTGTAGTGTTGTATTGTATCTTAATTTTGTTAGTAGTGAATTAGACTAACTTCTTATTCTTCTTTAATAATTACTAGTTTAGCTTCTTAATTTTGTCTGTTACATTAGTGTAGTCCGTGGTTATGTTGTTGTAATGTTATGTTAGTGGTCGGGTGGGTTGTTGATTACTCGTGGTGTGCTTTCAATGGGGTAGTCTGAGTCCCCGATATACATTGCACTTGTGAACATGCCAATAATATAAGTGTGGGGTGGTTATCCCATTTGGTCTTGCTTTTGTTTTAAGTGTTGTGGCTAATGTTGTTCATCTTGTGCAGGTACAATGTCTCGCCGTCCTAGCAAACGTTCTAACACAGGTACCTCAGAGGTTGCCTCTAGTAGCCGTCGAGGAGGTAGGCGGGCACCTCCCCCTGCCCTAGTAGAGGAGGAAGAAGAGCGCATTGATCCTGATGCGGATGTAGTACCAGGCTGCAAGTATGGCATTCGGGTTGTGCCAGCTCATGCTAGGATGTGGTACCGGACCTTTGTTCCAGCGGTGAGTCCCGACCCGAAAGTTGGCATTGATGATGGTAAGTTTGCCAGGAAATACTCGGGGATTTACAACAACATCAGATACATGGGTTTTGAAAGCTTGTTCCGTCCTGGTGAGTCGGTGAAAGTGAACACAGTTAAGGAATTTTACGCTAACTGGAAACCTGAGGCCAGTTTAGATGCAGTGTATGAAGTAGAGGTGCGGGGCAAGATGATTCCATTTTCTTCCCGGGTAATAAATAAAATCATGGGATTCACGGAGCATTCACATAAGTTGTTCTTGAGGTTGCTGCATTGGCCCCCCTATCCTGATATTAGATGCCAACTGCGTGGCGCAGGGTCTCTTGCCACATGGACGCGAGATGCTAATGAGTTCCACAAGGATATGAAAAAGTGCCATTTCCAGCGTCCCGCCAGAGTCATTCTCCAGTTGAAAGTGTGTCTCATTTATGCTATCTTGACTCGGATGAAGTTTGATCTGGGTAAGATTATGCTTGAGCACACGTCTCGAGTACGACCACTTGGGGCCCGCCGCCTGTATTTCCTGAGTATGATCACGCGGCTTCTGAGGACCCACCATGTGGAAGAGGCATTCCATTATGATAGGACGATTTCGGTTTTGCAGCCTCTTAAGCCTTTTGATGTCACAGCTAGGGTGTACATGAACCGGGTTGGTCTGGTTTTTATCAAAACCAAATCAAACCAACTATATCGGTTTGGATTGGTTCGGTTTTGTCGGATTTTTTGGGTTTCTCGAATTTTTTTGTTGCATGAATATTATTTTAATCTTACTTTGTTAAAATGATAGATAACGTTTTGATAAGTGAATATATGTTTAGTAAATTTTTTAAAAATTAACAAACATATGATCTATTAATATATTCTTATGGGTGAATTGTATTAGTAACACATGATAGTAATTTTCCTAGTCGTCTAACAATAATTTTTTGTTGATGTATGTTTTTAAGGTTAACCAAATTTAATAATTAAACATAAAAATCAATATGAAACCTAAATAATGATATGTTATATTTAATTTTAAAATTATCAAAATACCATTTCAAATTCGAAAAAGATATAAGAATTTAACAAAACGATTGAGGCATTTCGATAACAATTGATAAGAAAGTGACGATACAACCCATTATTTAAAGTAAATAAAAATTGATGTACTTTATAGTTATATTAAATATTACATCCAATGAGAGGGTCACAAATATTTTTAGATATATTTTTAAAACAATTCTATATAAAGTCTTAAAAGTATATATAAAAATCATATATTTATATGTCTGTTTGGTTCGGGGTTTTTTTTTACTCAATACCAAACCAAATCAAACCAAACCTAATCGGATTTTTTATTCGGTTTGGTTTGACTTTTCGGTTTGATGTGGTTTTGCGGTTCGGTTTGAACACCCCTAGTCACAGCTGTGACAGACCTCCCTTCCCCCCAATGTTGTTGTTCCTGTGGATCAGAGATTTGTTCGTGTTGAGGAGACACTGTAGCTGCTATTTGCTGATATGCGCCTTCGCGTTGCTCGGGGGGAGGTTGACTTGGCAGAGCTGCAGGAGGACTATCCCCTCTCCGCTGTTACGCAACAGTGGTTGGGCTTAGCCAATGGAGTACAGATGCCACCAGATGAGAACGCAAACTCTATTCCCTCTGATGATAAAGAGTACCTGCGCACCTTTGAGGGTATTGATGAGGAGTAGGCCACGGGCCTCAGGGAGTTACCTTTCCACTCTTGTTTTACTATTTTGCATTGGGGACAATGCAATTTCTTAAGTGTGGGGTGCTTCTATTTGATTGTATTTGTACTTGTTTTCTATTTGCCAGTTGGTTTTGTTGGATTTATTTCTTGCTTTCTTAGACAATATGGTCTGTAATCATAACTCTGAATTCTATCGACCTGTAATAGTTAGTAATTAATTATTTAGTTTCGACTCTTCCCGACGATGACATTTATATGCATATGCATGACATTATAAATGTTTTATGATTTATAGAGCTATTCAGACTTACATGTTGAGTCCCTTACTCCATGTTTCTTTCATGTCTTTTATATACTCGGTACTTTATTTGTACCAATGCCCCTTTTGCTTGGGGATGCTGCGTTTCATGCCTGCAGGTCCCGATAGACAGGTTAAGAGTTCTCCTAGTAAGCTATCAGCTCAGTGAAAGGTGTTGGTGCACTCCATTTGCTTCGGAGTTGCCTATTTGGTCAGTATGCTTTGGACATGTATAGATTGGCATGGCAGGGCCCTGTCTCGACCTTTATGGTGTTTATGTACTCTTAGAGACTTGTAGACATATGTCATGTAAATGGATGATTGTATGGCCTTGTCGGCCTATATTTTGAGTGTACAAATGATAATTTCGGTTGTATAGGCCCGTATGTCACATGTATGAGTTTGTATACCATGTTGGGTTATCCTATGTCTAGTATTCCCTTATGTTTTATTCTAGTTATTTAATGAAGGCCCTTCTGGCCCACTTACCCATGATGGTATGATAAGAAAGATATGTTATGTTGGTACTCGGTTGAGTAAGGCACCGGGTGCCCATCGCGGCCCTTCGGTTTGGGTCATGACAAAAATGGTATCAGAGCAGTTCTGCCCTAGGGAGTCTACAAGTCGTGTCTAGTAGAGTCTTATTTATGGGTGTGTTGTGCATTACACTTATAAGTAGAAGGCTACAGGGAATTTAGGATGTTACTCTTTTATTTTACTCTAGATCGTGTGGTAGAGCTCAGTTGTAAGAATTCAAACTCCTAAAGATAATTGGTAAGAGATTGAATGTGGCTGTGGAAGAGTTGAGTCAGAGAAACTCGATTTTGTATCATACTTATGATGAGTAAATGTGAGGTCCTTAGCAGATCATGTGTGTACTAAGACGTGTAAGCTTCTTGATAAGGAGCCCTAAGGCATGAATAGCTATCCACCCATATGGTAAAAATCAACAAGAGAATCAGAAGGTAGACACAAGTTTCAACAAGTAAAAGACGCAAGGTGAAGAAGGGTACGAGGTACCCAGTTAGTGAAGATTATCAACATTTACAATTTGGACAGAGAAATATAAGCATTTTGAGTTACTTTCAACAGTAACATAGATATATACAATTGACCACACCCATCTCAATTATGCCCTATGGGAGTTAACAAATATAGTTTAAGAGAAGAATGGGATATCAAGATCCAGTTGGGGTTAGAGTAACCCAAAATAGTGGATGGATTGTTATCATTCGCTAACATTTTTGAATGATAGTGCAAATATGGTAATAGATATCCTTGTGAGACACCTAGATGGTGAACTCTAGAATAGTATAGTCAGATATGAATACTAGAATATTCAGAAATTTCAGAAGATAGGCAGTGGAAACCTAGAAGGGATAAATATTTACCTTAGTATGACTCTCGCCCCTAGTAAAAAAGGAGAGAGAATGTTAGGCATCCCGAAGAGCCAGTGAGATGAAGCAAGGGGAGCTAAAAGTGAAAGAACATTTTGTTGAAGTTTTCAAAATAAAATGATAGACAGAAATATTAGCCGGAGAATAAGAAAAGAGTAAATGAAGCATTATGAGAAAGATATGATAAATGGGTGATAACGGTAAATCAAAATATGACAGCATGATAGAGTCTATAGTCAAGTGAAGTGAAAGACAAAAGGATACATGACTTGAATCAATAAAAGGGTATAAGCCATGAAGTCATATCCTCATTTCGAGAAATAAGTTGGTGTCTCCAACATGATTACCAAAAGGAAAAGTTAGACCCCAGAGTAATAGAAATCAATATGGGCTGGTGAACAAGATAAACTGAACATGAATTAGGTACCGAATGACTTGATAATAGTTGGCATCGTGAGAATTTTAGAGATTGCATTCCGGCGCTAATAGAATGGACAACAGAAGAATAACCTTTTGAAAGGCATTCAGGAAGACGCTTCCCTAAAGCAAGCACTATAAGCAGAGTTAAGCTTAAGGGACTAAGTGTGCCAGTTACACTAGGTGTCACCCTCGTGAGTAAGAAATTTTGTTATCCTTGGTACAGAAGGGTTACCGCAAGGTGAGTAAGAGTTAGTGAAGATGTGAAAAAATTCCAAAGATAAAGAGGGGGTGGAAGATGGTGAGATATGGTATTAAGTAGGAGTTATATGATTTAGGTAACTACGAAATTGTAAAGGAAGAATGTAGTAAAAAAGCAAAAGGAATGAGATTGCATTTATTTAGATTATACAGATATGTTACGACTTTAGAACATTATGCAAGCACGACGTCGGGGAGAGGCAATAAGGGATCTCGCCAAGGATGTTATTGATAAATAATTGCGAATGAACACTGCATACATAAGGAGCCAGTGCGAGAGGTAAGTTAAGACAAAGGAAATAACCCAATAGAGATTACACGGAATATAGATATATGAATGGACCAACGAGTAGTTAGTAGCTTATTTAGGAAGAGTCTAGTTATGGCTAGACAAGAGGATACAGATAAATCTACAGAGCGTGTAAGATAAACATAGTGAACCCCAACATAGGGAATTCATTCTCGCAGATATGACATCATGATACTTGAAAAATATTTAGATAGGAGTTGGGGTAGTTAAAGGTGCCATATAGGTGTTACAGAAATAAAAGAGAGTGCCACTGGGGAGACATTCAAAATTTTAGTTCAGAAGCAACCATACGAGCACAAGAGTGCAGAGGTAAGTAACTAAGGATAATTATAGGAGAGTAAGAACATCAAAAATTCCTTCGGGTATACGATGTAATAAGCTCGCAGCTTTACATAAGTCGGAGAGTCTCCCCTAATTACTACAAAGAAAGACTAGCTGAGGAAATAAGGAAGAAGGCTTCAACCTAAGCATAGTGACATAAAGAAGAAACGGTCCTGTAACAATAGTCTCACTACAATATTGTATGCACTCCATAAGAAAGTGGCATATATCATGGCTAATGAACGGGAAGAAGAAAAAAATCAAAAGTGATATTTGATATTATATGAGTTATAGAAAATTCTAGTATTCGTGGGCAATAAGATAAGCCAAGTAGTCATGCAACAAGTGGCAGAATGACCAGGAAAAGTAATTGCATATGTTTAAAGACAACTGAGAAGGAACGAAAGGAAATCTATAGTGCTAGCGAGTTAAAGGAAGGTTGCGAGTAGTATAAATAGATAGGTGTAGGTCGCAAGCTAAAGTATGGTAGAGCGACAAGGTTTTAGGTGGATAGGAATAAGGATAAGAAAATGTGAGTGAGAAGATGACAATAATAGGTAAGGCCTCGGTATTAAGCCCATCAAATCAAGAGAGTTGATGGTTTCCTTAAGTTATAGAAAGCTCAATATTTCCTGAATGAACTTGGAGGAGTCTAAGACTATGAGCAATTAGGAGAGATGAAATATTATAAGAATGTAATTGTGATTGATAAAAGGATGACGTCTAGGCCTTTGATTGAGTAATGATTTAAAGAAAAGGGATTTCATGAATTGCGTGGGATTAGAATATCCCCATAAAATGAATCACGTTGGGATGCCATGAAATATGGTTATTGAAGTATAGTATTTTCCCTAGGTGGATCAGGCAAATCACTTCAGATGTTCCCCGATGAGACGTGAGCCCTAGTGACAATGTATTACATACGAGATTTCAAGTTATCAGTGGTAGATTATGGATAAACATTAAGGTGAATCAGCAATAGATGGATAAAAGTTCGAAAGTATGAGAGGAGATTAGCATGTAATTTTATAGATGAACAGTAATAAGGAAGCATTAAAGGACTTAGATTTATACATATAGGATAAGCAGTGAGAGAGTAACCTGGAGTTGGGTAGCAGACCTCGGTAATAATAAAATCGAAGTAAGTGTTATGGTATAATATGACCTACCTAGATGCAGTAAAGCCATAAGGATAGATATCTGAGGTTACGAAACAAGATATAACAACAGTCGTATGTTCGACAAAGTACCGAGCGAAGAACTTTCGTACACCTATAGATGCCGAGAGTGACAACTCGTCATAGTTCTGTATATGTTCACAAAGTAAGGCCTAGAGATTGGCTAAAAGCTGGAGAAAAAAGGAGAGAAGAGTCGCATAGGCACACATACAAGGACATAATCATACAGGCTGCATGACATAAGGCAGCAACAGTTACGAGATTGGAAGAATTCCAACCACAGGCCGTGGTGTGAGAAAGAGGCCTAAAGGGGGGAACGCCATGGCCTTTAGATTTATTCACAGAACATTTACCTGAGGGCAAAGACAGTATTAAAGTAATCATAAGAGCTATAGGTTATGAGACTGATAAGCGCATCAGTCAACATTCGAGGGCAAATATTCCAAAGGGGGAATAATGTTACACCCTATGTTTTCGTACATGAGAGTACGTCATAAGTCAATTGATATGAGCTTAGAAATGAGATCATATTTGAAAGTTTATAAAGTAAGTTAATCAAGTTACCTTGGAGGTAACAAATATTTAAGATCATGAATAACAAGAACCAAGAGTGTTGGAAGGCTTAGAAGCTAAACAAATTATAGAAAATAAGCTTCGTCAAAAGTCGACAAGCGGGGAAAGTTATAACATATACTTTTGGGGTGAGACTAGGGTACTTAACATGATAATAAGGTTATGTTATGATTTATTTTAGTCGTATGATAGTCGTGTGTTACGTTTTGGAGTCAAGCAAGTCATGGAACAAAAGTTGGCAAAGGTCATCACAAGTTACATTCATAATATGCTAAAACTTAGGTAAAATATAGATGCGTTTTTCTCCCAATATACATGGAATTAAGGGATGATCCACATACAAAATTTAATCTCTATGAGTTTAGTTTCCAATTCATTGAACCGTTCATCGATACAATGTCGGAGTAGAGAGATATTTGCGTTTGTGCGAGACTGCGCAAGCAGCTCCCATGGGACTCACTTAGGCGATGGGTGATTCTACAACCTTTAAAGATCAGGTCAAGACTCATTTGGGGTGATGTTTCAACCCAACCAGACCCTATACTATCCCACAACACTCTCAAAGCATTCTCCATGATTCTAGAGTGAAAACTAAAGAGAAAAACATGAATTCAATGCTAGAGATCCCGTGGTGTTTGCTAGATCATAGTCCTTTATCTTGTGGCTGTTTTGGAGGATTGTTCAAGTGAATTAGCCTCAGGTTTTATGTTTTTCTTGTTGATTAAGGTACTAACCACTCTCTTCTTCATATATATTAGATTTTCAAGGTGAACTACTAGTGTTTACATACCAACTTAAACACCAAACGTTGATTCAAGAAGAGAATACAACACCTATAGTGTTGTGGTGTCATTGAGGATAGTTGTGGGCTGTGCTTGGCTGATTTTTAGTGTTGTTTCTAATGGTTAAGGTGAGTATAAAATCCTACTATATGTGCTTGAAGTTGTTTGTGTGTTTGTTGCATTATTTGAGCAAAATACTATAAGAGGACACTTGAAATAGTTTGAGATGTTATTATTTTTAGTGGACTTTTTTGGAAAGGTTGTTTACATAAACTATATATGGTTGGAAACCCTTTAAAATGACTCTCTTATGATGTTGTTATTATAAAATATATTCTATATGTCAAACTTGTTGTTGGTACTGTGAGTATGAAGAGAAAGGACAACATAACACTGGAAAGTTGTACTTGTTGTTGTTGTTAGATTATTGGGCTATTTGAGGGTGAATTAGGAGGTGAATAGGAGGTTAGAAGTCCTCCCATTGTACTTAATATGGCTACGTTGTTAAGTTAATGAATAAATGAATTTGGGGTTAAAGGGTCCAAAAGGGATTCAATCCGAGCTTGCCGTTTGTCGGGTTAAATAGTAGTTTCGTTGGTGATGTGTATGAACTTGTTGTTGTGTAGCTTGATTTGTGTTGTGGTTATGAAAGTATATAGGTGAAGTTTGTATGGGTTCGTGTCGGTTTATGGACTTGGTAAAGTAGGGTTACAGGGGAGATGCTGCCCAAATTTACATAAACGAGCTACTAATTTAAGTTGCAGACTTAACCTTTACTCGGCACTGATTTCGAATCTCCTTATGCTATGGTAGATTGAGTTGAGTTGTTTGAAGAATTTCTTGGAAGGTATTAAGGACTCAACAGAGTTAAAGTATGTTAAGGCTATCCTTTTTGGCATGATCCATATGAAACAACGAAACGAGCAACACAACTTTCACAAGTGACTATATTCTTAAAATTACTAGGGTTGCCTATGTTCTTGATTCCCCATGTGTCCTATTATTATATCATCTGTTCATGGGTCTCAGAAAATACGTGAGTTGATAAAGTTTATCTGAAGGAAGTTTGATCTTATGACATTCCGAGAGATCTTATTGACTTACTTCATTATGCATTACATTCAGTTATACATGTACATTGACCCATGACCAGATGATGTTATATAAGCGTATATTATATGTACATGGGGTATAGGGAAAGGTTACGGCATTATATACGCACCACCACTTGATCAGCTGGTATACGTTGATAATTTTGCCCACAGAGGCCGAGATGATATGATGTGATGCCCTCAGAGGCTTGATGATGTTATGTTTGCATATACCTATGCATTGTATGATATTTATACACATATGCATGACATTATAAATGTTTCATGATTCACAGAGCTATTCAGACTTACAGATTGAGTTTTTTACTCTATGTTTCTTTCATATCTTTTATATACTGCTTTTCATGCCTTACATACTCGGTACTTTATTTGTACTAACGTCCCTTTTTCCTGGGGATGCTGTGTTTTATGCCCGCAGGTCCCGATAGACAGGTTGACAGTCCTCCTAGTAGGCTATCAGCTTAGCGGAAGGTGTTGGTGCACTTCCACTTGCTCTGGAGTTGCCTATTTGGTCAGTATGCTTTGGACATGTATAGATTAGTATGGCGGGGCCCTGTCCCGGCCTTTATGATATTTATGTACTTTTAGAGGCTTGTAGACATATGTCATGTATATGGATGATTGTATGGCCTTGTCGGCCTATGTTTTGAGTATACAAATGATCATTTCGGTCGTATAGGCCCGTATGTCATATATATGAGTTTGTATACCATGTTGGGTTTTTCTATGTCTAGTATTCCCTTATGTTTTATTCTAGTTATCTCATGACGGCCCTTCTGCCCCACTTACCCATGATGGTATGATAAGAAAAATATGTTACATTAGTACTCATTTGAGTAAGGCACCGGGTGCCCGTCGCGGCCCTACGGTTTGGGTCGTGACAATAACGGACAACAAACTTCGTACTGATGAAACATTGCAAAGATTTAAAGTTCATGGACCCTCAAAGTGCATTTGTTGCAAAGCAGGAAATATGGAGAGTGTGAATCATCTGTTCAAAGAAGGACAGCTGGCTGACACAGTTTGGAAATACTTCTCCAATAGCTGTGGTATTACTATCAGACAAGGAGGAATAAGAGATACTCTTATTACATGGTGGCTGAGCAAGACAAAGAATATAGTTCATACAGTCCTTATGGGTGCAGCAAAGGAAAGCCAGGAAATGCAGGAGGAGGTGGTGTTCTAAGAGATACTCAGAATACTATGGAGAATGCTCTAATAATGTAGCTGAATCCAAAGCTATTCTTTATGAAATTCAATGGTGCATTACAAACGGATTTAGGAATGTGGATATTGAATCTGAATCTATGATCATCATCAACATGACTAATAATCAAAACAATGTTAATAGACATATTCTGCATATCACAAGCCAGATCAACAACTGGAAGAAACAAGGCAACTTCAAGTTCCAACATTGCTACAGGGAAGTAAATAATCATGTAGATTATTTAGTTAATTCTGGTGAGAGACAAAAGCAAAATATATTCTTTATACAAGATTTGACCCTACCTAATGGGGCTAAAAACTGGTTGAAGAATGACATGGAAGGAATCCTAAATTTTAGAATACGAGCTAAAATGAAGGCCTTTACTTCTGATAATGGTTGGTTATGCTTGGAATTTTTGGTTCGGGCATATGTACACTGCTCTTCTTGTAACTAAGGATCTTAGAAGTTTCCCAACCTTGATGCCTAATCCCATGTAAACTGTCATAGGGATTTATTCATCCTTTTTGTTTGGCAGGGTGGCTTGGACAAAAATCCAGTACACTGGCTATGTAATTTTATTGCAATCAATACATAGATTAGGCTATACCTAATCACCACCAATGGTGGCTTTAAAAAATAAAGGGCAATTGGAACCCCTCTTGCAATGGACAAGGCAACAACATACAAGTGTTTCCGAATATAGCAAAGAGCGGACTTGAAATTGACTTAGCAAAGCCAAGGGACGATAGAATTTAATTTTGATTGGAATCAAAGATTTCTACACTTTAATCTCTGTGTCTACATAAGAGATCTCTCATTATGTGTTGCTCTTTTCTTGACAATAAAATTAGAAATTTAAGGATAGAATTGGTTAGCAGGATTTCAATTCCCTCCCTCATAGCCATTGAAATATTTTTTAGCCAAATTCATTTATCACACCATTCTTTGAAAGTCGGCAAATTCTCCGTACTTTTCGTAAAAGGGTGGCGTTATTGTTTCCCATTGATTGCAGCCTCTGATTCTGATATGTAAGATGCTCCCAATACCATCTTCGCCATTGATCAGCTCGCAGCATTGCCGACGTGGTACCTGCTATTTATAAAGTTAGTAAATTAGTAAATTTAATAAGAAAGATTTCATCAAAATTGATTCCTTCCTCAGTTCCATTGTATGTGAACTATTTCCTTTCTTAGTCTATTTTACAAAAATTAACATCGTTCTATATTTCAGAACAATTTAACTTTAAACTTATCATTTTACCCCAGTAACACCCCTTTGTCCCATTTTATAGAATATATTTTTCATTTTTAGTCTATTTCAAAAAGAATGACACATCTTTATATTTGAAAATAATTTAACTTTAAATTTTTTATTTACTCTTAATGAATAATTACATACAGACAATTATCTATACCTTGTTTTATGCCTCAAGTCTCAAAGTCATTTTTCTCCCTAAACTACGTGTCTAGTAAAACAATATCGCATATAATGGGACAGAGGAAATATGATTTTATTGTCACACAAATTATTGTATGTTTAAAAACACAAGATCTAAAAGTCTTTTTTTTTCTTTTAAACTACGTGTTCAATCAAACACATTCACATAAGATAATAAGCTAAAATAGAGGGAGTAGAAATTTACCTGTCTCCATACTTGGGGAGATAGAATAGATGCCTTGATATTAACCATACGGACTGCTAATGCTGGTCTATACTGCTCGTTCTCGCATTGCTTGTTAATATCACCAACTCTATTATAACTAGTTAAGGTTTCACCATAGCGGATGTCAGTAAGTTGATCCAAGTAGTACTCTATAGGCCTCTTACACGGTCCTACAAAATTCGGTCGAGTACTGAATGTGAATGGCTCTTCAAACCCATTAAATGTTTGGAACGTCCGTATTGGAGTCACCAATTCCCTGACATTCATCAACCATGGATAATTGAACTGAGTATCCTGTAAACGGTCAAAACCGTTTTCAATCTTCGTACGATTGGTGAATATGGACCGACAAGCATCTTCATAATATCGTGGTGAGATTTGAAGAAGGCACAAACAAGCTTCGAGTTACGGAGTCAGATTGAATACCAAGCTCGACACCATTATTGAGCTCGAGTCCAAATCGAACTATACTGAGAAGCAACGGAATCGAGCTTAAGAGCTAGAGGCCAACCAATACCGAGCCCAAGTCAATACCGGACCCCGAGTCGGCATCGAGCTCAAACCTGCATCGAGCTCTAAAAATGGAAACCGACCAATACAGAATCCGATCAAGATCGAGCTCATAGACAAGAGTCGTTACAGCCGCACTAAGGGAGAGAATCTCGGCGGGAATTAGGAAAAAACTGATTTATCATGGGTTCTCCACTATGTATTTTTAATTATATCTAAAGTAGGACCCCCTCCCCCCCCCCTCCCACCACTAAAAAAGGATTGCTATATTTCTGTAAAGGAGGAGGTTTTGCATACATAGTAACTCAGATATCATACACTCCCATATTGAAAAATTATCCTTTTTAGCTTCATAGATTGATTCATCTTGCTTAATCCATAATCATCTTCTTTTCAACTTTGCTTATTTTTCTACAGTCAATATTCGATATTTCTATTTACTCTTACGATTTATGTCAAGTTATACCACATACCCTTAGAACTACGTACAAATTCAACTCTATCCGTTTTTGAGTAAACAGTTTGGCGCCTACCGTGGGGCTAAGGATAATAGTGATTATTTGATAAGAATCTGCAAAAACACACCATTTTAAGCTTGTTTTCGGAAGTGTCTTTGATTTCGGATTAGCAACGACGAGTTCTCAATTAAATGGCCTTACCTATCGACAACAGAGCTAGCCTTCAAGGTGAGAACAACAACTTGACGCCCAGGGCCGGAATGCCACTTGTCGACGCTGTTGGAGCTCGAGTCGAAATACCATTACACGTTAATTCGCATATGGCCATTGAGGCAAACCTACATTCTGAACCTGCAAATAGCATTCATGGTGGTACTCGATCTGCAGCTCGAGAAACTCATAACGTTGAGGAAAACAGAATCAGTTTGCGTATGATTTTTGAAATATTGCAAGCTCAACATGTAGCAATATCTCAGTTGTATAGTCAAACCAAGGTACCGAGCAGGTCGGAGCCCAGTCCACCCCGAGAAGTCACCCATAGAACGGAGCTAGCTATAGTAAGGTCAAATGAGCAAGAATCGGGGACTAATCCCGAAATTACTAAGATGTTCGAAGAACTGACCAAACGAATAGAGTCAGGAGAAAGGAGGATCGAGGTAAACGCTAAAAAAGTGGAAACATATAACTCCAGGGTTGATCAGATCCCGGGGGCACCACGAGTGTTGAAAGGGTTGGATTCCAAAAAATTCATGCAAAAGCCTTTTCCACCAAGTGCAGCTCCAAAACCGATCCCCACAAAGTTTCGCATTCCCGAGATTCCTAAATATACTAGAACGACTGATCCCAATAAACATGTCACCTCTTACACATATGCCATCAAAGGGTACGATCTAGAGGATGATGAGATCGAATCTGTATTATTGAAAGAATTTGGTGAAACCCTGACAAAGGGAGCAATGATATGGTATCATAATTTACCGTCTAACTCTATCGATTCTTTTGCTATGCTTGCAGATTCATTTGTAAAAGCACATACTGGGACCATAAAGGTCAAGACCAGGAAGTCAGACCTATTCAAGGTATGACAAAAGGATAACGGGATGCTAAGAGAATTTGTATCTCGTTTCCAAATGGAACGAATGGATCTACCACTATTCACTGATGATTGGGTTGTTCAAGCTTTCACTCAAGGTCTAAACGAATGAAGCTCGATGGCTTCACGGTGGCTGAAGCATAATCTGATCGAGTACCCATCTATTACTTGGGCCGATGTGCATAATCGATATCAATCCAACCAAAGGGCTGTTATTAAAAGGGCTACCAACCAAAGGTCGATGAGAGACCGATACCTGCCGTATAGTGGAAATCCTACAAGCTCGGTGTGATAAACGACAATCAACTACCAAGCAATTGGAACGTGTCACACCTAAAATGATACTACTGCTAAGGTACGGCCCCCCCCCCTATTTAAATTATATTTCGAAACTAACCCTTGTAGGCGTTCGATCAGGAACAAGGATGGATTATTCAACACGAAGCCTTAGGTCTGAAAGCACGCTTTGCACTCTTTTTCCCTTAGAACGGTTTTATCCCAAATGGGTTTTTAGGCAAGGTTTTTTAATGAGGAAACCATTGATCGTGCTAAAACAATTCAACAGTATCGGAGGCCTATTGTCATTGAACATAACAATGATGATTATCAAGTTCGGTACAAAGGAAGTTACTTCGTTTATTCATGGCAAAAGGGTCTCGACAGGAAAAATTGTAAGGGCCAAATGATCAAACGAGCCATGCCCATGTAGTTGGCCCGAGAACTGACACAAAACAGGAACACATGTATAATGACTTACAAAGAAATATTTTTTCTTTACCGATATATTATATCCAAGAAAAATTCCTCTATTTTGAGATCTATTATGCAAACAGGCTTAAGGGCAGACCATTACCCCATAAATCGGGGACTGACAACCAAAATATCAATGAGTTCGAGCAACACTCACTCGACTATAAAGCCAAATGGCTACACCGACTCGAGTTCTAGCAACCATTCTCACTCGGGGACTATCTACGAAGCCCAAGGGCTAACCTTACTTCGAGTTTGAGCAATCACTCACTCGACTATTAAGCCTACGGTCTACATCACTTCGAGTTCGAGCAAGCACTCACTCGACTACTAAGCCTACGGGCTACACTTATTTCAAGTTCGAGTAATCACTCACTCGACTACTAAGCCTACGGGCTACTCTTATTTCGAGTTCGAGCAAACACTCACTCGACTACTAATCCTACGGGCTACATCACTTCGAGTTCAAGCAAGCACTCACTTGACTACTAAGCCTACGGGCTACATTACTTCGAGTTCGAGCAATCACTCACTTGATTACTAAGCCTACGGTCTACTCTTATTTCGAGTTCGAGCAAACACTAACTCGACTACTAAGCCTACGGGCTACATTACTTCGAGTTCGAGCAATCACTCACTCGACTATTAAGCCTATGGGCTACCTTTCTTCGAGTTCGAGAAAAACACTCACTCGACTATAAAGATTACGGGCTACTTTTCTTCGAGTTCGAGTAAAGCACTCACTCGACTATTAAGCCTACGGGCTACCTTGCTTCGAGTTCAAGCAATCACTCACTCGACTTTTAAGCCTACGGTCTACCTTTCTTCGAGTTCGAGCAAAGCACTCGACTACTAAGCCTACAGGCTACTCTTATTTCGAGTTCGAGCAATCACTCACTTGACTACTAAGCCTACAGGCTACTCTTATTTCGAGTTCGAGCAAACACTCACTCGACTACTAAGCCTACGGGGTACATCATTTCGAGTTTGAGCAAGCACTCACTCGACTACTAAGCCTACGGGCTACATTACTTCAAGTTCGAGCAATCACTCACTCGACTACTAAGCCTACGAGCTATATTACTTCGAGTTCGAGCAATCACTCACTTGGCTATTAAGCCTACGGGCTACCTTTCTTCGAGTTCGAGCAAATCACTCACTCGACTATAAAGCCTACAGGCTACCTTTGTTCGAGTTCGAGCAAAGCACTCACTCGACTATTTAGCCTACGAGCTACCTTACTTCGAGTTCGAGCAACCACTCACTCGACTATTAAGCCTACGGGCTACCTTTCTTCCAGTTCGAACAAAGAACTCGACTATAAAGCTTACGGGCTACCTTACCTCGAGTTCGAGCAATCACTCACTCGACTATTAAGCCTACAGGCTACCTTACTTCGAGTTCGAGCAATCCCTCACTCTATTGTTAAGGCTACGGACTACCTTTCTTCGAGTTCGAGTAATCACTCACGCGACTATCAAGCCTACAGGCTATATTTCTTCAACTTCGAGCAAAGCACTCACTCGACCTCTAAACCTACGGGCTATATTATTTCGAGTTCGAGCAACCACTCACTCGACCACCAAGCCTACGGGCTATATTACTTCGAGTTTAAGCAATCACTTACTCGACCTCTAAGCTACGGGATATATTACTTCGAGTTTGAGCAATCACTCACTCGACTACTAAGCCTACGGGCTACGTTATTTCGAGTTTGAGCAATCACTCTCTCGGTTATAAAGGCTACAAGTTCCAAATTCGATCAAATTGCCTAAAGCCTTATGAAAACCTTCATAAGGCATGAATGAAACAAAATCTAAACCTTCATAAGTCATGAATGAAACAAAATCTACACAAGGCAGAGAATAAAATAGAGGCAAGTCGGGAAAAGAAAAGATCTTTATATATATATACAAGAGTGTTTACAACGTCCGAACAGGACCCTACACAAAAAACCAAAATGGAAACTAAGGGCTAGGTTTCTTGGTTATCTCCGGGGGCGGTCTCTTCTCCATCGGGCTCCTCCCTACTCTCGGACCCACTTTTGCTCTCATCATCACCACCACCACCATCATCATCATCATCATCATCATTGGAAGCCAAGGCTTCATCATCGACTTTGAGCTCTTTAGCCCTTTTTATCTCTTCGGTGAGATCGAAACCTCGAGCATGGATCTCCTCGAGGGTCTCCCTCCGAGATTGGCATTTAGCAAGTTCAACAACACAATGTGCTCGAGTGTTAGCGGTCTCGGCTGCCTCTCTTGCTTGTACCTGAGCAGCTTCAGCATCGGCCCGATAGACGGCCACGAATGCATCCGCATTGGCCTTTGCTTTTTCGGCGTCCGATTTGGCCTTGGCAAGTTCGGAGGCCAACCGAGCCTCGAGATCCTCTATTTTTCTTGCTTGAACTGTGCTCTTCTCCTTCATACCTTGAAGTTGTTTTTTGGCCAATGATAATTGGGCTCGATCAGTTTCTTTTTCTGCGGAAAGACGGTCCATACCATCTTTCCATCCCAAGGACTCCTCCCTTATCATATCGACCTCCTCACAAAGCTTCCCAATTACCTCAAGCTTCTGCTGCATCTGTGAGATCAAAATATTAGCCACTGTTCCAGGATCGAGCCCATGAGTTTTTAAGATTATTATTACCTGCTCGGTCTGGTCTTGATGCGCCTTGGCCAACTCAACTCGGGGGCCCTTGATTTCTTCTTCCTTTTGCCCGAAGAGGAGTTTAAGGGCATTCCTCTCCTCCGTGAACCGTCGAAGGTCGGCCTCGTACAACGCAACTCAGATCGAGACCGAGAACATGCTTCTCGATGAACCATTGCGGCCCACATAAGAAAGAATAAAAGAATTTAGAGAAGAATAGCAAACATAAAAGTGATATCAACGAAGGTAGTTAGAGCTTACCCGATTTAGAGCTTGTTGCACTTCACAGAAAAGGCCTGACACATCACTAGGGCCAGCAACATCCTCGACACCAGTAAACAAATCACAGAAGGGGTCCTCCCCTTCATGAGACCGGTTTATCTCGAGGGCCCCCAAAGCTTGGGCTTCCCGAATCGCCCCTTCGAAAAAAGCAGGGAGAGTGGGAGAGTCTCCGATTACTATTGCCCCAAGCGATTCACTTTGGGCGTTCTCCTCAATTCGGAGAGCTTCAAGACCGGCCCCTTCAGATCTACCCACCGTTCGTTGACTTCGGTGGGAAGCATCCTCGATCTCTAACAATTCGGGGACTCTGCCCGAATCGTTCTCCGATACCACCTCAGTTCGAGGCGGAGACACACAAACCACCATCGATCCAGCTGCCTTTGAGGCATCGATGATTAGTACGGACCCATTGTCTTCTTCTTCCTTATCTTCATCCATTAGACGCCGAACTGATTCTTCGGTCAAATGGATGGTATTCTTTGTCGGCTTACGAGCCGTCCTCGTTTTCAATTTTGGATCTTCGAAAGTAGAGGCCCTTTTTCTCTTATTATCCTTCACCGATTTTGGAACAAAGGCCGAAGCCTCTTCCTCGTCGGACGGGGGCCTCAAAACCGCATCTTTGCCCAGGCCTACACACAAGAAAATTGATTAAGTATATTTAAAACGCTTCGTTCGAACTATCAAAGATACGAGAAAAAGGCTTACCATGATTTTTGGCGTCCCATCGGCCCTTTGACAAATCACGCCATAAGCGCTCGGCGTATGTAGAGGTCGAAGCCTGATCCCGTACCCAGTTCTTAAGGTCAGAAACTGCACCGGGCATCCAAGGAACCGCTACATCACAAAAGGGGATATCAGTGAGAAAGAATTAGAGGAACAAAACAATAGGAGATAACAATAGAGTTACACTTACGATTCATGTTCCACTCCTCGGGAAATGGCACCTTCTAGGCCGGTATTAGGTCCGAAGTCTTCACTCGAACGAATCTACCCATCCAACCTCGATCCTTGTCCTCGTCTATACTCGAGAACAGAACCTTGGTGGCCCGGCGCTGGAGTTTTATTAACTCGCCTCGAAAGAGGCGAGGGCTGTACAATCGAATGAGGTGGTCGAGGGAGAAAGGCATCCCCTCAATCTTGTTCACGAAGAAGCGGGTCAGAATAATGATCCGCCAAAATGAAGGATGTATTTGACCTAGGGTTATTCGATATTGGCGGCAAAAATCAATGACGACAGGGTCGAGGGGGGCCAGTGTGAAAGAGTAAGTATACACACTTAAAAACCCTTTCACATAAGTAGTGATATCTTCTTCGGGAGCCGGGATTACCACTTCTTTGTTCTACCAGTTGTAATCTTTCCTTATCTGTTCGAGATGCCCCTCGGTTATCGAGCACATATACCTCTATATTGGCTCGCACCGACCGGGAACCGACGAACCGTTATCGACCTTAAAATCAGAGGTAAGAACACATGCCCCGGGAAGACACTCCTCAGGTCGTGGCTCCACTGGTGTTTTTTCGATGACAGGCTATGAAGAAGAAGCTTTTTCTTTTTGAGGAACGATTTTAGATGTTTTCGCCATTTTTTATTTAGAGATGGTAAATAGAAGGAGATGACAAAGATGTGGTGTTTTGAAGAAAGATATTTGCAGAAAAATCACAGATTTACTCAGAAGATGCAAGAAAGATCTTTATAAAATTTGGAGATTGGAGATGCAAAAGTGATAAATGGTAAAGAAAGGGGCTATTTATAGATTAAGCAACGTCCATTCAGTATCAACAGTGGCCGACCATCGTCTGACACGCATTAAATGCCTTGATAAACTAAACCGGCGGGACATCTATCACGTACATCATGATCGAGCTCGATGAAAATGTCAGCGTGTATCTAATCAAGCCGTTGGAAAATTATATCGTATCTCGCCACATCCTTCCCGAGAAACGAGGGGACTATCTGTATACGGTCAAAACCGTTTTCAACCTTCGTACGATTGGTGAAGATGGACCGAAGAGCATCTTCATAATATCGAGATGAGATATGAAGAAGGCACGAACAAGCTTCGAGTTTCGGAGTCAGATTGAATACCGAGCTCGATGCCATTATCGAGCTTGAGTCCAAATCGAACTATACTGAGAAGCGACGGAATCGAGCTTAAGAGCCAGAGTCGGCATACAGCTCAAACCTACATTGAGCTCTAAAACTGGAAACCGACCAATACCGACCAATACCGAGTCCGATCATGATCGAGCTCATAGACAAGAGCCGTTACAACCGCACTAAGGGAGAGAATCTCGGCGGGAATTAGGGAAAAACTGATTTATCATGGGTTCCCCACTATGTATTTTAAATTATATCTAAAGTAGGATCCCCCCACTATAAAAGAGATGGCTATGTTTCTGTAAAGGAGGAAGTTTTGCATACATAGTAACTCAGATATCATACACTCCCATATTGAAGAATTATCTTTTTTAGCTTCATAGATTGATTCATCTTGCTTAATCCATAAATCTTTTTTTCAACTTTGCTTATTTTTCATTCTTTATAGTCAATATTCGATATTTCTATTTACTCTTACGATTTGTGTCAAGTTATATCACATATCCTTAGCTTAGAACTACGTACAAATTCAACTCTATCCGTTTTGCGGGTAAACATATTCCCATACACTGATACTGACCAGTTTCTATTTAGGTCATAGCACAAACTCTGCTGCAACGTCCGGCTCACGTCCTTTTTATAAACCTGAGTCACCTTCTTCACTGATTCAACTTGGCTCATTAAAGGAATTAGAGGATGTACCATGTCCAAATGGTGCAGTGACACTAACGGCGCCAGGGGATGTGCTGCCAAAAACCCTCGCGGGCTTCCTGTTATATCCATCTTTAACAAACACGCTTAGTAAAATTTTCAGTTTCTATATAAGAGTATATAGTAATTGCTCTTTTCCTACCCTTCCACGATGAATACTGGAATACATAAGAATAGGGTACTGAAATTTTATTCACACTTTGATTTTTTTTACAACAAATTTGTGTTACAATTTTGATTTAAACAAATTAACTTTAAAACAGTATTTCGTCCGTCTCAAAAAACGAAAAATGCTGTTCAGAGTATCAAGGTTAAAAGGGTCCAACTTTATATGTGATTTCGAACATATATTTCTTAGAATTTTTTAAAATAAAATTAACATATTTGACAACAACATAAAAGTAATACTACTATAGATTAAGGTATTTTGTAGTTTAAAATATTGTTTAAAGAATATTTTCTAGAGTTCTAATCAAAGAAAAAAGAAATGATTCTCCAAATGATAATAGTGTTATTTAAGCTAGGATATATTACTCGCTCTATTCCACTTTATGTTGTACATTTACTTTTTAGACAGTCAAACAAGATTTAGTTTGATCACGTTTTTTGTAAGTATATATTATTTTATATATTTTAAATTGCTAATAAGTGTGACTATAGTACTTTTTCATGTAGTTTTCAAATATATAACTTTTATTTTAAAAATTCTATATTCAAATTCACGCTGAAAATTAGTGACTCTCGTTCTCTGAAGTACGTCACATAAACTAGAACGGACATAGTACTAATCTAGTTGACAACAAAAAAAATGATACTATTACGTAAAGTAAAATCTTCGATTTGAAAGATAATCCAAAAGATTGTACATATATATATACCTGATGAAAACCGAGTTCTTTCGTAAGAGGAATGCCAATCTCATCCATACACCCACCAACCTTCTGATCAGAAGCATACAAGTAATGGTAGCGATTAATGCAATCATCTAAAATTTTCACGAGCTCCGCAGCTAGAGGATAGCTAATAGCAAAGCCGCCGCCGCCATAAGCCATACTGTAGGAACATATTACGTCCTGCTCCACACTTTCAGAATTCCCACCAATATAATACATTTGGTTGCGATCATATTTAGCTAAAACTGTCACCAAATTCTCTGTAAAGCAAACTGTATCATCATCTCCCATGACGAACCACCTCACATTCTTGAAGCCTAGTTCAAAACTCTCCTTCACAAGCCTCGCAATCCTAACAGCTGACCTGCAGTAGACATTAGCGGAAACAGGAATTTCACTCAGAGGTGTCACGACTCACGAGATAAGAAAGTAAGCAAATAAAGAAGCTAAAGAGGATTCAACATATATGATAATATACGTCAATAAAAAATATTAACCTAGTTACGCAGTACATTTTTCAGCGAAAGGATTAAGCTGGCTCCACCGTTGCTAACCTGTTACCGTACGAGCAAGTGTACTTGAATGTGGAAGTGTCTTGTGAGACCCTATAGGGTGGGAAAGTCTATGGCAAGGGCTCATTTCCCGGGGCCGAGGACATCTTGTCAAGCCACACGAATCCTCGCGTTACATTTGGCCTCCACCAGAGTTCAGAGTAACGCGAGCGATTCTTCCATGTTTCGGCGGACCCTGCAATGCCAAACAGAATGTGTGATACGTTTGTTTCATCAGTGTTATTTTCATGTTCACCAAAAACTGAATAGCTAAACAACTTCGACGTATTGGAGAAATTAGCAGTGAAGTAGATTAGATATATGGCCGCAACTTAGCAGATGGCTATTAGAAAGTCCTTCATGAAATGGTGAAAATATTTGGGACTAATTAATTTGAGGTTATAAGGAAAGCGGAGACGAATCCAGAATTTAAATCCTATAGGTTCAACTTTAATATTTTTAGCATTGAACCCATTATATTTTTAAAGTTATAGGTTCACATCTACTATTTTTGTAATTTTAATAAAATTTTATGTATAAATTTTTACTCTGCATTGAAAATTATGGGTATAGTTGAACATGTAAGCAGCTAACGACATCCGCCTCCGAAGGAAATGGGACGTAGTTTTTCCAGAGTTTGAATGGATGAGGAGGTTTGTAATGGCAGGCATTCCCCAATCCTTGATAAGAAGGTACGTATTAAACTTATTTAATAATTTTTTTTATATATTATTATTTGATATTTTTAACAACGGTGTTATTCAAGATAGTCTTCTTGCACACACCTGGGCTATTCACCGACTACTTGCTAGTTTAATTTTGTAAGGAACATTCAAGATTAAAGTAGTTTAATATTTTAAGGAACATTTTAAAGTAGTTTAATATTTTAAGGAACATTCAAGATTAAAGTAGTTCAATTTTCTAACGACCATTCAAGGTTAAGGTAATATTAATTTGAATTTTCATCATCTAATAATCTCAATTTTCAGCTACTCCCTCAGTTCCAAACTATTGGTCAATTTTCACATCTAGATTAAAACTATATGTGAACTTTGAGTAATATTTTAAAATATAAATTTTCATCATGTTGACGCAAGAAGAATTGTAACTTATACTCCCTTTGCCCCATTTTATGTGTCTTACTTTTCTTTTTAGTCTATCCCACAAAAAGAAATACACCTCATATTCACTTTTAGTTATCCACAACTGACTTTGCGCTTCCTTTAAGAAATAAATAAATAAAGTATATATTTTTAATTTTACCCATAATAATTATAACATTTCAAAAAGTCTTGGGGAATGATTTGAGAAATGAGTAGTTTACGATAAGGGTAAAACAGGAAGAAAAAAAATTATCTTTTTCTTAATATGCTAAAATGGACAAGTAAAAATGAAAATATATTGTTAATATAGTAGACAAGTAAAAATAAACGGAGAGAGTATCATACTTTTTTATTTAGAAATAATTCAACTTTAATTTTTTTTTTTTACTCTTAGTGAGATGATTTACAGTCACACAAATATTTATGCCTTGTTTTGGAACGCAAATTAATCTTTTTTATTATTTTGTGTCCTGTCAAATACCGCCACATAAATTGAATTGAGGAAGTAATAATTATCGTACAGTTTTTGAATATCTAAATTTTAATTTAATTAAAATATTAAGTTGATCTAATCCAATTTAGTTTTAGCCGAATCGAATCTCAAAAAGTAAAAATAACACTTATTTTAGGACGAAGGATTACTAAGTTGGAAACTTTTATTGTTGAATCTTTTATACATTGCATAAAGAAGAAAGAGTTCGGTTGAGAGAAATGAAAAAAAAAGGAATGACACCTCAGTCCTAGAAAAGAAGTTCACAAGTAAGGGATAATAAATAAAATAATTATCTGATAGCCATATTCTAATATTTTATAATATATAATAATATCGTAGTGTAGGATTCAAAAATATTTGAAAGCTAAAAAGATGCCATATTTAAGTCACTTTATGAGTGCAAACCAGTGGGATTGGTTTACGTTTCTTGATGTGGCACAATTCTCTATAACTTGCAAAGGAGCGAAGCTACAGCGCATATGCCGTTCGAGTTATGACAGTATCGGGGCTTTAAAAATTAAAGGAGCACGCAAATTTGAGAAAATCTTGAAATCAGGAAACAAAAAATATAATTTGAATTAACAAGCTTTAATGGTTATAAATGCTTATGGAGAGAGGATTACCAATTACTCCCTCCGGTTCACAAATGATCATTTTACCTTTGGTACGCCAATTAAAGGAAATACGAATTTCTAGAAAAAAAAAATATATTCATCAAATTAATTTTAATTAATTGTAACCTTGACACATTAGAATATGTAAATAAGGACAAATTTTGAAAAAACAAAATTAATTCCTTCTTGATTATGTAAATGAACACTTATTTTGGACCAAAATAAAAGGGTAAAATGATCAATTATTGTGGACCAGAAGATGTATGATTTTACACCATAAACTAAAAGTCTATTGTACTCACCTACCACATGAAATGAAAAGTCTCTTGTAATCACCAACCCCCTAGCCTCTTAATGACGTGGCCTAAAAACGCCTAAATTGCAAATTGTTACTATCCTTCTATAGATTTGTAAGATGTACGGGGTAAAATTGATAAACGACGGATGGATGCTCGACGAGTTGACACGTAAAAATAAAGACAAGTAAGATATGAGTCAGCAAATAGCTGGCATCGGTTACGAACATGTGACCGGTACTAAATAAGTTTCGAATGCGTTGAAATCGGGGGCAAAGATTCAAAAGAAAGATATCGGTTGGAAAAGACATCATTCAATGAACAACTATTATAAAGAATCTTTGCATTAATGCTCAATCGTTATGCAGCCATCAATAGGGGTTTTATTCATATTAAAGAAGAGCTTGATTTAGGGATCTTGTCTCCCTGAATTGAGCTATAAATAGAAAAATTTGTATCCATTGTAGGACACGAAACATTTGTATGCAAAAAAAAGAAGAAGCAAAACTAGCTTTTATTCTATAAAACAAGATCATTTCTTTTGTTCTTCATATTGCTCTTATTATTGCTTTCGGAGAAGTTCAACCCACAGTTAGGCTTGTATTTTCTTCAAGTTTTTTTCAATCAATTTCTTTCTGTTCTTATTTATTTTATATTCTTGGATCAAATTAATTCACGTGTCTATAAACTACGTTACAAATTCAACTGTACTATTTTTCATGTAAACAGTTTGGTCCACACTGTGGGGCATAGACAATTGTATTATTACTTTGATCCATTCATTTGTTACTAACGCAGTTTGACTCTTTTCTTTAGCAAAAGATAAATCAGACATGGCAGCTAATAATGTGAGCATCTCTTTCAATGTTAAAACAAACAACGAGCGTGAGGACATGTTCTTGCGTGATGATTCAACTAGTGAAACTCCCAACGATGAAGATGAGACAATTCCGGTTCACGAAGACAAATCATGAATCATCTCTCAAGACAAGATCGTGTACTGACGAAGTTGAAGTAAGCACTTTCAGTTTCTTCCAATAATTCTAATGGAGGAGTTAGAGCCTCTCCCAGCGTGCCTTCAAATCAAAAAGCACAAAGAACCGGTAACGTCATTTTGAGAGAGGAGTTCGATTTTAATAAAAATGAAGCAGGTGGAATAGGTAGTGGATCCGGCAACGACAACAATGCTAATGATCCTTTAAAAATCGAGCTCATGAGATAAATGAGGGGAATGAATGAAAGAATGGACCAAAATACTAAGAATTCCATGCTCGACTGGATCATATCCCGAGAGCACTACCGGTGTTGAAGGGACCAGATTCAAAGAAGTATACACAATTGTCGTTCAAACCAAGTGTGGCTGTAGAGTTGATTCCAAAAAGATTCAAGTTGTTCATTTGGGCGATGTTTGGGCGATTTTAACGGATAAATCTTGGGGTAAATGTTCCTTATACTATATTGATTATATATCATGATACCATGCTCATTTACATCATGAATCCGTGAATTTATGGAAGAAAAATCAGATATTTTGTAAAATCTTTCAAAAATATAAAATGAAGATTTGAAGGTCAATCCGATATCAGAATTTGATAAAATTGGTATTGGTGAACTTGTAATTAAATGGGTTGTCGTATTTTGTGAGTTCGTCAGATTCCGAGACGTGGGCCCCACGAGCAATTTTTGAGTTTAATTTCGAATATTGCTGGAAAACTAGTATTTTCATATGGAATTAATTTCTATGATTCGTGTTGAGTATATTGAATTGTTTGTGACTAGATTTAAGCTTTCAGACACGAATTCGCGAGGCAAAGGTTTATTGGAATCTTGAAATTGATTGCGAAACGAGGAAAGTATCTTGCCTAACCTTGAGTGGGGGAATTACCCCTTAGGCATTGAGTCTTATGCGGAAATTATGTAATTGAAAACTATGTACGCAAGGTGACGAGTACGTACTTGGTTTATATGTACAAATTATATCGGTTAAAATTCATAAATGCCCTTATGTATTAAATTGGAAAATTGTTGGAACTTAGTAAATCCTTGATTTGTCACCGCTCATTCCTTGTTTGTCGAATTTGTATTTTATATGATAATTTGGTGTTATTGTCACTTGGATTTTTATATGAATTCCGTGTGTTGTTGATTTGATATTTTTGGAAAATAATAACATTATGGATTTTCATTTGCAAATAAGTTTAATTGAGGCGTTTATATATTTATCAAAAAGTTGGATTAAAGAAGGCGTTGTGCTGTGATGAGTTATTTTTGAGATTTTATATACATTGTGTTGAGCCGTGGACTATCTGTTGTGAAATTAATTGACTTTATTGTACCTTTGGAATGGTTGTGGCCTACGGGCAATTTATAAATACGAGTTGATGATGTTGTGATAATATTCGGTGTGAATTGTTGTATGATTCGGGTTACTGTTATGCGGCGTATAAGGGTGGCACTCTATTGTTGATATTAAGTGGGCATAAGGGTGACATTTCACTGTTGTTATGTGTGTTGGGATATTGTCTGGGCGGAGTGATAAGGGTGGCTATAAGAGCGATAAGGATGTCTATAAGAGCGATAATGGTGAATATTGATATTCTCAGGGCGAAGGGATAAGGGAGGCTATTATAGAAGTGATAAATGTGACTATAAGAGCGATAAAGGTGTCCATTGATATTGTCAGGGCGGAAGGATAAGGCAGGCTATTATAGGAGTGATAAGGGTGGCTATAGGAGAGATAAGGGTGGCTATTGTCAGGGATGATATGTAATGATGTGGGGTTATTGCGTTGGTAATTTTCATGTGATGTTGTGATTTTCCTTGTGTTCATTTTTATACCTTGCAGTTTGTCTTGTTATTGGTAAATTGATAATAGTCTGATCTATGTTGAAATTGTTAGCCTGCGGTTATTGCCAGGTAGATTATGAAATGAAATGTGGGCACGAGGTGCCGTGAGTAAATAATGATGATATTGGCACGTGAACTATACGTGCAGTTGTGGTATGAAATGTGGGCACGAGGTGCCGTGAGTAAATAATGATGATGTTGGCACGTGAATAGTCTGTGCAGTTGTGATATGAAATGTGGGCATGAGGTGCCATGAGTAAATAATGATGATATTGGCACGTGAACTGTCCGTGCAGTTGTGATATAAAATGTGGGTACGAGGTGCCGTGAGTAAATAATATTGATATTGGCACGTGAATTGTCCGTGCAGTTGTGATATGAAACATGGGCACGAGATGCCGTGGTTAAATGAATGATGATATTTGGCACGTGAGTTGTCCGTGCGGTTGTGATAGAGAAATTGACATGAAGTGCCGTGGAAATATAAAAGTGGGTTGAGACCCGTATTTTATTATTTTAAAATGTTGTGTCACCGGGCGATTTAGTTGAAAGAATTTTATTTGAAAAATATTTATTTTGAAGAATTATATTTGAAAGAGATTGAAAGAGATTTATTTGAAAGTATTATATCATGAAAATTTCTATTTGAAAATTATATAGGTGAAATATTTATATTGGAAGGACTTGATTAATTGATTTTACTTGTATTCATTATTTGTTGCGTAATATTTATGGTGTTCTTGTCGCCCTGCTGTGTATATTACTGGTTGATTATTGTTGCCATCATTGTTATTTCTTTCCTATTATTTTATATGCTATATTGCACATGTTATTAGAATGGCGAGTGTTTCGACTGTACCTCGTCACTACTCCACTGAGGTTAGTCTTGATACTTATTGGATACCGACTGTGGTGTACTCATATTACACTTCTGCATATTTTTGTGCAGAGCCAGGTATTGGAGCTATCGGAGCCAGGTGAGATCGCAAGGATTCGAGGTAGAGCTGCTTGGTCACCGCAGTCCCTTGGAGTCTTTCCATTTTATTGTACGGTTAAATCATTATTCCAACAGTATTGAATATTCGATCCTTGATATCATTTCATATATTCAGTTAGAGTTCGTGACTTAGTATTACTAGTCTTGGGATGTTGTTTGTAATTATTTCTGCTATTGGTTTTGATTATCTATAAAAAAAAATGGCTTGAATTGTAATTATAATCGGCTTACTTAGTCTTAGAGACTAAGTGCCGTTATGACGCCTGTGGTGGGATTTTGGGTCGTGACATTTTCAGTCTCTTGACTAGAGAACACAAGTTTTGAAGCTAGGGTTCTTGCACACACACTTGGGACTTGAAGAATTGAAGCTTTTGGTTGAGAATTTCTTACCCATTTATGTTTATTTTTTTATTTTCTTGCTTTGTATTGTATATCTATGTGTGTAGTATTTTTTCCAACACTTGAATCTTGTTTATGGGATTATTCATATTTAAAGTGTGGCTTAAATATGTTGTTGTGCTTATGTATTGAACGATTTTTATTTATTATGAAGTAAGTTATTGTTTATTTAATTATTCTTATTCTTTAATGTTTCCAAAGGGATTATCTAACCCTAGGACTCGCCCATTTAGTTAGAATTAATTTTGGGAAAGATAATTTGGGGTTGAAAAAGATTAATTAACAAGAACTTGAGGCCTTAACCCTCATTTTATAAATTCTACCTAGGTATAGGATTGAACTACTTGTAGCCATATTCGGGTGTGCTTAATCTCTTAATTGTTTTAGGGATAATTCAATTAGGAAGTGTTGCTAATCTTCGGAAGAAGTTAATATAGAATTATTACCCGAGGCTAATTAACATAAACTCGCTCATATTTGTAAAATCGTAAAATACATTGGATCGTTACTTGAGTGTAAATCCCCATGTATCCATGCTTGCAGCCATTGATAATTTTACTTGCTTTCTAGGTTAGTTTACATTATTGCAATTAGTTATAAAAATTTTCTTAAAATCATTCTAAGTGTTTGGCTTAGTATAATAAGTGATAATTCTCTTACACGCCTAATCGCCTCCATATTGTTCTTTTGTGGGATTCGACCCCGACTCATAGTTGGGTAAATTATATAGCATACGACCGTGTCCATTTACTTTTTAGTAGTGGATTTGGACGTCACCTCAGGTCGCGATCCAGATAATGCCTCAGAAACCCCATAAAGATAATGCCTCAAGATCTTGAGAGCATGAACTATCGTGACCAAATCCAAATTATGTACGGGGTAATTCTTCTCGTGGGGCTTTAGCTGACATGAAGCATATGCAATAACTCGCCCCTCCTACATTAATACACAACCCAGGCCAACACGTGAAGCGTAGCAATACACAATATACATCCCTAAACCGGAAGGCAACACTAACACTGATGTTGTAGTCAATGCGGTCTTGAGCTTCTGAAAGCTCACCTTCCAATCATCAAATCATCAAAACGGAGCACCCTTCTGGGTCAGTCTAGTCAAAGGTGACACAATAGATGAGAAGCCCTCCACAAAATGATGATAATAACTTGTTAACCCCAAGAAGCTCCTGATCTCGGTCAACGTGGCAGGACGAGGCCAACTCTAGACTGCCTTGATCTTCCTAGGATCTACCTTAATACCCTCGCCTGATATAACATGCACCAAGAATGCCACAAAATCTAACAAGAACTCGCACTTGGAGAACTTAGCATATAACTTCTATTCCCGCAAGGTCTGAAGCACAACTCTGAAATTTTGATCGTGCTCCTCCATGCTACGCGAGTAGATCAATATATCATCAATGAAGACAATGACAAATGAGTCAATATATGGCCCGAACACCCGGTTTATCAAATCCATAAATATCGCCGGGGCGTTAGTCAAGTCGAAGGACATCACTAGAAACTCAGAGTGGTCATATCTAGTCCGGAAAGCCGTCTTCGGAACATCCGAAGCACGAATCTTCAGCTGATGATACCCCGATCTCAAGTAGATCTTAGAGAACACCCTGGCACCCTGTAACTGGTCAACTAAATCATCAATAACCGGCAATGGGTACTTGTTCATAATGGTAACTTTGTTCAACTAGCGATAATCAATGCACATTCGCATAGTCCTATCCTTCTTCTTTACAAACAACACCGGTGCACCCTAAGGCGATACACTCGGTCTGATGAACCCCTTCGCTAGCACCTCCTCAAGCTTTTCTTTCAAATCTTTTGAAGCCATGCGGTATAGTGAAATAAAGATAGGCTGGGTACCTGGTGCAAAATTAATACAGAAATCGATGGTGGCATGCCTGGTAGATTAGAAGGAAACACATCGGAGAAATCCCGCACCACGGGACTGAATCAATCGAGGGAGTCTCTGCATCAGTATCCAAAACATAAGCTAGATATTCCAAACAACCCTTCTTGACCATATGTCGAGACTTCAACAAAGAAATAACCCGGCTGGATGAACTGATAGATGAACCCTTCCACTCTAATCTAGGCAAATCTAGCATCGCTAAGGTAACACTCTTGGTATGGCAATCGAGAACGACATGGTATAGAGACAACCAGTCCATGCCCAGGATGACATCAAAGTCGGTCATGTCAAGCAATAAAAGATCCGCTCGGGTCTCATAACCATAGAAAGTCACAATACATGACCAGTAAATCTGATCCACAACAACAGAATCGCCCATTGGCGTGGACACATATACATGAGCACTCAAGGACTTACAAGAAATACCCAAAAACTGAGCAAATAGAGATGAAACATATGAATTCATAGACCCTAGGTCAAATAGTACCGAAGCATCCCTACCGCAGACAGAAATAATATATGTGATCATGGCTTCTGAGGCTACTTCATCTGGTCTGGATGGAAAGCCATAGAACCTAGCTAGAGTGCCACCTGATTGGCCTCCACCTCTAGGGCGACCCCAAACCGCCTGCCCTCCGCCTCTGGGTGGTCGGACGGCTGGTGCGGCAGTTGGTGAGATAATCATAGGCTAATGACCCTGCTATACTGCCTTGCCCCGAAGCCTAGGGCAGAATCTCCTCACATGACCAAGCTTCCCTCACTCAAAGCAAGCTCTCCGTGCGGAAGATTAATGACCTTGAGTCTAACCCTAGGGACATGAACACCCACTGGAAGAACCCTGAATCACCGGTGGACGGTAGGAGCTCTCTGGAATAGAGCTGAAATAGGGCCTCACTGGAGTACCCTGAGAAGGCGGTGGTGCTGGATATGTGGGCCTACTAGACTGGCCCCTCACAAACTGACCTCTGTCCCCAGATAGAGCACCACTGAACCCTCCAGAATATCGAGACCTATTGTCCCTCGGTGCCTGCTCTCGGCCCTGCTGACGAATGCCCTCAATCCTCCGAGCTATCTCCACAACCTGCTCGTAACGAGTCCCCATCTCAATCTCTCGGGCCATAGTGACCTGAATACCATAGTGCAAGCCCGAAATAAACCTCTGCACTCTCTGTGCATCGGTGGGGGTATCATAAGTGCATTGCGAGACAACTCAGAGAACCTAGCCTCATAATCGGTCACAGACATCTGACCCTGCTGGAGCTGCCCGAACTGACCCCGTAACTCTTCCCTCTAAGAGAGTGGGATATATCTCTCCAGAAAGAGATGTGTGAACTGGTCCCAAGTCAAGGGAGGAGAACCTGGTGGTCTGCGGAGACGATAGGACTGCCACTATCTACGGGCCTTGCCCTCGAGCTGAAAGGTGGTAAAGTCCACCCCGTGGGACTCCAATACTCTCATGTTGTACAGTCTATCTCTGCAATGATCAATAAAGTCCTGGGGGTCCTCATGTCGCTCACCGCCTAAGGCAAGAGGATGTAGCCTCATCTATCTATACAATAGCTTATGCAGCTCGCCGGTCGAGGCTGGTCTAGGCTTTGGTATAGCCGTTGCAACTGTCTGAGCCCTGCCCACGGATAGTGCACTTGGAGTCTGATATATGACAATAGCATGCCTTGGAGCCTGACCGGTAGGGGTCTGTGCTCCCTCTCCCGCTTGAGATATGGCTGGGTCTGCTGGAAATAAACCAGCATACGTTATAGAGTCCATGAACCACATCATACGGCCCATGACCTCCTGGAATTCCGGTGCGGACATGAAATCCGTTAAGACCGGCTCAGATGCAGGTGCCTCGCCCTGCCCCTCAATAACAGGATCCTCCACTGGATCCACTGGTGGCACAATAGGAGCAACTCTAGGACGCCCTCATCCTATGGCAGAAGCTGGAGCCCTCCCTCAGCCTCTGCCTCTAGCAATAGGGAGAGTAGCTCCTCCATGGCCGGGTACATCTACCATGCGCGTTTTCACCATTTGTAAGAGAATAAGAGAAAGATACTTAGCACAACATCAACTGCACGATATTAGATGAAGAAAGAGAAGTTTCCTCACACCCTATAGCCTCTCGAAGATAAGTACGGACGTCTACGCACTGATCCTCAAGACTCTACTAGGCCCGCTCATGACTTATGATACCTATGTAAACCTAGAGCTCTGATACCAAGCTGTCACGACCCAATTCCCACTATAGACCATGATGGTGCCCAACGTCACCGCTAGAAAAGCCAACGGTGAACTATCCATGTAATTGTTCATTTAATATTTTTAAAGTAATTGATATTATTTATAAAGAGAAATATTAATAGGAAATTATAGTAAAGTAAAGCATAAAATAATGAAAGAGTAAAATAGTGAATTTAATACCCAAACTATAATATATCTACTAGAATACTCCCAAAATCCGGTGTCACAAGTGCACGAGTAAACTAGTAAAATATACAAAACCTCCTATACTACTGCCTGGAGTAAGATAGACAAAAAATAAATACAGTGCGAAGAGACTCCGGGCACTGCAGAACGGGCATAGAGAGCAGCTCACCACTAAGCCTCTGGGTAATGGGGGTACATGCCTAAATGGCCGCTTGATGTGCCTGCCTCAGATCCTGCATGATTAGTGCAGAAGTGTAGGTTAAGTACATAAACAACATTTACCAGTAAGTATCTAGTCTAACCTCGAAGAAGTAGTGACGAGGGGTCGACATCGACACTTACTAAGGGTCAATAAATAAAGTGCACAAATTATAAATAGGTAGGGAAATACATCAATAATAACGAATTAATGAAGAATAAATAAGTGGTTCTTTAACTAAATACCGGTTAGAGTCTCCAACTATCACATACTAATTTCAACAAGTAAGAGCCATCAAGTATTCATAAATTCTCAAATCACGAAAGAATTATCAAGTACATTCAGACTCCAAGCAATATCATGCACGATTTATGTCGAGGTCGTACGACCCGATCCAGAATGATGTGTACACTGCCGAGGACTGACCGATGTGAACCATAGATGCATCTATTATACTGCTGAGGCGCTTGGCTCGATCCACAAGAAGAGAGAATACTCTATGAACTCCAATTAACGGCTACTATGAATGCCCGGGATTAAAGTTATCAGATGTAAAAAAATCCGAGCATTATCAAATAAAAAGAATATTTTTGCACGGTGATTAAGCAAAAGATGTCTATTATTTATTGAAAATTCCAAACTCAATAGATGATTTAGCATATTTACAAAAAACATTAATTGGTTTTGCCGGCAGAGTCCGAATGAAGGGAAGTATCTTCTGCATCTTTTGTAGATGAATGTTGTTCCATATTCGGTCCAGTACCTTCATATTTATATTCTTCTCCAGCTTCCTATGCGGTTCCTGAAGGCTCAGAACTTGTGATCGAGGAGCTTGAAGTTGTGGGCCGAGCAGGAATGTTATTGAAGGCAGTTATCTCCAATTCAAGAGCTTCAGCCATACAATCATCCATATTTGCAATGCCTTCTTTGGCGTCCTCTAAAGTCTTCCTCATCATATGGTAAATTGCATAAGTTTTCTCGAGGAGGAAAGAGTCTTCTTGATCTTGGAGTTTGGTATGAAGCTTCTTGATTTGGGATTGTAGCTATTCATTTTCAGCCCTCACGTTGCCATAGGTTTGGCTAAGGTTAGTATTTGTTCTCGCATGTTCATGGTTCTGCTCCATGACCTTTTTGAGCCTTTCCTCCATTCTGGCTCTTTTCTGCTCGGCAACACCAGCCTCCTCGGTTTTGGAATGCAAGCTTGCTTCCAGATTGTTGATTTGTTCCATGGAAGCAGACTCACATTCCGTTGTGATATTTACGACATCTTGTAGCTCAACCCACTTGGCTTTCAACTCCTTAAGCTCTTCGTGTAGCTGAGCAGCCTCTTGGTTGTGAATCATCTTCTCTTGCTCGGATTGCTCCAATCAAGTTTCTAGCTTGCCCATTTGAGTAACTTTTACTTCTAAAACTAGGAGGTGCTTATCAATTTGATCTCGTTCAGCAACAAACTAATCCTGTTCAGTGGTAAGTTCATCTTTGTCCAAGATCATCTTTTGTAAGCCCTCGGAGGCAAGAAGGTTAGCCTAAAAAGTCAAAGATTAAAGTTATAAGGACAATGTCTAGCAAGAGAAAAGGGGAGAAAAGGAAGATTAAATTGATACCTGAGCAGCAAGGTACATGTTCTTATTGATCAGACACTCGTAGAAAGAGCATCCATTTTTCTCCAATCTTTGTTTGAAGCCATAGGCTTCAAGTAGTTGGCGACTCCCATCAGCTTGGAGAGTAAGTGGCACTTATTATAAACCGAAAGAATGACACTACATTTTCGTCGGGGTTTCAGATGGGTGCTAGGAAAGTGTTCTCTATATTCCCATGATCGGGTGATCGTGGGGAGCAAACATCTTCCATTCGTTTGGTTGGGACTGGTGGGGAGGTAGGAGTTGATGGTGTTGCGGATGGTGTTAAAGTTGAAGTTGGAGAAACATCAAAGGTAGAAATCCTCTGACCGGAAGCAACAACAAGAGCGCAGAATTGAGATTCAGTGTTTTCAACTATTTCCATTTTCGTGAAGAGTGTTTGAATTTATCCCGGTTGAGCAGGACGAGATATTTTTCTTCTTCTTTGAAGAGAAACCGCCTCATCATTGTTTTATTCTTCATCAAGGACCACTGTGGTCGGTCCAGTTGGAGGTTTTTTTAAGGCTTCTCCCGAGTCTCAGCCGTAGAGGTATGTCTTATTTTTGGTTTTTTATCCTTAGGCTGTGGACTCATGGAAGATAGACCTTCACCGAAATTAAGAGCGACATCAAGAGCCCTCTTCCGGTCAAGGATTTCTTGCATCTATTATCGCGCCACATGTGCAAGCGACATGTTCTGGCCAATCAAATGCGGCCATGTCACACTTCAATTTGATTGATCGGAATGAGTTTGTTCTTATCATAACTCTTCCCTCCCACAACTGTAAATAAGGGTCTTCATAACCCAAAAAAGACACTAGAAGTATAACAAGAAACAAGAAAGAGCTCGTGGATCAAACACTACAAATTTCTCCATAAGTTTCAAGCTTCAAGAAATCAAGTTCAATCTCAAGAACGAAGAACAAGTCAAGTTCAAGCTCAAGAACGAAGAACAAATCAAGTTCAAGTTCAAGCAATCAAGCTCAAGAATAAGATCATCGTTCGTGGCAACAACTATATATTCAAGATCAAGCTCGAAGGCCCTTGAATTTATTTACTATTGGAAAGAAGAATTAGAGGATTTATATAGATTGTACAGTCATATTATTTGAAATCAAATACTACGATTGTTGCAATATTTTTCGGTCTTGATTTTATTTTCTCGACGCATATTTATTGTCTACAAATTTTGGCACGCCCGGTGGGATAATCTATGTCTCTCATCTCAACTTTTCAAATCACCAAAGTTCAAGAACATTGAAATGGCTTCAAATAAAATCAACTCCAGTTCAACTTCCACCAAGGCTGCTAATTTCAGGTTCTATGCTAATGTGGAAAGCATCCTCGATGTTACTTTTGGAAGCTTTGGACCAGTTACGAGGAGCAAAGCAAGCTCGTTAGGACAACAAGCACCCCATGTGCCGTCCGCATCGACCCTCATTTCCGGATCTTCATCCTCAAAAGGAGCAAGATCTTCCACAAGCGCACCCGAAGGAGGAAGCGATGTTGCTGAAAAGATCAAGAAAACTCTTGCTCTGCTTGACCTCTCCGAATCCAAGCACTATGCTATGAAGGAAAATGATGATGCTTCAAGTGATGGATCCTACCCACTTATACCACATAGCGTGAGCCAATTGAAGATCAATCTGTGTTACAATCCATGTTACTCTACATAGTCCACGATAATCATGCAAGCCATGGTGACGAACACTTCATCTGTGGAGGAGCAATTGGCAAACTTGATAGAAGCAATCGCTGGCTTGACCAAGTGCATGAAAAATCAAGATGCTAGAATTGACAAGCTAACAAACAGGGAAGGAATCTTGATGGAAGAAGAATCCACCCATGCACCTGGTAATCTCCCAGAAGTCCCAGAGATTGATTCTCCCCCAAGACAAGTAGCATCCGCTAGGTCTATCCCTGTCTCATCTGAAGGGATGATTCGAATCGATCAACTGAAGGAGTTCATTGAAGGAACCATTAAGAATAAGTATGAAGTTGCTGCCAAGCCCTCCCTTATATATGAAAAGTTATACACTGCCAGGGTCGATATGTTGAAGATGCCTGATGGCTATCAACCTCCAATTTTTAACAGTTTGATGGTAAAGGTAATGCAAAGCAATATGTGGTGCACTTCGTTGAGACGTGCAACAATGCTGGGACTTATGGAGATTACCTTGTCAAGCAGTTTGTCCGCTCGCTAAAAGGAAATGCTTTTGACTGGTACACAGACCTCGAGACTAGATCTATTGATAGCTGGGATCAACTAGAGCAAGAGTTCCTCAATCACTTTTATAACACGAGACGTACTGTGAGTATGATAGAACTTATAAATACTCATCAACGAAAGAGTGAACCTGTCATCGACTTTATCAGTCGTTGGAGGAATGCAAGCCTCTAATGCAAAGAGAGGCTTAGTGAAGCTTCTGGCATAGAGTTGTGCATCCAAGGCATGCATTAGGGACTCCGCTACATCTTGCAAGGTATCAAGCCTACCACATTTGAAGAACTTGCGACTCGTGCCCACGACATGGAGTTAAGCATGACCTCCACTGGAAACGAAAGGCTGCCTATCTATGAGCCTCACAAAGGGAACGGCAAGTAAGAAGTCAGGAAATGGAGCAAGTTTTTACCCAGGTCTAAAAACAAAGAAGCTATGAATGCCAACACAACACCTATGAAGTTCACAACACAGGTGAGCAAGAAGAAAGAGTACGAAATCCACTTCTTTTCAAGATAAACCAAGTGGGAAGTTGACTCTAAAAGAAATGCAAGAGAAGGAGTACCTATTTCTAGATTCTGATGTGCCTGCAATTTTTGAAGAACTCCTCAAGTTAAATCTTATTGAGCTTCCGGAGATGAAGCAGCCAAATGAAGCTGGTAAAACGAATGATCCAAATTACTGCAAATACCATCGACTTGTAAGCCACCCTCTATAGAAGTACTTTGTCTTCAAGGACAAAGTTATGGACTGGGCTCATGAAAAGAAGATCGTGCTTGAAGATGAGAAAGCAAGTGCAAACCAAGTCTCTATCACCTTTGGCTCATTCAGTCCGGATGAATTATGTGGTTTTAAAGAAAGTAAAGATGGAGAATTACTGGAGAACAATAAAGTTGAAGTCGATCAACCTGATGATGATGAAGGTTGGATGTTGGTGACTCGTCGTAAGCGCCATAAAAGGAGCCCATGAAAAGAATCAATAGAAGAACCAACAAGGAAAATGATGGTAAAAAGACCAAGGAAATGGAATCCAGTTAGGCGTTTGAAGAAAGCAAAAGTGGAGGTGCACCACCCTCAAAAGCCACGACATCCAGTGAGCTTGGAGGATTTCTTGCCATGTTAGTTCCGCATGAAGATTTCCCGTGATGGTATTGAGGCCTCTTGTTGCAATGCTAATAAAGGAGAAGAAAAGAGTGATGACCTACTGTTGGCACCATCTCCAGAAAAGCTCATCGAGTCTATCCCTCAAGAAGTTAACGCGTGCGAGGAAAAGGTTACTTTCACAAATGACTACCTTCTACTAGGTGACAATATTCATAACCGCCTGTTGTACCTGGTTAGCTATATGCGTGATGAAAGGGTAAATCAAATTTTGGTTGATGGAGGATCCTCAATGAACATCTTGCCAATTCGCACTGTGAAAGAACTTGGTATTCACATGAACGAACTTTCGGAAAGTCTTGTGATGATCCAAGGATTCAACCAAGAGGGGCAAAGAGCTATAGGCGCGATCAGGTTGGGAATCACCATTGAAGATATGTAATCAAGTGCATGGCTATATGTGATCAATGCAAAGACTTCATACAACGTCTTGCTTGGAAGGCCTTGGATATATGAGAATAAAGTGGTTCCATCTACCTACCATCAATGTTTGAAATACTACGAAGGTGAAATTGAGAAGAAGATAATTGTTGATGATGAGCCATTTACCGAGGCTGAGTCGCACTTCGCCGATGCAAAGTTCTACTTGAAGAACTGCATTGTGAAGGAGCTAAAGGTTGATGATGTCATGAATGACAAAGATGACGGGTCCACGGCTAAGAGAGCTGAGGTAGTTGCCGACAAAACCAAAGTTGTTACTGAGGAGGTACAACCCGACGTGAATAAATCTCATAGAGGGGATATTGCGTCTTATGGCAAGAAAGTAAGTCATGCGCTCCAATATATCCCTAAAAAGAAGAAAGATGAAAGCGAATCATCTAATCTCCAAACTAATATGCTAAAGGAATTAACTCTTCTGGTAAAACGAATTGAGGCAGTAAAGTTGTCCTTGAAGCCACTTGCAGGGTTTGTAGCCCAAAATCGTTTGCAAAATGTGGCACTCCCTACAAAACGAACAGATGAAGGTTTTGATCCTAACGCTTACAGGATATTTGCAAAAGTTGGATACAATCCCAATGAGCCGTCAAAGTTAGGGAAGCTTCCATCAGAAGCTGCGACGAGGCAACCACGTGAAGGTTTGGAATACAAGCAACTGTCACCAGTGTGCATCTCTATAAGAAGGGCAAGCATCAATTATATCACTGTAGAAGACGAATCTGCCGCTTCTAACAGGCTTTCTGTCTTTGATCGACTTGGAAAATCAATTGTGAGAACTTTCGTATTTGAGAGATTGGGTTCATTAAAGAAGGGGAATAAGTTCTAGAGAAATTATTGAAATACAAGAACAACCGCTTTGCCCAAAATTCAGAAGATCTCTAAAGATTTCCGAAGTTTGGTTCCTTCTAGAATGAAGCGACAAACAAAAGTCATGATTTCGTATGATGAGGTACTGAATCTGAAGTCATACACTGTGGTCTACACTAAAGAACATGATGAAGACGAAGAAAGTGTGGGTTCTTCGTATCATGTTACTGCACAAGGAGAGTATAGTGTTTTATCTCTAATGGAGGATGACGAGAAATTGGACGATGTTTCACCGTGTTATCACATATCCTTCAACGATTGGGACCCTCAAGAAGATGAAGATGCGACAGATGCTCCCCCGGAACTTGAGGAAGGGGTGAAGTTAACGATTGATGCCTTAAAATAAGATAACCTTGGCACTGATGAAGAACCAAGACCCACCTACCTAAGTGCTTTACTAGAAATTGATGAAGAAAACACTTATATTGAGTTACTCAAGGAGTTTAGGGTTGTATTTGCTTGTAGTTACAAAGAAATGCCTGGCTTGGACCCTAAAGTAGCAGTCCATCACCTTGCGGTCAAGAATGGCGCTAGTCTTGTTAAGCAAGCTCAAAGGCGCTTTAGGCCGAACTTGGTTCCCCTGATTGAAACCGAAGTTAACAAACTCATTGAAGCTGAATTTATTCGGAAAGTTAAATACCCAATGTGGGTTTCAAGTATTGTCCCTGTAAGGAAGAAGAATGGCCAGATTCGAGTGTGCGTCGACTTCAGAGATCTCAAAAATGTGTGTCCCAAAGATGAATTCCCACTTCCTAATCCAGAGCTGATGATCGATGCTACTACTAGGTATGAGGTAATGTCATTTATGGATGGTTTGTCAGGCTATAACCAAATTCGCATGGCACCAAAAGATGAAGATCTTACTGCATTCCGCACCCCCAAGGGTATTTATTGCTACAGGGTAGTGCTTTTTGGCTTGAAGAACGCTGGTGCTACTTATCAAAGAGTTATGCAGAATATTTTTGACGAACTCCTCCACAAAAATGTCGAATGCTATGTGGACGACTTGGTGGTAAAATCAAGAAAGAAGGGCGACCACTTGAAGGACTTGAGAATGGTGTTTGAATTACTCCGGAGGTACCAACTTAGGATGAATCCATTAAAATGCGCCTTTGGAGTTACTTCTGGAAAGTTCCTTGGTTTCATTGTCCGACATCGAGGGATTGAAATTGATCAAACCAAAGTAGATGCAATCTTGAAAATGCCTGAGCCTCAGGATATTCACGAATTGAAAAGACTGCAAGGAAAGTTAGCACACCTTAAAAGACTCATCTCAAACCTAGCAGGGAGGTGCCAACTATTCAGCCGCCTTATGAAGAAAGGTGTCCCTTTCAAATGGGACCAAGCGTGTAGCAATGCCTTTGAGAGTATTAAATCCTACTTGATGAAGCCTCGGGTTTTAACAGCCCCTATACTTGGAAAGCTGTTGATACTATATATTTCAACACAAGAAAGGTCTGTTGGAGCGTTGTTGGCCCAAGAAAATAGTAAGGGGAAAGAAAACTCTCTTTACTACTTGAGCAGGATGATGACACCAAACGAGCTGAATTATTCGCCAATTGAAAAGTTGTGTTCAGCGCTAGTCTTCTCAATTCAAAAGTTAAAGCACTACTTTCAAGCTCATGTTGTTCGTCTTGTTTCTAAAGCAAATCCCATCAAGTTCGTGATGTCAAAACATGTTCTTAGTGATAAACTAGCAAGATGGTATCTCCAATTTCAATAATTCGAGATTTTGTACATCCCTCAAAAGGCTGTAGAAGGACAAGCATTGGTAGACTTCATGGCAGATCACCCTATACCTGATGATTGGGATCTAACTGACGAACTACCTGATGAGGACGTAATGGTCATTGAAGTTCAACCTCTATAGAAGATGTACTTTGATGGTGCTGCACATTGCGGAGGAGACGGTGCTGGTGTACTATTTGTCACTTCTCAAGGTGAAGTTCTGCCCTACTCTTTTATGTTGTCGCAACTTTGCTCTAACAATGTTGTTGAGTATCAAGCACTAATACTTGGGCTCGAAATGGATTTCGAAATGAAGCGGTTACAATTGCAAGTCTTTAGTGACTCTCAGTTGGTGATCAACTAGCTTTTAGGTAGTTACAAGGTCAAGAAACCTGAACTACGCCCATATCATGATTATATTAAAAACATAATGGGATGGATCGGTGATGTGACTATTCAACATGTGCCAAGGAAAGAAAACAAGAAGGCTAATGCTTTAGCTGCCTAGCTTCATCGTTAACCCTGCCTGATCAAGCGCAAGTTACTGTCTGCCAAAAATGGGTAGTACCACTGCCAAATGAGGTTGAAGGTGAAGGAAATGAACTCAAACATCTTGTCGTTGTTTCTGAAGCTGAGAAAGAAAAATGGCGACAACCCATTATCGAATACTTAAGCTGTGGGATACTTCCAGAAAATCCAAGGTGGAGGACTGAAATCTGTCGTCGTGCACTTCGCTTCCTTTACTACAAAGATACTCTATACAGAAGGTCATTCGAGGGAGTACTCTTGCAATGCTTAGGGGAAGAAGAAGCACTCCAAGCTTTGGAAGAGGCACATTTTGGGGTATGTGGGTCACACTAGTCTGGACCAAAGCTCCACTTCCATATAAAAAGGATATGATATTATTGGCCAACGATGGTAAAAGATTGCTTGGACTACGCTCGAAGATGTAAGGCTTGTCAATTCCATGCGAATCTTATTCATCAACCTCCTGAAGTGTTGTACCCGACCGTGGCATCCTGGATGTTTGACGCTTGGGGATTGGATGTTGTTGGACCACTACCAAAGTCCTCTGATGGGCACCTATACATCTTGGCTGTAACTGACTACTTCTCAAAATGGGCTGAAGTTGTTGCTCTTAAGGAGGTAAAGAAGAAAAATGTTGCAAGTTTCATTCGAGTAAACATAATCTATCGCTTTGGCATTCCTTGTTACATAATAATGAATAATGGAAAGCCATTCGATAATAGGTTAATGAATAAGATTTGTGATCTCTTTGGCTTCAAGCAACGTAACTCTTTGATGTATAATGCTGCCGCCAATGATCTAGTTGAGGCATTCAACAAAACTCTATGCAACTTATTAAAGAAAGTCATCTCCAAATCCAAATGAGATTGGAATGACCGTATGGAGGAAGCTCCGTGGGCATATAGGACAACTCACTGCACGCAAAGACAAGCGACCCCTTATGCACTCATTTATGGAATCGAAGCTGTCTTGCCACTCGAGCCTCAAATACCTTCATTACCATTAGCTATTCAAGAAGGGATCACTGATGAAGAAAATGCTCGACTTCGATTAGCAGAGTTGGAGGCTCTTGATGAGAAGAGGTTGGAATCTCAACAGAGTCTTGAATGTTATCAAGCTCGATTGTCTCACGCTTTCAATAAAAGAGTTCGCCCAAGATCCTTTCAAGTAGGAGATCAAGACCTTGCCGTACGAAGACCCAAAATTACTTACCATAAACCTGTAGGGAAGTTCACTTCAAAATAGGATGGGCAATATGTCGTACAAGAAGCTTACTCAAGTGGGGCTTACAAGCTAGTTGATGCAGATGGCATGAGAATCGGCCCTATCAATGATAAGTTTTTGAAGAAGTATTATCCTTGAAGTTGCAACGCTCCTTGACGCATGAGCCTAAACTGCATGTTCCTACACTCATGGCCCGCATGAGTAACTGTGTACGGCCTACCACCAAAAAAAGAAAAAAAAAGGGTCCGCTAGGTTCAAAACCTCGAAAGAGGCGGCCTAGGCAAAATTTAGGATATAAAAAAAAGGAGTCCGCTAGGTTGAAAACCTCGAAAGAGGAAGCCTAGGCAAAAATTAGGACATAAAAAAAAGTCCGCTAGGTTAAAAACCTCGAAAAGGGCAGCCTAGGCAAAAGTTAGGACATAAAAAAAAAGTCTGCTAGGTTGAAAATATCGAAAGGGGCGGCCTAGGCAAAAGTTATGACATAAAAAAATAAAACCAAAATAAGAAAATAAAAAATAAATCACCCATTCTGAACTACGGTATGACTTGTTCCTCTTCACAGAGGTACGTAGGCAGCTTAGAGTTTCATTCTGAGTTCAGTCGCATAAGTTCAAAAGATACATATTGCCCTAGTCGTTGTCCAAATGAAGTATGATAGAAGTAATTCATTCAAACAACACTTGAAAATCAGGCTGAAATTTCATTCTTCTTTTGAACTTTGTATCTCATATGACTTAGAGGGGGCAAGCCTTCATGATAAACCAGTGTCTTCAATAGGGAGATTACAATCTTTTAGGAGGCTACCAAATATTTGCACTGAAGTTTAGGGATTTACCATGTCTTCATGTTCACCAAATCTTTTAGTCCTCCGATCTTCAAGTTTGCTGCTCTTCAAGTTGAAATGCTTAAACCCTCCAAGTCTCCAAGTTGAAGTCTTCAAGTCTGTCGGTCTTCAAGTTGAAGTCTCCAAGTTGAAATCTTCAAGTCTGTCGGTCTTCAAGTTGAAGTCTTCACGTTCGCCACTCTTCAAGTTGAAGTCTGCAAAGTCCTCCAAATCTTCAAAGTTTCCAAATATTCAAGTCAATGTCGTCAAGTCCACGAAATCTTCGAGTTGAAGCTTTATAACTTTTCAATCTTAAGGTGGACATATGAGTCCCTTTTGCACCTTAAGTTGGCCTCTTCGTGGATTTTTCCTTAAAAGAAAACTATAACTTTCCAATCTTAAGGTGGACATATAAGTCCCTTTGCACCTTAAGTTGGCCTCTTCGTGGGTTTGTCCTTAAAAGGAAACCATAACTTTCCAATCTTAAGGTGGACATATAAGTCCCTTTGCACCTTCAGTTGGCCTCTTCGTGGGTTTGTCCTTAAAAGGAAACTATATTTTTCAATCTTAAGGTGGATATGTAAGTCTCTTGAGAGTAATCTCTCTGATAGTCGGGGCACATTAAGAGTAATCTCTCCGATAGTCGAGGCACATTGAGAGTAATCTCCCCGATAGTCGGGGCACATTGAGAGTAATCTCTCCGATAGTCGGGTCATTTTGAGAGTAATCTCTCAGATAGTCGGGTCATTTTGAGAGTAATCTCTCCGATAGTCGAGCCACATTGAGAGTAATCTCTCCGATAGTCGATCCGCATTGAGAGTAATCTCTCCGATAGTCGTGGCACATTCAGAGTAATCTCTCCGATAGTCGTGGCACATTGAGAGTAATCTCTCCGATAATCGGGTCATTTTGAGAGTAATCTCTCCGATAGTCGAGCCACATTGAGAGTGATCTCTCCGATAGTCAAGCCACATTGAGAGTAATCTCCCCGATAATTGGGCCATAAGAGTAATCTCTCTAATATTCGGGTCGTGATGAGTACCCTAAGATTGTCTTCTTCATGCATGGATTATTTCGTTAAATAAGAACATATCCTTCTTGCTTGATCTACAAAAAAACAAATGTACACAAAAACGTAAGAAGAAGAAAAAGATTTTTTTTTTACCTATAAAAGATACACCTGGACAAGCTTGTAGATGCCGCAAATAAGTGTTGAAAAAATAGGAGCATATGGGTTTATATACAACTTTGAAAGACAATGTTGAAAATGTAGTGGCGATGTGGGACAAAGGTAAAGGCGGTGATTTAATGCTTCCATGATCAAGTAGATATCAGCTGAAGCAATTTGTCTTCGAGTAAAATACATACTCCTATGTCTCATGAAAGTTGTCTTATATAATTGTCCACTATGGTTTTGAAAAGTTTCCTGATACTAGTTTAAGTTCCAACCAAAAAGTTGGCGACAAGAGTGGGTTGCTATAGTGGTAAGCACCCTTCACTTCCAACCAAAAAGTTGTGAGTTCGAGTCACCCCAAGAGCAAGGTGAGGAGTTCTTGAAGGGAGGGAGCCGAGGGTCTATCGAAAACAACCTCTCTACCTTAGGGTAGGGGTAAATTTTGTGTACACACTACCCTTCCTAGACCTCACTAGTGAGATTATACTAGGTTGTTGTTGTTGTTGTTGTTGTTGTTAATCCATTGGGCTAGCCCATTTAATTGGGCTAAAGTGATGAGCCCACTTCATTAATCCCAAGATGTCATCTTCCTAGAGGCCCAGTTCGGTGCCACGTGTCATATGATGTGGCACGCCAAGTCAAGCGGAAGAGCCAATAGGACATGTGTCAAAATGACAAGGCATGCCACGTCATATTAAAAGGCCAATGAAATCGCGCCACATGTGCAAGTGACATGTTTTGGCCAATCAAATGCGGCCATGTCACACTTCAATTTGATTGGTCGGAAAGAGTTTGTTTTTATCATAATTCTTCCCTCCCACAACTGTAAATAAGGGTCTTCATAACACATAAAAGACACCAGAAGTTATAACAAAAAGCAAGAAAGAGCTCGTGGATCAAACGCTGCAAATTCCTCCATAAGTTTCAAGCTTCAAGCAATCAAGTTCAAACTCAAGAACGAAGAACAAGTCAGGTTCAAGCTCAAGAACGAAGAACAAGTCAGGTTCAAGCTCAAGAACGAAGAACAAGTCAAGTTCAAGCTCAATAACGAAGAACAAATCAAGTTCAAGTTCAACCAATCAAGCTCAAACTCAAGAACAAGATCATCGTTTGTGGCATCAACTACATATTCAAGATTGTCACGACCCAAAATCCAACTAGTCGTGATGGCACCTAACCCAACCCGCTAGGTAAGCCAACTTTCAATTATCCAATTACAATAACAATTATTTAAAAGAGAATATCTAAAACAAATATACTTCCCCAAGAACTGGTAGTACAAATCACGAGCTTCTAAGAATAGAGTATACAAAGCGAAAATAAAATAAATACATAGTCTGTTTGAATAGTACATAAACAGAGCTTTTATAAATCTAAGGCTACCCTGAACAAGAGGCAGCTACAACAGGAATGCAGATACATCTTCAAATCTGCCAACCATCGAACACTGCCACAACAGCAGCCAATATCTGCACGCAATGTGCAGAAGTGCAGTATCAGTACAACCGACCCCATGTACTTAGTAAGTAACAAACCAAGCCTTAGGTTGAAAGTAGTGACGAGCTTCTACCAAGGTCAGAGTCCAACTTCCATAACCAATAATAGTTCATAACAATATTAAACAAGTAATACCAGAAGTAACTCAAAGAATAAATGCTCAGCTAAATCATGACTTCTGAAAATAGTTTTGCCTTTTAAGTACATTAATGAAAACCCGAATCGTTTACCGAAGTTACCAAAAATATGAATAAGTTTGAAAACAATAATTTTTTCAAAATCCTTTCAATAATAAATAAAATATCTCATTTTCTTTCCCAGATAACCAGTGTAAAACAAATGCATCACTATGCCCATCTGTCAACATGTGTGAGAAATTATTAATAATGTGATACCGTACAGCGTGAGGAAAAACACATCTCTATGCATATATGTCATGTGTGCATGTCAATGCAATGTATCTTAGAGATTGCACTCATGTACTCACACTCTCAGAGTACTTAATCTCATTGTCTCGCATTCTCTCTCACTGTGCTCAGCACACTCAATCACTCAATGCTATACAATACCTGCTGCGGCGTGCAGTCCGATCCCTGTTTATAGTCGACTGCGCTTACTGGAGGTGTGTACAGACTCATGAGGGACTCCTACAGCCCAAGCGTTATAAGCACGGACAACTCACGTGCCATAATATAAATATCTGGATCCGCACGGCCAACTCACGTGCTGCACGGCCAACTCACGTGCAATAATAATATAAGGATCCGCACGGCCAACTCACGTGCTGCACGGCCAACTCACGTGCAATAATAATATAAGGATCCGCACGGCCAACTCACGTGCTGCATGGCCAACTCACGTGCAATAATAAGCCACTAAGGCCTGCTGCAGGCGGCCAGCCCCGATCCATAAAATAGTAATAATATATATAAAGCCAACATGGCCTGCTGCGGCGTGCAGCCCGATCCCACAAATATCCTCGCAATCAGGCCTCGGCCTCCCTCGGTCATCAATCTCTCCAGTCTCTCTCTCATGGGCTCACAATGTCATGAGAATAGCCCAAAAATGATGATATGATGTATCAATAAATAACAACAGAGACTGAGATATGATATGCAATGAAATGAATATGACCGAGTATGAATTTTCAATATAACCAATAATTCACAGCAATATGACCTCTATGAGTCCCAATAATACTGGCACATAGCCTCAACATCATTTTTATGCTTTTCAGCTCAATTTCTTAACTCATAAAACCGCATGGAAAATTTCAAGATTATTTAACTACAAAATTCCACAGAAATAATTATGTCACAATTTCTATAGTGCACGCCCACACGCCCGTCACCTAGCATGTGCGTCACCTCCCAACAATTCACGAAATAGATATATTCAGGGTTCATGCCCTTAACTCCAATATTAAAAGAGTTACTTACCTCGAACAAGCCGCTTCCAATGTCAAGCACTCTAAATAATGCTCCAGAAATTCCATTCTGCGTGTAACAACTTCCGAATGGCTCGAATCTAGTCACAATTAATTTCAAAGCTTGAACAAGATCTTGATGAACAAAGCACTTGAGCTTCTTCCTCTCTCTAGAACACTCTCCCTTCTTTCTAAAAATATCAGATTTTTGCTCCAAAATGAGTCCCAAAGCCTATTTATCAAAATATGGTCGGGTTATGAAAATAAAAAAATTAACCCTCCGAAAGCAGGTATGCGGTCACATAATGGACTGCATAATGGATATGCGGGTTGCAAAATGCACCGCAAAATTGATTCCTAGAAATGTGCTTCACTGGACAGGTTTGCGACCATTTTGTGGTCGCATAACTACTTCTGTGATTGCATAATGGTTCTGCAATCGCATAATTGGTCGCAAAATCGCATTTTTCTAGCCTTTGGTAATTTAGTCATAACTTCTTGTAGGAATTTCCAAATGATGAACGATTTGAAGCGTTAGAAACTAAACTCAAAGATCTTTCATTTGATAGGTAATACGTTATATAACACTTCGTATTATGAGAGTTATGCTCATTTGAAGTTGGGTCTTCTGCGAACTCTCATGAACTTTAGTCTATTATGAAATTTCCAACTTCTACATTCGATGCTGAAACCTATCGAATCAAGTCCGTTTGACCTCAAATTTTGCACACAAGTCCTAAATGACATAATGAACTTATTCTAATTTTTGGAATCGGATTCCGACCCCGACATCAAAAAGTCAACCCCCCGGTCAAACTTTTCAAAAATTAATATTTCGGTATTTCAAACCCAATTCCACTACGGACCTCCAAATAATATTGTGGACATGCTCCTAAGCCCAAAATTACCATACGGAGTTATTAGAATCATAAAAATTTGAATCCGAGGTCATTTACATAATGGTCCATATCCGATCCATTTTTCTAACTTAAACTTTAAACCTTGGAACTAAGTGTTCCAATTCATTCCAAAACCTCACTGGACCCAAACCAATTACCCCGGCAATTCACACAATAACTGTAAGGTATAATTTGAGCAGTAAATGAGAAAACGGGATTGTAATACTCAAAACGACCAGTCGGGTCGTTACAAAGATCAAGCTCGAAGGCCCTTGAATTTATTTACTATTGGAAAGAAGAATGAGAGGATTCATAGAGATTGTATACTCATATTATTTGAAATCAAATACTACGATTGTTACGATATTTTTCGGTCTTGATTTTATTTTCTCGACGCAAATTTATTATCTACACAGCCGTTACAAAGAATCTTTGCATTAATGTCCAACCGTTATGCAGCCATCAAGAGGGGTTTTATTTATATTAAATAAGAGCTTGATTTGGGGATCTTGTCTCCATGAATTGAGCTATAAATAGAAGAATTTATATCCATCGTAGGACATGAAATATTTGTATGCAAAAAAGGCAAAATTAGCTCTTATTTTATAAAACAAGATCCTTTCTTTTGTTCTTGATATTGCTCTTATTACTGCTTTCAGAGAAACTCAGCCCACAGTCAAGCTTGTATTTTTTCAAGTTATTTTTAATTAATTTCTTCTGTTCTTATTTATTTTATATTTTTAGATCAAATTAATTCACGTGTCTATAAATCACGTTACAAATTCAACTGTACCGTTTTCCGATAAACATAAGATACAACAACTTTTTTAAGTCTGGACACTATTTGCAATATACAATAATGTTGGTACAAAAGTTATGCTATTATTAGTTAATACCACCGATCAAATACTGGATAAAATTAGTTTCAATGTTAAACTAGGATAATCTATCTAATCCATGTAACCAAACGACCCCTTAGTTCTTGCTTAACTATGGAATCTCAAGAGGTAAGATCAAATTTACCAATGTTCGTGATGGAGGTGAAACATCTGAACATTTTAGCATCTATACGCATAGTTGGTTGCCTCCATGATACTGTTTTACAAACATGGTTAAGATTAGGTCTTTCCCCAAATTTAATTAAGTCAAAATCATTAAAAACAAAATCCAACATAATTGGTCTAGTTTGGTAAATGAAAAAATTGAACCAACTCTATCTATGTACATCCGTAATGATTGAGATAAATTGTGGAAAGTTAAAAATAGATAGTGGTTAACCAACAAATTAAAGTCATATAATAGGTTAAAATATCATACATACAGATAGATACATACATATACATACATATATGAGGGCATGCGCACGTGCCTTCATTAATGTACTTTTGTGGAAAAAATCATATAGTTTGCAACTTCATTAATGTACATTTTTGGGTAAAAGTCTAGGTAGTTCGCAAAGTTCCAAAGATTTGGTTATTAATAATAAATTAAAGAAATTCGATGTGTATTTACAAAGATTAGTCGAGTAGTACTACCTCCACTCATTTTTAGTTATTCATTTTTGACTTTACACTTTTAAAAAAAAAATATAAATAAAATATGTATTTTATAATTTTTTTCATAATAATTATTGTATTCAAAAAGTCTTGGGAATAATTTGAGGAATAAAAATTAATGATAAGGATGAAACAAGAAAAAAAAATTATTTTCTCTTGATATGCTAAAAATGATAAGTAAAAGTGAAAATATATTTTTAGAATAATAGACAAGTAAAAGTGGACGGTGAGAGTACTTACTTGTTCTACTATCGATGAATACAAAAGAATCTTAGATGAAGTAATTATTAGTTACATTAGTTATAACTTGAAGATCTAAGGGCGTGCCCATAAAATATGTATGTGCATTATTGGTGTATCTTTCTGAAAAAACAAGTAGTTTATTGCGTGGACTCACATTACTTATTAGATCAAGGAAATTTGATTTATAATGTAATTTTAAAAGAATGCAGTTAATTGTGAGGGAACCCTATGCATAGATATAGCTTTAGGGAGCAAAACAGAACTGCGGATCAACTAGCGAAGGAAGGAGCTAGCCAAGAGAAAACTTTTTGGTGATGTGGTTGACGTAACAGTTTCTCTTTGTTTGTCATAGATACACTTATGGCAAACAAATTAGGGACTATTTTTACTAAAATATTTAGGCATGTAATTATAATCTATAGTCTGAATCATTCATTCGAACAATTTGTCTTACGGGCCCTGTATTTTATTATGATGCATATTAACTATTAATGAATTTATCATTTCGACCAAAATTTATTCTGTTCAATATAGTCAAATGATAAAAATTATCTTTACAAGTAGTAGTACTTGAATAAATAGATAATTATTTGATTTATTTTTTACGAGAGACTTTAATTATGTTTTCAATTTCATTTAGTTAAAACGTAAAAGTTAAAATCGCTAAATAGAGAGGGGGAACATTTATAAGACTAGTCATAGATGTGTTTTAAATGTCGCATGAGGTTAGATTTTGTACGTAGTGTAAGTTTGATAAATATAAATCTTTGTTAATGACACTTTTGTACTAGCTTCTACTGCTATACACAACGCTTATTTTATCCTTAGAAACTTCACCAATCACCTTTAAGTCTTCAAAATAAAAATACATACTTTTAGTTTACTAGAAGCATGATCAAACGTTACAATAAAATTCTACTTCATACTCATAGAAACTCTTTCCTTTCCCATCAATTCACTTGTCATAGACTTAAACTTCTTGTCCAATTCAATGGTTGAAGGATACGTCGTTGAAAGTAGGCAAATTCTCCGTACTTGTCGTGGAAGGGCGGCGTCACCGATTCCCACGGATTGCAACCTCTAATTCTGATATGCAAGACGCTCCCACTTCCATCTTCGTCGTCGATAACCTCGCAGCATTGCCGACGCGGTGCCTGTTTTATAGTGAAAATTAAATAATTTGACCCTCATGCTTCGGTTCCCTCACATAATTAAAATGAAAAAAGGGAGTAAGAAAGGTACATAAAAATAATACTAGAAATTTACCTGTCTCCATACTTGGGGAGATAGAATAGGCGCCTTGACATTAACCGTAGGAATTGCTAATGCTGGTCCATAATGTTCATTCTCGCATTGCTTGTTAATATCACCAACTCTATTATAACTAGTCAAGGTTTCACCATTACGGATATCAGTAACTTTATCTAAGTAGTACTCTATAGGCCTCTTACACGGTTCTACATAGTCTGGCCGAGTACTAAATGTGAACGGTCCTTCCATTCGTTTAATTGTTTTGAATGTTCGTACCGGCATCCCCAATTTCCTTGCATTCATCAGTCATGGATATAACTGAACTGAGTACCCCATGATACTGATAATGACCAGTTTCGCTTTAAGTCATAGCACAAACTCTGCTGCATCATCCGACTTGGGTCCTTTTTATAAGCCTCAATCACCTTCTTCGCTAAGTCTATTCGGCTCATTAATGGAATTAGAGGATCTACCAGGCCAAAATGGTGTAGTGATACAAATGGCGCAATAGGATGTGCTGCGAAAAACCTTCGTGGGCTTCCTTCTATATCCATCTTAAACAAATACGTTAAGTAAAACTTTCAGTTTCTGTATATGTAAAATTTATTTTAAAGGGTTAAAAAAGTCTATCAATATTTCGTGCTTTTATTATAGTAACAGAATAATATAGGTAAATATAAATATATTGGTCATTTAATTTCATTGCGTTCCATGATGAAAAAACAAAAAGAGGAGGGTGCTAATCTATACTGCTTTTCAATTAAAACCAAAATTGATATATTTGACAAGTACTGCATAGAACTACTATTAATTAAATTACTTTAGAATTGAAAATACTTAAAAAAAAAGAAAGATAGAATAGTAATCAATAAAACCCTTTTTAACTCTCCAAATACTAGCATAAATATAAGATGTGATATAAATCTATAATAAGATGAGACACATAGATATATAATTTTATTGCCCTAATGGTTACGTAAAGTATAACTTTGGATTTAGAAGAATGTGTGTACCACCGTGCCCTTTGAGTCGGTAAGGTCATGCACGCCAACGTCAGTGAAGAATAGTCGGAAAATACAAGATTGTATGTATACCTGATGGAAACCAAGTTCTTTGGTGAGAGGAACGCCAAGCTCAGAACCGTACAAGTAATGGTAGCGATTAATGCAGTCGTCTAACTAATTGCGAAGCCTTCGCCACCACAAGCAATACCATAGGAAAATAGAACATTTAGATCCACACTGTAGGAACTCCCACCAATGTAATACATTTTGTTGTGATCATATTTAGCCAAAACAGTCAATAGATTTTCAGTAAAAAAAACTGCGTCATCATCTCCCATTACAAACCACCTCACATTCGTGAAGCCCAGTTCAAAACTCTCCTTTACAATCCTCGCAATTCTCATAGGCGGAGTCAAAAATTTCACTAACATGCAGCACAATATAAAGAAGTAAGTAAACGAAGAAATTAGGTGGATTCAACATTTAATATATATATAATTTTTCACGGCTGACCTTTAACCAAACGAGCAGGTAAACTTGAATGCGGAAGTGCCTTGGGAGATCCTATAGGGTGGGAAAGTCTCCGGCCAGGATTCGTTTCCTGGGGGCGTCTTATCGAGCCACACGAATCCTCGCGTTACATTTGGTCTCCACCAGAGACCAGAGTGACCCGAGCGATTGTTCCATGTGTTAGCGGACCCTGCGATGCCAAACAGAATGTGGGCTATGTTAGTTTCTTTTTCTTCTTTGCTAAGATTTTCTCTGTTTGCGACGGCAGCAGAATAAGCATAGTTATGGGAGAAACGAGCAGTGAAGGAGATTAGAGAAATGGATGCGACTATGCCGATAGCAATGAGAAAACCCTTCATGGAAATGGTGAAATGATTTGTATCTAATTAATTTGCGTTTATTAGAGAAAAGAATGCTAATTATGGCTAAACTTTTATCCTCTTGCATTTTTTGCCTGATTGGGGAAACGTAGTTATGAAATTTGGTTTGTTTGTCGTTTTTCAAATTTTATATGTTCTATTTGCACTTGGGTGAGTAAATATTTCTCTTAGGGACAGGCTCCGTCGACAAGTTTCAAATCTCAAGGAAAAACTGTTTGGATGACTTGTGTTCTGCAGCTCGAACGTTCTAAAATCATTATTTTCACTGGGCGATTCATGTATCCCAAATTTACAATAGTATACAATTTGGTAAACCCAATATTGTGTTGGTAGCTGTGCTGTAGTTAATTCGTACAACTTCAAAGTTTTCGGTGAGATTCGAAATCTGACTGAAACTTGAAAAAAAAGTATTTTGAAACCTAATTTTTGAAAATTAAAGTTATGTTTAAATATGTATTTTATTTGAAAAAAATTTAAAGTTTTCTGAGGGTAAAAAAACTTTGTTAAATCACTATGATCTGAGACATTAATCACTTCTTAAGTGCTTTTGCATTTTTTTTTTATCCATTTAAGCAGTTGTTAAGTTGGAATTGGAAAGAGTGCACGTCGAAATTGTTAATAGTCAGATACTTGGGCCGCCAAATCAGCAAGATTCAATGTTATTTTAGGACCGAAAAAAATGGCAAAATTTGTGGCTGGGAAAAATGTTTTAAAAAAAAAAAATATTTTAAAAAAATAATTAGTTATTTTCTCGTATTTAGTTGCTAGAAATATTTTCTAAAGATACGTAACGGAAAAATCAGAAACTTTGGCTAAGCAATATGAACTTCTGAGTGGAAATGACACCAAGTAGTCACTTTTAAGTATGTTAGTTTATAATATATCCATAGTTTACAATATATTTAAAGATTAATCAATTTCGCTCAAATTTCAGGACGCGACGTCCTAGAGTTTAAACCTCAAAATTCAATCTTCAGGGTATCGTGTCGTAAAGTTCAAAAATTGTGTCCTGAAGTTCGAACCTTATGTCCTGAATTTTAAATTAGTAGTTCAGAAATTCAGGACACAAATTTCAAATTAGCAGCTCAAAAATTCAGGACACTAAGTCCTGAATTTTCAAATTCAGATACTTAGTCCTGAAGTTTGGGTGAATGAGCTAATCTTTAAATACATTGTAAATTATGGATATATTTTAACGAAAAATATATTTGGCCACACTAATAATAGCCCAAATATCTAGAATGGGGGCATTATGGTAACTTCGCAGGCTTTTGAGGGCATAATGGATAATTGTGCATTTTCGTTTTCCATCTGTACCCTTTAGCAAATTTTTATTTTAATTCAATTTTTTCAAACAATGACTTCCTTCACATATACACACGCATGGCTACATCATTTTTCAAGCACTCAATGCACATATACACATATTATACCAAACGAAATACATTGAAATATACACATAGTATACTAGTGGAAATAAGTAAATATTTAAACTACTACACTCATCTTGCATTGGTCACTTTCTAACCCTAAACTCTTAAATATATAGTGCTTCACCTAAGAAGCTTTTTCAGCTCCCATTTTTCTATCTTTATTTTCTCCTTCTTCATATTTTATATTTCTTTTAGAGTTAAGGGTTAGATTAAGGAATGGGGGACGAGAAAAGGAATAATGCTTCGAAAGTCTATGTTGTGTTTCGTGGCAAGAGGCCTGAATTATACAACTCTTGGCGTCAGTGTGACCCTATGGTTACTGGTGTCAAGGGTAGCATCTTCAAGACTTTCAAATCGTACGATGAAGCCATAGCAGCATTCAATGAGTTCAGAAAAAGTTGTCAAGTTGATAATATATCGGCATCGAAGGTGTATGCGATATTTCGTGGTAAAAGGCCTAGATTATACCACTTTTGGTGTGAGTGTGGTCCTATAGTTATAGGTTTCAAAGGAAGCATCTTCTAGTCTTACAAATCTTATGATGATCCATAGCAGCATTCAATGAATTCCAAGAAGAAAATGTTGACAATAAAGAAACATCTTCAAGTTCGTTTGTAGATGAAAGTAGTATAAGGGTTGAAGGTGACAATGGAACAAGTGTTATTTCATCTGTGTTGTTAGCTGGAATGTTTGTAAGGATGAAGATATCAGAAAATTGTTCAGTTTGATTATTAATAAAACTATTTTCCCCCTTATGAACTGAATATTTTGTCTATATTGTTGGATCTTAATTGAAAAGTTTGCTTCATAAGTACTTCTTTTATTCTCAACTATCTTCAAGTTTTTTTATATATTTCTTGACAATACATTTTTTTACTGTCCAAGGTTGGTGCCATAAGTTCAATGTGCTATCTTAATTTGAAAAACAAACTGACCACTGTTAAAGGACTTAATTAATCTTTACAAATGCTACTCTTAGTTCTTTCATTGCATTAGGCATCAAACGAACAGTTGCACTTTTGAAGACAATAGGACTGTTTTGTTAACTGGAATCAAACGATCATTTAAGTAAAAAAATGATTCAAAGACATAATATAATGATTCAAAGACCATATGCAGCCATTACACTTCCCAGTAGCCACCTCCACTCCTCCATGTAGACATTACACTTCCCAGCAACCACTTCCACTCCTCCATGTATCCATTACACTTACGAGTAGCAGCTTTCACTCCTCCATACAACCATTACACTTTTCAATAGTCAATTTCACTCCTTCATGCACCATTACACTCCTCCATGCAACAATTACTCTCCTATATTACTACAATTAATTATCGAAACTTGTCTTTATCCATCCACCTATACAGATTTTGGATAATTTTTTTTAATTTTTGTACATAGATTTTATCTCATAGTCTTATCCTTACATTTATCAGACTTGAGTAAACCATGTAAAAAATACTTATTTGACCCTTGTTTAGGTTTAGGTTTTGGTGGTTGAATTCTAATTAATAATGGATCGGTCTCCAAAATTTTGTATTGGTAAATACAACTTTTGATTTTTCATGTTGATTTTTTCACTTCTCTATAAGCAAATTAATGTTAATTTTCAGACTTTTTTTTAAAAGATAAGCTTCCCAGTCTTGTTCTTGGTTGTAAAAGGATAGAAAAGACGAGGAGGACTTGGCCTAAAACTATTAAATGTAGTTCCAGTTTAGTCATTTTTTGTACTAAATATATTAAATGATTTCCAGTTTAAATAGACTTTTTTTTAATCGAGTAGTCTTCTTAAAATAAATCAATATAACAATGATTATTAGAAAAAAAAACACAGACAATATTATAAGGAACAATCATATTAATCCAGAAACATGTTCTTATAATACTACTTTGATCCATTTGAAGTCACTACATATAACTAAAAGCACATATGACGAGCTAAGCATTAGGTGTTCCTTGCACTTCAACAAAGAAGATCACAGTCCCTGATGTAACCCCAACTAGTTCAAAGAGAAGAACACTCCCTTTCTTCAAGTTATTGTCGACAACAAATTATTTTCACCCCTTAACGAGTCTTCTCCGAACACCACTTGTGAGAGTCGTAGCCCACTCCTTCCTATTACATAGAAGAATTGTTTTAACCGAGATAGAAGGAAGATAGTCACAGATGCTCTTTGGAAGAAATTGCAAAAACATAATGTAAAGATAGGGTTCATGGTTCATTGCTAGTTACCAGATCATCACGCTTAATGTACGATCTGGGCACGTTCATCCTAAACCATGGATAGAAATTATCTTCAACCCATCTGTTAGCATTCATATTTAGAGTATCTATTTTGTTTGAAGAGTTAGAAATATTGTTTATCACTTTAACTTGTGTTTAAGAGATATATAAAGAGTCAAAAGTTTTAATTTCCCTCCAATCGTATTTTTACTTTTCCCTTTGTTTCCCTCCGAAAATTTTATTTGAAATTTTACTCTAAAAATGTTATCTTGTCTTCCCTCCTAATAAAGAAGCTAGAATACATTTTAGTCCTAAAATTTAATCATGTTTTTCCTTTTATTATAATTAAGATTAACTAATAAAAATATATAGAATTATATATTGACTATTATATAAACGGTCAATATGACCTTAATGAATGAAATTATATATTGGCTATGTATAACATAGGTCATATGACTATAACCTTAGTCAATGGACTTATATGGCTGCTATGAATAACTAGTAGCCGATACGTATGACCTTAATTGTCACGATCCAAAATCCGACTAGTCGTGATGGCACCTATCCCAACCCGCTAAGTAAATCAATTATCAACTATCCAATTCCAATGAATTTAGTAAGGCAATTAATTAAAAGAAAATATATGAAACCAATACATTTTCCCAAGAACTGGTAGTACAAATCATGAGCTTCTAAGAATAGAGTTTACAAAGTTGGTATAAAATAAATACATCATCTGTTTGAAAAGTATATAAACAAAGTTTTATGAATCTAAGGCTACCATGAACAAGAGGCAGCTACAACCGGAATACAGGTACACCTTCAGATCCAGTTCCCGACGAACGCAGCAACATCAGTAGCCAACATCTGCACGCAAGGTGCAAAAGTGTAGTATGAGTACAACCGACCCCATGTAATCAATAAGTAACAAACCTAACCTTAGGTTGAAAGTAGTGACGAGCTTGTTCCAAGGTCAGAGTCCAACTCCAATAACCAATAACAGTTCATAACCACATAAAGCAAGTAATGAAAGAAGTAACCTAAGGAATAAATGCTCAGCTAAATCATGATTTATAAAATAGTTCCTCCTTTCAAGTGTATCAGTGAAAGTCCCAAGTCGTTTACCGAAGTTGCCAAAAATACGAATAAGTTTGAAAATAATTATTTTTTCCAAAAATCCTTTCAACAATGATAAGATGTTTTATTTTCTTTCTAGATAGCCAGTGGAGAAATACATCACTATGCCCGTAGGCTAATATGTGTGAAAAATCATGAATGACGTGATACCGTACAAAGTGAGGAAAATACATCTCTATGTCTGTATGTCATGGGTTCATGTCAATGCAATATATCTCAGTAATAAACCATATGCATACTTCTCAGAGTATCAATTCACTCAGTCCTTCCCATCACTCAGCCCTCACAGTCACTCAGTCCTCACAGTCACTCAGTCCTCATAATCGCTCGGCACTCGGCACTCAGCACTCGTACCCAGTAGGTACTTGCGCTCACTGGGGATGTGTACAGACTCTGGAGGGGCTCCTTCAGCCCAAGCGCTATAATCTGCACGGACAATTCACGTGCTGCACGGATAACTCACGTGCTATAGTATCAATTTCTGTATCTGCACGGATAACTCACGTGCTATAATAAAGCTTATAAGGCTTTCTACAGGCGGGGAGCCCCGATCCACATAATTATAAAGTATATAAAGTCAATATAGCCTGCTGCGGCGTGCAGCCCGATCCCATAATTATCCTCACAATCAGGCCCTCGGCCTCACTCAGTCATCAATCTCTCCAGTCTCTCGGGCTCACAATGTCATGAAACTAGCCCAAAATGATAATATGATGAATTAATAAATAACAACAGAGACTGAGAGACGATATGAAATAAATGAACATGATTGAGTATGAAATTTTATTTTAAACAAATAATTCAACAGCAATATGACCTCTGTGGGTCTCAATAATACTGGCACATAGCCTCAACATGATTTTTAATATGATTATCAGCTCAATTTCTTTAACACATAAGACTACAGAGAAAATGCCAAGATTATTTGACTATAAAATTTCATGGAACCAATTACGTCACAATTTCTATAGTGTGTGCTCGCCCACACGCCCGTCACCTAGCATGTACGTCACATCCAAATAATTCACATAATGCGTATATTCAGAATTCATACCCTCAGCTTCAAGATTAGAAGAGTTACTTACCTCGAACAAGACAAATCCAATGTCGAGCAAGCTAAACAATGCTCCAAAAATCCCATTCTGCACGTATCAACTTCTGAACGGCTCGAATCTAGCCACAATTAATTTTATATAGTCAATACCAATTATTGTAATCAATTCCATAAGAAAATACTAATTTTTCAATAAAAAACTGAAATTAACTCAAAAATTGTCTGTGGGGCCCACGACTCGGAACCCGATAAAATTTACAAAATATGAACGCCCATTCAACCACGAGTCCAACCATATAAATTTTATCAAATTCTGACATCAACTCGACCCTCAAATCTTCAAATTAAAGTCTATGAAAATTTCTATTATTTTTAACCCAAAACACTAATATGTTGATAAAAACTACAATAGATTCGTATAATTTAACCAAAATTGAGTTAGAATCACTTACCCTAATCCATATGGTGATAATCGCCTCAAAATCGCTTCAATCCTAGCTCCATAGCTCTAAATGTATTAAAATGGCCGAAACCTCAAAATATAGCTTCTATCCAGGCATTTACTCTTTGAGATCGCAGAAAATGCTTCGCGATCACGAAGCACAAAAATTTTCAGCCCAAAATTTGCCCTTCGTGATCGCAGAAAATCACTCGCGATCGCGAAGAACAAACTCTCCAACTCTTCCACACATCCTCTAGTATAATGGTCATAACGTTTTGTACAAAATTCCAAATAATAAATGGTTTTACTTTTAGAAAACTAGACATCAAGGGCTATAACTTTTATTTTTGAATCATCTTCAAATTCCTTATAGATTATGAGATATAAGCTTCCAAAATCGGGTTAGTGCAGTAGAGATTTTGTTCTACGCGATTGCGAAAGAGTTTCCGCGATCGCGATTCACAAGGCCCCAAACTGTTGTTTGCTCTTCGCAAACGTGACCAAATGTTCGCTATCGCGATGCATACCTCTATAGACAAAAACTAGCAATTAAAAATGGCCTAGAAATGGTCCGAAACCACCCCGAAACTTACCCGAGCCCCTCGGGACCTCAACCAAATATACCAACAAGCCCTAAAACATCATACGAACTTAGTCGAAGCCTCAAATCACATCAAACAACTCTAAAACCACGAATCATGCCTCAATTCAAGCTTAATGAAACTAAGAAATTTCAACTTCTACATTCGATGTCGAAACCTATCGAATCAAGTCCGATTGAACTCAAATTTTGCACACAAGTCATAAATGACATAACGGACCTATTCCAATTTTCAAAATCGGATTACTACCCCGATATCAAAAAGTCAACTCCCTGGTCAAACTTCCAAACTTAAATTTTTATTTTAGCCATTTCAAGCCTAATTTAGCTACGGGCTTCCAAATAATTTTCTGGACACGTTCCTACGTCCAAAATCACCATACGGAGCTATTGGAATCATCAAAACTCTATTCCGGGGTCGTTTACACATAAGTCGATATTCGTTCACTATTTTAACCTAAGCTTTAAGGCCTTGGATTTCATTCTTCCAAACTAACTCCGAAATACTTGAAAACCAAAACCGATAATTCACACAAGTCATAATACATCATATGAAGGTATTCAAGACTTTAAATAGTATAAAGGAGCATAAATACCCAAAACGACCGGTTGGGTCGTTACATTTTCCCTCACTTAAACATACGTTCGTCTTTGAACATGCCAAGAGTTGTTTCCAAGCCATCGAATTACTATTCCACCTTACCACGCACATACCCGGGGGGTGATCCCATGCCACCCTATTCCATATAGGCCTGACAACCCAACACAATTAAAGATTATTACTTTAACCTTAGTCCGTAAAACCTTTAGAATTCAATTCCCAACATTATGAATTTCGTACAAGACCCGAATCTCACATTTACACACTGTATAAGTTTGAACAAGCTGCATCGAGCCATAACCATAACCACGGATACAATCACATAACATACTACACCACTTGCATGCTCGTAGCAACATTTCCCGATCACAGTAACTACTCCAAAACCAACTCGGTACTGATATTAAACCCCATATCAAACAAAACCTCATTCCAAAACCTTTGTACACTGCTGATAATGAAAAAACACGCGGAAATATCATGACCCCTTATTAGATTAACAAGTCATGGAGCTCTCTCGCCCCCAACTATAAACATAATCACTTCCTAAACCGACTTTCAATATTATACTCCCGAATATACCGTAATCAAACCTAATAGTACCCATTTTAGATCCAATGACCTTATATTATTAAACACAACTATCCCACAGACATGCCACATCAATGTAACTCCAGCCACCATTGCGCAATCCGTGTACCCATATATGAGAGATGTCTCAAGGAAGAGAACCATATTGCAAGTTCAATAAGCACCACCACGGCCACAATGTTACAGCCAACTCCTCAAATTTCGTGAAGAGGATAACCGTAGGCGCATGTGCACAATTGTAGAGGAAGGAAATTAATGAATTAGATAAATCATCTTAGAAATAAAATTCCCACACACGACACGGACAACTCACGTGCCAATAATATAAATCGCCCGGCATAGTCACAGGCCTCCAGTTCCAGCATATCATACATGAGTAATTAAACATGTACACTTGTATATGATAATGAAATAAGATTCTCATGCTCCTGGACTGGTATAAATAACACGTCATAGTGTAAGCATGTGCAAAGTCTGCTATCACACTTCAAATCAGCAATTTAACGCAAAAATAGTAACTACCCCGTTTATTCAGGGAATTAGCCTCTTTATAACCTCAAGTGTAGCCCAGATAGTTCTCAACAAAGGTAAGAACACGAGAAACATTATAACTTTACGCTTAACAGTCAACTCTAGGCATATCATAGCCTAAGCATTCTTTCGAGTATAAATACCTGCCCCAATGCCCGCACATTGGCTCAAACCTCACATATATGCACACTTATAGTGTGTAGCTATCACAAATAATTAACGCAACTAGTGCCTCCACTGAGTTAAAATAAAATACTCACCTCAAATAGGCCGCAACCCGAAACAATATACTTTTGAGAACTCCAGTCTTCAAATTCATCGAACACATGAATTACCGTAACTGATCCCATCTCCAGCACTAGAATGACTAACACATCTTCCATTCACGATATTCTTATGAGGAATACTTTCATAATTCTTCCGTGCCATATAGCAATAATTTGAATATCAACAGTCTATCAACCAGCTGAGTACTGCAATACTGATGAACATCGTAAGTGAAAACACAACGCGCCTTCTGAAATGAGCACCCTTCTCAGGAATTACCGAGAACTTATAACATTCATCAAAATATCTGAAACTGACCATGATGTCCAACATTCGTTACCTTCTCTTCAAGACTGAACTGTCACCTTGTACATGTAAATTCTAATCCCGCACAACACAACACATCTATTATGCCATCATGTAACAAGCACAAGAATCCCATTATCAACTCTGAGTCACCAGCAAATTACATACCCAGTTAGTTAGAAACCTTCATCTTGCTTCCTTCCAGGAGGAAATCACAATACACAAAACGTTTCCCACACCAGTAGAAAATATCCGGTTCAAACCATGGTAGAAACCATCAAGAACACTTTGAAATCCATCTGCACAAAACCAAGCTATTAGAACTAAATTCCTCTAACTCGACCAAATCACGTAGGTCACCAAAACCCAAGAATATTTCCACCAAAACATCTGTAGAGTCTCACCATATCATAATTACCCCTATAAATACCACAATCAAAACACCCACTCTGAAAATAACTTATTTGAGTCTAAGGCCATTTCATTCACCTTTCTGATACCGAAATATAAAATGCATAACGATATACAAAAATTCCACAAGTCTCGACACCATCCAACTTAAATCTCATATTTTAGCCATAAACAAATCCGTCAAAAATTCTCAATTATTACATATTAATCTTGAATCCATTAGAACTTTCTCGAGAGTCATCCACTCTGCTCAAATATCAATTGCACCGCCCAAACGGGCTGAAAGACACATGCCCCATTAGCACAACAACACCCAAAGAAGTACCCCTACCTTAACACCTCCAATCAAATTCATATTCCGTGCGCACTACATCCTTCACAAATAACAACTCACTCATTCCATGATTTTCATATATTCATAAGTGCAATATAACCCGTATCCAAGTATTTCCTTATTCGAGTCATCCTCGATCTCAACCTCTGCAAGTCATAACTAACTCATAAGTTTGCCTCAGCCCACAACTAAATCTTTACATATAACCATGAAATTGAATTGTCAATAGCAGGCTCCCCCACTTGGCTCAAAGCCATAAATTAAAACACTCGATAACTCACAATACCCATACTCTATTACTGCCTTAATACCGCAGTCAGTTCAATAAAAATTCTTCTCAGGACTATGCAACACCAACCATAAAATACCTCAATCATACGCTAATCTCGCATTCATTCTCTTGACAGTCAAGTCAACTTTCTCAACTAGATTCAAATTCAAATCTCAACACATATAACCCGCTGGTATAAAAGAAACTCTCCAATCAACATTATAAAAAACACACCTACTTAGCCTCAAATTTGCATTTTGTTATACCCTTTCGCATCCACAATTACTATGCAATCACTTAATCTTCCTGAGTCCAAACTCATTAACAAGACATAAAAATTTAATACTCTCCACAATTAAACTGCATAACAGATCCTTCAACACACTCACAATTCGAGACTGTACGTCACATCAACCGAAAATCAAGCACCCAATGGCCCTCTTTACATTCCAAGGAAACACTTCCCATCACATTCAATCCATCTTAACACATCTGGCACATCATCCCTGAAATTACAAGCTGGCGATACACAACTGATATCGAGTGCTCACATGCGCATACGAATGCATGGAAGGAATTCAAAGACTTATATTTCAAGCTAAATCAATTCTGCACGATAAGGAAAGAAATATGGAAAATTATCCTAAATGCCCTGTAGCCTCTCGAAGATAAGTATGGACGTCATCATATAGATCCGCAAGACTCTACTAGACACTTGCTAATGACTCGTAGAACCTATGAACCTAGAGCTCTAATACCACCTTGTCACGACCTAAAATCTGACTAGTCGTGATGGCACCTAACCCAACCCTCTAGGTAAGCCAATTATCAACTATCCAATTCCAATGAATTTAGTAAGGCAATTAATTAAAAGAAAATATATGAAACCAATGCATTTTCCCAAGAACTTGTAGTATAAATCATGAGCTTCTAAGAATAAAGTTTACAAAGCTGGTATGAAATAAATACATCTTCTATTTGAAAAGTACATAAACAGAGTTTTATGAATCTAAGGCTACCATGAACAAGAGGCAGCTACAACCGGAATGCAGGTACACTTTCAGATCCAGCTCCCGACGAACGCAGCAACATCAACAACCAACCTCTGCACGCAAGGTGCAGAAGTGTAGTATGAGTACAACCGACCCCATGTACTCAATAAGTAACAAACTTAACCTTAGGTTGAAAGTAGTGACGAGCTTGTGCCAAGGTCAGAGTCCAACTCCAATAACCAACAACAGTTCATAACCACATAAAGCAAGTAATGAAAGAAGTAACCAAAGGAATAAATGCTCAGCTAAATCATGATTTTCAAATAGTTCCGCCTTTCAAGTGTATCAGTGAAAGTCCCAAGTCGTTTATCGAAGTTGCCAAAAATACGAATAAGTTTGAAAACAGTAATTTTTCCGAAAATCCTTTCAACAATGATAAGATGTTTTATTTTCTTTCTAGATAGCCAGTGGAAAAATGCATCACTATGCCCGTAGGCCAATATGTGTGAGAAGTCATGAATTACTTGATACCATACAGCTTGAGAAAAATACATCTCTATGTTTGTATGTCATGGGTGCATGTCAATGCAATGTATCTCAGTGATAAAACCATATGCATACTTCTCAGAGTATCAATTCACTCAGTCCTCCCCATCACTCAGTCCTCAGAGTAATACTGAAATATCCTAAGGCTTGTCGGGTTGTTACAACACCAAACTTAAGGTAGCTGCATTCACTAGGGGTGAGTACAGACTCCGAAGGGGCTCCTTCAACCCAAGCGCTATAATCTGCACGGACAATTAACGTACTGCAAGGACAACTCATATGCTATAGTATCAATATCTGTATTTGCACGGATAACTCACGTGCTATAATAAAGCCTATAAGGCCTGCTGCAGGAGGGCAGCCCCGATCCACATAATTATAAAGTATATAAAGCCAATATGGCCTTCTGCGGCGTGCAGCCCGATCCCATAATTATCCTCACAATCAGGCCCTCAGCCTCACTCAGTCATCAATCTCTCCAGTCTCTCGGGCTCACAATGTCATGAAGCTAGCCCAAAATGATGATATGATGAATCAATAAATAGAAATAGAAACTGATAGATTATATGAAATGAATGAACATGACTGAGTATGAAATTTCATTTTAAACAAATAATTCAACAGCAATATGACCTCTGTGGGTCTCAATAATAGTGGCACATAGCCTCAACATTATTTTTAATATGATTCTCAACTCAATTTCTTTAACACATAAAACTACATAGAAAACGCCAAGATTATTTGACTACAAAATTTTATGGAACCAATTACGTCACAATTTCTATAGTGCACGCCCACACGCCCGTCACCTAGCATGTGCGTCACATGCAAATAATTCACATAATATGTATATTCAGGATTCATACCTTCAGCTCCAATATTAGAAGAGTTACTTACCTCGAACAAGATGAATCCAATATCGAACAAGCTAAACAATGCTCCAGAAATCCCATTCTGCACGTATCAACTTCTGAACAGCTCGAATCTAGCCACAATTAATTCGATTCAGTCAATACCAATTATTGTAAACAATTCCATAAAGAAATACTAATTTTCTAATAAAAATCCGAAATTAACTCAAAAATTGCCCGTGGGGCCCACGTCTCAAAACCCGACAAAATTTACAAAATATGAATGCTCATTCAAACACGAATCCAACCATACCAATTTTATCAAATTCCGACATCAACTCGACCCTCAAATATTCAAATTAAAGTCTATTAAATTTTCTACTATTTTCAACCCAACACACTAATATGTTGATAAAAATAATAATAGATTTATATAATTTAACCAAAACTGAGTTAGAATCACTTACCCCAATCCATATAGTGAAAATCGCCTAAAAAATCGCTTCAATCCGAGCTCCATAGCTTCAAATGTGTTAAAATAGCCAAAACCTCAAAATATAGCTTCTGTCGAGGCATTTACTCTTCGCGATCACGAAGCACAAAAATTTCCAGCCCAAAATTTTCCCTTCGCGATCTCGGAAAGCCACTCCCGATCGCGAAGAACAAACTCCCCATCTCTTCCATACAACCTCTAGTATAATGGTAATAACATTTTGACAAAATGCTAAATGAAAAATGGTTTTACTTTCTGTAAACTAGACATCAAGGTCTACAATTTTCATTTTTGGATTATCTCCAAATTCCTTATAGATTACGAGATATAAGCTTCCAAAATCGGGTCAGTGCAGCAGAGATTTTGTTCTACACGATCGCGAAAGAGCTTCCGCGATCGCGATTCACAAGGCCCGAAACTGCTGTTTGCTCTTCGCGAACGCTCACGACCAAATATTCATGATCGCGATGCACACCTCTGTGGACAGAAACAAGCAATTAAAAATGGCCTAGAAATGGTCCGAAACCACGCCGAAACTCACCCGAGCCCCTCGGGACCTCAACTAAATATACCAACAAGTCCTAAAACATCATACAAACTTAGTCGAAGCCTCAAATCACATCAAACAACGCTAAACCCACGAATCATGCCCCAATTCAAGCTTAATGAAACTAAGAAATTCCAACATCTACATTCGATGCCGAAACCTATCGAATCAAATCCGATTGACCTCAAATTTTGCACACAAGTCATAAATGATATAACAGACCTATTCCAATTTTCAAAGTCAGATTCCGATCCCGATATCAAAAAGTCAACTCCCCGGTCAAACTTCCAAACTTAAATTTCTATTTTAGCCATTTCAAGCCTAATTTAGCTACGGGCTTCCAAATAATTTTTCGGACACACTCCTAAGTCCAAAATTACAATACGAACCTATTAGAATCATCAAAACTCTATTCCGGGGTCGTTTACATATAAGTTGATATCCGATTACTATTTTAACCTAAGCTTTGAAGCCTTGGATTTCATTCTTCTAAACTAACTCCGAAATACCTGAAAATCACAATCGATAATTCACACAAGTCATAATACATCGTATGAAGGTATTCAAGACTTCAAATAATAGAAAAGAGCATAAATGCCCAAAATGAACGATCGGATCGTTACATTAATGAATGAACATATATATTGGCTATTATATAAACGGTCAATATAACTATGAATCACAGCGATGTAGTTAGCATAGGCCATATGACTATAACCTTAGTCAATGGACATATATGGTTGCTATGAATAACTAGTGGCCGATACGTATGACCTTAATGAATGAAATTATATATTGGCTATTATATAAACGGTCAATATAACTATGAATCACAATGATATAATTAGCATAGGCCATATGAATAAAACCTTAGTCAATGAACTTATATGGTTGCTATGAATAACTAGTGGCCGATAGGTATGACCTTAATGAATGAAATTATTAATTAGCTATTATATAAACGGTCAATATAACTATGAATCACAACGATGTAATTAGCATAGGCCATACGAATAAAACCTTAGTCAATGGACTTATATAGTTGTTATGAATAACTAGTGGCCAATACGTATGACCTTGATGAATGAAATTATATATTGGCTATTATATGAATAGTCAATATAACTATGAATCACAACGATGTAATTAGCATAGGCCATATGACTATAACCTTAGTCAATGGACTTATATGGTTACTATGAATAACTATATGCCGAATGTATGACCTTAATCATGAAATTATATATTGGCTATTATATAAACGGTCAATATAACTATGAATCACAACGATGTAATTAGCATAGGCCATATGACTATAATCTTAATCAATGGACTTATATGGTTGCTATGAATAACTAGTAGCCGATACGTATGACCTTAATGAATGAAATTATATATTGGCTATTATATAAACGATCAATATAACAATGAATCACATCGATGTAATTAGCATAGGCCATATGACTATAACCCTAGTCAATGGACTTATATGGTTTCTATGAATAACTAGTGGCCGATACGCATGATCTTAATGAATGAAATTATATATTGGTTATTATATAATCGGTCAATATAACTATGAATCACAACGATGTAATTAACATAGGCCATATGACTGTAACCTTAATCAATGGACTTATATGGTTGCTATGAATAACTAGTGGCCGATACGTATGACCTTAATGAATGAAATTATTAATTGGCTATTATATAAACGATCAATATTACTATGAATCCCAATGATGTAATTAACATATGCCATATGAATAAATCCTTACTCAATAGCTATTGATTATTAAAAGGGGACTAAATATGCAAAATACATAATTTAATTCATTAATATTTCATAATCCAAATTGCTACTTAGGATTCAAGGTTACTCGAATTTATATACCGTATAATTTTCGAAAAATAATATACGTATACATACGAAGACTTTTGATTTTTTTATCCGTATAAATTTTATTTTTAAAAAAATATATAACATTATATGTATATATACGAAGACTTTTGATCTTCCCATTAGAGATTGATGATTTTATGGGATCAATATTTTGGGATAATCAATAGTTATTAGTTTATTTGGGAGGAAAATATTTTGGAGGGAGATAATGGTTATTAAGCCAAATATGAATCAAGAGTTTTAAGGGTATTTCTGGGTGTGGTCATCGTTGGGCCATTATGAGTGTGGCCAAATAGGAGCACTCATATTTTAAATAACGGACTTAACGGAGGCTATTGCTGCACTTCGCCCAATTTCTTTCAGAGTTGGGGCATGGAAGGCACCGGTCATTAAGTAACCCTGATTGTCACAAGAATTATATAACTATACATTAGATGGAATTTTCTAAAACTTTAGGTCAACTTATTTCGACTAGAAGTCAGCCATTCATCTGATTTCTCATCAGTGAAATTCGAAAACCCTCTGCAACCAACCACAATAAAATTTTTGCTTTTGTATTGTGTCTAATCTAAAGATATGTAATATTAGGCATATACTGAAGAGCGATAATGGAGGACACAATTTTAATGACATGGATGCTCCAAGCAGAATCATCGGTGGATAAAATAAGAAGAAAAAATCTACCAATATATGAGTTTAATATGGGTCGTGCATCAAATGAACTTTTTATTTGTGCAACAAGTGCTCGCAAATTTTGTGCATACTTAATTATAATTATTTATATTTAATATATATAAACAATGATGATTTTTCATGCTAGAGTTTGTTCGGATAAGCGCAGGTTAAAGCAGGAGAAGAAAATTAGCTTTCTACTAAATAAGCTCAAACAGGAGCGGATGCACATTAAATCAGAATAAGTTTAGCTGTCCTAATAACACATACACCTACTAGGATGAGGTACAACTAGAGTTGAATCCAGAACCTTGAAACATTAGGGAGGTTGGTATAGACTAGAAGCTCGACGGTCGGAGTGTAAATATAAGGAGCATCTGGGGAATAAAAATTCTAAAACCTTTTAATGGAACACTATTAGTATTATTATTCTTACGATTCCGATAGTTGTTTTTGACTATATTATTAGCCAATCAGGTCAAAGAATTAATTTCTCTAAATGAAAAAAATGTGTCTCCACAATTAAAGGAACAATAAACCTCTTCTCTTCATATTAGATCTACAACTAATATTGAAAAATATCTAGGGTTCCCAATGACTGACTTACATCCTAAAAGCTCGGATTATCAATTCATACTAAATAGAATAAAAGGCTTAAAATTTGAAAAGCAAAACTACTTACCTCGCGCGCTGAAATACTCTCATATATTATATGCTAGTGACGAGCGCAAAACACACACTTAAATATGCTCGCTAGTCGAATATAGTATAGAAAAATATCGTATCCACAGGGATTGGATTTAAACAATATTTTTGTAGCTTGTAGTTTAATTGTTATCCAAGATGATAGACAATTTAGATTTGTGTGATTAAAACTAAAATTAACTAAAAGTTTAAACTATTGGTTAATGACAATCGCAACAAGAGTAAGCAAAGAAGATATCAATGGGAGAAAATAGGGGTTGATTGGATAGGTGCAAGATACTTGTGTGAGATTTAACTCTAGTCGATTCACTTATAAGGTTCAAGTGAGTCTCTCGAATTCACTCAATTATTAGTTCAAACGTTCAGTAGAAACTCCTCTCTCGAGTAAGTCTCAACCTCACAAGATGAACTAAGTTAAGTTCGGTGAAGATATGCAGGAATTCATAGTGGATTGGTCTTTAGGAGAACCTCTTCCGATTATCCTCCTAACTAGGTCTAAACAATATTCAACTAGCCTCTTTCGATTACTATGAAGAATCAATGAATTCAACCAACAAGATAATGCAAAAAATCATAAGTTATGCCTCCTTCGATTATATGAACATGTGAAAATAGATGCAACAATTAAAACACCCAAAATGATCCAATATATAAAAACTAGAGTTAATATCCACAAACAATTCTCAAATCCATCAATCCCCAAAGAGAACTACTCCATAGATATGGAGTAATTCATCACAAATAAGTTTAAGTTAAAGGAAAACATACACCGATCCAAACTCTTGTCTTGAGTGAGGATTGAATGATGAAATCCTTTGTGCTCTTCCTTCTCCCACCTCTTCTTAGCCTCCTTAGGTCCAAAGTATGTCAAAAGTCCCAAAATACAGTTTTTTCATGTATATATACCAAGTAGGGTCGGGCCCAAACGAACACACCTTCTCCTTTGGGAAATAGGACTTTCCCGGAATAGGACGTGCGCGGCCGTGAACCTCGGAGTGTGCTCGTGCATATGGCCGCGCACTTTGGATGGTATTCTGCCTCACTTGCACGCCCAGTGCGCGCTCGTGCACCTGGGTGGCGTCCTGCTCGATTCTCCCTTTCTCTCGTTAAGTGCACGATTGTCCCTTGATCTCCGAACACGATCTCAACTTAATCCTTGAGCTTTTACTCAGACTTCAAAGCTCCAGAATAGCTTGAATTCATTCCATAACATCTACATAGCTCGGGATCACTCCCACAAGGTATAAACCACATAATTAATGCAAAGCACTAGCAATTAACGCTCAAACTCAATTAAAGTGCAGTAAATTAGAGTGCGATAAGAAACTAAAATACGCAATTATAGACTATCATCAACACCTTACACTTAAACCATTGCTCGTCCCCGAGCAATCAAACTACACTTTATAATGACACGGCCATTTTTAAACAACTCACATAACTCATCACACCAAGAATATTTAAAATCGATTAAGCACAATAGTGTAACATCCTAGCCTCAGGATTTGACTCAAAAGCACTATGCATTATTTATAACCCGCTCACTTACTCCAACATAAAGGTCAAGCATTACCTTTTCTTCATGTATCAAGTGCCCTCACAACAAAATAGAGTAGTTTCACACACAATATACATTAAGAACAACTAGGAACTCAAGATAGACATAATTCACTCACTCTCAGAAATAACATTCATATGCCACAAGCGAAGAACCATAGGCTTGCCCGTAGTGTACTACTCTACTAATTGAGCTCATTCAGTCAAGGATCAAGTTGGACCATAATTGGTTGTAATGTAAGCTGTGGGACGAGTAGGATACATTAAGATATAAGAGTGACTACACCTCCCTAAGAACTTTAATACATACATCTCATTGTTAACACCCCACACTTATGTCAAACCAATACTCCACCTTCACATTAATTTACATTAACTCCCAACTTCTTTAAGTACAAATACATCAAGAGTTACCACTTATCAATGAATAATTTTTACAACAATACACTATGTATTTTTTTTCTTTTTTAATTTAAGTGGCTCTTACTTTTTTAAAACAGTGCACCTTTCTCCTTATTTCATTAGCCCCACTCAAAATCCAACCCACCCACCCCACACTTCAACTTTTACAAAGTTCATACATTTTCAAGGGCTCACGAGAGGTAAATAATTTAAATAGATGGCTAATTCAACCAACTGGGTAAGGCTTGTAAAGTGGTTACCAAAAAAATATGATTACATGCTCAACGGGGTTAACTATGATACATAACAATTTGTGGGTAAACGCATATCATTGGCTTAACAAATAAATGACTATATCACTTCCAAGACTGAATAAAATTACTATTTCGCTTTGCAAACTCACGGGGCAAGTTTTAGACATCAAATGTAAAACAAAGAATAACACAAAAACATCACACACACCTGGCACATAACTCACTCAAGATTGGATTATCAAGACACTCTAGTCAAAGCAGTCAAGCAAAGTCAAGAACATACAATTTAAGGTACTTCTACAAGAGTCAAAAATCGAGCCTAAGCATCACAACTAGATCACTCGCTATTCTCCAGGCATAAAAGAGTCAATAGATGTTGCCTTCGATTCAAATTAGAGCTCAAGGTACCTACTCCTAACAAAAATAATAATAAACAAAACTAACTACACCCGGTTCAATCAAAACCCTTAGAAAAAAACCGCGACACAAAGAAAAATCAAGGAGAAATTAATACACTACCTAACAAGAGAAAATCTTTTTGTCTCTTTCTTTCGACTTTAATCCCTCAAGAAACCGTCGAATGATATCCATCGTCGGAAAAAATCAAAATTTTTAAATTTTTTTATGGTTTTCCAAATTAATATACATTCAACATATATCCCCCACCCTACACTTTAAGTTGTGGCATGCCCCCATGACACACAATTAAAAAGTATAAGGTAGAGCAAACTTCCCTGAATCTCTAGTCGGGGTCTGAGTCAAAGTCAGGCTCCACTCTTCGTGCCCGAACTAGTGCACACATCCACGTGAACAACTTCTTCTCAGCCTTCTTGGAGTACACCCACACTTGTCTTTCTCAATCACTGGGACCTTCCCTTTCGAGCTTTTCACTCTCTACTCTACACTTGCAGCTGGCTTCTCCTTTCTAACCCCCATCTCCACATTCATCTCAAAAGTCACCGTCTCCTCATCCACTCTAAGCATGAGCTTTCAATCATGTATGTCTAATATCACTACAATAAAATAGGCCTTTAGCGAAGGAAAATCTGGTTGTTAAAAGTTCAAATACGGTCGTTATAAGTTAATAACGACCATACAAAATCCGGTCGTCACCAGTTGTTAAAAGCCCCGACGTTGAAAGTTAACGACCGGATTACAATACGGTCATTAAAGATCCTTTAGTGACGACATAATTTCCGGTCGTTATACATCCTTTTTAATGACCGAATTTTTCCTTTGTTAAATTGTTATCCAGTCGTTAAAAGTCTTTAATGACAACAACTAATTCAGTCATTAGAAGTGCTTTTAGTGACCGATATTCCCTTCGTTATTTATATTACTTTTAAGAACCAAATTTATCTTTGTTAATTCCCATTTATCTGTTTGAGAAACTTATCATTAAAGAGTTTCAATGACCATATTTTTCTTTGCTAATGTAAAATTGTACTAAATATAATAACAAAAATTTGAATTAGATGTATAGAAATAATTATTTATATGCTTTCATACACACCCAACAACACTCTAAAATAAATAAAATACTTGGTATCTTTGTTAATACAAAGAACTAAAATATCATATTTACCGGAAACCAATCTAAATCATATGACATCATTTTTAATAATTCCTAAGAAGAGAATTTTTTTTTGCAGCATGTGTACAGTGTCTTTGAACCATCCCTAACAAAATATAAACCTCTTGTACTTCAACTTGCTCTACACTTTTTTCAAGGGTAGCTTCTTCGAACTTCAAATATTTGATCTGTTAACATAACAAATATATGCCAGTTTAGTAATAAAGAATAAACAACTAATGAAGAAATATCAGATCCATTAAAGGCTACACTAATGGCCATAAACAAGAAATTGAAATAATACAACGATCAGATGGCTAGTATTGATCAATTGCAAAGAAACTGTTCTTTCTTTGAATAACAATGCCTTCTCATGGGGAGCTGCAGATTGTGGGAAATCATAAAAAGACCTGTACACAATTTTTATACACAATTTCTTTGATAACAATGCCTACTTTTGTTTCTGCAAATATATTCTTCCCCCAAATTGTGTAACAATGTCTTGGAAACTTATTCTTACGCCCATTTAACTTTCCTTTCTTTGCGTTAATATTTTTCTCAATGCGCTGTCTTTTTTTTTGTAAGTGGGGGTTTGTCTATATATTACTTTTATATTTGTAGCATATAAGCAGAGAAGGAAAAAGAAGAACACAAATGGGGAGTTATTTGAATGATAATTTTGGAGGAGTGAAGCCAAAGCACTCGAAGGATGAGATGCTACGGTGATGGAGAAGCCTTTGTGGTGTAGCCAAGAATCTAAAACGGTCTTAATATTTGTATACATCAGATGTTGATCCCGAAGTCATCAAATGGTCTGAATATTTGCATACACAATTTTTACCAGGCAATTCAATCCACAATCATCAAATAACTTAAGACCCGTACAGTGAAAAATCACGCACAATTTGTAACAGAAGGTTCATTGAGTAGCACTACATGGCTGTAGAACCAACAACAACAACAACCTTCTTTACAAACTACAGACTTATATAATAAGCATTTTCAGAGAAATCCAGATGCATTTGGACAATTTTCTTAGCCTATTTTCTATCAGCAGAGATGTTAATATTCAACAGGTGTGTACGATAGAGTTTTATTCTTAATTTGTAAATGGTTCTTTGAAAAGTTTCTTCTTTGTGAACACTAGATATTATTGATAGAATATTAAAAACTCAGTTCTTCTTTTCATGTATGTTTTCAATAGAACGAATGTTACTTTTTTTTCTCTTTTAAATTGTTAGTTATCTCCTGTCCTCTGTATATTTTTGGTTTATAGGTTGTAACTAATTCTGCCTATCAAGTGTTCATTTCAAAAGATTTAGTATTACTTCCTGTCTTTCACATTAGTCTGGAATTTCCTATTCAACCAAAAGGAATTTGGACTAGCCTAGTAATACTAGCAAATTACATACATGAAAAGCTTCTTCTTTGTGAACACTGGATATTCTTGTTTAGAACTGAGGTTTCATCTAAACTAAAATTAACATAAAAAGGGTACAATTTCGAACCTTACCTTCATGAGAAGAAACTCAAAGATGAGCAGTTGTTATCAATGGAGGTGACCAACAGTTTCTCTAATACGATGATATTAACATTTGAACACCAACAGTTTCGCTGAATTTTACTTCGCAGTTGCAGAAGAAAAAGAAGTTGTAGGTTTACCAAAATAAGTGTTCACAACAGAGGCGTTGGAGAAGTCTTAGGATTTTTTTCCTTCTTTTTTTGGGGAGGTTGGCGGATCCAGGCATGGGTTTGGGAAACAAGAGGGAAAAGTTAGCGTCACTTTTTATTAATTAATTATTTAACGACGGGCTATGCTATATTTTAAGGGCCGAATACTATCCCTTCGTTAATATTGAGCTAATAATTAGTTTCAACGACCGGAAAAAAAAACTTAGTTGCTATAAGTACACTTATAACGATCGAATTTATATCCCTTCATTATGAAGTGGTCGTTAAAAATCAAATTTCTTGTAGTGTATTGCTCTGCCCGTCGCTAAGAATGTTCTTCCTAAGATAAGAGGGACCTCTTTGTTCTTTTCCATCTTCACTACAATGAAATCTACAGGAAATACAAACTTATCTACCCGATCTAAGACATCTTCAACTATCCCCTCATGTATCAAAATTGTTTGGCCGGCCAGCTGCAAGGATATTGGTGCGGACCTTATCTCTCCAATCTCATTCTCCAGCTTCCTATATATAGACAAAGGCATTAAATTAATTGAGGAACCAAAATTACATAAAGATTTATCAAAATTTAGAGTGTCTAACGAGCAAGGTATAGTAAAACTCCCTGGATCTCTAAACTTTTATGGGAGTTTGTTTTGCAAGATTGCGCTGCAATGCTCTGTGAGCTTGACCACTGAGGTCTCTTCTATCTTCCTATTCTTTATAAGGATCTCCTTCAAGAATTTGGCATAGGCTGGCATTTGTGAGAGCACTTCTGTGAATGGAAAGTTTACATTAACCTGCCTCAGCATCTCTAGAAATTTCTCAAACTGCTTGTCCAGCTTTTTTTCTATATAACTTTTGGGGAAAGGGTAGAGCAGGCATATGCTCGCTCTCATTAGATTCCTCCCTGCTTGAAGTTTCCTCCTTCTTCTTTTTCTCAGCTCCTTTCTTGCCTTTCTTCTTCTTATCAACTTCATTTTTCAGCTGCTCTTCAACTTCATTTTCAGGTACACTCTTTTGTTGGACAGGGGCGGGAACTTTCAACACTTGCCCGCTTCTCAAGATCACATCATTCACCGTTTCCTTAGGATTTCTCTCAGTGTCAGCTGGTAGAGTACCTGGGATTCTCTCAGATAATACAATTACAATTTATCCCACTTGCTTTTCCAAGTTTCGCAAACCAGTGCTAAGTTCTTTGATAGATGAACCATGAGCATATAATCTCTCATCTGTCTTGACAATGAAGGACTTCATTAGATCTTCTAGCCCATGCTGACTGGAATGTTGAGGCTGGAACTACGACCTCGACTGATTCGCAAAACCAAGAGCTCCTTGGCCTTGAAATCTATGATTGTTTTGTTGCCATGCGTTTGCATTACCCCCAGGTAAACTCCATGAAAAACCGGGGTGCTTCTGACCCATTGCATTGAAGTTATAATTCCCAACAGCATTAACTTTCTCGATTAGGGCTTGACACTTATGAGTAGGGTGTCCTCTTCCACATATACCACACGCTGCATGGGGCTCACTATGTATCGAGGCTAAGGTCATCTTCCTTATTTCCTTGGCCATGGCATCAAGTTGTACCTGCACATATGTGTTAGCGTCAACTTGGTGACACCAGTTGATCTTCTTCTTTCAGCAATTTCAGAGGGCCACTGATTTGCATCCTCAGATATCTCATCTAGGATTGTGACTATATCCTCTGAAGTCTTTTTCATCAACGGGCCTCTAGCTGCATTGCTTAATTTTCTGCGTGAAGCTTGTGTCAATCCATCCCAAAAATCCTGGAGTTTCATCCAGAGTTCAATACCGCTATGTTGACACTTTCGCACTATCTCCTTAAACCTCTCCCAAGCTTCAAATATAGTTTCAGTCTCGTTCTGGCAGAAGTTATGGATTTCTCTTCTAAATTTGTCCGTCTTAGCTGATGAGAAATATTTTTCAAGAAATATTTTGGTCATCTCATTCCATGTTCTAATCGATCCATTAGGCAAGCTTCGACGCCAGTATTTTGCATCGTCTTTGAGTGTGAAGGGGAATGCCCTTAAGTAAACTGCATCTTGTGACACACCATTGTATTGAGGGCATGAGTAGATCCGTATGATGTATTATGACTTATGTGAATCGTCGGTTTTGATTTTCAGGTTATTCAGAATCGAATTGGAAAAATGGATTTCATTGTTGAAGCTTTAAATTGAGAGAGTTGACCAAGTTTGACTTTTTGTGAATTTGAACCCAGAATGGAGTTTTGATGGTTTCGGTAGGTCAATTGGGTGATTTTGGACTTAGGAGCGCATCCGGATCGTGATTTGGAGGTCCGTAGTAGAATTTCGCCTGAAATGGCGGAAGTTGGATTTTGGAATGTTTGACCGGGAGTGGACTTTTTGATATTGGGGTCGAATTCTGATTCCGAAAGTTGGAGCAGGTTCGTAATGTCGAATATGACTTGTGTGCAAAATTTGAGGTCAATCGGACGTGATTTGATAGGTTTTGGCATCGGTTGTGGAAGTTTGAAGTTTCAATATTCATAGATTTTGATTTGAGGTATGATTCATCGTTTTGATGTCGTTATGTGTATTTTGTGGCCTCGCGTAGGTCTGTATTGTATTATAGAACTTGTTGGCATGTTTAGACGGGGTCCCGAGGGGCTCGAGTGAGTTTCGGACGAGGCTCAGATCATTTTATTGCATTTTTGGATTTTTGCTAGCTGCTGGTTCTGGTGTGATTGCACTTGCGGATGGTTTGCACAGGTGCGATGGTCGCAGAAGCGTGAAGGGGAGCTGGGCGTGAGGATCGCAAGTGCGGGTGTTTGGACGCACCTGCGCAACTGCAGATGCTGTTCAGTTGTTTTAGCATTGTTTGATGTATTTGAGTTGTTTTTGGTTAGTTTTGAGCTGTTCGGAGGTCGGAACGCACGGAATGGCATTTTGGGGCATCTCTTGGCTTGCTCGATGTTGGAATTGGCTTGTTTGAGGTAAGTAACTCTTCTAATCTTGGAGTTGAGGGTATAAAACTCCGAAATACGTGTTATGTGATTAGTGTTGAGGTGACACACATGCTAGGTGATGGGCGTGTGGGCGTGCACCATGTGAATTGAGAGTCTGTTGTTCCCATGGCACTATATAGTGGTCCTACTTTGTTGATATCCGTATTTTCACCATGTGATAAAGTAGTTACGCTGTTAATCATGCTAGATATTATGTTTAGGCATTATGCCGATACTGATTGGACTTATAGTGGTCGTTTCTTACTTTCATCTCACTGATTTCATTGATATTTCATACTCAGTCATATCCATGCATTCATACCATATCTTAGTTTCAGATATTATTTATTGATACATCATATCATTGTTGTCGGGCTAGTTTTATGACATTGTGAGCCCGTGAGTGAGACTGGAGAGATTGATGACTGAGTGAGGCCTAGGGCCCGAGTGAGAGTGATATTTTGGGATCGGGCTACATGCCGCAACATATTATATTGATTATATTTTATATGGATCGGGTTGCATGTCGCAACGAGCCTTATGGCTATTTATATGTTATGGGATCGGGCTACATACTGTATCGATATAGTGCTTGGGCTAAAGGATCCCCTCCGAAGTCTGCACACCCCCTGTGAGCGTAGTCGACTATGTATATGTGGATCGGGTTGCACGCCACAACGGGCCTTATGATCATATATGGATCGGTCTGCACGCCGCAACAGGTATTGTACAATGCTGAGTGATTGAGTGTGCTGAGCATTGAGCATAGTGAGAGAGAATGCGAGACAGTGAGATTGAGTACTCTGAGAGTGTGAGTACATGAGCTCATCATTGAGATACATTGTATTTGACATGCATACTTGAGATACAGTCATAGAGATGCATTTCCTTCTACTACCCGGTGTTGGTGACATTTATGATTTTACCCGTATCTTGACATGTAGGCATACAGATGTACTTTCCTCATGCTATCTTAATATAAAACATGTTACTTATTATTGAAAGGAGTTTTGGGAAAATCACAGTTTTCAAACTTACTCGTATTTTGGCATTTTCGGTAAAAGATTTGGGTTTTCATTGAGATACTTGAAAAGAAATGCCTATTTTTCTGGAACTGTGAAAGAACTAAGCATTTTATTTCTAAGATACCTCTTTTATTACTTGTACTATGCTGTTATGAATTATGATGGAATATTGGTGTTGGATCCGACCTTCGTGTTAGTTCGTCACTACTTTCAACCTAAGTTTAGGTTTGTTACTTATTGAGTACATGGTTGTACTCATACTACACTTCTGCACCTTGCATGCATATGTTGGCTGCTGATGTTGCTGTGTTCGATGGGAGTTGGATTGAATATGTACCTGCGTCCCGATTGTAGCTGCCTCTTATTCGTGGTAGCTTTAGGTCTATGAAACTCTATTTATGTACTTTTCAAACAGACTATGTATTTATTTTATTTTCGCTTTGTAAACTCTATTCTTAGAAGCTCATGATTTATACTACCAGTTCTTGGGGAATGTATCAGATTCATATTCAGATAATTTCTTTACTTAATTACTTTATTAATTGTTATTGAAATTGGTTAGTGGTTAACTGGCTTACCTAGCGGGTTGGGTTAGGTGCTATCACGACTAGTTGGATTTTGGGTCGTGACAAGGTGGTATCAGAGCTCTAGGTTCATAGGTTCTACAAGTCATGAGCAAGTGTCTAGTAGAGTCTTGCGGATCGGTATGATGACGTCCATACCTATCTTCGAGAGGCTACAAGACATTTAGGATATACTTCCCATTTTTCATTCCTTATCATGCGATATTGATTCAGCTTGAATCGTAACTCTTTGAATTCCTTCCACGCATTCGTATGCGCATGTAAGCGCTCAGTATCGGCTGTGCACCGACGACTTGTGATTCCATGGTTGAGGTACGAGATATGATTTTGGCGTGCTGATGATGGGCCAGTCTGGAGGACTTGAGGCTGTATTTTGACGGTGGCTTGAGCATAAAGATTTCGGTTGTATGAACACATGTTTGTGGGACTTATATGTGTGGTGGTGTCCTTGTTAGAGGAATTTATGATTGGATGACTATGGGGTGAGTATGACTAGACTGCGAAATGTGTTCAGATTGTTCGAATATGACGAGAAGAGTTTACTTGATATGTAGCAAGGACTATGGGGTGTCTAATTTCTGTCTTAATTTGATGTATGGTCCCGAGTTATGGGTGTATGGAGGGATCTCTCATGTTGTTTAGTTGTGGAGTGAAGTAGATTCTCATGTCTTGTTGATGAGTTCGGAATCGAGAAGATTAAGTGATTGCCTAGTAGTCGTGACTTTGGAAGGGTATAGAGAGATGTCAATTTGAGGCAGAGCAGGTGGGATGTCTCCTACGAGATGTCCTGAGGTTGTGTGGTCCTTATGATATTTTGTAGAGAGTTCTTTTTTACTAGTGAATGATATATGTTGCAATTTGAGTTTTGGATCACCTGTGGAAGTTAACTTGACTATTACAAGGGTGAATGCGAGATTTGCAGACGATTTGAGTTATTATATGGTTTGTGTTACATGGGCTTGCGAAGGATTTAGTTGAATTTTAGTACGGGATTCTGGCAGTAATAGAGTATGGGTATCGTGATGTTATCGAGTGTTTTATTCTATGGCTTAGAGCCAAGTGGGGGAGTCTACTATCGACGAGTTAATTGCATGGTTATGTGTTGTATTGGTTTCGGTTCGGGGTATAATGGTAAATCAGTTATGACTTGCTGGGGTCGAGATCGAGGATGACTCAGGTAAAAGAATTTCTGGATACAAGTTGTATTACACTTTATGGGTATATGGGAATCATAAAATAATTTAGTGGTTATTCACGAAGGATGTAGTGTACATGGAGTAGGAATATGCTCGGTTACTTAAGAGTGTGGGTTACTCATTTGGGTGTCGTTGTGCCAATGGGGCACTAGTCGTTTGGCCCGTTTGGGGTGGTGCAATTAAGATTTGAGCATGTAGCGATTTGGAATTTTCAAGATTGGTACATGGCTAGAAACTGAGAGTTATATTGGATGGTGTCGAGACTTGTGGCATTTTTATACCTTTGTAGATTATGTATTTCTGCGTCGAGGAGGTGAAGGAAACAATCTTAGGTTCACATAAGATCTCTTTAGAGTGGGTATCTCGGTTGTGGTGCTTTGGGGTGCTTAAGAGGGAAGTCAGCGGCTTGTGGGCCTTAGGGCATTGTGGTTTTATACTAGGGTCTCTTGTGTGGTGAATTTTGGTTAAGGATCGTGGTGTTCCAGCAAGGAGAAGTATCAATTTGAAGGAAATTTGGAAGGGACTTAGAGAAATAGGACAACGTGGTAGTAGATTGGATCAGCACAGTAATGGATATAATTAGTTCTTTGGGTACTTATGATGTGGCTAGTCTCCACAGATGATTCATGGCAATGCTCTTGGGTTTTGGCGACCTGCGTGGCTCGGTGAGTTAGAGAGATTCAATTCTAATAGTTTGGTTGTGTGCAAATGGGTGTCAAAGAGTTCCCACTGGGTTTTACCACGGTTCGAGCAGTATATTTCCTATCGACGTGAGGAATATGTTGCGTATTGGGATTTTCTCCGGGATGAGATCAAAGGAAGGTTTCTGACTGATCGGGTATGTATTCTGCTTCTGACTCGGAGTTGATTATGAGATTCTTGTACTATTCACAGGATGGCATGGTAGATGCGGTGTGTTGTGTGGGATTGAGATTTGCATGTGCAAGGTCACATTTCAGTTTTAAAGGGAAGGATATAAATTCGTAGGCAACATGGGCGGTTTTAGATGACTAGGTAAATGATATTACTAATCGGTATGGCCTGATGAGAGTATATATTTCAGAAGGGGCAATGTGTTTTAATTTATGGGTACTTCATTGGTATTGCAACACTCTCCTGGTTGATCGACTGCTGATATTCAAATTTTGCTATGTGGCACGGAAGAATTTTAGATGTATTTCTCGTGGGATGATCGTGTATGAGAGATGTGTTAGACATTTTGGCGGTGGAGATGGAATTAGATATGGTGATTCATGTGTTTTATGGATTTGGAGGCTGGGAGTTCTCAAGAGCAGATTGTTTCATGGTTGTGGACTATGAGGTTGTGGCCGAAGATATCCAGATGATAGTATGTGTTATGATTCAGTCATTGTAGATTTTTGAAGGGTTATTAATCTATTTGTGGGTGACCAGAGTCGATTTGGGAGTCCACTGATAGGCCCAATTAGGATGTATGTTCTACACCGAGCCGGATTGGTTGTCTCTATACTGCTATTGTTGAGGGATGTGCCATTCGGTTGTTGTTGAGCTTATTCGTGTTCTGAGATGATCTATGAGTTACTCTTCTATGCTACGAGGAGTTGTGATTCGTTGGTTATATGCACATATAGTGCGATTCTATTGGGGCCTTATAGCGAAGTTTGAGCGAGAAAAGTATTGGGTATTGATTGGTTGATGGAGTATTGGTTATGTTCTTTCGGGTTTTGTGTGGCATTGTGTCATTTGCTTCTCCATGGTTATGGTAATGCACTTGGAGTACTTGATATCGAATTGTGTATAGTTATTGATTTTTAGCAGGGTGGCGTGAGGTATTTCATATGAACCAGTATAGGGTCACGCATTGCAGCGGAGTTATGTTAAGATCTGATCCTTTGTGTTAGATTCTTGTGTTTTGATTCTACGATGTGTGATAGGTTCTTAGCATTGTGTTGTGGTGGTACTTTTGGAGCTTGCGGAACAATTCTCCCTTCTCAATCAGTTTTCCATGATTTGAGTATATTTGGAAGGTTGCTTATTGGTACACGGATTTCACGGGTCATAGCGTCAGATTGTATTGATGTGGCATGTCACTAGAGTGGTCGTGTTGGATGAGATGAGATCATTGGACCTAGGATGGATACTATCGGAATTGATTACAGCATGTTTGGAAGGATAATATCGAAAGTCGGCTTAGAATTTGCTATAGTTCTTGTCGAATGAGAGGAAATTCCATGACTGGTTGATCTGATGAATGGTTATGAGTTCTACGTGTTTCTTTCATCATCAGCAGTGTACGAAGGTTTTAGAATGAGGTTTTATTTGATATGAGGTTTATTACCGGCATTGGGTTAATTTGAGCAGCTACTGTGATTAGAAATCATTTCTTCGAGCATTTCAGCTATGTGGTATTTGAATTTGAGTATTTGAGTTATGGTTACGACTTTTGGTACAACTTGTTTAGACTTATACAGTATGTAAATGCGAAGTTCTAATCTTATAAGAAATTTTGGATGTTGGAAATTGATTCGAAGGTTTGTGGGCTAGGTTGAATTGAGAAATTTAAGTTATGTTGTGTTATTTGACCTGTATGGATAGGATGACGTGGGATCACCCCCGGGTATGTGCATGGTAAGGTACGGCGGTTTGATGGCTTTAAGAACAACTCTGGACACGTTCGAGGACGAACGTATGTTTAAGTGGGGGAGATGTAACGACTCGACCGGTCGTTTTGAGCATTTAACTTTGCTCGGTTGTTTGAGGGCATGAGTAGCTCTGTATGATGTATTATGACTTATGTGAATCGTCAGTTTTGATTTTCAGGTTATTCGGAATCGAATTGGAAGAATGGATTTTATTGTTGAAGCTTTAAATTGGGAGAGTCGACCAAGTTTGATTTTTTATGAATTTGAACCCGGAATGTAGTTTTGATGGTTCTGGTAGGCCCGTTGGGTGATTTTGGACTTAGGAGCACGTCCGGATCGTGATTTGGAGGTCCGTAGTGAAATTTGGCCTGAAATGGCGGAAGTTGGATTTTGGAAAGTTTGACCAGGAGTGAACTTTTTGATATAGGGGTCGGATTCCAATTCCGAAAGTTGGAGCAGGTCCGTAATGTTGAATGAGACTTGTGTGGAAAATTTGAGGTCAATCGGATGTGATTTGATAGGTTTCGGCATCGGTTGTGGAAGTTTGAAGTTTCAAAGTTCATAGATTTTGATTTGAGGTGCGATTCGTCGTTTGGTGTTGTTATGTGTGTTTTGAGGCCTCGAGTAGGTCCGTATTGTGTTATGGAACTTGTTGGCATGTTCGGACGGGGCCTCGAGGGGTTCGGGTGAGTTTCGGACGAGGCTCAGATCATTTCATTGAATATTTGGATTTTTGCTAGCTGATGGTTCTGGTGTGATCGCACCTGCGGCTGGTTTGCGCAGGTACGATGGTCGCAGAAGCGACAGATGAGTCGCAGAAGCATGAAGGGGATCTGGGCGTGAGGATCGCAGGTACGAGTGCTTGGATGCACCTGCGCAATCGCAGAAGCGGCTTCAAGACCGCAAGTGCGAGGAATTTTTGGTTCAATTGTTTTCGCAGAAGCGGAGTTTTTACCGCAAAAATGGTGGTCGCAGATGCGACGAATTGTCCGCAAATGCGGAATCGCTGGGGCAGAAGCTATATTATCAGGGGTTTGGTTCTTTCTTCATTTTGGGAGCTATGGAGCTAGGATTGAGGCGATTCTTGAGGCAATTTTCACCATATGAATTGGGGTAAGTGTTCTCTACTCGGTTTTGGTTATATTTCATGAATCTACCTTCGTTTTTTGGTAATTGAATTGTGAATTTTATAGAGGAAATTGGGGGTTTTTGCCTAAAGTTTCATAATATGAATTCTTGAGTTTTGAACATCGAATTGGAGTCGGATTTGAGTGAAACTAGTATGGTTGGACTCGTAATTGAATAGGTTGTTAAATTTTATAAATTTTATCGGGTTCCGAGGTGCGGGCTCGGGTTGGGCTTTTGGCCGGTTTTGTACTTTTGATTCAAGATTTGATCTTTTTCGTTCAGGATTGGTTCCTTTAGCATTGTTTGATGTATTTGAGTTGTTTTTGGTTAGTTTTGAGCAGTTCGGAGGTCGGAACACGCGGGATGGCATTTTGGGGCATCGCTTGGCTTTCTCGGTGTTGGAATTGACTTGTTTGAGGTAAGTAACTTTTCTAATCTTGGAGTTGAGGGTATGAAACCCCGAAATACGTGTTATATGATTAGTGTTGAGGTGACGCACATGCTAGGTGATGGGGGTATGGGTGTGCACCATATGAATTGAGACTCTGTTGTTCCCATGGAACTGTATAGTGGTCCTACTTTATTGATATCCGTGCTTTCACCATGTGATAAAGTAGTTAAGCTGTCGTTCATGCTAGATATCTTGTTTAGGCATTATGCTGATACTGTTTGGACCCATAGTGGTCGTTTCTTACTGTCATCTCACTGATTTCATTGATATTTCATACTCAGTCACATCCATGCATTCATACCATATCTTAGTCTCAAATATTATTTATTGATACATCATATCATTGTTATCGGGCTAGTTTCATGACATTGTAAGCCCGTGAGTGAGACTGGAGAGATTGATCACTGAGTGAGGCCGATGGCCTGAGTAAGAGTGACATTTTGGGATCGGACTGCACGCCACAGCATATTATATTGATTATATTTTATATTGATCGGGTTTCACGCCGCAACGAGCCTTAGGGATGTGTGTGTGTGTGTGTGTGTGTGTATATATATATATATATATATATATATATATATATATATATATATAATGATCGGAATGCACGCCGCAACGAGCCTTGTGGCTATTTATATCTTATGAGATCGGGCTGCACGCCACATCGATATAGCGCTTGGGTTGAAGGAGCTCCTCCGAAGTCTGCACACCCCAGTGAGCATAGTCGACTATATATATATATGTATCGGGTTGCACGCCGCAACGGGCCTTATGGTCATATATGGATCGGGCTGCACGCCGCAACAGGTATTGTACAACGCTGAGTGATTGAGTGTGCTGAGTATTGAGCATAGTGAGAGAGAATGCGAGACAGAGAGATTGAGTACTCTGAGAGTGTGAGTACATGAGCTCATCATTGAGATGCATTGCATTTGACATGTTTACTTGATATACATGCATAGAGATGCATTTTCTTCTGCTACCTGATGTTGGTGACATTTATGATTTTACCTATATCTTGACATGTAGGCATAGAGACGTACTTTCCTCATGCTATCTGAAAATGAAACATCTTACTTATTATTAAAAAGAGTTTTGGGAAAAATCACAGTTTTCAAACTTACTCGTATTTTGGCATTTTGGGTAAAAGATTTGGATTTTCAGTGAGATACTTGAAAAGAAATGCCTATTTTCTGGAACTGTGAACGAACCGAGCATTTTATTTCTGAGATACCTCTTTTATTACTTGTACTATGCTGCTATGAACTGTGGTGGAATATTGGTGTTGGACCCGACTTTCGTATTAGCTCGTCACTACTTTCAACCTAAGGTTAGATTTGTTACTTATTGAGCACATGGTTGTACTCATACTATACTTCTGCACCTTACGTGCATATGTTGGCTGCTGATGTTGATGTGTTCGATGGGAGCTGGATTGAATATGTACCTGCATCCCGGCTGTAGCTGCCTCTTATTCGTGGTAGCTTTAGGTCTATGAAACTCTGTTTATGTACTTTACAAACAGACTATGTATTTATTTCATTTCTGCTTTGTAAACTCTATTCTTAGAAGCTCATGATTTGTACTACTAGTTCTTGGGGAATGTATCAGATTCAGATTCAGATAATTTCTTTACTTAATTGCTTAATTAATTATTATTGGAATTGGTTAGTTGTTAACTGGCTTACCTAGCGAGTTGGGTTAGGTGCCATCACGACTAGTTGGATTTTGGGTCATGACAATTTGGATCTTCGTTCATCTTTCCTCTGAAAACACAACTATTTTGAACAGTTTGAAGCAACCCCTGCTTTAACTCAAAATTGTTAGCTGCAACTGGAGGTGGTCTCATACTTGATAAGCCTTGGTTGTAGACTAGTCTAGCATAATCACCCAGTGTTCGCCCAACATCGGGAGCTATATTTCCGAATTGATCTGCACCCAAAGGTAGATTCTGAGCAATTCTCCGAGCCCTCTCCTCTTCATAGACAAGTTGTGCATTTCGAAGAGCTGTATCCTCAGCATCTCATGCAGCTTTTTCTCTTTGCTGGGCTGCCTCTCTTGCAGCCGAATCAACATTATTCTCATCTCCCGCCATAACTTCCTTGGTTGAGGATTGCCTAACATTCTCTGTATTCTCGGGTAGATTTCCTTCCTTCCTCAACTGTTGCAGTTGTTTCTCGATTTCTGATTCGTATGGGGGCACTTCCTCCCTAGAGGATCGAGTCATGCACCAATCTAACTTGTAGCATGCGCACAGTCAAGTGCACCAAACGTAAAAAAAGAAAAATAAAATAACAAGAAAAATTCCTGAATTAGCACCACAAACTATTTCAAACACTATTAATTACCTATCCCCGGCAATGACACCAAAATTGACAAGCGCAAAACACATACTTAAATATGCTCGCTAGTCGAATATAGTATAGAAAAATATCATATCCGCAGGGATTGGATTTAAACAATGTTTTCATAGCTTCTAGTTTAATTGATATCCAAGATGATCGACAATTTAGATTTGTGTGATTATAACTAAAATTAACTAAAAGTCTAAACTATTGGCTAATGACAATCTCAACAAGAGTAAGCAAAGAAGATATCAATGAGAGAAAATAGGGGTTGATTGGATAGGTGCAAGATACTTGTCTGTGATTTAACTCTAGTCGATTCACTTATAAGGTTCAAGTGAGACTTTCGAATTCACTCAATTATTAGTTCAAACATTCAGTGAAAACTCCTCTCTCGATTAAGTCTCAACCTCGCAAGATGAACTAAGTTAAGCTCGGTGAAGATATGCAGGAATTCTTAGTGGATTGGTCTTTAGGAGAACCTCTTCCGATTATCCTCCTAACTAGGTCTAAATAATAATTCAACTAGCCTCTTTCGATTACTATGAAGAATCAATTAATTCAACCAACAAGATAATGCAAAAAATCACAAGTTATGCCTCTTTCGATTACATGAATATGTGAAAATAGATGCAACAATTAAAACACCCAAAACGATCCAACACATAAAAACTAGAGTTAATATCCACAAATAATTCTCAATACACCAAATCCATCAATTCCTAAAGAGAACTACTCCATAGATTTGGAGTAATTCATCACAAATAAGTTTAAGTTAAAGGAAAACATACAACGATCCAAACTCTTGTCTTGACTGATGATTGAATGATGAAATCCTTTGTGATCTTCCTTCTCCCACCTCTTCTTAGCCTCCTTAGGTCTAAAGTATCCCAAAAGTCCCAAAAATACTATTTTTCCATGTATATATACCAAGTAGGGTTGCGCCCAAACGAACACACCTTCTCTTTTGTGAAATAGGACTTTTTCCGGAATAGGACGTGAGAGGCCGTGCACATGGGAGTGTGCTCGTGCATATGGCCTCACACTTTGGATGGTATTCTGCCTCACTTGCACCCCCAGTGCATGCTCGCGCACCTGGGTGGCGTCCCGCTCGATTCTCCGTTTCTCTCGTTAAGTGCACGATTGACCGTTGATCCCCGAACACGATCCCAAATTAATCCTTGAGCTTTTATTTAGACTTCAAAGCTCCAGAATAGCTTGAATTCATTTTATAACATCTACATAGCTCGAGATCACTCCTACAAGACATAAAACACACAATTAATGCAAAGCACTAGCGATTAACGCTCAAACTCAATTAAAGTGCAGTAAATTAGAGTATGATAAGCAACTAAAACATACAATTATAGCCTACCATCAGCTAGCAGCAATCCCTGTCCACTCGAAGCAAATTAACTACGTGCTTTCAACCACTAGAAGCACATAAATCGCATCCAGCGTGACTTCCTTTAGGGTTCAACTTGAGAAAAGATGTGCATTCACTACAATAGTTGGGGACATAGTCACACAACTAAAAAATAACAGAGGGTTAGGACTGTAAAAATTCAAAGGAAAGAATCTACCTCTCCTTATTGGTATGATTTGGCATTTTTATTCAAAACCTCATGCATTACGGGCCTCAGTTTTTGGACAAAAATACCTAACACTAAGCAGGGGCAGATCTACTCTATATTTTGAGGTTCACATGAATTTATGGTCTTCCCGACAAATCAGTTTTTTCATGTACATAATTCACAGAAATGGTATAATAGTATCCTTGGGAACCCATGTTATATAAAGCTAAGTGGTACATTGTCTGGGTACTTGTTTTATTTCCCCAAGGACTAGGGATCGAATACCCTTGGACTTTTTGGTCATGCAGTTTTCTTTCCCTTTTTCTGTTTCAGCATTTTCCTAATATTTATTATTCTTCCTAATCCTAATTCGTGCCAACCTCAATCCCAATTTATATCTCTCAAGTAATTTTCTCTTTACCTTTTTTGATATTTAGTTTATAATTGCTTTTACCTCAAAATATTTTTGAATTGTTAGCATAATGTCTTAAGGAATATTTTAGTTGTGATTTGTAAATTATTAACTGAATATTAAATTACGCAATGACGTGCTTAAATATTTTTGTTTCAACCAAATTATTGAACTTTCGTCTATAATGTTTTATTACAAATATATAGTCTATTTTTGTAAGTAATTCACATATAAAGAATTAGTCATATGTTAAGATATTTTAATATTTTTTGTGCTTCTTATTGCACATTTGTGCAAGTTTCAAATTTTGCGGTATTAAATTGCCATTAGCATTATATATTTCCTCTTTGTTTTGAATTTTGATGGTAAGAACTGAATGGTTTAAGAAGTGTATACGCTATCTCTTTGAATAATATTTAAAACTGATAATAAGTCATAAAATACTAAATATTCTCACATCAGTTAACAGTATTGACCAAAAACAAATCTGACACTATTTAGAAGCACCAAATTTATGTTAAAGCCGGTAATGCACCCATGATCTTAAAATTCTAGATCCGCCTCTGACACTAAGACCGACAAATGGTCTCCATGCAAAAGTCTACTATTCCTATGTATGAAAGAGTGTTGTTAAGGCTCATCTACTCTTTTCTAAGGGGTTGGCTTGGAATATAACTAAAGGTACTAGCGTTAGTAGTTGAAAAGATAGATGGGTAGACTCAGCCTACACTCTTAGATAACTAACTAATGGTCCTCTAACTCTTCTAGAAACACATAGTTCTGTAAGGGGTCGTTTGGTACGATGGATAAATAAAAATAATTCTAGGATAAAAATTTAGTACAGTCTTATTCCTTGTTTGGTTACTAATCTTGGGATAAGCTATCCCATGATTAAAAATAGTATCAGGATAACGTATACCTGCCAGAGGGTGGAATAACAATCCCAGAATAAGTTATCCCATGATAAAGCTATCATGACCCGAAACCCACTATAGGTCGTGATGGTGCCCCGCGTCGCCGTTAGGCAAGGCAACAGTGAACCATCTAAATAATTATTCATTTTATTACATTTGAAATCATAAATTTTATTAAATAAATAAATTTACGCATTGAAATTAAGGCTGGCAACTAGGTCGGGCCGGGACCGAGACCGACTCGGGACCGCGGGCTAAACGGAATAAACGGGCTAAACTGACTGGGACCGTTTGGCCCACGATTGGTGGGCTCGTGTCGATCTCGTGGGCCAATTTTACCGTTGGGGCCAAATGGGCCCAACAAAATTGTTTTTAAAAAAAGAGTTGTCCCCAACTAATTTTTAACCCAAATGTTTTTATTATTACACTTTTTCCTATTTCTACTATAAATACCCTTCATTCTTTTATTTTTCTTACAAAATCAATATCAATCTATCAAAATCTCTGTCTAATTTTCTTCAATACTTGCTACAATTGTTTACTTTATCCAAAACATAGCTTACTTTATTCAAAAGAATAGTCAAAAAATATTAAGGCTGTTAGAATTTGTGAAAAAATTGTGAAGTTGGTGAATTGGAGTCTTCACGTCTTCAACTATAATCAATTTTCAACAAGTTGTTTGTCAACTCGGTAAACTCGTTCCAACTCTTAAGTCTTAATATTATAGTTTTGCTTGTTTTATTTAGTTGCTTGATTAATAAAGATATTTTCCTTAAGAAATATTTTTGGGCATGGTAAAAGTAAGAATAAGGGAAATTCTAAGACTGGCGAAAGTAGTGGTACTGTTGTTCCTCCTTCCCCGCCCTCGGCTCCCTGATCCAAATCTCGTAGCCGTCATACACCTGCTATTTTTGATACCAATAATAGTTTATTACAATTTACCGACACTGAATTTTGCCATAATATTGCACCCGGTAATTTTTTAGACCATGAATTAATGAATGCTCTCTACACTAATGATTATAATACTATTAATGAAAAAGATGATGAGGAAATTAATTTTGATGAAACTCAACCGTACGATGATACACCCACTAGTTATGCTCCTGATATTAACCTAACTAGTGATAACGTTGCTAATCCTAATGATGACCCAACTGATACTCCTGTTACTACCCCTGTTTTTTCTAGAGAACCTACCAACGGACGGAAACATCTGTCGTTTGGCCATTTTTTACCCAACTAGTTGAAAAAAGTAAGGCTAAGTGTAAAACTTGTGGTCTAGAGTTAGCTTTTAAATATGCACCAACGCGGTCAGGTACATGATCTTTGGCTAGACACATAGCTAAACACCCTAATGATAATGCCAAATATCTTCATATGAAAGCTCGGGCCGAGGGGAAAAGTTCACCTAGTCCTAATCAGACTGACCCTAGTGGTACTGGTTCAAATCAATTTTAATCAGGAATTAACATTGTTACCGGTGGTATTTTATATTATGATCCAAGAAAAGATCTGGTAATTGTTATGTGCTTACCCTATAGTTTTCTTTCTGACCCTGCATTTGTGCATTACATTAGAAAAATTTATAATCCTACTTATAAAGATTTTTCTCGCACAACCGTAAAGAGCGATATTTATAAATATAAACATGAATATGAACAATATTTGCGCTGTTTATTTACTCATATAAATTGTCGTGTTGCTATTACAACTGATATTGGTAGAAGTAACAACGACTATGATTACCTTACTGTCACATGTCACTGGATTGATGAGGATTGGATAATGCAAAAGCGCATAATTGCTTCACGGCACACATGGAAGTTTATTGCTAGCACAATTATGGATATTTACAGATATTTTTGCATTAGTGATAAAATAATGTCAGTTTCAATGGATAATGTTACTAATAACACAAATGATATTGACTTGTTTACCACTATGCTAAATTCTTCATTTAGTAATATTTTTTATGTTAGATGTATTTGTCATATTTACCATTTAATTGTGGGTGATGGTATGAGAATTTTAAATATTCAAATTGAAAAGGTTAAAATGGCTGTTAACTGGCTTTTTCATTCTAACCGTAGAAGTAGACTTAGAGAATATTTTAGAAGGTGCGATGATTGTGGCCTAAGAGAAAGAAAGGTTCCTAAACCTTGTCCAACTAGATGGAATTACATGTATGAAAGTTTGGTTGTTGCATATGACTATAGAAACCCCATAAGTTCAACGTTTAATGCACATGTAAGTGATGATGATGATTACCTTACAAATGAGGATTGTGCTAATGTTAAAATGCTTGTTGATGTTTTAAAAAAATTTTATATTGCTACAAAAGAATTTTCGGGGCCATATTATCCTACTATTTCTAATTGTTTGACCTATATTGCAAAACTTGCAAATTTGTTTGCTCATTTTTCATAGGGTGGAGACATTTATCAACTTGCTATTGATTCAATGAGAAGAAAATTTAAAAAATATTTTTTTCATATTCCCGCTATTTATGGTGTTGCTTATTTGTTAAATCCTTGTACGAAATTAGGAGGTCCTCAATTTTGCTATGAAACTGTTTATAAAGGTTTTGTAACGATCCAACCGGTCATTTTGAGCTCTAGCACGTCGTTTGGCGGTTTGATGCCTTGAGTATTTTTACTTTATGTATTACGACTTGTACGTGTGGTCGGAATTGGAATTTGGGAATTTTGGAGTTGATTCGGAAGGAAAATTCTAATTTCAGAACTTTAAGTTGGAAGAATGGACTAAGGTTTGACTTTTAAGTAAACGACATCGGAATCGGGATTTGAAGGTTTCAATAGGTTCGTATGATGATTTCGAACTTGGGCATATATTCGGGTTGAGTATCGGGTGGTCCGGGAGCATTTCGACTCTTATTATGGAAAGTTAACATTTAGAAAGTTTATGAATTTCATAAGTTTGATTTGAAGTAGACTTTGGTGTTATCGATGTCCATTTGAGGTTCCCAGCCTTGGAATAGGTTCGTATTGTGATTTATGACTTGTGCTTAAAGTTTGGTATCATTCCGCAATGTTTAAGTAAGATTCGGACGCGTTCGTCGAAGTTTAAAAGTTTGAAAGTTTACAGAAAGGTTTCAACTGTCAATTCATAGCTTTGATATTGTTAGGCATGATTTGAGGCTTTGACTAAGTCCGTATCGTGTTTTAGGACTTGTTGGTATGGCTGGATGGGGTCCCGGGGGCCTTGGGTGCAAATCAGATTTGAATTGGATCGAGATTTTGACTTAAGGAATGGCTGAAGCTTAAGGCTTCTGGTGTGATCGCACCTGCAAGGTTATGGCTGCAGGTGCAAGACCGCAGAAGTAGCCCAGGGGTCGCATAAGCGATTGGCTTTGAGGCTGGTTGGATTCCCAGTTGCGAGGGATTTACCGCACCTGCGGGCTCGCAGTTGTGGGCGGAGGAGTGCAAAAGTGGAAGTGGTCTGGGGCTGGAGGATCACGGGTGCGGGTGTTTTAGCGCACCTGTAGAACCGCAGGTGCGGTCATGGACGCGCAGGTGCGGAGGGCGGCTCGAGCTGGGGGGGTTCGCAGATGCGGGTGGTTTCCGCAGAAGTGGATGCACATCTACGAGTGAGTGTCCGCAGAAGCGAAAAGCTGGCATCTTGGGGGAAGCCGTATCTGTGCGGTAGCTTCCGCAGTAGTGGAGCCGCAAAAGTGCAAGGAGTTCTGCAGATGCGGAAAAATTGACTAGGCAGAATATATATGCTAGCCAATGCAGGATTTGCTCATTTCATCTCATATTTCTCTCTTGGAACCGACTTTGGAGCGATTTTGGAGAGCTATTTCATCCACCTCTTGGGGGTAAGTGTTTCAAAACCACTTTTGATTATATTTCATGAAAACGTATGGAATTTTAATATGGAAATTAGTAGAAATTGGGGGATTTTGAAAGAAACCTTGAATTTGGTATTTTGGATTTTTGACCACGAAATTGGACATGGAATTGGGAATAAATTATATATTTGAGTTCGTAATGTTATGGGTAATGTTTATTCTTGAAAACTTTCGGAATCTGGGCATGTGGGCCCGAGGGTTGACTTTATTGACTTTTCGAGCAAAGTTGGAAAGTGTTATGAAGTAATTAATTATAATTTTGGAGTATAGTTTTATTGGTTTGCACATTGTTTGACTAATTTTGGATCAATGGGCATCAGTTTGAGATGTTAGAGAGGCTTTGGAGCCGGTTATGGAACTTCGGAGCGAGATAAGTCTCATGTCTAACTTTGTGAGGGGGAAACTATCCCTAGTTGATGTAATTGTTATGTGCTAATAGTTATGGGTCCTACATACGCAGGAGGTGACAAGAGTCCGTACGTAGCTAAAGCATGTTTATGTCAGGGTAGACTTAGGACTTTACCATGCATTACTTGGAATATTTGAATTCATTATGCTGTCTTAATTAATTGAAAATATAATTGAACTTGATTTAGAAATACATGCATATATGTTAGGCCGAGCCTTATTACCTTGAGTTGTTGGCGAGTTATTTGAGAAACGGTAAAGATTATATTCACTTTGTGCTCATGTACTATATTGTAAGCACGTGTCTCGTAATTTGGTAACTTTCTTCCTTTCTTGTGGAGCGGGTAGAACGCCTCAGCGATATAATAGATGCATCTATGGGTCGTGCCGCTCGACCCTCGACAGTGTACACATTATTCTGGATTGGGCTGAACGACCTCGGCATAATCGTGCGTTATATCACTGGCAATCCGAACATTCACGAGATTATCTTTCCACTGATGGCCGGTGTTTTATATGGTACTTCTTATCCGTTTGTTATTGGTAGTTGATACATCTGAGCTATTTAGGTAGAATACAAGACTAAGGAATTCATACTTTAAGGAAGATTAGGTAACTTACAAAATTACCCCATTATTGCTGTGTGATTCACATCTGCTTATGATTTACTATATTGTTTTGTTGGACCACTAGTAAGTGTCGATGTCGATCCCTCCTCACTACTTTTCCGGGGTTAGTCTAGACACTTACTGGATACACGTTAATTTACGTACTCATGCTGCACTTATGCACTAAATGTGCAGGATCTGACTGATTCATTTGGTAGTTATCTTGGCGCGTAGGTGCAGCTACTGGGGAGACTTTATGGTGAGTTGTATTCCAGGCTACGCATCGCAGCTCACAGAGTCTTTATCGTACCATTTACTTATTCTGTCTAATTTATATTCTAGACAGATATTGTATTATTATTGTTGTACTCCATAGTAAATGCTCATGCACTTATGACACCGGGTTTTGGGATATACTAGTTGATGCTTATGGTTCCGTATATTTTCATTGCCGTTCATTTCTCTTATAGACTACAAATTTTGTACGTTCCCATGGATTTAAAGGTATAAATTTTATTCCTTATTAAAATTCATGATTTTGAAAGTAATAAAATAAGTAATCAAATTGATTAATCATCGTTGGCTTACCAGATGGCAGCATTAGGCGCCATCATGACCTATAGTGGATTTTGGATCGTGACAGCTTGGTATTAGAGCGTTAGGTTAACATGGGTCTCACGAGTCATGAGCAAGTCTAGTAGAGTCTTGCGGATCAGTACGGAGATGTCTGTACTTATCTTCGAGAGGCTACAGGGCTGTTAGGAGCACTTACCTTCTTGATTCCTCATCATGCGATTTGATTCCCTTGAGGCTTATGCCTTTATTTCCTTCCTACTCAATCTTATACGACGTGAAGCGTTTGTTATCAATTAGGCATCGAGGAGTTGTAGTGGTACTGCAGACGTGGTGCAGGATGTTTTTCACTACGTGTTCGGGCAGGCTATTATCGTTGCCTTGCGGAAGGATGTTCTGTCGTTTCACATCAGTATAAGTATTTCCTATGGTTTTGAGGCAATGCACATATTGCTATGATGTTCATGTGTTGTTATTGCACAATGTTGATGTAATGTTAGGGTACTTGTCTATGTGTCGAGCCAGTGAATGACTCGAAAGGAGAATCTCTCAGTGTGTGGTTTAGGGGTTCGACATTTAATTCCAGTGAGGGAAAGATAGTCAGTCTATGGATGTTCAAGCCTTGGTTGATGGAGTAATGAAACTTGATATTTTGGGTGTGGTGGAATCCTCATTTGTGATGTGGTGTCGTCGTCCTTGTTTGAACGCATTAAGGTTCGCCGGTGTTATGGTCTTCTTTGATTTGCCTTCGGGCAGGGTGTTGTGAAATGGTGCCTGAAAAGAGGTTGTCAGAGATGGCGATGTGTAGCAGTTTCCGAATCGAATCGGTGTTTCTAATGCTGATGGCTCGAGAAAGATGATCTTCGATGAGGCTTAGAGTTGGTAGCAATTTATTAGTTCAGGTGCTACAGAGATGAGTTTTGATTTGAGGCGGTATTTGGGCAGCGAAGGATGAGTAAGGACATGGTTGGAGGTGTCTCGCGGTGGTTGAATTGCTAGCAGGTCGAGTATAAAAAGCAGAGGTCGAGAAGCTGCTTAAAATAGATGGTTTAACCAAAGTTGGAGTGTTTAGGGGTGTAAGAGCTTGATTATTGAATGTATTGTCAGACTTTCAGTTGACGTCAATGGGGAATGAATAGACTTGTACAGTTGGTGGATGAGCATTGGCTTAGGAGGGTTTACTGTTTTCGTGGTAGTTGTACCCAGTGAAGTATCGATGGAAGATGTCGAAATGGAATTCCACACGTGGGTTATCTCATATGAGAAGGTTAGCAGTTGCGTGATTTTGATGAAGTTTCTACGAAGAGTTCTACTTACTACTAATAGAAGGTCGAATATGCGACGTTTGCCAATGATTCAGAATGTTTAAGAAAAGTTTAACAAGAGACTACAAGAAATTTGGCGGGTTGACGGTTCGAGATCATGGTGATTGAGAAGGAGGAATCTTTGGAGGTTCTACTATTGGATCGCGTGGTTGTCGACTTGTGCGGTTTCTGGTTATTGGTGCATTGGTGGATTATTTACTGTTGATACCCAATTTTGCCCTCTACAATGAATGATTCTTGCATTTCCGACTAGATTCATGACCATTAGACTTAGCTAGGGTTTGAAATTGGGATTTTCCCTTTACCGGTTCTATTATTGATTGCATGGGATATTTTCTTTCCTTATTCGTATTTGAAAGCTAAGGCCATAATACCATTAAACGACCTCCTCTGATGCAAGCACTGCTCGGAGCCCTTCTCGAGATTCTTGTGAACTCTGAAGCACTGGGGATTTGGGGTTTCACTGTCCTCTTTCAAGTGCTGCTACTGAATTACTACTGTTATTCTAAGTTCCTCACTCATTTGCTCGTTTATCTTTGCTACTGGTCAGTCCCTGACTCTTATAATTTTAACTATTTCCTTTCTGTTTGTCTATGACATGTGTGTTCTGTGTACCAATATTGTTTGAACTTTCGTAAGTAATTTCCTTGCTATTCATGAATCCCTTGTACTATATTGGTGTATGCTTTACTGTAATTCTATTGTCTTAACGATGTTCTACAGTTCTATGTTCTCTAGCATTTGAACTTGATAGGCTTCAACATATGTAGTGCACTCTCATTATGTGTATTTGACTTGAATCTGGCTTTCTTAAGTGCTACTTGACTTTCATATTAACTTTGAATTTTGCATAGTTTCATCTGCCATGAATCCCTATATCACCTTAGATTTCTCAAACCTTCTTGAGATGATTAATGTTTGCCTAGAATTCGAATGTGTTTGTCAATTTGGTCTATGACCACTAGTCTGCCTGTGTTTTTACTGTCAACTAACAACGATCATGCCTTTTCAATGTTTCATATACAAGTTGATAACTTTCCTTAAAATTAATCCATGATCGTGCGAGTTCTTGTATGCCATTACTGTTTAAGCGTTCAGACCAAGCATGACTTATGTTTATACCTTTAGTGAACCCCGACAGAATTTTAATTGTTCTGTTATCATCCTGCCATGCTAGTGTTAAATTTACTTGAGTCTAATGCCTTTGGGTAATCCTGGATGCATAACTGAACTTGCCATACATGATCAACCTGCAACATCTCTGTTATCTTTAGAATTAATTGAACACCTACTTGTTACTCTGTCACCCCATGGAATTGTGTCTATATGATTGTTTTGTAGGACTGGTTTCAAGCATGTCTTACTTTAAATCCTCCTGGTAAACCCCCTACATATGAACTCCCATTGAATAAGTTCTGTACCTATCTATTGAAACCTCTTAAAGAGTTTTGTTCTATTCTTATTCATGTGCTTATTTACCTCTGGGATATCATGTTTAACAAGTCCAGTTTCTTCATTAGCTACAACACCTAAGTATTCCCTCGTGTACAAGTCTATGTCTGAAGTTGTTTCAATAATTAACTTGCGTGGGTTATTACTTGTGGCATTTGTCATTGGTTACTGGGTGAGCAAGATAATTGTCTTCGCATTTGGGCATGGTTTGATGGGCTATATGTGATGTTGGAACTGGGTACTGGATTCAGATTATCCTTGTGAGCTTGGGATTTGGGCCCGCTGGTAGTTCAGAGAGAAAGACTGTTGAAGGCCCAGAAAGTCGGAGGATTCCTTTGTATTGGGCTTATAAGTGTCCTATTGGGCTTATGATTGTTTATTCTGCTTACATTATTTATTTGGTATGTAATAATTTGTAATAACGAATAATTGGGAGATTAGTAAAAAGGGGCTGGGGTACTCTAATACTTGCATGAAAGGGTATAAAACATGCCTATAGGGTCTATGTGTTCTATTTGCCACGTCTAGCATGCCCTATTTGCTGCACACTAATAGGAACCGCGTCTATAGTAATCGCACACACTTCACCTAACTTGTCAAATACTCATACACTATCTCAAGCATGTTAGTAATCGCTATACTTAATTTCATGTCTACCACTGTGCACTCTTAGACATCATGCCTATAGGAATCAAACGCCTTGATTAATTAATAGACAACATGCCTATAGGATTCGATAATACATGTCTTCAATACTTTGCTCATTTAAATATCATGACCCTAGGATTTTACTCTATTAATAAACTACTTCTGTTGTTCTCATTACACTGCCCCGCCTAGATGACATGTCTATAGGGATAAAGTGCTATAAAAAACCAGGGTCAATTGTCAAATTGTTATATATCTTGCCTATTTGATATTATCACTCATCTAGAAAGCATGTCTATAAATCAACGTTGCTAACTCTGAGCTTTCAACTAGTTTTAATATCTCACTGTGTGAAGTGTTCAGAGATCAAGCCTATAGGAGCTTTCAAATGCCTATAATATGCGAATTCATTAGTTAGAAACAACAATGATGTTTGTATAGTACTAGAAATTATAATCACATAGAAACCATGCCTATAGGACATAATGACTCTAATGCGTCTTAATTCTAAAAACTGTCTATTGCTGAATCTGCCTGCGTGCAATTTGCTATTTACAGACTATTATTTTAGAGTATCCTAAGTAGAGTCTAGAACCACCCAAATAGAGGTTCACAGCCTCTTGGACGATATGGTTTGGGACGGGTAGTGCACGCACAAGATACGATTTAGAATTGAACTAGAGCTCCTTTAAGTAACAACTTCAACATAGTAATTGGGTAGCCGGAGATGATAGTCTGTGCCCGCTGAATAATATGAGCAACCCCTACGTTAAGGGAGTTGCGAAGTATTATTTATGTTGCACGGGGTGATCCTTTAGGCTAAAAAACTTAGGACCCCCCCTTTCTTTATATACTCATTATTTTCACTTAGTCACCTAACATGGAGCAGTGTAGTCGTATCCTTGTAACCGTTAAAGATTTGTTCCAACTCTCATGTGTTATGATAAGACTCTTCGACTTCTATATTTCCCCTTTTTATCTGATTATCTAGCCTAATCACATAATCCACAGAGTTCAAAATTCAGCCGGGACCCACAGTTGTGGACCTCGAAGAGTGCCTAACGCCTTCTCTTCGAAGTAACTTGAGTCTTTACCCGATCTTTGCGGACTAGTCAAACCGATTTATTCACAAATAGGTGCCCTAACGTACCTTAAAAATTGTTAGGTGGCGACTCTTCTCTTTTAATACCTCCCTTTAAAAGAGTTGTCACACGTCGAGGCCCGCTTTCACGAAAAAATGGGACGCGACAGCATGGCGACTCTGCTGGGGAAACCCCTAGGCTCTTACCATGACAAACTTGATTTATGTGGATTACTTTCCTTGTTTGTTTTAAATTGCTATGACATGCACATCCCTTTCCTTATTCACCTTTATTTGTTTTAAACTGCTATGACCTGCACATCCCTTCCCTTATTCTCCTTTATTTGCTATGACATGTATGGCCTCTCTCCATCTCTTTCATCTTGCCTAAGACTGCTATATTATGACTCTCCCATCCCTATTTCCCTACCTGCTTCATTACGTTCTCGCACGTTTTCATGAGCTAAACTGACTTCTCTCTTTTGTCTTTCTTTTCTTTCCTCTTCTTTTCATGTTCACCTATGCTATGTTATTTACTGATTTTACATACTTTTATCATGCAAATACTTGGCAATGTGTTATTATTCCTACATAAATCATGCTCCACATCATACTCCACTCGTGCCAATTATCAACATAGTGGCATTTGATGAGTGTCTGCGCTTTCCTGAAATTACCCTTTTTAAATCGAAAAGGCTTATTTGCGGCAGACTAGTCGATCAGCAGTGCATTCGATGGTCCCGTGCCTTTCCCTATCAATTTTTCCACTTGGGAGTACCAGTCTAGACCCTTTTAGAAACCTCACTCCAATTTTAAATGTACATGCATCATGCTAAACCTAGTACGAGTTGAAGCGTTATTGACGTAACAATCGGCTTAGATAAACCTTGTCCAAAGTCCGACGGAATTTCCATAATCCCAAAGGATACTATTATGTGCATTACTTGGAGAAAATGTGCCAACATGTTGATTATTATTGCGTAAGTAGCCGAATCTGGAAGGGGAAAAGGATTAACTTTATTTGTTTGCAGAAATGAAGCACGAAATCCCCAGGTTTGGTATGGTCCAGAACATCCCGCCTTTGCTACTTGACTGGTGGAAAGACCTCGCGTCTTGTGACAAGAATCATGTGAGGATGGTACTTGATGACCTGCCATCTTTGCTGAACATTCAACCAAATAGGGAATTGATCGAGGCCGGTACCATATTCTGGGATGAGAAACGAGCTATTTTCTGATTTGGCAATATAGAAATGACTCCTCTCCTAGAAGAAATAGGGGGGTTTGCCAAGTTACCATGGGATAGTCCGGAACTGCTAGTACCAGAAAATCGCACTCCCCTCGGTTTTATGAAAATGTTGGATTTTAAGAAGAATAAGGAACTGCTCTATCTAAAGAAATCATACACCCCTTTTGAGTTTCTTTACGAGCGTTATGGGCATAGCAAGTCATATCGTCTTCATCATGATGAACTAGCCATTACTTCTTTTGGATGGGTGCATCACCGGGTTTATGTTTTTATTGTCTGTTTCCTGGGGTTGTTGATCTTTCCGATGGAAGGGGGAAGGATTCATACTCTCTTAGCCATGGTCGCCAGGACCTTAATGGATGGTATCGAAGGACAAACTTATACTATTATCCCAATGATCTTAGCTGAGATGTACCGTGCTCTAGATCGGTGCAAGCGTGGGTTTGGCCACTTTGAGGGTTGCAATCGATTTCTACAAGTCTGGCTGCTAGAACACTTTTAGAGGGGTGGGTATCGTGAACAGCTTCTACGAAGGCCACTAAATGACTATATAGCCAACCATCACCCAAAGAAAATGACGTTTATCCCAGACAGGTTTGCAAAGCCTGGAAATGCTGTACGTTGGGTGTGTTTCTTCAACAATCTGACAGACGAGCAAGTGCATTGGATGTTTGAATGGTTTCCTAGTAGTGAGTTCATCATCAGATCAAAAGGAACTACTCATTTGGTACTGATTGGGCTGCGAGGCATCTACCCTTGCGCTCCTATAAGGGTAATGGGACAAGCTGGAAGAAAACAAGTCATACCCCGGGTTTCCAACATGGTCCAGTACACGGCAGATTTCAAGGGAGATATCGTCTCGTTCAAGTTCGAAGCGCAACACATGTGGAACCAAAAGATCATTGTGGAAGAAGAAACTATTGAGCCAGAAAGGTATCACGCCGGTCATATGTACGACTATCTATCATGGCTGGAAGACGACGTAGCTGGGGACGTCAAACCAGGGGTCAATCTGAAGGATAGGATCATAGACGAAGTAGTTGAGGCACAGGTGAAGTACAAGAGGCTACGAAAAGGGTGTTCGAGTCCGAAGCTAAACATCTGGAGTAGCACAAAGTGAACATGGAGGCGATAAGGGAATGGAAGGAGATTGCCACTAAGTCAACAAAAAGATTGGAATACCTGGAACAGGGGCTGATGGAGCTAGAAGGGAAGATGAGAAAGAGACTTTCGGATTGTCAAGGCATGGACGATGATAAAGGAGTGCAGCTGGCAAAAGCTTACTTATTGCTAGATATGCGCGATCTGGGAAACATGATTGATGGGTCAAAAGAGCCAAGAATGGAGAAGGTCCTTCAGGAATCAAGTAGATTAGAAGATTATGTTCTTTACTGCTTTCTAGATTAGATTAGATTTCGATGTAATAAGGCTAAATGCCATTAGTAGCTTTATTGTATTACTGTCGATTTAGTAAAAGATTGTTTTGGCTCACTTCGCATTAATGAAATGAAGCAAACATTGGCACCAATTTTCTCCAAATCTATGTGTCGCTTAGGCCTACCTCAAGCACAATGAGGTCCCCAAATTAGGACGCGAATTGTTGCATGACTTTATAAAACATGTTGCGAACATTCTTTTATTAACCTTACTAACTTGGTTACCTTTTGCTTTTTTCTTTCTTTCTGATTACTCCCATTCCCAAAGGTTGGTTCGTGCATACTGGCATCGTCAGCATACCACACTAGATCTAGAGGTCCTCCACCTCCTCCTCCACCTAGCGACCCAAAAAGCAAAAGGCAAGGGCAAAAGGAAAATGGATGATTTAAGTGGTTTCCGGAAAGACAATGTTGTTGTGGTGGAAAATGTTGAAACTTTATATGGTTGAAGTACTCTGGGGCAGAACGAGTTGGTCTTACGTTTGGAGCAGAAAATCCTGGAACTACAGGGTGAGCTTGAGCAGGTCTGAAATCTGGCAAACCTTTCCCTTACTCTGAATGTTTCCGACATCAACCAGCAAAACCCGAATACCCAAAACCAAACACCACCACAAAACCAGAACCCACCACACCAGTATCATAATCTCGCACCTCCCCAGAACCTTAACCTACCACCAGTGCAAACCCCTCAACAATATCACCATCATCCAACTCAATACCCACAAACACTACATATCATACTCCCCAAAATGCACCACAACCTACTCCCGATCCACAAAACACGACCAATGATCACCCATATACCCAAGTTCCAGGGACTCATCAAAGTAATCCGATATATGTAGAAATATTACCCCATACCCCACAACAAAACCTATACATACCTGAATCGACTGACAAGGACCTGCTCATTAGAAACATGGCAGAGGAACTCAACAAACACATAGGGAGGGTCCAGAGTATTGAAGGTGGGAAAGGCGTTGGAGGTCTTAAATTATGAAGATCTGTGTATTCAGCCAGATGTGGAACTTCCAGAGGGTTACAAACCTCAAAAGTTTGAAATGTTCGATGGCACTGGTGATCCGAAGGTGCATCTAAGAACATATTGCGAGAAGCTTGTAGGAGTGGGAAAGAATGAACAAATTCGCATGAAACTGTTCATGCGAAGCCTTACAGGAGACGCTTTGTCTTGGTATATTAGTCAAAACCTAAAGAAGTGGGCTAATTAGGTAAGTATGGCATCAGATTTTATGGACAGATTCAGGTTCAACACGAAAAACGTGCCAGATGTTTTCTACATTCAAAACCTCAAGAAGAAGCAGACAGAAACCTTCCATGAGTATGCTACTCATTGGAGATCAGAGACTGCAAAGGTAAGGCCAGCACTTGAATAAGAACAAATGAACAAGTTCTTTGTTAGAGCACAAGATCCGCAATATTATGAACAGTTGATGGTCATCAAAAATCATAAGTTCTCAGACATCATCAAGTTAAGGGAAAGAATAAAAGAAGGAATCAAGAGTGGGATGGTAACTAATTTCGAGGCGCTGCAGGCCACAAATAAAGCTTTGCAATCAGGAGGTATTTCAAAGAAGAAAGAAGTGGGTGCCGTGATAGTAGCCAGGGCCCTAAGTCTCCACTCACATACCAAACACCTCCATCCACGTATTAACCCTCACCCCTAAAATACCAATACCCTGCCACTACCTACCATACCTACAACACTCAACCTGTATATTACCATTCACCTCCACCCGCCCGCCAAAGCTACCCAAAGCCACATCCAAATTTTGACCGCAGACCTCTTAGACAATACACCCCAATTGCTAAACACATAGCCCAACTGTATGAAAGACTGAAGGTCGCTGGTTACATCACCCCTATTCTGCTGTTGTTGTGGAAAATCCTTCCTAGTGGATCAACCCTAATAGAACATGTGCTTATCATTCATGCATGAAAGGTCATACAATTGAGGAATGTTGCACATTGAAAGACAAGATTCAGACGCTAATCGACACAAAGGTTATACAAGCAAAGGAAGCTGTACCGAACGTCAGCAACAACCCTCTCCCGGATCACAGAGTGAGGGAGTGAACGTGATAGAAACTGATGAAGAGTGGGATCAGGAAGGGTCCATTGGACTCATTTGAGAGGGAGACGCTCCTAAAATATCTTCGGTCACCCTCACGCCAGTTGTGGTACAAACCCAGGCGCCATTTGAAGTTAAGGTAGCTACACCCTTCACTATAATGGTAGCTCCCACACCATCTTACGGGTCTGAGTCTGAAGAAATAGGTGTCGCGCAAGGTATGACTAGAACTGGCAGAGTTTACACACCTAAGAATCTAGGAGGAACAAGCAAGGAAGCTGCACCTAAGCCGCATGTTGTTGAGACTGGCACTGAATATCTTTGGAGGAAGATACAAGCAAGGGAATACTCTGTTGTTGACCACTTGAACAAGACTCCTACTTAAATATCCATTTTATCATTGTTGCAAAACTCAGAAGCGCACAAGAATGCTTTGATTAAGGTGTTAAGTGAAACTTATGTACCCGCCGGCATCACTAGTGGAGAGATGGCTAACATGGTCAGAGAGGTATTAGAGAACCATAAAATTACTTTCCACGATGATGAGTTACCACCAGAAGGACTAAGTCACAACAAGGCATTGCACATCACAGTGCAATTCGAGGAAAGGTTCATTGCCAGGGTCCTGATAAATGGAGGTTTGAGTCTGAACATATGTCCACGGACCATTCTTAAGAGATTAAGTAAGGGCTAGCACGAGATACAAATAGGAAGCATGAATGTGAAGGCGTCCGACGGATCTCAGAGAGCCACTATCGGGGAAATCAACCTTGATCTACAGATGGGTCTGACTTGGTTTGATGTTGAGTTCCAAGTGTTAGATATATCTGCTACTTACAACCTATTGTTAGGACGAACATGGATTCATGCAGCTGGGGCAGTGGCTTTTACTCTACACCAAGCTGTGAAGTTCGAATGGAATCATCAGGAGGTGATCATTCATGGAGACGAAAGCAACCCTATCTATACTAATCAGACCATTCCAGTCATCGAAAACATGAGGAAGTTGGGAGGAGAAACATATCACCGCATTGAGCGGGTGAACACAATTGAAAAGGATTGATGGTGGAGCAAGAAGATAGAAATCTTATTGCTGTGGACGGGATATGAACCAGGCAAGGGTCTTGGCAAAATGCTTCAAGGGATCACTAAACACGTACAACCATAGTATCATGGCACGACCTTTGGTCGGATATGAATATACCGTGCAAGAGTATCAGGATTGGATACTGCCATGGTGCGCCCATTATTATCCGATGGAACAACCCATACCACCTCTGCACCAGACATTCCGTCAAGCTGATATGATGTGGGGAACCGAAGAAGATGAGATTTTGGCCGGTATGACGAAGTTGTTTCTAGATAAGGAAGACATAGACTACAGTGAAATTGTTGAGGAGGAAGACCATACCATTCAGACAATGGAAGAATGAGTTGTTCTCAAGAACAAGACCGATGCACCATCCCGGGCTCGCCGAGTTCCTGGGTAACCTGGCAAATTAGCATGACTTGATTTCAAATTGTTTTGAGCATTTATGACATTTTCAGTATTTTGTTTTGAAATAATTGCTCGAGCCAACGAGTTGCACTTGTTGGCATTTTAAAGTTTTATTAATGCATTACTGCTTTTTATACTTATTATTATCTTTTTATATTCTTTTCAGCATAATTATTACATATCCTGATGAACCTATGACTGTGACATATAATGAGACAACGCCAACATAAGGACAGTGATTCGGAAGATCTAAAGGATGATGTAATACCTGAGGAAATTGTCAAAGTAGAGATTTTAAAAACAAACCGAAGTCTAATTTAGAGGAAACTGAGGCCGTTAACTTAGGGGATTATGAAACACTCAAGGAAACTCGCATAAGCATCCATATATCACCGAAAGAAAAGGAAGAGTATATCATGTTTCTAAAAGAATATGAGGATATTTTCTCATGGTCCTACGACAATATGACTGGGTTGAGTACATCCATAGTAGCTCACAAGCTACCTACCAATCACATGTGTCCACCGGTAAAACAGAAGCTCAGAAAGTTCAAGCCGCATATGTGTTTGAATATAAAAGAGGAGGTCACCAAACAAATTGAAGCCAAGGTTGTCCGACTGGTCGAATACCCGACCTGGTTAGCCAACATTGTGCTGGTTCCAAAGAAAGATGGGAAAGTTAGAGTATGTGTCGATTACCGAGATCTGAACAGAGCAAGTCCTAAGGATGATTTCCCGCTGTCTAACATACACATACTGATTAACAACTGCGCCAAGCATGAACTCTAATCCTTTATGGATTGCTTCGCAGGATACCATCAGATTTGGATGGATGAAGAGGATGCCGAAAAGACCGCCTTTATCACACCATGGGGGATATATTGTTATAGAATGATGCTGTTTGGTTTGAAGAACGCTGGGGCCACCTACATGAGGGCCATGACAACTATCTTCCATGACATGATACACAAGGAAATAGAGGTGTACGTGGATGATGTTATCATCAAATCTAAAAGGAGTTCGGATCAAAGAGCAAACCTGAAGAAATTTTTCGACCGGCTTCGAAAATACAACTTGAAGTTGAACCCCGCAAAATGTGCCTTCAGAGTCCCTACCGAAAAATTGTTAGGTTTCATCGTCACTCACCGAGGTATTGAGCTAGACCCATCAAAAATCAAAGCTATCAAGGACTTGCCACCTCCAAAGAATAAGAAATATGTGATGAGTTTTCTAGGGTGCCTCAATTATATCAGCCATTTTATAGCACAATCAACAGTGATATGCGAGCCAATCTACAAAATGCTGAAGAAAGATGTTGCAACAAGCTGGACTGAAGAATGCCAGAAAGCCTACGACAAAATCAAGGAGTATTTATCTAAACCACCCGTGTTGGTCCCACCAAAACCAGGGAGACTTCTGTTGCTTTTTATGTCTGTGTTGGATGGGGCCTTTGGTTGCGTTCTAGGACAACATGATGAAACTGGGAGGAAGGAGAAGGAAATATATTATCTGAGCAAGAAGTTCACGCCTTACGAAGCCAGGTACTCTTTGTTGGAATGCACCTGCTGTGCTTTGACATGGATAGCTCAGAAGTTGAGAGACTATTTCTGTGCATACACTACATATCTCATATTAAGGATGGATTTGCTAAAATACATCTTTCAGAATCCCATACCTACGGGTAAGTCAGCAAAGTGGCAGATATTGCTGAGTGAGTTCGATATCATCTATGTAACTCAGAAGGCAGCAAAGGGCAAGCATTGGATGATCATTTGGCAGAAAATCACGTAGATAGAGAATACGAACCATTGAAGACATATTTTCTTGACGAAGAGGTATCATTTGTAGGAGAGGATATTACCGAAGCATACGACGGTTAGAGAATGTTCTTTAACGGAGCAGCAAACTTTAAGGGAGTGGGCATCAAAGCTGTCTTAGTATCAGAAACCGGTTAACATTACCCGGTATCCACAAAACTCAGGTTCTCGTGCACCAACAATATGGCATAATACAAGGCCTGCATCTTGGGACTCAGGTTAGCCGTCGACATGAGCATTCAGGAGTTGTTGGTAATCAGAGATTCAGATCTATTAGTGCACCAGGTTCTAGGAGAATGGGCTATTAGAAACACCAAAATATTACCGTACTTGCATTGTGTACAGGAGTTGATCAAGAGGTTTAGAAAGATAGAGTTAAAATATGTTCCAAGAATTCAGAATGAGTTTGCAGATGCATTAGCCACCTTGTCTTCCATGATACAACATCCAGACAAGAATTTCATCGATCCTATCCTAATAGGAATTCATTGGCAGCCAGCTTATTGTGCTCATGTTGAAGAAGTGTTTGACGGAAATCCGTGGTTCCATGACATCAAAGAATACTTGGAAAAGGGAGAATATCCAGAGAATGCTACATACACTCAGAAGCGCATGCTCCGATGATTGGACAATCATTTCTTTCAAAGAAGAGGAAATCTGTATAGAAGAACTCCTAACATAGGATTACTACGATGTGTCGATGCCAAGGAGGCATCTAGATTGCTCGAATAAATACATGAAGTAACCTGTGGACCCCACATGAACGGTTTTGTTTTGGCCAAGAAGATATTAAGAGCATGGTATTTTTGGATGACTATGGAAATAGACTGCATCAAATATGTTCAAAAGTGTCACCAATGCCATATACATGCTGATATGATACGAGTAATGCCCAACGAGCTCAATGCAACGAGTTCACCCTCGCCTTTCTCTGCTTGGGGCATGGATGTCATCGGACCAATCAAACCCACTGCTTCAAATGGACACATGTTCATTTTGGTGGCCATAGACTACTTCACAAAATGGGTTAAAGCCGCGTCTTATACGGTTAAGAAGGTCGTAGCGGACTTTGTCTGGGATCGCATTGTTTGTCGATTTGGGGTACTTGGGTCAACCATTACTGACAATGTCGCCAATCCCAATAGTGACTTGATGAAAGCTATGTGTGAAACATTCAAGATCAAGCATAGGAACTCTACAGCATACAAGATGCAAATGAATGGAGCCGTAGAAGCCTCCAACAAGAACATCAAGAAGATATTGAGGAAAATGGTGGATAACTACAAGCAATGGCACAAAAATCTACCATTTGCTTTGCTCGGGTATCACATCACTGTTCGCATGTCCAGTGGGGCAACCCCTTACCTACAAATCTATGGTACCGAAGTTGTTATCCCTGCCAAAGAGGAAATTCCTTCCTTAAGAATCATACAAGAGGTCGAGCTCAGCGATGCAGAAAAGGTACAAAACCGGTATGAACAACTAGCTCTCTGTTACAACCCAAATTCGCGTACCTTAGATCACGCCGTAAGTTAGTCGACGTAAATCCAAGAAGAGATTATCTTTGAGATGATAAGAAGTTAATCCTATTAGTCTTAAACGATACAAGGGTGTATAAGGGTGGTTAACATGTATTAGAAGTTAAACGAATCAAGGATGTTTTAACCCGTATTTTCGGGTAACACTAGAGGTGATTTATTTTCCCAAGAGGTCATGTTTTAATGTGTTTGAATCATATAATATCCGTATCATAAGTCTTGAAGTCAAGCGAGTTATGAAACAAAAGTCGATAAAAGTTGTCGCAACTTACGTTTATAATTTTACTTAAACTTTAGGTAAAGTGTTACTACATTTTTCTCCCAATGTACTTGGAATTATGGGGTGATATACATATCAAATTGAATATCTATGAGTCTAGTTTCCAACACATTAAACCGTTCGTCGATACGATCTTGGAATAGAGAGATATTTGCATTTTCGCGAGAGTGCGCCAAACAGCTCTTTATGGGGCCCACATAGGCGGTTAAGACATATGGATATATATATGATACCTCAACCCCGTTTTAAGTCATTATTTTTCAGTATATTCAGACCTTAGAACCCTAAAAACAGTCTCTCAAGGTTCTCTCATGATCCAAGACCCAAACAAAGGGCAAACAACACAAATCAAATGTCGGGAATCCCGTGGCGCTAGTAAGTTTCTTGTTCTTCTTGTTGTTGCTGATTTTTGTGTTGTTCCAGCTCGTGTGGGAGGTTGTTTTAAGTGTTTTATGTTCTGTAAATACTTCTTCAAGTTTTTAATATCAACCCTAGGTGATTTCAAGTCTTCTAAACTAATTCTAGTGCCGAAAAACCCGAATTAATTGCTAGTTTCGCTTCCTTGTTCTTGTGGCAGAATTCAAGGGATATTTCGTGGAACATTAAGGTCAAATTGGAGTTTTTATTTCTGTTTAAAGGTAAGGAACCTCTTAATCTATATATATTTAAGATTATCCAAGTTGCGGCTAAGTCGTTGAAGCTAGAACTTGTGAAATATATATCGAAAGGCTTGGTAGTAATGTTATTGGTTGGTGGACTATTTTGGGAGGCTCAATATGATTATTAATGATGTTGTTTGGGCTGTTTTTGATTGTATTGACTTGTGGGAAGTCATATAAATAGGGAAGGTGCTGTCCGTTTCATCATAAAATAGGTTGCAGTCGATACATAATAGTTACGACGCTTAAACGATAATGATATTGTCATTTCTCTTATTGTAGACTAAGGAGTCGTGACATTTGCATAGCTTGAGGTTGGGCAGTATATACAAGGTATGTGAGGCTATCCCCTTCATTCTTTTGCATGACACCGATTGTACATAATGTAATGAATGAGCTCCCAAAGATACTCTACTCTTAGAAGCTAGCAGTACTTATATTGCTGCCCTTCTTATGAAACGATTGATATTGATGTTACTTCTCTTATTCTTATATTATCAATGTTGTTGGTAGTTCCTGATTCTTATAAGATTCTTGATGAAGAGTTAATCCTAATAACATGTACGAAGGATACCGACCTTACATCACTCCGAAAGGTTCAAAATGTTATTCAAATGAGTCCAGCAAGCATCATATATATGTATCTATTTTACTCTACCGAGCCGCGCTATAGTCGGCAGGGTACGGCACCTATTGTGCAACCACTGATCAGTTGGGTTTTACCGAGCTCCACGTGGCCGGGTACGATTCTACCGAGCCCTATGATGGCCGGGTACGTTTTACCGAGCCTATTACGGCCGGGTACGATATGATGATGGTGATGCCCACAAAGGCGTATGTTTTAAAAGTTTATGTATATATATGTATGTATCATGTATTTCATGTCAGTAGCCCTCAGAGGTACCCAGATGTCACAGGTTGTATATTCTCTATCCCTGTTTACATTACTATTCTTACTTATGCTTTCCTGCCTTACATACTCAGTACTTTATTCGTACTGACGTCCTTTTTATTTGTGGACGCTGCATGTCGTGCTGCAGGTCCTGATATACGGGTAGACGCAGCTCCCCCACCACAGTAGGCTGTCCAGTTCAGCAGTTATTGGCGAGATCCCTTCTCCGGACTTGCCGTGGTCTTGGTATGCATTTTTGTTATAGACATTATGGGTATGTCGGGGCCCTGTTCCGGCAATGTTGTAGCACTTATGTTCCTTTAGAGGCTCATAGACAGGTGTCGACTTATGTATGGTTTAGAATGCCTTGTCGGCTGATTTTTGTTGTATAGTCTTTCATGGCACCATGGTAGCTCGTACCTTATATATAGTTTCTTGACAGTCTTGTCGTCCCATGTTATGTATGTTCATGACATTATCTTTCATTGTTGGATGTTCATGATCCATGTCTACCATTTATATTGATCTTGTCGGCCCTTAAAGATAATAAGGAAGGTTAGATAAAATGTACGTTGGTGCTCGGCAAGTATGGCCCGGGTGCTAGTCATGACCCTCCAGTTGGGTCGTGACAGTAAGTGCCAAGCCTAAGTCTGTCCTAGGGGTTGTCTATGAGCCGTGTCTAGTAGAGTTTTGATTATGGATGTGTAGCGCGCCACATTTATAATCAGGAGGCTACGTGATATCTAGGGTTGTTACCTTCTTCCTGAATCTAGATCGTGCGTAGAGTTGAGTCGTAAGTGTTCATATCTAATATTCACCTTGTTTTCTTTAAGCGATGCCTTCGACTAGGAAGCAAGCGATTAGTAAACGGCTTGATACAGCTGTGGGAGAGGGTAACATTCAGGTGCCTCCAGCCAGAGCAGGCCAAAGTGAGGCTCAGAGTGAGATGCCGTCTCATACCTCTCTGTATCCTCCAGAGGATATTAGGAGGCACCCAGTACATCCATTTCCTCCGTCTGGCACTACAGACCACGATATGCGCAGTGCGGTGCAGTTGTTGACTAGCTTGGTAGCTGCTCAGGCTCAGAGGCAGAATACCGGTGCTCCTGATAAACCAGTTAGTGCGAGAGTTTGTGATTTTATTAATCTAGACCCTCCAGTGTTTACCGGATCAGACCCCAAGGAGGACCCGCAAACATTTATTGATCAGGTTCATCGTACATTGCGGGTTATGCATGCTAGTGATACGGAGGCAGTAGAGTTGGCTTCTTATCGGTTACGGGATTTAGCGATTTTCCGGTATGATAGTTGGGAGAGATCTAGGGGTCCGAATGCTCCTCCAGCCGTGTGGAAGGAATTTTCTGAGGCCTTTCTTCGTCACTACTTGCCAGTTGAGATACGACGAGCTAGAGCTGATAAGTTCTTGAACCTTCGACAGGGTAATATGAGTGTACGAGAGTATAGTATATAGTTTGATTCTTTAGCAAGGTATGCTCCCCATATGGTGGCCGAGATGAGTGATAGGGTGCACCTGTTTGTGAACGGGTTGGGACCACATCTGATAAATGAGTGCACAACAGCCTCCTTGGTAGAGGGCATGGATATTTCCCATATTCAGGCTTATGCCCAGACCCTAGAGCATTGTAAGCGCCAGCAAGGGGTAGATAGGGAGCAGGATAGGGGCCAGTATAAAAGGGCGATATTTGCAGGGTATTCTGATGAGTTCAGAGGCAGTATCAGGCCCCAGTCTTTGAGGAGTTCGGCGCCACCTGTAGCTAGTGCTCCTCCACAATTTTAGAGGCCTCGGTATAATCGATTTACCTATTCTAGTTCAGGTCAGAGTTCGAGGGCATCAGGCTCATAATTTCATAGAGACACTAGTCAGACGAGACCCCCAACACCTCGTTGTGATCAGTGCGGCAAGGCCCACTTTGGACTGTGTCGTCGAGGTTCCGATGCGTGCTATTCTTGCGGACAGCCTGGCTATATGATGCGGGATTGTCCTAACAGAGGAGGTGGTGGTATGGCTCAGCCGACTGGATCTGTGTCTGGTTCTTCCTCATCAGTTCGACCTCCAGCACAAGGTTTTCAACAGTCGACAGGTCGTGGTAGAGCTAGAGGTTCAGTGCCGAGTTCGAGTGGTGCTCAAAATCAAACCTATGCTCTAGTAGGTCGACAAGATCTCGAGTCGTCTTCGGATGTTGTTACAGGTATATTGTCTGTGTTTTCTTATGATGTATATGCGCTAATTGATCCGGCATCTAGCTTATCATATGTTACACCCTTTGTGGCTAATAAGTTTGGCATTGAACCTGAATTGATAAGTAAACCACTTGCGGTATCCACTCCGATAGGAGATTCTGTGATTGCTAGAAGGGTATATAGAGGTTGCACTGTGATGATTTGTAGTCATCAAACCTCGGCAAATTTATTTGAGTTAGAAATGGTTGATTTCGATGTGATAATGGGAATGGACTGGTTGGCCTCATGCTATGCAAATGTTGACTGTCGTACGAAGATGGTTAGGTTTCAGTTTCCTGGTGAACCCGCCATTGAATGGAAGGGGAACATTGCTATGCCGAAAGGTAGGTTTATTTCCTATCTTAAGGCAAGGAAGATGATCTCAAAAGGTTACATTCATCATCTTGTTCGCGTTAGAGATGCGGAGGCGAAGCCGCCTACTCTACAATCAATCCCCGTGGTCAATGAATTTCCAGATGTTTTCCTAGATGAACTCCCAGGCCTTCCTCCTGAAAGGGAGATTGAGTTTAGCATTGATGCATTTCCTGAAACTCAACTGATCTCTATCCCTCCATACAGGATGGCCCCGGCAAAGTTGCGAGAGTTGAAGGCGCAGTTGAAGGACTTGCTGGATAAGGGTTTCATTAGGCCTAGCACTTCACCTTGGGGTGCGCAAGTCTTGTTCGTGCGAAAGAAAGATGGGTCGTTAAGGATGTGTATCGATTATCGACAGTTGAATAAGTTTACTATAAAGAACAAGTATCCACTTCCAAGGATTGATGACCTGTTTGACCAACTCCAGGGTGCCATGTATTTCTCCAAGATTGACTTACGTTCAGGATATCATCAGGTGAGGGTTAAGGAGAAGGATATTCCAAAGACGGCCTTCCGGACAAGATATGGGCACTTTGAGTTCTTGGTGATGTCGTTCGGGCTAACAAATGCCCCAACAGCTTTTATGGATCTCATGAATAGTGTATTCAGGCCCTATCTTGATGTGTTCGTGATCGTATTCATTGATGACATTCTGGTGTATTCTCGTTCGGAGGCGGAACATGCGGGCCACTTACGGATAGTATTACAGACCCTTCAGGATCATAAGTTATATGCTAAGCTCTCCAAATGTGAATTCTGGCTGAACTCAGTGGCATTCCTTGGCCATGTGATATCTGATAAGGGTATTAGTGTCGACACTCAGAAGATCGATGCAGTGAAGAATTGGCCGAGACCTACAACACCGTCAGAAGTCCGAAGCTTCCTAGGGCTAGCAGGATATTATAGGCAGTTTGTGGAAGGGTTTTCCTCTATATCAGCACCATTGACTAAGTTAACACAGAAAGATACCAAGTTCCAGTGGTCTGACGCTTGTGAACGTAGTTTTCAGGAGCTAAAGAATCAATTGACATCTGCGCCAGTGCTTACTCTCCCAGAAGGAACAGAAGGTTATGTGGTATATTGTGATGCCTCAGGTATAGGTTTGGGGTGCGTATTGATGCAACGTGAGAAGGTGATTGCTTATGCATCAAGACAATTGAAGAAGCATGAAAAGAATTACCCGACTCATGATTTGGAATTGGCTGCAGTAATATATGCTTTGAAGATATGGCGGCACTGTTATACGGCATCCATGTTGACATCTACACAGATCACATGAGTTTACAATACATCTTCAAGCAGAAGGAGTTGAATTTGATGCAGCGTAGGTGGCTTGAATTACTGAAAGACTACGATGTCGAGATATTGTACCATCCCGGTAAAGCCAATGTTGTGGCAGACGCTCTCAGCCATAAGTCAATGGGAAGCTTAATACATATTGAGACAGGTATACATGGGTTGACCAAAGAGCTTTACCAACTAGCAAATATGAGAATCAGATTATTGGAGTCTGATGACGGAGGTGTTACTGTACAGAATACAGCAGAATCATCTTTGGTAGCCGAGGTAAAAGCACGGCAATATGAAGATCCTACCTTAGTAGGATTGAGAGAGGGCATTCAGCAGTGTAAGATTACAACTTTCGAGATCGGAGGAGATGGGACACTGAGATACCAGGGCCGATTATGTGTGCCTAGTGTGGCAGGGTTGCGAAAGAAGATTATGATTGAGATTCATCAGTCCCGATATTCTATCCATCCCGGCTCAACAAAGATGTATCATGACGTTAAGGAGCAGTATTGGTGGGATAACATGAAGAAGTCTATTGCAGAATTTGTAGCCCAGTGTCCTAATTGTCAACAAGTAAAGATCGAGCATCAGAAACCCAGTGGATTGATTCAGAATATAGAGATTCCGACCTGGAAATGGGAGGTGATTAATATGGACTTCATTATTGGATTACCTCGCTCTTATCATAAGTTTGACTCCATCTGGGTGATAGTTGATCGACTTACAAAATCTGCCCATTTTCTGCCAGTTAAGACAACTTACACGGCTGAAGATTATGCGAAGTTGTATATCAAGGAGATTGTTAGGCTTCATGGTGTGCCGGTATCTATTATATCAGACCGAGGAGCTCAATTTACGGCTAACTTTTGGAGGTCTTTTCAGAAGGGTTTAGGCATACAAGTAAAACTCAGCACTGCATTCCATCCACAGACTGACGGACAGGCTGAACGTACCATTCAGACGCTTGAAGATATGCTACGAGCATGTGTTCTAGATTTCAAGGGGAATTGGGATGACCATCTGGCACTTATAGAATTTGCCTACAATAATAGCTACCATTCCAGTATTAAAATGGCCCCGTATGAGGCACTGTACGGGAGGAGATGTAGATCACCAGTTGGATGGTTCTAAGTCGGTGAGACAGAATTATATGGGCCAGATTTGATTCACCAAGCCATTGAGAAGGTGAAAGTGATACAAGAGCGATTGAGGACGGCACAAAGCAGGCAAAAGTCTTATTCTGATATCCGACGTCGTGATCTAGAATTTGAGGTTGGTGATTGGGTTTTCTTGAAGATCTTGCCGATGAAGGGTGTTATGCGTTTTGGGAAGAAGGGTAAGTTGATTCCGCGGTATATTGGGCCATACAAAATTCTTCGACGAATTGGACAGGTTGCTTATGAGTTAGAATTGCCATCCGAATTGGAATTTGTCCACCCGGTATTCCATGTATCTATGTTGAGGAAATGTATTTGAGACCCTTCTTGGGTCGTTCCCATCAAAGATGTACAAGTTACAGAGGATCTATCATATGATGAAGTGCCAGTGGCTATATTAGATCGACAAGTCCACAAGCTGAGAACAAAGGGTGTAGCTTCCGTCAAAGTATTATGGAAGAACAAGAATATAGAAGAAATGACATGGGAAGCAGAAGAGGAGATGAAGTCTAAATACCCTTACCTATTCCAGAGTGAAGATAACTAGGATGCTGGGGGAAAGAAGGACGCATTATAAGGTGAAACGGCTCTATGAGGTAAGCAATAGCTTGTGAATACTCTTTTTTTAATACAAAATGGTGATATGCAGATAATGTACATATCCATAATGCTTTGTATAGTCTTGTAAGGCCATAGGTTGGGTTTAACTGCTTGTAAGTTTGGCTAGTGTCCATTTTATAGGGGAAACTCAGCCGTAAATTTCCGTCGGAATCCACGATGAGTTAGACACCCCATAAACCCTTACATTCGAGGACGAATGTTCCTAAGGGGGAGAGGGTGTTACAACCCAAATTCGCGTACCTTAGATCACGCCGTAAGTTAGTCGACGTAAATCCAAGAAGAGATTATCTTTGAGATGATAAGAAGTTAATCCTATTGGTCTTAAACAATATAATGGTGTATAAGAGTGGTTAACAAGTATTAGAAGTTAAACGAATCAAGGATGTTGTAACCCGTATTTTCATGTAACACTAGAGGTGATAAATTGTCCCAAGAGGTCATGTTTTAATGTATTTGAATAATATAATATCCGTATCATAAGTCTTGAAGTCAAGCGAGTTATGAAATAAAAGTTGATAAAAGTTGTCGCAACTTACGTTTATAATTTTACTTAAACTTTAGGTCAAATGTTACTACATTTTTCTCCCAATGTACTTGGAATTATGGGGTGATCTACCTATCAAATTGAATATCTATGAGTCTAGTTTCCAACACATTAAACCGTTCATCGATACGATCTCAGAATAGAGAGATATTCACGTTTTTGCGAGAGTGCACCAAACAGCTCTCTATGGGGCCCACATAGGCGGTTTAAGACATATGGATATATATAAGATACCTCAACCCCGTTTTAAGTCATTATTTTTCAGTATATTCAGATCTTAGGACCCTAAAAACAGTCTCTCAAGGTTCTCTCATGATCCAAGACCCAAACAAAGGGCAAACAACACAAATCAAATGTCGGGAATCCCGTGGCGCTAGTAAGTTTCTTGTTCTTCTTGTTGTTGCTGATTTTTGTGTTGTTCCAGCTCGTGTGGGAGGCTGTTTTAAGTGTTTTATGTTCTGTAAATACTCCTTCAAGTTTTTAATATCAACCCTAGGTGATTTCAAGTCTTCTAAACTAATTCTAGTGCCGAAAAACCCGAATTAATTGCTAGTTTCGCTTCCTTGTTCTTGTGGCAGAATTCGAGGGATATTTCGTGGAAAATTAAGGTCAAATTGGAGTTTTTCTTTATTTTTAAAGGTAAGGAACCTATTAATCTATATATATTTAAGATTATCCAAGTTGCGGCTAAGTCGTTGAAGCTAGAACTTGTGAAATATATATCGAAAGGCTTGGTAGTAATGTTGTTGGTTGGTGGACTATTTTGGGAGGCTCAATATGATTATTAATGATGTTGTTTGGGATGTTTGGTGATTGTATTGACTTATGGGAAGTCATATAAATAGGGGAGGTGCTGTCCGTTTCATCGTAAAATAGGTTGCGGTCGATACATAATAGTTACGACGCTTAAACGATAATGATAGTGTCATTTGTCTTATTGTAGACTAAGGAGTCATGACATTTGCATAGCTTGAGGTTGGGCAGTATATACAAGGTATGTGAGGCTATCCCCTTCATTCTTTTGCACTACTCCGATTGTACATAATGTAATGAACGAGCTCCCAAAGATACTCTACTCTTAGAAGCTAGCAGTACTTACATTGCTGCCCTTCTTATGAAACGATTGATATTGATGTTACTTCTCTTATTCTTATATTATCAATGTTGTTGGTAGTTCCTGATTCTTATAAGATTCTTGATGAAGAGTTAATCCTAATAATGTGTGCGAAGGATACCGACCTTACATCACTCCGAAAGGTTCAAAATGTTATTCCAATGAGTCCAGCATGCATCATATATATATGTATCTATTTTACTCTACTGAGCTGCGCTATAGTCAGCCGGGTACAGCACCTATTGTGCAACCACTGATCACTTGGGTTTTACCGAGCTCCACGTGGCCGGGTACGATTCTACCGAGCCCTATGATGGCCGGGTACGTTTTATCGAGCCTATTACGGCCGGGTACGATATGATGATGGTGATGCCCACAAAGGCGTATGTTTTAAAAGTTTATGTATATATATGTATGTATCATGTATTTCATGTCAGTAGCCCTCAGAGGTACCCAGATGTCACAGGTTGTATATTCTCTATCCTTGTTTACATTACTATTCTTACTTATGCTTTCCTGCCTTACATACTGAGTACTTTATTCGTACTGACGTCCTTTTTATTTATGGATGCTGCATGTCGTGCTGCAGGTCCTGAGAGACGGGTAGACGCAGCTCCCCCACCACAGTAGGCTGTCCAGTTTAGTGGTTATTGGCGAGATCCCTTCTCCGGACTTGCTGTGGTCTTGGTATGCATTTTTGTTAGAGACATTATGGGTATGTCGGGGCCCTGTTCCGGCAATGTTGTAGCACTTATGTTCCTTTAGAGGCTCATAGACAGGTTTCGACTCATGTATGGTTTGGAATGCCTTGTCGGCTGATTTTTGTTGTATAGTCTTTCATGGCAGCATGGTAGCTCGTACCTTATATATAGTTTCTTGACAGTCTTGTCGTCCCATGTTATATATGTTCATGACATTATCTTTCATTGTTGGATGTTCATGATCCATGTCTACCATTTATATTGATCTTGTCAGCCCTTATAGATAATAAGGAAGGTTAGATAAAATGTACGTTGGTGCTCGGCAAGTATGGCCCGGGTGCTAGTCATGACCCTCCAGTTGGGTCGTGGCACTCTCATTGATGGTAAAAGAATGAACGCAATGTGTCAAGGTCAACTCTACCATAACAGAATGGCAAGAGCTTTCAATAAAAAGGTTAGGTCAAGGCAATTCACATCGGGGCAATTGGTACTGAAACGGATCTTTCCACATCAGGATGAATCAAAAGGGAAATTCTCACCCAACTGGCAAGGCCCTTACATGGTTCACCGAGTACTAACAGGAGAAGCACTCATACTGGTAGAGATGGATGGAGAGATATGGCCAAAACATATCAATTTATACACAGTCAAGAGATATTATGTTTAAGATTATGTTTGCACTTTCTATTTGATGTAACTTGAACTATGCTTGACTTGATTGCCATTTAAGAGGGGATATGTAGGCAGACATGTGGGTTCGGTCACATCATAAATCTTTATTCCCCCTATGGTCAGAAACTAGGGCAAGATTTCGCGTTTTCCCAATCTCATCATGTTTAGAATCACCAAGGAATGTATCGCTAGAAGAATGCATTTAAACTAGGGTAGAATTTTGAGGAGGATCCTCAAAATTCCGAGTTAAAGAGGTTGCAATGTCTCAAAGGCGTGTCACAGTCATCGATTCAACAAATTGTTTGCTCTCATGCATCATCACATATTTCAAACTACATTTTTATATATATACAATTTATCATAAATGCATGTTTTTCGAAAATTTCATTCTATAGTAGCCAGACGTTACCTGGGGAAACTCAAACGGGACCTCATGACAGGAACGAAGGCAAAGCAAGGAATCGAGAGCACGAACCAACCTTTCTCCTCCAAACTCACAATTTTCCTTTGGATACATGCACAATGGATATAACAGGAATGTCCGCAAAATACATACACACAACAAGATCACTATCTTCACACCGACAAAAGTCGCCACACGCAAACACATCAAGCTAAGAAATACTTTGCCCTTTCGCATTCAATCATTATTCTTCCTGCATAGGGCTAAGCATTGCCCTCATCACCGCATAAGGCTAAATACTGCCTTTTTTGCATCAGACTAAGCATTGTCTCCATTTCTTTCATGGGACTAAACACTGTCTCCATTATTGCATAAGGCTAAACATTGCCTTTCCTTGCATGAGACTATGCATTGTCTTCATTCTTTACCTGAGACTAAGCATTGTCTCCATTATTGCATAAGGCTAAGAATTTCCTTCTCTTGCATGAGACTAAGCATTATCTCCATTCTTTACGTGAGACTAAGAATTGTCTCCATTATTGCATAAGGCTAAGCATTGCCTTCACTTGCATGAGACTAAACACTGTATCCATTCTTTATATGAGACTAAGCACTGTGTTCATTATTGCATAAGGCTAAGCATTGCCTTCCCTTACATGAGACTAAACACTGTCTCCATTCTTTGCATGACACTAAGCATTGTCTCCATTATTGCATAAGGCTAAGCATTGCCTTTCCCTGCATGAGACTAAACATTGTCTCCATTCTTCGCACGAGACTAAGCACTATCTCCATTATTGCATATGGCTAAGCACTGCCTTTCTTTGCATGAGACTAAGCACTGTCTCCATTACTTGCATGTGGCCAAGTATTGCCTCCATTATTGCATAACTCTAAGCATTGTCTTTCCTTCTAAGAGACTAAGCACTGTCTCCATTCCTGGCATAAGGCTAAGCGCTGCCTCCATTGTTGCATAAGGTTAAGCACCGCCTTTCTTGCACGAGACTAAGCACCATCTCCATTCTCCGCATGAGGCTAAGAACTGCCTCCATACTGCATAAGGTTAAGCACTACCTTTCCTTGCATGAGACTAAGCATTGTCTCCACTCTTTGCATCAGGCTAAGTACTGCCCTCACTCCAGGAAAGACTAAGCCTTGTCCTATCTCGTTCTCGCATATGACTAAGCATCACATGTTTCCTCTGTCAAACGATCGAAATTACCACATACTTGCACTTCACGAGCTGAATCATCGCCACATTGTCCGAAGGCGTCATTGTCCAAAGGCGTCATAGTCTGAAGGCACTATCCTCATAGCCTGAAGACACCATGCCATGGCCTGAGGATCTCTCGAAACTGCATATCATTATTCAAAGGCGTCATAGTCCAGAGGCACCATCCTCATGGCCCGATTACACCATTTCATGGCCTGCAAATCCTTTATCAAAGCGCTTTATGGCCCAGGACGTCATAGTCTAAGGACATCATGCTCATCGTCCAAAGACAACTTTCATGGTCTGAAGGGAATTTGCATCATGTTTAAATTATCGCAATAACATAAATATATTCACGTGCATCGTGTTTTAAGTTTTGCAGGTAACTCGGGAGGTAACCGTTCTACAAACAAGATCAATTCTCGCTCCAGGTTTCCTTTCACAACCTTCACATCCTTCGATCACCTCAAACGTAACCGATATTCAGCAATTGATTACCCCTTGTTCCATAACCGTTCAAATACCTGTCTTATACATCTGCAACGATCAAATTCACATTCATAGCTCCACCAGAAATCATCTGTTGATCACAAAAATATCGCTTCCAAAAGATCCTTTTCGAAACATACGACCACTCTTATAACAATTCCGTCGATTTCGTTCGCCATTGGATCCAGAACTACACACGGCTTGATTCCCGTAATACCGAGGATATGTAGGAAACTCAAGAACTATGGTTCGACCCCCATTTGTTTCAAAATACATCATTCCTCACTCACTCTGAAGAAAATTGGTCATCATTTTCTTTACCCAACAACTCTTTCATCATTCTCGGGTAAAGAGAGGCAGTTGTTGATACCCAATTTTGCCTTTACGTTTTTATAAAAGTCATATATGCTTCTACAATATCATTCTTGCAGCATCACCAATTTACCGGGGTCATATAAGTATTTTCTGTAATTCTTTAAGGCTTTAAAATGATTTTTCTTGCATTTAAATTGTTCAAATATTTATTAATTATCCTTTTAAATTATTTTGTGATGACTTAATCATCCAAATTTATTATTTACACCCACATGTAGGTTTTATAACATCTTACCTCATTTCATATAATTACATTTGCATTTTTAAGCTATTTACACAATTTTATAATAATAGCCTATATACATTTTTATTATATTATTTGTGCCCAAATAGATTTTTATATTTTTAAGCTATTATTTTCAAACAATTTACTACATAAATAATATTTTATTATTTGTTAATTACTTTTTATAAATTATGTTTTGATAAAATTTTGTATATTTTAATTATGGCCCAATTTTAAAGTGAATTTTCGGACCAAAAACAAGCACATGGCACCTGGCCCAATAATTTCACCCTTCATAAGTCCAAACCAAACAACCCATCCATCTAACCCGGTCTATACCTATTTTTAGACCCGCCCCACCTTTTTTTAATCTTGGCCGTTGATCTCAAATGATCAATGGCCCATAATAAATCCCTCATTCTCCTTATATCCCCATAACCCAAACCCTAGACCCCATTCTCTCGACTCCGCCACCTCTATTCTCTCTACTCTTCTCTTCTTCTTTACAAACCCTAGCCGTCGTATCTCTAAATCCTCTTCGAATCCGGCCCCGACATGGAATCCTTTTAGGATTCTCTTGCCTTATTCTGCTACTACTCACGCGTTCATGGTGTTACATAGTATTCACCTAACTTTGGTAAATACTACCTTTCAACACAAGCCTGATTTGGCTCTAATTTTGTGAAGATCTGGCTGATATTTTGTCTATATATATTCTACAATGAATGATTCTTGCATTTCCGACCAAATTCATGGCCATTAGACTCAGCCAGGGTTTGAAATTTCGATTTTCCCTTTACCAGTTCTATTATTGATTGCATGGGATATTTTCTTTCCTTATTCGTGTTTGAATGATTGTTTTCCATGTTTGCTTGTTCAATTTCTACCACTATATAACCCCTCCCCAATTTCCCCTTTGAACAAACGAGATTACTGTTATTACTCTCAATATTATCCTCTTTCACTCACTCACTTGGTTACACTAGAATATTTTCTGAAACTACTGAATTCTTGGCCGGCTGAAAGCCAAGGCCATAATACCATTGAATTCCTTCGGTGCAAGCACTGCTCGGAGCCCTTCTCGACGCTCTTGTGAACTCTGAAGCACTCGGGATTTGGGGTTTCACTGTCCTCTTTCAATTGCTGCTACTGAATCACTACTGTTATTCTAAGTTCCTCACTCTTTTGCTCGTTTATCTTTGCTACTGGTTAGTCCCTAACTCTTAAAATTTTAACTATTTCCTTTCTTTTTGTTTATGACATGTGTGTTCTGTGTACCAATATTGTTTGAACTTTCGTAAGTAAACATTATTCAGTTTTTCTTGTTTTCATGAATCCCTGGTATTGTGTTGGTGTATGCTTTACTGCAATTCTGTTGTCTTAACGATGTTCTACAGTTCTATGTTCTCTAGTATTTGAACTTGATAGGCTTCAACATATGTAGTGTACTCTCATTATGTGTATTTGACTTGAATCTAGCTTTCTTAAGTGCTACTTGACTTTCATATTAACTTTGAATTTTGCATAGTTTCATCTGCCATGAATCGATGTATCACCTTAGATTTCTCAAACCTTCTTGAGATGATTGATGTCTTCCTAGAATTCAAATGTGTTTGTCAATTTGGCCTATGCCCACTAGCCTGCCTGCTTTTTTTTTTTAGTGTCAACTAACTGTGATCATGCCTTCCCTATGCTTCATATACAAGATGATAACTTTCTTTAAAATTAATCCATGATCGTGTGAGTTCTTGCATGCCATTACTGTTTAAGCTTTCAGACCAAGCATGACTTATGTTTATACCTTTAGTGAACCCCGGCAGAATTTTAATTGTTTTATTATCATCCTAACATGCTAATGTTAAATTTACTTGAGTATAATGCCTTTGGGTAATCCTGGATGCATAACTGAACTTGCCATACATGATCAACCTGCAGCATCTCTGTTTTCTTTAGAATTAATTGAATACCTGCTAGTTACTCTGTCATCCCATGGAATTGTGTCTATATGATTGTTCTGTAGGACTGGTTTCAAGCATGTCTTACTTTAAATCCTCCTGGTAAACCCCCTACATATGAGCTCCTATTGAATCAGTTCTATACTATATTTTTCTTAAACCCATATCTATTGAAACCTCTTTGAAAGTTTTGTTCTATTCTAATTCATTTGCTTATTTACCTCTAGGATATCATGTTTAACAAGTCCAGTTTCTTCATTAGCTACAACACCTAAGTATTCCCCCATGTACATCTCTATGTCCGAAGATGTTTGAGTAATTAACTTGCGTGGGTTGTTATTTGTGGTATTTGTCATTAGTTATTGGGTGAGCAAGACAATTATCTTCGCGTTTGGACCTAGTTTGATGGGCTATATGTGATGTTGGACCTGGGTACTGGATTCAGATTATCCTTGTGAGCTTGGGATTTGGGCCCGCTGGTAGTTCGGAGAACAAGACTGTTGATGGCCCAGAAAGTCGGAGGATTCCTTTGTGTTGTCTTATAACTGTCCTATTGGGCTTATGACTGTTTATTCTGCTTACATTATTTATTTGGTCTGTAATAATTTGTAATAACGAATATTGGGGAGATTAATAAAAAGGGGCTAGGGTACTCTAATACTTGCATGAAAGGGTAGAAAACATGCCTATAGGGTCGATGTGTTCTATTTGCCACGTCTAGCATGCCCTATTTGTTGCACACTAATAGGAACCACGTCTATAGAAATCGCACACACTTCACCTAACTTGACTAATACTCGTACACTATCTCAAGCATGTTAGTAATCGCTATACTTGATTTCATGTCTACCACTGTGCACTCTTAGACATCATGTCTATAGGAATCAAACGCCTTGATTAATTATTTGTAATAACGAATATTGGGGAGATTAATAAAAAGGGGCTAGGGTACTCTAATACTTGCATGAAAGGGTAGAAAACATGCCTATAGGGTCGATGTGTTCTATTTGCCACGTCTAGCATGCCCTATTTGTTGCACACTAATAGGAACCACGTCTATAGAAATCGCACACACTTCACCTAACTTGACTAATACTCGTACACTATCTCAAGCATGTTAGTAATCGCTATACTTGATTTCATGTCTACCACTGTGCACTCTTAGACATCATGTCTATAGGAATCAAACGCCTTGATTAATTATTAGACAGCATGCCTATAGGATATGATAATACATGTCTTCAATACTTTGCTCATCTAAATATCATGACCCTAGGATTTTACTCTATTAATAAACTACTTTTGTTGTTCTCATTACACTGCCCCGCCTAGATGACATGTCTATAGGGATAAAGTGCTATAAAAACCAGGTTCAATTGTCAAATCGTTATAAATCTAGCCTATATGATATTATCACTCGTCTAGAAAGCATGTCTATAAATCAATGTCGCTAACTCTGAGCTTTCAAATAGTTTTACTGTCTCATTGTGTGAATAGTTCAGAGATCATGCCTATAGGAGCTTTTAAATGCCTATAATCTGTGAATTCATTAGTCACAAACAACAATGTTGTTTCTATAATACTAGAAATCAAAATCACATAGAAACCAGGCCTATTGGACATAACGACTCTAATGCGTCTTAATTCTAAAAACTATCTATTGATGAATATGCATGCGTGCAATTTGATGTTTATGTGTGGAGGTTAACTTGAGCCTTTTCTTGCATTTATGTGTAGTCCTATATGTTTTGAATGTGCGTTAGTTTTATCATTTTTGAGCATCCTAAGTAGATTCTAGAACCTCCCAAATATAGGCCCAAAGCCTCCTGGACCACAGGTATGGGATGGGTAGTACACGCACATGATACGATTTAGAATTGAACTAAAGCGCCTTTAAGTAACAACTTCAACATAGTAATTGGGTAGGAGGAGATGATAGCATGTGCCCGCTGAATAATATGAGCAACCCCTACCTTAAAGGAGTTGCGAAGTATTATTTATGTTACACAGGGTAATCCTTTATGCTATAAAACTTAGGACCCCCATTTTCTTTATATACTCGTTATTTACACTTAGTCATCTAACATAGACCAATGTAGTTGTATCCTTGTAACCATTAAAAATTTGCACTGACTCTCATGTATTATGATAAGACTCTTCGATTTCTATATTTCCCCTTGTTTATTTGATCACCTAGCCTAATCACATAATCTACATAGGTCAAAATTCAGCCGGGACCCACAGTTTTGTACCTCGAAGAGTGCCTAACACCTTCTCTTCGAAGTAACTTGAGCCCTTACTCGATCTTTGGTTACACGGACTAGTCAAACAGAGTTATTCGCAAATAGGTGCCCTAATGCACCTTAAAAATTATTAGCTTTTAATATCTCCCTTTAAAAGAGTTGTCACACGTCGAGGCTCGCTTTCGCGAGAAAATGAGGCGCGGCATTTACAACTAAGAAAAAAAAGAAACATCAAGGATAATTCGGGCAAATAACTTGATGAATGTATGCTATATTTGGCCTTATCAATTCATGTACAGGTTTTTGAGAAAACATAGAGCTCTTGCTTATAGTGGATGTGATGTACGAGGGGAGGAATTCATCTGGTTGCTTCTTTGGGAGTGTTCATGTGCTATCAGCGCACTAGGATTGGGCTATATATTCGAGACCAAGTCAGAGTGAGTGACTCTCAATAGTGGTTCTAATTGGTTCAAGAATGTAAGAGCGGTGTCTAAGGACTTTTGGGTTCTTTCCATGACTGAAGACCGAGATTTTGTAGCAGAGCATGAAGAATACTTGGGAAATTATCTATGTTTTCATCGGGTCTGTGGGGCAGTATTAGAGAAGTGGGAGAAATAATTTTGGATTGACGGAAGGTCTTTCAGAATGGATGTACCAGTTGGAGATGCTATTGTGCGCGTGAGGAGGGTATGAGGTGGTTCATAGGTATTGAGACGATGTGGTCTCGTGAATTGGGTCACTCAGGATGAGTGTTATTGAGTTTAGTTATGTGTTTGAATGGAGCTAATATTATTTCTAAGGCAAGTTAAGAGCAAATTGGAAGAAGTGAGGTCAGTTAGTAATGGTTTGAATCAGCATGATTATGGCAATGATCAGTTCCTTCGGCGAGTTATGTTATACAGGTGAATTGTAGCAGTACGTGCGGGCTTGACAACCGCCGTAATTTGATTGATTTAGAGGTATTTGATTATAATGGCTTGTTATGTGTAGATGGATCCCGGAAGAGTTATGATGGTTTAGACCACAACTTGAGGCTTGTATTTTCTACGGTTATGAGAATTCAGTTATGTGTTGCAATAGTTCTTCTGAAATGAGTTAAGTGAAAGGTTCCTAGCCAATGGAGTGCTTATTCTACTAGTAGTTCAGGGGTTATGATGAATTCTAGTATTGTTGTGTAGCGGTATGAAAGGTATAGTGAGCGGTGTGGGAATTGGGAGTTAAGGATCAAGGTTGTGGCTCGCTGTTGATAAGAATGTCACTAGCTCGGATGATCAGAGAAAATTTCAGATATTTAGAGGAAGCTGACACTATCTTAGTGTTGCCTAAGAATGGCGTCCGGGGTAAGAGGCAACCTGTATTGATTTGCGGATTCTTGATTGCTTTACCGAATTAGTACGGTTGGTGGTATGGAGGTGAAGACTTGGCTACCTAGTGTGAAAGGTCGTGGGAGCATACCTCACGGGGGAATTGTATAAGCGTGGCATGTTAGCCACTTGATGGTTATAATTGGAACCAAGTATTGAGATTTTTGGTACTATCATTAATGTGAGAGTTTATGCCTGAAAGGCGCTTTATTCCTTTGGTTGTGAACTGTGAGAGTTTTTTTTGGATTGGACGGCTACTCGTGTGTGTCATGAATAGGGCCACTGTGGATCCTTGAAAGGTTGTTGGCCCAGTATGGTACGATCAGAATTGGCTTGAGGTCCATTGGTAGGTCTAATGTGAATGTGTGCTCTACGTCAAGTCGGATGTGTTCATTCAGCATAGCGTTGCTTATGGAGGAGTCTTTGGGCGTTGGATGTTATTCCTATCGTCAGCTATTCCATGTACTACTCTTATGTGCCATGTGGGTTGTGATACGACTTGATTATTCGCACATGTGTTGTGGTCCTGTGTAGCTTGTCGTATTATATGAACCAGTCCGCAAGTTTGTCACGCCCCGAACCTAGGAGCGATACAAGCACCCGGTGCCTCACCTAACCTGGCGTACCAAATTGCGACTAAGGGACTCTGAGCACATAATGTCATACTTTGGCCATGGGGCCACCTTGCAAGACAATTTGCGAAGCAAAATATAAAACTGAATGGAAACTAGCGCTAACTAAACATCAATATAAAGCTAGGCTGAAAAGGCCGTCATAGCTACTACAGCTGACAAACCACCAAATTATACATACCAGGCCTACAAACCCAACATACTGCACTAACCAACAGGATATGTCTACAAGCCTCTACTGATAGATATATTGTGATCGGAACAGGGCCCCGACCTACCCATATTATATATATAATTACATACATAAGATGCACACAAAAACTTAGACCCGATAACTCCGAAGGATGTGGAGCTTACCGATCAGGCTAAACTCTGGAAACACCTACTGAGGAGGTCTACTCGTCTGTCTATCTGAACCTGCATGCATGAAATGCAGCATCCCCGGAAAAGGGACGTCAGTACAAAAAAATGTACCGAGTATATAAGGCGATAACATAACTGAAAGTTGAAACTGAACTGATAATATAATAACTGAAAATAATTGGGAGTCAAAGATGATCTGGAGATATACTTACCTGTTGATACTGACTCAACTCCTTCAATATAGTAAGTAAAATAATTGTACGGCCTTATAAGGCTCGGTATATATAACTGCTCTGCCGTAGTAGGCTCGCTCATAGGCGCTCGGCCATACTAGGCTATGTATCTCGACCATGCTGGGCTCGCTCATAGGCGCTCGGCCACAGTAGGCTCGGTATATAACTTTCCATCTGATCAGAGGTTGCTCAATAGGGGCCTGCCCATCGATTATAGCTCGATGGTAATGAAAATACTGTAATACTGTATATATAGGCTTGCTGCTCTCTTGACTGGAAGAAGACAATACTAAATTGAATATAGAATCTCGATAAGGAATAATATTGTAACTTATGAGACTAGAATAGTGTGAATAAATTCATGAATATGAACTTCTCTTTTTGTCTCATTACTAACACATGTAGCTACGAGATCATGCCAAAATGAAGGAAGACTTAGCCTTAACATACCTTATCACAATCTTTCCAATCACCAAGTTGAACTCACCTCTTCGCACCTTAATCTACAAGAATGATAATAATACTATCGTTAAGTTACGAAAGGTACAACTATCGCACAACGAACGACAAACTTATTTTGTATTAAAACGGGCAGCATCTCCCCTATAATCCTTACTTCCTCCAAATTCAATATAACACCAAAAATACAAGAACAGAACAATAACAACATATATACATCATTTTCCAGCCCTATATACACCATCAAATACTACAAAACAGCCCAACACACTCCAATCTCTTCGTACACAAAACGACCACCGTAGTAGTGTCAAACGACCCGAAAATGTTATGACGAATGACCAGCCAACCACCCTACATTTATATGGTGTTTATAAACCCCCTTCCTCCTCCAAAACTCCAAAAAATAGTAGTAAAACACGCAGCCCAACAGCAACACAAAACAGTCCACAAAACAGTCCGCTACAAGTGAATAACTCGAACTCACGGCTTCCGATCACCGTCCCATGAGTTCTTACAAGTATAGAACGACTTACCATGAATTTACAGAAGAAAAATTGGATGAAAGAGAGCAGTAAACTCACCTTATTTGTTGGATAACTCAGCTCTTATCTTGGTTCTTCAAACTCTAGGTTTTACCTCCAATTAGAACTTGAAAGGGAGAGAAAATCAATTAGGGTTTGTGGGAAATTTTTGGGAGGATTCTTTGTAGAGCTTATGTCTGGTTATTATGCTCTATTTTAAGTCTAATATATGAAGAAAATAGGCCCTTAAAAGGCCTATTTGGACGACCCGAAATGGCCCATTTTTGGGCTTTCATTTAAGCAAGTAGGTGACACACCTACTTGTCACCTAGCAGCTTGCGCAGTATCGCACAAATGCCCATATCTTTCTACTCCAATGTCGTATTGACAAACGGTTTAATGCGTTGGAAAATAGACTCATAGATCTTTAATTTTATGGGTGGAACACCCCATAACTCTAAGTATATTGGGAGAAAATCGCAGTTACATTTGACCCAAAGTTTCAGTAAAACTTATGAATGTAACTTGTGATGACTTTCATCGACTTTTGTTCCACAACTCGCTTGACTTCAAAACATAACACACGGATGTTATACGACTAATATAAATCATAACATAATCTCCTTATCATGTTAATTACCCTAGTCTCACCCCAAAGGTACATGTTATAACATTTCCAACTTGTCGACTTTCGACAAAACATTGTTTTATTTAATTGCTTTAGCTTCTGAACTGTCCAACCCTCTTTGTACTTGTTGTTCATGATCTTCAATATTTGTAACCTCAGAGGTAACATGATTAACTTACTTTATATACTTTTAAATATTATCTCATTTTTGGTCCTACATTAGTTTGCTTACGACGCATTTTTACGTACGAAAATATAGGGTGTAACATCACTCCCCCCTTGGGAACATTCGTCCTCGAATGTTTACTCTTAGAGACTTTGGAAAATTTTGCCAAAGTATCCTTCGTACACTAGGTTAAAACCAACCTGCACGTATCCAGAAACATACTATACATGCCACACATGGCCAATCTTTATAAATAGCAGCAATTTGCCTCACCGACCGTAAATCATAAATATTGAAAGTGAAAAATAAAAGCTTACGTGATGACCTGCTAGCCTACATAGAGCTATGTTGTAGCGTCCCATCTTGAACCATATCTTCAGTTTGAAATAGGTGGGGGTATTTAGACTTCATTTCTTCCTCCGATTCCCACGTCATCTCTTCTACATTCTTGCTCCTCCATAAAACCTTTACGGAAGCTACCTCCTTATTTCGTAGATTGCGGATTTGTCGGTCTAGGATGGCAACTGGAATTTCCTCGTATGACAAGTCCTCTGTAATCTGTACATCATCCGTGGGCACCACTCGGGTAGGATCGCCAATGCACTTCCGTAGCATAGATACGTGAAAAACCGGATGGACAGACTCCAATTCTGAGGGCAACTCTAACTCATAAGCTACTTGGCCCACTCTCCGAATGATCCTATAAGGCCCAATATACCGTGGGCTAAGCTTGCCTTTCTTGCCAAACCTCATCACGTCCTTCATAGGTGATACCTTTAAGAATACCCAGTTATTAATCCTGAACTCTAAGTCTCGTCGCCGCACGTCAGAATATGACTTCTGACGACTCTAAGCTGTCAACAGTCGCTCCCGGATAACCTTTACTTTCTCTATGGCCTGCTGAACCAGGTCTGGCCCATGTAACCCAGATTCTCCAACATCAAACCACCCTATAGAAGATCTGCACTTACGCCCATACAAAGCCTCGTACGGAGCCATCTGGATACTGGAGTGGTAACTGTTATTATATGCAAACTCGATAAGAGGTAGATGTTCATCCCAACTTCTTTTAAAATCCAACACACATACTCGTAACATATCCTCGAGCGTCTGAATTGTGCGCTCGGCTTGTCCATCAGTCTGTGGATGAAAAGTTGTGCTGAGATTCACCTGAGTCCCTAGAGCTCTCTGAAATGACCTCCAAAAATGTGCTATAAACTGAGCCCCACGGTCAGATATAATAGAAACTGGTACTCCATGTAGCCGCACTATCTCCTTAATATATAACTTTGCATAATCTTCTGCTATATATGTAGATCTGACCGGTAGGAAGTGAGCTGATTTCGTGAGCCTATCGACTATCACCCATATGGAATTGAACTTACGTTTAGAACGAGGTAAACCCGTGATAAATTCCATATTTATCGCCTCCCATTTCCATGTCGGGATCTCTATAGTCTGCATTAGCCCTCCAGGCTTCTGGTGCTCTACCTTCACTTGCTGGCAACTAGTACACTGGGCGACAAACTCAGCAATGTTCTTCTTCATATCGTTCCACCAGTACACATCCTTAATGTCATGATACATCTTCGTCGATCCAGGATGGATGGAATACCATGAATAATGTGCCTCTGACATAATCCTGTCTCGTAGCCCTGCTACATCTGGAACACACGAACGACCCCTGTATCTGAGAACCCCATCTCCCTTGAGCTCTAACAATGGCTTCTTCTGCTGCGAAACTCGCTCTCTCAACTCGACCAACTCTGGGTCCTCGTACTGCCTTTCCTTGACTTCAGCTATGAGGGATGATTTTGCAGTGTTTTGGAGTACAACTCCACCATCCTCAGAATCTACTAACCGAACCCCCAACGAAGTCAATTGATGAATCTCTCTAGCTAATTGTCTTTTCTCGGGCTCTACATGTGCTAAGCTACCCATAGATCGGCGACTTAAGGCATCTGCTACAACATTAGCTTTCCCTGGATGGTAGAGAATGTTAACATCGTAATCTTTCAATAACTCAAGCCATCGCCTCTGTCGCAAATTCAACTCTTTCTGCTTGAAGATATATTGTAGGCTTTTATGATCAGTAAATACATCAACATGAACACCATATAAATAATGCCGCCATATCTTAAGTACATGGACAACCGCAGCTAACTCGAGGTCGTGGGTCGGATAATTCCTCTCGTGCTTCCTCAACTGCCTTGAAGCATACGCAATTACCTTCCCATGTTGCATCAGGACACATCCTAACCCGACACATGATGCATCACAATACACGGCATAACCCTCTAGACCCTCTGGAAGTGTTAGAACTGGAGCTGAGGTCAACCTGTTCTTAAGCTCTTAGAAACTCCGCTCGCAAGCCTCTGTCCATTGAAACCTAGTTTCTTTCTGTGTCAACTTCGTCAATGGTACCGAAAGGGAAGAAAAACCTTTTACGAACCTCCGATAGTATCCTGCTAAGCCTAGAAAGCTACGAACCTCTGTCGGAGTGGTAGGTCTAGGCCAAGATTTCACGGCCTCAATCTTCTGAGTGTCCACCTTTATCCCTTCATCTGATACAATATGCCCCAAGAATGCTACAGACTTCAACCAGAACTCACATTTAGAAAACTTAGCATACAACTTACGATCACGGAGGGTTTGGAGTACCGCTCGCAGGTGGTCCACATGCTCATCCTCTGAACGGGAATAAACCAGAATATCATCAATAAATACTATCACGAACAGATCTAAAAATGGCCGGAATAGGCTATTCATCAAGTCCATAAATACAGCGGGTGCATTAGTCAACCCGAAGGACATGACAAGGAACTCGAAGTGGCCATATCGGGTCCTGAAGGCTGTCTTCGGAATATCTTTTTCTCGAACTCTGACCTGGTGGTACCCCGACCTCAAATCTATCTTTGAAAAGCATCTAGCCCCCTGCAACTGATCAAACAAGTCATCGATCCTTGGAAGTGGATACTTATTCTTAATAGTTACCTTGTTCAGCTGCCTATAATCGATACACATCCTCAGCGAGCCGTCTTTCTTCCGCACAAATAGTACCGGTGCACCCCAAGGTGAGGTACTGGGCCTGATGTAACCTTTCTCCAGCAAATCTTTTAACTGCTCCTTCAACTCCTTCAATTCGGCAGGTGCCATTCTATACGGAGGGATGGATATTGGTTGAGTTCCTGGAAGCAAATCGATGCTAAAATCAATCTCTCGCTCTGGAGGAATACCTGGAAGCTCATCTGGAAACACATCTGCATACTCTTTGACTACGGGAATAGACTGAAGTGTAGGTATCTCAGCATCTACATCTCTAACTCGCACAATATGATAAATGCACCCTTTTGCGATCATTTTCCTCGCCTTCAGATAGGAAATAAACCTACCTCTGGGTGTTGCTGTATTACCTACCCATTCAAGGACTGGCTCACCCGAAAAATGAAATCTGACTGCCTTTGCTCGGCAATCAACTGTGGCATAGCAAGCTGCCAACCAGTCCATGCCCATGATAGCAGCGCTACAAGCACCCGGTGCCTCACCTAACCTGGCGTACCAAATTGCGACTAAGGGACTCTGAGCACATAATGTCATACTTTGGCCACGGGGCCACCTTGCAAGACAATTTGCGAAGCAAAATATAAAACTGAATGGAAACTAGCGATAACTAAACATCAATATAAAACTAGGCTGAAAAGGCCGTCATAGCTACTACAGCTGACAAACCACCAAATTATACATACCAGGCCTACAAACCCAACATACTGCACTAACCAACAGGATATGTCTACAAGCCTCTACTGATAGATATATTGTGATCGGAACAGGGCCCCGACCTACCCATATTATATATATAATTACATACATAAGATGCACACAAAAACTTAGACCCGATAACTCCGAAGGATGTGGAGCTTACCGATCAGGCTAAACTCTGGAAACACCTACTGAGGAGGTCTACTCGTCTGTCTATCTGAACCTGCATGCATGAAATGCAGCATCCCCGAAAAAGGGACGTCAGTACGAAATAATGTACCGAGTATATAAGGCGATAACATAACTGAAAGTTGAAACTAAACTGATAATATAATAACTGAAAATAATTGGGAGTCAAAGATGATCTGGAGATATACTTACCTATTGATACTGACTCAACTCCTTCAATATAGTAAGTAAAATAATTGTACGGCCTTATAAGGCTCGGTATATATAACTGCTCTGCCGTAGTAGGCTCGCTCATAGGCGCTCGGCCATACTAGGCTATGTATCTCGACCATGCTGGGCTCGCTCATAGGCGCTCGGCCACAGTAGGCTCGGTATATAACTTTCCATCTGATCAGAGGTTGCTCAATAGGGGCCTGCCCATCGATTATAGCTCGATGGTAATGAAAATACTGTAATACTGTATATATAGGCTTGCTGCTCTCTTGACTGGAAGAAGACAATACTAAATTGAATATAGAATCTCGATAAGGAATAATATTGTAACTTATGAGACTAGAATAGTGTGAATAAATTCATGAATATGAACTTCTCTTTTTGTCTCATTACTAACACATGTAGCTATGAGATCATGCCAAAATGAAGGAAGGCTTAGCCTTAACATACCTTATCACAATCTTTCCAATCACCAAGTTGAACTCACCTCTTCGCACCTTAATCTACAAGAATGATAATAATACTATCGTTAAGTTACGAAAGGTACAACTATCGCACAACGAACGACAAACTTATTTTGTATTAAAACGGGCAGCATCTCCCCTATAATCCTTACTTCCTCCAAATTCAAGATAACACCAAAAATACAAGAACAGAACAATAACAACATATATACATCATTTTCCAGCCCTATATACACCATCAAATACTACAAAACAGCCCAACACACCCCAATCTCTTCGTACACAAAATGACCACCGTAGTAGTGTCAAACGACCCGAAAATGTTATGACGAACGACCAGCCAACCACCCTACATTTATATGGTGTTTATAAACCCCCTTCCTCCTCCAAAACCCCACAAAATAGTAGTAAAACATGCAGCCCAACAGCAACACAAAACAGTCCACAAAACAGTCTGCTACAAGTGAATAACTCGAACTCACGGATTCCGATCACCGTCCCGTGAGTTCTTACAAGTATAGAACGACTTACCATGAATTTACAGAAGAAAAATTGGATGAAAGAGAGCAGTAAACTCACCTTATTTGTTGGATAACTCAGCTCTTATCTTGGTTCTTCAAACTCTAGGTTTTACCTCCAATTAGAACTTGAAAGGGAGAGAAAATCAATTAGGGTTTGTGGGAAATTTTTGGGAGGATTCTTTGTAGAGCTTATGTCTGGTTATTATGCTCTATTTTAAGTCTAATATATGAAGAAAATAGGCCCTTAAAAGGCCTCTTTGGATGACCCGAAATGGCCCATTTTTGGGCTTTCATTTAAGCAAGTAGGTGACACACCTACTTGTCACCTAGCAGCTTGTGCAGTATCGCACAAATGCCCATATCTTTCTACTCCAATGTCGTATTGACAAACGGTTTAATGCGTTGGAAAATAGACTCATAGATCTTTAATTTGATGGGTGGAACACCCCATAACTCTAAGTATATTGGGAGAAAATTGCAGTTACATTTGACCCAAAGTTTCAGTAAAACTTATGAATGTAACTTGTGATGACTTTCATCGACTTTTGTTCCACAACTCGCTTGACTTCAAAACATAACACACGGATGTCATACGACTAATATAAATCATAACATAATCTCCTTATCATGTTAATAACCCTAGTCTCACCCCAAAGGTACATGTTATAACATTTCCAACTTGTCGACTTTCGACGAAACATTGTTTTATTTAATTGCTTTAGCTTCTGAACTGTCCAACCCTCTTTGTACTTGTTGTTCATGATCTTCAATATTTGTAACCTCAGAGGTAACATGATTAACTTACTTTATATACTTTTAAATATTATCTCATTTTTGGTCCTACATTAGTTTGCTTACGACGCATTTTTACGTACGAAAATATAGGGTGTAACACTCGAGATGCAGGTCATTTATTACACCTTTGTCGTGCTTCGGTTTTGTAGCATATGGCGCTATCCGCCTCCCCAGGGTTGTATTTTCGCACTTGGCATGCTTGTGGTCGGTATTCGAGTATTTCGTAGGTATAAGTATTATGGCTTGATGGGTATTTCCTTAATTATTGTTATGTGTGGATCGGGTGGCATGCCACCATGGGTACATTGTTCGGATCGGGTGACACGCTACCACGGGTATGTTGTTTGGATCGAGTTGCACACTACAATGGTATCATGTGTGGATCGGGTTGCACGCCACAACAGTGAGATGTTGAGTATGGTTCCCTATATCTATTCTTGTGTATTTTGTTTCTCATTATCTTAGAAGGGTTCATAGCATCAGTTCGACCATCTTATTCGTTACGCGGGTTGGATAGTTCTTTTCTAGAGTTCATTCCTCTTTATGTGTCATATTCAAGTTGTGGCTCGTCGGTGCATTGATGGCGTCATATGAGATCTTAGTCAGTGTTTGAGGTGGCTTATGGCCTGGGCAGCTTGTACTGGGTGATACTAGATTATTGGATCAGAAATCAGTGCAATCGGATTTATAAATGGTATATTAAAGAGAAAATATCATTATTCAGTTCAGAATGAGGTAATGGTCCTTGTCAGGAGGAGAGACTCCATGATTTGTTGATTCAGCATGTGGTTATGAGTTCCTACACATATCTTCCGTCATGGCAGTATTGCGAGAGTTGGAACAGGGCTTATATGTGTCATGAGGTATGCCACGAAATTTGGCTCAGTAAAATTTCAGTTGTTGTGCTTGGAGGAGGTTGCCTTGGGCAAATGAGTTATGCGGTGGGTTGTGTGATTTCAGCATGGGTGTATGATCATGTTATGGTACAGTGTGTAGTGATTTATGTTGTGTTCGCATGTTAGAATCAGGTCTTGTAGAGAAATTCGAAGGCTGGAATTGGGTTCTAAGGCTTATTGACTAAATCAAAGGGAGGATCTTCAGTCTGGCTTGAGCTAATGTGCTCAACTGGGTTGTGGTGGCACGAGTAGGTGCACGAGGTATTAAACAGTGATTTTGGACAACTCTGGAATAGTTCTTGGCATGTTCGAGGATGAACGTATGTTTAAGTGGGGGAGAATGTAACGACCTAACCGGTGGTTTTGAGCTCTAGCACGTCGTTCGGCGGTTTGATGCCTTGAGTAGCTTCACTTCATGTATTACGCCTTGTACATGCGGTCGGAATTGGATTTTGGGAAGTTCGGAGTTGATTCAGAAGGAAAATTCTAATTTCGGAACTTTAAGATGGAAGAATGGACTAAGGTTTGACTTTTGAGTAAACGACCACGGAATAGAGATTTGAAGGTTCCAATAGGTTTGTATGATGATTTCGAACTTGGGCGTATGTTCGGGTTGAGTATCGGGTGGTCCGGGAGCATTTAGATGCTTATTATGGAAAGTTAACATTTTGAAAGTTTAAGAATTTCATAAGTTTGATTTGAAGTGGACTTTGGTGTTATCAATATTCGTTTGAGGTTTCGAGCCTTGGAATAGGTTCGTATTGTGATTCATGACTTGTGCGTAAAGTTTGGCATCATTCCGGAATGTTTAAGTATGATTCGGACGTGTTCGTCGAAGTTTAAAAGTTTGAAAGTTTATATAAAGGTTTCGATCGTCGATTATTAGCTTTGATGTTGTTTGCAGTGATTTGAGGCTTCGACTAAGTCCGTAACGTGTTTTAGGACTTGTTGGTATGGATGGATGGGGTCTCGGGGGCCTCGGGTGCGAATCGGATCGAGATTTGGACTTAGGGAATGGCTGAATCATAAGGCTTCTGGTGTGATCGCACCTGCGAGGTTATGGCCGCAGGTGCGAGACCACAGAAGCGACCCAAGGGTTTAAAAACGGTTGGGTTTGAGGCTAGTTGGATTCGCATGTGTGAGGGATTTACCGCACCTGCGGGCTCGCAGATGCAGGAGGAGGAGCGCAGAAGCGGAAGTGGTCTGGGGCTGGAAGATCGCAGGTGCGGGTGTTATAGCGCACCTGTGGAGCCGGAGGTGCGGTTATGGGCGCGCAGTTGCGGGGGGCCGCTCGAGCTAGGGGGTCCGCAGAAGCAGAAAGCTGGCATCTTGTGGGAGCCGCATCTGCGAGGTAGCTTCCGCAGAAGCGTAGCCGCAGAAGCAAAAGGAGTTCCGCAGATGCGGAAATATTGACTAGGCAGAATATATATGTTAGCCAATGTAGGATTTGCTCATTTCATCTCATATTTCTCTCTTGGAACCGACTTTGGAGCGATTTTGGAGAGCTATTTCATCCACCTTTTGGGGGTAAGTGTTTCAAAACCACTTATGATTATATTTCATGAAAACGTGTGGAATTTTAACATGGAAATTAGTAGAAATTAGGGGATTTTGAAAGAAACCTAGAATTTGGTATTTTGGATTTTTGACCACGAAATTAGACATGGAATTGGGAATAAATTATATATTTGAGTTCGTAAAGTTATGGGTAATGTTTATCTTCAAAACCTTTCGGAATCCGGGCACGTGGTCCCAAAGTTTAACTTTATTGACTTTTCGAGCGGAGTTGGAAAGTGTTATGAAGTAATTAATTATAATGTTGGAGTATATTTTTATTGGTTTGCACATTGTTGACTATTTTTGGATCGACGGGCATCGGTTTGAGATGTTAGAGAGGCTTTGGAGCCGGTTATGGAACTTCAGAGCGAGGTAAGTCTCCTGTCTAACTTTGTGAGGGGGAAACTACCCCTAGGTGATGTAATTGTTATGTGCTAATAGTTGTGGGTGCTACGTACGCACGAGGTGACGAGAGTCCATACGTAGCTAAAGCATGTTTATGTTCGGGTAGACTTAGGACTTTACCATGCATTACTTGAAATATTTGAATTCATTCTGTTGGCTTAATTAATTGAAAATATAATTGAACTTGATTTAGAAATACATGCATATATGTTAGGCCGAGCCTTATCACCTTGAGTTGTTGGCGAGTTATTTGAGAAACGGTAAAGATTATATTCACTTCGTGCTCATGTACTGTATTGTAAGCATGTGTCTCGTAATTTGGTAACTTCCTTCCTTTCTTGTGGAGCGGGCTGAATGCCTCGACTGTATAATATATGCATCTATGGGTCGTGCCGCTCGACCCTCGGCAGTGTACATATTATTTTGGATCGGGTCGAATGACCTCTGCATAATCGTGTGTTATATCGCTGGCAGTATGAACATTCACGAGATTATCTTTCCACTGATGCCTGGTGTTTTATATGGTACTTCTTATCCGTTTGTTACTGGTACTTGATACTAGGGAAATTCAAAATCGAACCGTACCGCTAACCGAACTGAACCTACGGCTTATTGGCTTATTGGTATCGGGTTATCGGGGTAATTGATGGTGAATGGCTTAACGGTTTGGGGGCGGATTACTAAATTTTCTTATCAGATAAACCGTTATCCCATTAAGAATTTTTATATCTATACTTTTACCTTAGTATTCAAAAATTTATTCTAAAGTAATAAATCCCACAATATCATAGTCCTTTATTCTCTGCTCCATTCATGTTATCTGGCTTGATAATTTAGGTTGTTGCTTTATTTGGATGCAGTGATTGAGATATCTTCATTGAGTATTTAAAATATTTGTTTTAGAGATTGTTCTGTGTACTCCGTGATAAGTCTTCATTGCGTAATGTACTGAGGATTATGAATGGTAAGTTGAAACGATAAAAGCCAGTGAACTATGAAGTTTGGCCGTTGGGTATTCACAAGACTAGGATTGTTCAAAAATATTCTATTTGGTTTAGCCAATAAACCGCCTGCTAACCGCCCGATAATTATTACTCTGATATCAATCCGCCTGGTGTCTTATTGGATGGCTAGCGGATTGCTACATTTATAATTCAATAATCGATAAACCGAACGTTAAACGTAATTATCCGCCCGATAAGCACCCCTACTTGATACATCTTAGTTGTTGAGGTAGAATACAATACTTGGGAATTCATACTTTAAAAGGAATATTTGGAAGATTAGGTAACTTACAAAATTACCCCATTATTGTTGTGTGCTTCACATCTGCTTATGATTTACTATATTGTTTTTTTGGACCACTAGTAAGTGTTGATGTCGACCCCTCGTCACTACTTCTCTGGGGTTTGGCTAGATACTTACTGGGTACGCGTTGATTTACGTGCTCATGTTGTACTTCTGCACTAATTATGGAGGATCTAACAGGTTCATTTGGTGGTCATCTTGGCGCGTAGGTGCAGCTGCTGAGGAGACTTTATGGTGAGCTGCATTCTAGGCTACGCATCACAGCCCATAGAGTCTTCATCGTACCATTTACTTTATTCTGTCTTATTTACATTCCAGACAGATGTTGTATTATTATTGTTGTACTCCCTAGTAAATGCTCATGCACTTGTGACACCGAGTTTTGGGATATACTAGTTGATGCTTATGGTTCCGTATATTTTCATCACCATTCATTTCTCTTATAGACTACAAATTTTGTACGTTCCCGTGGATTTAAAAGTATAAATTACCCTCCTTATTAAAATTCATGATTTCGAAAGTAATAAAATAAGTAATCAAATTGATCAATAACCGTTGGCTTGCCTGATGGCGGCGTTAGGCGCCATCACGACCTATAGTGGATTTTAGACCTATACAGGTTTAGCACTTGAAGATGATGAGGAGCCTAAACTTACGGAAGCAATAGCCTTAATTAGAACAAACGCTGAAACTATTTATAATGCTTATCAAGTTGCATTAAATTAGGCTAAACCAAATACTCCAACTCCTTCTCTTCTTCTGATTCTCAATCTTGTAAAAGAACTGCGGGAGTAAGAGGACTTAGTGTTTGGCCGGGGTTTAGGGTTTTGTTTTAGTTCTAATAGTAATGATTTTTCACAACTAAATGAGATTGAAGTTTATTTGTCGCAGAGGTTCGAGGAAGTGAATTCTAACGGCACCTTTGATATTTTGCAATGGTGGAATGACAAAGAAATATACTTTCCGGTTCTTTCAAGGATAGCCTGAGACATTTTAACTATTCAAGGTTCAACAGTGGCATCGGAGAGCGCTTTCAGTCAAGTAACACTTAAAATCGGTGATCATAGACAGTCTATGAGGGATAACTTAGAAAAATCAGTACTTTTCAGAGATTGGATCCATACAGAAAGAAGAAATCTTGGACTTGCTGAATCACAACCAGAGATAGACGAAGCTTATGAAGAAATACTAGCTGAACTTGCTGAGGATTCTGTTTCGTCCGATAATGGAAGCGGCGATGAACAAGCTACTTTTCCGCTACCACCAACGGAACTTCCTACGAACCTTGAAGGATTTATGAAGTTTATAAGAGATAGATATGGATTAATTGCAAGTTTTTAGAATATATTAAATATTATATTTGCAAGTTTGTTTTCCATCATAATAACTTGCAAATTAGGAGTTTAAAATTGAATACAAAAATTAGTATGTAACTTGTATTTTTGGCACTTCTTGATTAGTTCCTTTTTCTTCTCAATGGTGGTATTAGCACCTTAATGTGCTCATTCCATAGGGGGGAGGAAGACTAAGAAAGATGTTATCATATTTTTTTATTGCTATAATAAAATTACAAGGCATTGCTTTGAATATGTTTTTACAATATTTTTGTCTCTTAATCTAAATTCAAAAATTAGTATGTAAATTGCATGCAATTTGCAAGTCAAACGGTGCCAACAGCTATTTTTGAAAATTAGTCGTTGGCCCAACGGCCATAATCTGAAAACTTGAAAATTAGGAGTTTAAATTTGAATTCAAAAATTAGGTTATAATTTTATAATAAAATTATAAGGTATTGCCTTAGATATATTTTTAACATCTTTTTGTCTCTAAGTTGTATTTAATTAAGAAAAATCAAAAAAGAAATTATAGTCGTTGGGCCCATTTAGCCTCTTTAGACTGCGGGCCCGACCCGTTTAGCCCATGACCATGAGCTAGTGGGTCCGATCACGTGCTGGTTCCTACAAAAAGCACGTTTAGTCCGGGACCGTTTGAACCGTTTATTTAGAATCGGGACCGCAGCACGCGAGACCAGTCCGTTTGAGGCCTGGTTCGACCCACTTGCCGCCCTTAATTGAAAATCATGGGTAATTAGTAAGATATAAAAATAAAAGGTGAAATATTTTGCAATCCATACACATCTACCAGAATATCCCAAAACCTGATGTGACAAGTGCATGAGCATCTATTAAGAAGTACAATAATAATATAACATCTGTCTGGAATGTAAAATAGATACGATAAAGTAAATAAATATGATGGAGACTCTGTGTATTGCGGCACGTAGCATGGAATGCATCTCATCATAAAGTCCCCTCAACAGTTGTGCCTACGCACCAAGAAGACCACCAAATGAACATGTCGGATCCTGCACAATTAGTGCAGAAGTATAGCATGAGTACGTAAATCAACGTATACCCAGTAAGTATCTAGCCTAACCCCGAAGAAATAGTGATGATGGTTTGACATCGACACTTACTAGTGGTCTAATAAATCAATATAATAAATCTTAAATAGATATGAAACACAACAGCAATAATGAGGCAAGAACTGTAACTAACAAAAATCATCCAACTTCAATGACCGTATAAATCCCTCAATATCATATGCTATCCCAACCAGGTAAGAAATATCAAGTGCTATCTCTGACAGATATGGAAATATCATGTAAATACCAGGTCTCAATCAAAAGAGGGATCTCATGAATATTCGAACTCCTAGCGATATTACGCACGAGTTATGCCGAGGTCGTACGGCCTGATCCAGAATAGTGTGTACACTGCCGAGGGTCGACCGGTGTGAAAGATAGACACATCTCAAATATACTGCCTAGGCGTTCGGCCCGATCCACCAGAAAAGAAGAAGCTTATCGAATTACGGGCTACATGTTTGCAATACAAGAACAAAAGCATAAAGTGAACATGACTTTTACCAACAATCAAATTGTCACGACCCAAATTTTCCTCTGTAGTATGTCGTGACGGCACCTAGTCTCTAAGACTAGGTAAGCCTAACACTTACTGAATTAATAGAAGAATTTGACCAACAATTAATAATTATGAATAGAACCTTATTATACAACTTACAATTTCCAAAATCGGTAGTACAAGTCATAAGCTCTACTGAGTTTGCTACAAAAACCCCTAAATACAACTGTTTCGAAATAGAGATAAATAGTGCAAGTACAATAACAGAAGGTGACTCTGAGGCCTGTGAACGCAGCAGTAGGTTTACCTCGAATCTCCACAGTAAGATTTGTACAGCTAGCTAATGATTGACTGACTTCGAATTACCTGGATCTGCACAAAAATGTGCAGAAGTGTAGTACACCACAGCGGTACCCAAAAATTATCAAGACTAACCTCCGTGGAGTAGTGACGAGGGGCAGTCAAGACACCTACTGGACTAGATAACCTGAACAAGTATAGGCATAGCACTAATAGAGTATAATATCTCTACAGAACTACGCATAATGACAAAAATAAAACGGTGCTTACAGTAGGAAATAGATGCAACAATTTGCAGCGGGACACCACAAGTAATAACACAGTAGAGTAAGCTGGACACAATTTAAATTCGGTGAAAAACAAATAAAGGAAAGACAAGCAGCAACTTAATGAGAATAACCGCTTTCGCACTATGTTTATTCAATAATCCCCATGAGGTATCAAACCTCAAAATTCACACAAATTCACGGGTCCCAATTCCTGAACCCTAATCACTTAGCATCTCGTGCCCTCATTACAACTAATAACTGCACGGATGACTCACGTGCCAATAGAACCAATCTCACATATAAGGCAAGTAGACGGAATACGTTCAAATGATCGGTAACATCAGTGTTTATCTTCGTAAACCGATAGGGTGATAAAGTACGTGTATGCTTGCACAAGTGTTCTATCACAGTTCGGGCCAACGAATAAGAATAGAGAAAAATGAACGGCACATAAGGAACGATCGCCACAATTTGCACCAAGTAAAAATCACACACGTTAGGTACGCCACTACACAAATATCAACAAAAACAATGCCCCCAGGCCATCACAAATCAATCCCCGACATAGCCCACCTTGTCTCGTCACGTGCGCAATAATAAAGTAAATGCCTGTCTTGTCTCGCCGCACGCACATAATAATATTCCCACCTTGTCTAGCCACATGCGCAAACCTACATATATAGCCTGCCTTGTCATGCCGCATGTGCCAATATCAATAGTAACAACAGTACTGCAAAAACCTCGTGCAAACACCCGAACAAAACCTCCAAACAATATCACGTGCCAAAAACACAACATCACAATAGAATGACTTTCATAACATGTGCCCATATTCCATAACATTTCATCTAAACAGTGTCAATACCACAACCACGCATAGCCCTAGGCTCAACAAACTGAGTACAACAGCAACAACAATATCAATAGCACGAGAGTACGACAAGTAAATCTACTCAAGAGCTTTAGAACCGAAATTCTCATCATCCGATAATCTCCAAAAGACCCGATTCCCGCATCAACACACTGTACCAACCTCAACCAGCTGCGAAAACCTATGTCTACGCCCACAAGGTACGACCACACGACGTAACACATCATACATATACCCATAACAACATCCTTGATCACCATAGCTGCTCGTAATCAAATCCAGTACTAGCAATTAGCCTCATATCCGATAGAACCTTATTGCAAACCTTCACAACACTGACAACGATGCAATAAACATGAAGACCTCATCACTATTCACCCGAATAAACAAGTCAGACCTAACACCACCGAGGCACACACCTCGCAAGCTAAAACTTAATAAGCACAGCACGAATACGGCTAAATATGCAAGGAGGAACACATAAGAGATATATCAAATAAGCCTGATAGGCACAACTCCCTATCAGTACCATACTACGAATCAATTTCGCAAGGGAGAATCAATCATATGAGTAAATCACAAGGATCTCATCCTGATATAACTCCACCGTGGCACGCAACCCGATTCAAACGCCTCAAAACACATGACACCGCGAGGGTCTCACCCTCAACTCTGAATCGCAAGTAGCATAGACATCATACCAACCAAAACCTTCCACTAATTCAATTCTGCCAATAAAATCACTACACATACTGCACTCCCACACCGGTAAAGCATCTAAGCCACAAATCGTAACCCATCACCGAGAAATCACATCAAAACTAGCGAAATGAGGAACAGAAAGTCACTCAAAATCTTATAACTCTTAATAATGACTAAAAAATAAAACGGTAGACACGGGCTACCACTATAGAATCTCCCAGCAGGGATAAACACATAAGCAGAGTACTAAATCACAAAACTCACAAATGTGAAGCAAAATAGGAGGACTCATCCCGGTAAACAGAACCGAAACAAAATACGAATGATGCTCCTCTATAACAAATCGAAACCATACATGTAGGACATCATCTGGTACAGCGGCCTTAGGCCTACTGTAGGAAACACATCAACGGGTCGGGCCTCCCCCTATTGGGCACCCCATACAATCCTGACCTGTACCCCAAGCTGGCGATGTAGGGATATAAGCAGCTGGAATCGAACTCATAGCCTTAATACCCCACTGTGACACATCTATCAGGAGTCTGGGACAATCCCTCACCATGTGGCAGGTATCTCCACACTCAAAGTAACCTCTCTGCTGATGTGGCTGTGGAAACTGTGCGGTACGGGTACTCTAAGACCAATGGGTACCTGAAACACTGTGCGAAACCTGGAGTGCAACTGAACTGGCTGACCCACAAAACCTCTACTATGTCGTACCCTACCTCCAAAATAAGGACCAGTAGATCTCTCCGGTCTACGAGACCTCTTAGCCTCCCTATCCTCTCTCTCCTGACCCCGCATGTTCTCTCCCTCATGGCCCCACTTGTCCTCTCTCTCCTGGCCCCACATGCCCTCTAATCAATGGTCGATCTCCACCACCTGCTGAAATGGAACATCTGACTCCAACTCCCGAGCCAAGATGAACCGGATATCATGTCTGAGCCCCCCAATGAATCTACAGACTCGCTCTCTGACTGTAGCGACCAAAGTAGGTGCATGTCTAGACAAATCACTGAATCTAGCGACATACTCTAACACGGACATAGTGCCCTGGCGCAGCTGCTCAAACTCCGCGTGCCATGCATCCCGAATGGTCTGAGGAACAAACTCACTCAGGAACATATCTAAAAACTGAACCCATGAAAGTGAAGCTGCATCGGTCAGGCTACCCAACTCATATGCTCGCCATCACTGATATGCCGCTCCCTTAAGCTGGAATATAGTAAAATCAACCGCACTCGTCTCCACAATACCCATAGTGCGGAGAATGCGGTGTCACTCCTTTAGAAAACCTTGTGCACCCTCTGAAGTCAAACCACTGAAAGTAGGAGGGTCATACTTATTGAACCTTGCAAGTCTAAGCTATTCTTCCTCAGATGTTGCGGCCCTAACCATGGGCTGAACTGGGACCACAGGCTGAGTCGCCATGACACTTGGAACCTGACCAATGTGGACTCACTGTTATGGAGTACGGGCAGCGGGAGTCTGAGTCCCTCACCCAATTTGCGAAGTAGATGGTGCAACCGGAATCAACCCCGCCTCAACCAATGTACCATACATGCTCAGGAATTGTGCTAAAGTCTCCTGGAGTCCGGGAGTAACAGTAGGCGCCTCTGGTACCTGTCCCCCAACCGGAGCTACTAGCAGCTCCTCAATTGTTGCTCTCGTAGGTGCCCTAGCTGCGGCACGTACTCCTCTTCGGCCTCTGCCTCTGCCTCTTCCTCTGCCCCTAGTGACACCTACTCCGGGGGCAGCATCATCAGTAACTGCAGCTCGTGTCCTCACCATCTGTGAGAGAATACAATGACAACAACTCAAACTCCGGGATGAATAAACTCCCGTGATAGGAAGTGAAGAAGTGAAACTGTCCTAATAGTTTTGTAGCCTCTCGAATATAAGTACAGACGTCTCCATACCGATCCACAAGACACTACTAGACTCGTTCGTGACTCGTAGAACCTATGAACCTAGAGCTCTGATACCAATTTGTCACGACCCAAATTTTCCTCTGTAGGATGTCGTGACGGCACCTAATCTCTAAGACTAGGTAAGCTTAACACTTACTGAATTAATTGAAGAATTTGACCAATAATTAATAATTATGAAATATAACCTTATTACACAACTTACAATTCCCAAAACCGATAGTACAAGTCATAAGCTCTACTGAATTTGCTACAAAAATCTCTAAATACAACTGTTTCGAAATAGAGATAAGCAGTGCAAATACAATAACAGAAGGTTACTCCGAGGCCTGTGAACGCAGCAGCAAGTTTGCCTTGAGTCTCCACAGCAAGATCCGTATAGCTAGCTAGCGATCGACTGACTCCGAATTACCTGGATCTGCAAAAAAATATACAGAAGTGTAGTATGAGTACACCACAGCGATACCCAGTAGGTATTAACACTAACCTCAGTGGAGTAGTGACGAGGGGCAGTCAAGACACCTACTGGACTAGATAACCTGAACAAGTATAGGCATAGCACTAACAAAGTATAATATCTCTACAGAACTACGCATAATGATAACAATAATACGGTGCTTGCAATAGGAAATAGAAGAAACAATTTGCAGTGGGACACCACAAGTAATAACACAGTAGAGTAAGCTGGACACAGCTTAAATCCGGTGAAAAACAAATAAAGGAAAGACAAGCAGTAACTTGATAAGAATAACCGCTTTCGCACTAGGTTTATTCAATAATCCCCACGAGGTACCAAACCTCAAAACTCACACAAATTTACGGGTCCCAATTCATGAATCCTAATCACTTAACATCTCGTGCCCTCGTTACAACTGATAACTGCACGGACGACTCACGTGCCAGTAGAATCAATCTCACATATAAGACAAGTAAACGGAATACGTACAGATGATCGGTAACATCAGTGTTCATCTTCTTAAACCGATAGGGTGATAAAGTACGTGTATGCTTGTGCAAGTATTCTATCACAGTTCGGGCCAACGAATAAGAGTAGAGAAAAATGAACGGCACATAAGGAACGATCCCCACAATTTGCACCAAGTAAAACTCACACAGGTTAGGCATGCCACTACACAAATATCAACAACAATGCCCCCAGGACATCACCAGTCATCACAAATCAATCCCTGTCATAACCCACCTTATTTTGCCACGTGCGCAATAATAAAGTAAATGCCTGTCTTATCTCGCCACACGTGCATAATAATATTCTCACCTTGTCTCGCCATATGCGCAAACCCACATATATAGTCCGTCATGTCACGCCGTATGTGCCAATATCAATAGTAACAATAGCACGGCAGAAACCTCGTGCATACACCCGAACAAAACCTCCCAACAATATCACGTGTCAAAAACACAATATCACAATAGAATGACTTTCATAACATGTGCCCATATTCCACAACATTTCATCTAAACAGTGTTAATACCAAAACCGTGCATAGCCCTCGGCTCAACCAACTGAGTACAACAGCAACAACAATAACAATAGCGCGAGAATATGACAAGTAAATCAACTCAACAACTTTGGATCACAAAGAATAAACACAATAGGGAATACTGGTCTTAATAAGAATGGCTCAACGGGGGAGAAATAATATGTAACAAATGATTCCAAACAAGGATGAGGCAACTACGATAAACGATAACTAAACTTCATTTAGGGTTGAGCAATTACGAAGAGATGCAACAAATTCAATTAAGGATAAACAACGGAAAAGATAATCATAACCTTAAATAAGGATAGACAATTACAGAAGAGATAATAATAATTTCAATTAAGGATAAGCAATTAGGAAAGGATAGCATGGCACTAAAGCCAAAATTTGTATTTATCTTTTTCCTCAATTTTTTTGTTATTTTCTCCTTATGTTGATTTTTAAAAAACCCATAAACTACCTCTGTAACGTTTGGTACATACTAAAGACCGAAAAAACGTCTATTACACATCAATTCCTCATAAATAAATCAATGTGTAAAGATCAGTTTCAATAAAACAATCGTTTTCACCTATTCAAAACCGATCGAAATGCCTCGTTAATAAAGAACCGTTTCCCTTTTGTTAGAACTTTAAAAGCCTCACAAATTTTTCTATTAACTATAAATCCCACAAGCCACCATCAGAAAAATAAGAAAGAAATTTGAAAAAGAATAAAGAAGCAGAGGAACTGTTTTGAAGAGGACTTGGAAGAACATTCACATTTTCCCATTTTTCTTACATTTTTGAATGTGGTATGTCTGCTTCGATTATTTCGTCCCTTTCGGTTTGATTCTTTCGTTTGAACTTTTGCTATTTAATTTTCTGTTTATAAATTAGGATGTGTCAGTATATTGAGTTAACACATTGCTAATACTGATGGGTTTTAATTAATTTTCTACTTTCCCTTTCGGTTTGATCTTTGGTAGAAATTTTTGCTTTACTTATGGGTTTTTAATTAATTTTGTTCTTTTGTGTTTGATGGATTTTCATATTATGTTGTTCTTCTGCTAATGATTATGGATATATATGGAAAGAGCAATAACCATAAAATTAGTATTAAATGTTATGATCAATAACCATAAAGTTAGTATTTAATATTATGATAAAGTATCGAAAAAAAAAGTGTTTGCCGTTCTCTCTTTCTTCTTTTTCATGCAACTCTTGCCATTTTGAGTTTACACTTTACATCTTACCTTCTAATAACTAGCACATGTTTAAAGTAAAGAAAAAAATTGCAGAACTGTTTCCTCTTTATAAGATCTCATGCAATTAGTTTTTTTATTTTTTCTTTGGGTATAATTATTTGACAGTTATCATTTGTTAATAATATAAAATTATTTTCTTCTCGGTGACGCCTGTGTTCATTTTAGTTATAAAAAGTATTGCTCTTTTTAAAAAAGAATAATAAAAGTATAAACTGACGGGAGTCGATTGTTCTATTGGACTAGATATGATGTAGAACTTACAAGGAAATATGATCTTTCTTTTCAGGAACAATTATGGCACAGATTGGGAAAGAAAGGGAAGAGCAAAAGGGTGGCTGCTCAACGAGTTTTTTCTATAATTGTATTAACTTTCTTGATACTATTAACCGAAAGGAAAGAAAAACAACTGAGTGTGTATCGATGTAACATGACAACTTTCTTTTCTCTTTTCTCTTTTTAACCGTTTCGTGTCATATTTTTTCATTTATCTAATTTTTAAAATTGTAAAGTCTAAGATTATTCAATTTTGTCCTTCTCTATAATTGTTAATTTATTATACATTTTGACATTCATATGCTCTTTCACGATTTTAAATTTTTCATCTCCCCTACAGTTATTTATTTGCTTGATAGTTGATATATTGTTGTTGTGATTTCTCCTTATTTTTTCCAATTTGGAAGAGTGAGAAGGTAAACTAAAAGACGGCCTGATGACAACCTTTGTAATATGTTTGTGAAAATCTCTTTTATTAGAACATGTGAACTCTTTGTGGATTCCTCTGGTACACGCATCCTTTTGATACTAATTGTCGCAAAATTTAATCATACTATTTTCAAGTATTTATATTTAGAATCTTGATTATATTATGCTCATGTAATTAACTAATGCATCAAGATCTTTTAGTATACCCTTACATGACGTTTTTCTTTACAAAAATGAAAATAAAATAGAAATATAAGTGTACATAGACACTTTTATTATGAGCAACTTATAAAATGGTTATACATTTTACTCAATGTATAGAAAAACTAACAATTACTCTGAAGATGTTAATTAAAAAGAGACAATTTTACCTTTTCTTTGCATAATTAATTTTATTATAGTATTATTAATATTATTTACTCCCTCCATTCACTTTTAGTTGTCCACTTTTGACTTTATACCCCCTTTAAGAAAAATAAATGAAGCATGTATTTTACAATTTTATCCATAATAATGATAACATTTCCAAAAGTTTTGGGTAATGAGGGAATGAGTAGTTAATGATAAGAGTAAAAAAAGAAAAAAAAGCTTGTCTTTCTCGTGATTTAGTATAGCGGACAAATAAAAATAAAAATATATTTTTAGTATGATAAGAGTGAACGAAAGGAGTATGAACAATATTTAATTAGAAATAGAACGTAAAAAGACATAACAATTTTCTCCTTATTCAATAGATTATTTAGTGAGGAATAAACGTGTGTGCATGCGTGTGTTACATTTTGTTTTTTTTGAATGTATGTTTTATATAATACTCCCTTCATCTATTTTACTATATTACCCCTAATTAATATTTGTTTAGATACACCTTGATCTATGGTATAGATATAAAATGGTAGAGTGTCTTGATTTCAAAATATCAGGGACAAGTAAAAATAGATATTTTTTTCATTATAGTAGATAAGTAAAAATGATACATTTATTTCTTATTTATGGTTTTTATTCTTCTATATCAACTATCAATTAAATTCAAATAAAACAATATTTGACCGCGCGAAGCGCGGACTAATTAACTAGTATAATCATAACCTCAAATAAGGATAGACAATTACAGAGAAAAGGATAGCATGGCAATCGAAGAGACAATAACTTCAGTTAAGGCACACAAGAGTCAAATAGGCAATAAGGGTTGAACATGAAGCAATTAATTCCAATTTAGACACGTAGAGGTGAAACTAGTAAATGGAAAACTTAACATAACAAAACAACTTCATATCTAACGAATAAAAAAACCTAAGGGCCCTAAAAGGTCAACTTTCCACAAATAAGTCTGAACACGTACTCGTCACCTCACGTACACAGACTTCTCAGGACACAATTAGCACCAAAGACTCAAATCCTAAGGGGTAGTTTCCCCCACACAAAGTTAGGCATAATACTTGCCTCAAACCACGCTCAATCAATCAATTAGTAGGTCGTTCCCCTCAATTTCAACCTCCGAATGACTTGAATCTAGCCAAAATAATTTCATACTATAATTATAACTATATAAAACTAATTTAAATAATGAAATAATGATATTAGCTAAGAATTGAAAATTCGCTCCAAAAAGTCGACCTGGGCCCGCATCTCGGAACCCGACCAAAATTACAAAAACCGAACACCCATTCGATATCGAGTTCAACCATACCAAAATTATCAATTTCCGGCCTCAATTCATCCTTCAAATAATCATTTTACATTTTGAAAGATTTTACAAATATTTCCCAAATTTCCAACTTAATTCACTAATTAAATGATAAAAACAGCAATGGATTCATAAAATATAACAAGATTCGGGTAGAGAACAGTTACCCCAATGAGTTGCTTGAAAACCGCACGAAACATCTCCCAAAACCGAGGTCTAGAACTCAAAATATGGAAGAATAATGGCAAACCCTTGAATATAACCTCTCTGCCCAGCACTTTCCGCATTTGCGGACAATAGGTCGCTTCTGCGATGTTCGATTTTGCGACTACAATGTCGCTTCTGCGGATGATCACTCTCTTGCACTGCCTTCGCTTCTTCGGTGCCACGCACCTACGATGGCGCAGGTGCGCAAGGAGTCTCGCTTTTGCGAGCACACACATGGCTGCAAGCTTCCGTTTCTGCGTCTTCATCTTCGCGTCCGCAATCACGCAGGTGCGGAAAATACATCGCACCTGCGACCACTGCCCAGTTCTTCCCCTTTTGCTTCTGCGATCACTGCCTCGCCTATGCGGTCGCGCACCCACGACCAAATCCATCGCAGGTGCGAGGACACTAGTCCAGAACCTTCAACATTTCTTAAGCTAAACAATCTGATCCGTTATCCATCCGAAATCCACCCGAGGCCCCCGAGACCTCAACCAAATATACCAACACATCTTAAAACACAATACGAACTTAGTCAAGGCCTCAAATCACACCAAACAACGTCAAAATTACGAATCGCACCTCGAATCGAACTTATGAAATTCCAAATCTTCCAACTTCTAAAACTCGTGCCGAAACATACCAAATCAACCCGGAATGGCGTTAAATTTTGCATGCGAGTTCCAAATGATATAACTGAGCTAATCCAACTCTCGGAATCGAAATCCAACCTCGATATCGCCAAAGTCAACTCTCAGTCAAATCTCTCAACCTTCCCAAAACTTCAACTTTCTAATTTTTGCCGAAATGCTTCAAATTACCCTACAGACCTCAAAATCCGGACGCATGCCTAAGTCCAAAATTACCATATAAAACTATTAAAACCATAAAAGTTTCATTCCGGAGTCATCTACACAGTAGTCAAATTCCGGTCAACTATTACCGGTTAAGCTTCTAAAACACGAATCCTTCTTCCACATCAATCCCGAATCATCCGAAGTCCGAACTCGACTACGCATGCACGTCATAACACATAATGCGGAGCTGCTCGAGACTTTAAGCCACTGAACGGAACACTAATGCTCAAAATGATTGGTCGGGTCGTTACATAAATATCCCGCCAAACAGATCAAGGTAGTGAAGCTTAGTATAACATAAGGGCGGCAAGTAGGCCGGTCCAGGTCCGGGACCGGCCCCGGACCGCGGGCCAAATGGGGTAAACGGGCCAGGACCATTTGGCCCGGTTTTAGTAGGCCTGGGCCGGTCTTGTGGGTCGGTCCTATGATTTGGGCCCGTCAGGACCGGGACCATTTAGTCCGCCAGGGCCCGGGATTAGACCGATCCCTTAGCGGGCCAAACGGTCCCAACGACTATAGCCATTAGGCTGTCAATATAGCCGTTGGGCTGTCAAAAATAGCCGTCGGCTATTTATAAAATAGCCATTTAACCCCCTCCCCCCCCCCTCCCAACTTTGTTTTAATCCCAAATATTTTATAATTATACTTTTTTCCTATTTTTAACTATAAATACCCCATCATTCTTTTATTTTTTTCTTACAAAATCATCAATCTATCATAATCTCTCTATAATTTTCTTCTATAATTGCTACTATTGCTTACTTTATTGTTACAATTTGTGGAACAATTGTGAAGTTGGTGAATTGAAGTCTTCAACGATAATCAATTTTCAACAAGTTGTTAGTCAATTCGGTAAACTCGTTCCAACTCTTAAGTTTTAATATTATAATTTTGTTTATTTTATTTATTTTCTATTACTTTATTAATTAAGATGGCTTCCTTAAAAAAACTTTTTGGTAAAAATAAGGGAAAATCCAAGAGTGACGAATCTAGTGCTCAATCTGTTCCTCCTCCACTGCCCCGGGCTCCCCGAACCAAACTCCATATACGTCCTACACCTGCTATTCTTGATAGCGATAATAGTTTATTATAATTTACTGAAAGTCAATTTTGCCATAATATTAGAGCTGGTGAACAATTAGACCATTAATTAATGAATGCTCTTTATTCTAATCCAACTATTGATGAAAATGATGACGAGAAAACAGATTTTGATGAAACTCAACCGGATGATGATACACCAACTAGTTCTGCTCCTGATGTTAACCCAACTAGTGATAACCCTGCTAATCCAAATGATGCCCCATTTGATACTCCTGTTACTATCCCTACTTTTTCAAGACAACCTAGCAAACGGACGAAAACATCTCCCGTTTGGCCATTTTTTACTCAACTAATTCCAGAAAATAAGGCTAAGTGTAAATCTTGTGGCACGGAGTTAGTTTTTAAATATTTTGGATCTCGGGGAGGGAGGACGGGAACTTTGGCTAGACACATAATGAAACACCCTCAAGATAGAGTGAGATATCTTCGTCTGAAAGCTTTGGCCGAGGGGAAAAGTCTACCTACTCCTAGTCAGGTTGACCCTAGTACCGGTTCAAATCAATTTCAGTCGGGAATTAACACTGTTATCGGTGGTATTTTATATTATGATCCAAAAAAAGATCGGGAAGAATTGGCAAAAATGGTAACTATTATGTGTTTACCCTATAGTTTTCCTTCTGACCCTAACTTTGTGCATTATATTAGAAAAAATTTAATCCTACTTATAAAGGTTTTCCTCGCACAACCGTAAAGAGCGATATTTATAAATATAAACATGAATATGAACAATATTTGCGCTATTTATTTACTCATATAAATTGTCGTGTTGCTATTACAACTGATATTGGTAGAAGTGGTAACGACTGTGATTACCTTACTGTTACCAGTCATTGGATTGATGAGGATTGGATAATGCAAAAGCGCATTATTTCTTATAGAATAATTAATTCACGTCACACAGGGCAGTTTATTGCTAGCACAGTTACAGATATTTGTAGATATTTTTGCATTAGTGATAAAATAATGTCAATTTCAATGGATAATGCTACTAGTAACACAAATGTTGTAGCCTTGCTTACCACTATGCTAAATCCTACATTTAGTGATATTTTTCATGTTAGATGTATTTGTCATATTTACCATTTAATTGTGGGTGATGGTATGAGAATTTTAAATATTGAAATTGAAAAGGTTAAAATGGATCTTAACTGCTTTTTTATTCAAACCGTAGAAGTAGACTTAGAGAATATTTTAAAAAATGCGATGAATTTGGCCTAAGAGAAAGAAAGGTTCCTAAACCTTGTCCAACTAGATGGAATTACATGTATGAAAGTTTGGTTTTTGCATATGAATATAGAAACCCCATTAACTCAACATTTAATGTACATGTAAGCGATGATGATGAACACCTTACAAATGGGGATTGGGCTAATGTTAAAATACTTGTACATTTTTTAGAAAAATTTCATATTACTACAAATGAATTTTCTGGGCAATATTATCCTAATATTTCTAACTGCTTAGTTTATATTGCAGAACTTGCAAATTTGTTTGCTCATTTTTCAGATTGTGGGGAAATTTATAAACTTGCTATTGATTCTATGAGAAAAAAGATTAAAAAATATTTTTTCCCTATTCCCACTATTTATGGTGTGTCTGCTTTGTTAAATCCTTGTATGAAATTAGGAGGTCCTCATTTTTGGTATGAAACTGTTTATAATGGTTTAGCACTTAAAGATGAGGAATTGTCTCAACTTTCGGAAATAATAGCCTCAATTAGAATAAATGCTCAAACTATTTTTAATACTTATCAAGTTGCATTAAATCATGCTAGACCAAATGTTCCAACTCATTCTTTTTCTGATTCTCAATCATCTAAAAGAACTGCGGGAGTAAGAGCACTTAGTGCTTGGGCGGGGTTTAGGGGTTCTCAAGATTCTAGTAGTAGTGATTTTTCACAACTAAATGAACTTGAAGTTTATTTGTCGTAGAAAATTAAGGAAGTGAATCCCGACGGTTCCTTTAATATTTTGGAATGGTGGAAGGACAAAGAAAAACACTTTCCGGTTCTTTCAAGGATGGCCCGAGATATTTTAACTATTCAAGCTTCAACAGTGGCATCAGAGAGCGCTTTCAGTCAAGCAAGACTTCAACTCGGTGATTATAGAGCGTCTATGAGGGAGAGTTTGGAAAAATCAGTACTTTTCAGAGATTGGATCCGGTCGGAAAGAAGAAATTTTGAACTTGCTGAATCATAACCAGATGAAGACGAAGCTTACGAAGAAATGCTAGCTAAACTTGCGGAGGATGTTGCTTCGCCCGGAAGTGGCGATGACCAAGCTACTTTTCCGCCACCACCAACGAAAATTCCTCCGGACCTTGATAGATTTATGAAGTTTGTAAGAGATACTATGTAACTTGTATGAATAAAAATTAGTATGTATTATGTAACTTATATTTTAGCACATCTTGATTAGTTTCTTTTTCTTCTCAATGGTGGTATTAGCACCTTGTTGTGCTCATTCCATAAAGGGATGAAGACTAAGAAAGATATTGCCATATTTTTTAATGCTATAATAAAATTACAAGGCATATCTCTTTACAATATTTTTGTCTTTAGACTTAGATATTATTTTTAACATCCTTTTGTCTCTAATTTTTATTTAATTTTTTTTAAATTCATTGGGCCCACTTAGCCCATTTAGCCCGCGGGCCGGGACCGTTTAGCCCGAGACCAAACGGTCCCGGTCCCGGGCCGGTCCCTACAAAAAGACCGTTTAGCCCGGGACCGTTTAGCCCGTTTAATTTGGGACCGGCCGGGGATCGGGACCGTTTGGACCGGACCACTTAGCCCGTTTAGGCCCGGGACCGGCCCACTTGCCACCCTTAGTCTAACATAATCCCAAACCAAATTTTCATTATAAATTCAAGTTAACTAACAGATTGAGTTCAAATAATACATCCCAAGCAATTTCTTTCATCACATTCGAACTTCCTGAATATAGAAGCACCCCAAATGAAATACACAGACTTAGTCATTGGTCCACCATGACCCCAAATCGCTCTTAACTTTCTCAAAGCATGTGGCTATCCTACCACAAAATCCATATGATACACTGCTACTCCGGCTCCAATTAAACCATCTTTCTAAGCAAATTACTCGGCCTCTGATGTTCATACTTGACCTGCTAACAATTTAACTACCGTAATACATATCCATCCATGTCCCTTCTCATCATCCTTCGCTACGTGTACCATTCCAAATTACGATCCATCTCCGTAGCATTCGAATAAATAGACTGCCATCAACTCTGAGCCACCATAAGATCATCTTCCTCGAACCATCAACACTAGAAATACCGATTCGACCCTTAAGCCGCCGCACACCGCCATCTCTGACAATCGCTTCTTAGGTACTATATGACAACACCTAGCCCCGAAGATAAACCAATGAAGACTGTTTCACCAATGAGCCTTTATGCGTTCAAACAAGGACAAAGACACAACAATACAAACAAGAATTCCACCAAGTTCAAAAATATTTGATCTCGCAACTCCGTTAACCAAAGACTGAACATCCATAGTCCAATTGCCTCTCCTCCGATGGAATTGAATATCGAACCTCTAAACTATAAATCAAATAATCCTCCTCTCGAGTCATTCACTACCGTGACACATATTTAAGAATCCTACCATTTACACCAAAATTATGCCATAACAACGCATGAACATCACAATACATTGTGCATAGCCTTGAACCGTAGACAGCAGCCCGAATACGCAGGGGAAAACATCCCGCACCCCATCTGCAGCACCATTATAACTCTTCAAAGCCCAATTAATAACAGGCACTCAACATCGTATAAGAATGAATAGGAAGGAAATGAAGACATAATTTTCAATAAAATCAAACCGCACGACGAGGAATCAAGAAGGGAAGTTCTCCTAACAGCCATGTAGCCTCTCGAAGATAAGTACAGACGTCGTCGTATCGATCTGCAAGACTCTACTAGACTTGCTCATGACTCGTGAGACCCAAGTGAACCTAGAGCTCTAATACCGAGCTGTCATGATCCGAAACCCACTATAGTCCGTGATGGCACCCAACATTGTCGTTAGGCAAGTTAACGGTGAACCAACTAAATAATTATTCATTTTATTACTTTTGAAATCATAAGTTTTATTAAATAAAAAAATTTACGCATTGAAAATCATGAGTACATACATAATTAGTAAGATATAAAAATAAAAGGTGACAATATTATGCAAATCCATAAATGTAATGACCCAAAATATCACCTTTAAATTTAATAATTAATTATGTGATCTAAGCACTATTTACCATATTCGACTTGAGTGTGCAGTCCGTAAAAAAATTTCGGAAAAGTTTTCAGGTGAAAAATGGATTAAAATGTGAATTAGAGCTTTAAAACTCAACTAAGTTGACTTTGGTCAATATTTTGAGCAAACAGACTCGGATCAGTATTTTGATAATTTTGGTAGGTCTGTATCATGATTTGGGACTTAGGTGTATGCCCGAAATCAAATTCCGAGGTCCCTAGCCAGAGATATGGAATTTTGATGAAAAATTAAAAGTTTAAGTTCAAATAGTGACCGGATGTCAAATTATGTGCAAACGACCCCGGAATAGAATTTTGATGATTCCAACAGCTCCGTATGGTGATTTTGGACTTAGGAGCATGATCAGAATTTTATTTGAAAGTCCGTAGTAGAATTAGGCTTGAAATGCCGAAAGTTGAATTTTTGGGAAGTTTGACCGAGGGGTTGACTTTTTGATATCGGGGTCAAAATCTGATTCTGAAATTTTTTATAAATCCATTATGTCATTTATGACTTGTGTGTAAAATTTGAGGTCAATCGAAATTGATTTGACATGTTTCGGCGCAAAATATAGAAGTTGGAAGATTTGAAAACTCATAATTCGATTTGATGCGCGATTCGTAATTTCGGCGTTGTTTGGCATGGTTTGAAGCCTCAACTAAGTTCATATTGTATTTTGGAACATGTTGGTATATTTGGTTAAGGTACCGAGGGCCTCGGGTGGATTTCGGAAGGTTAACGGAATGAATTTCGGACAAAAAGGAGCTACTGGAATTTTTCTGCTGCAGAGGCTGTTTTTGGACAGCAACCGGTACAATCGTAGAGCTGACTTTGAAAGCTTATATCTCAAAATCTATAAGGAATCAGAACATTTTCAAAACATGAAAGTTGTAGCCCTTTGATTCTAGTTTCCAGAATGATAAACCATTTATCATTCAGACATTTATACAAAATGTTATGATCGATTAACTAAAGCTGCTACTGCAGATTTTTGCTACAGCAGTGTGCATCGCCAGAAATTTCTGCTGCACAGGGCTGACTTTGGGAGCTTATATCTCGCAATCTATAAGGAGTTGGGCGATGAGGAAAACATGAAAGTTGTAGTACTTTGTATCTAGTTTGCAGAACTGTAAACCGTTTGGCAGTTGGAGTTGACTACAAGAAGTTGTGATTGATATGCTACAGGCTGTCGAGGAAGAGTTTGATGTTTTCAACATAAGCATGTAATGATCCAAAAGTCCATTTTTAGTTCTAGAGATCAAAATTCGATTTCGAGACTTTCGACATTTTGATAATGAATTATAGGAGTGATCTGGAAAGTTTGGTCTAATTTCATCAAGTCGCGATTGAGTTTTAAGCGCGAAATATGAGTTAATTGTTTAACGAGCGAAATTGGTATCACATTGAGCAAATGAGCTCCGAATTGAGTTTCGATTGAACGAATGGGTTCATAGTTTTATTTGTGACTCATAGGAATAAGAATCGTCGAATTCCGAGTTCGTATGATGGAGTTAGAGCTTTTTTAGTGAAATAAAACTGTTGGTGTAAATAGTCCTGGTGTGCACCTTTAGCGACCAGATGTGACACTTTTAGCGACAGGATTGGACTTTTAGCGACCGGAATAGTGTTTTTGGAGCAGAAACTTAAGGACCAAAAATGGTCATTTCCTTCATTTCGTTTTGGAGTTTTGGAGCACAGTTCTTGGGCGATTTTGAGGATTTCTTCAAGACTTCAACTTGGGTAAGTGTCCTATATCCAAATGTGATTATATTTCATAAATCCATGGTCATATTCATCATTTATTTCGGATTTAAATAGAAGAAATCAAGATTTTTACAAAATCTTCCAAAAACAAAAATTTAAGATTTGGAGGTCGAGTTGTTATCGGATTTTGGTAAAATTGGTATGGGTGGACTCGTAATTGAATGGGTTGTCGGATTTTGTAAGTTTCGCCGAATTCTGAGATGTGAGCCCCATGGGCAAATTTTGAGCTAATTTCGAATTTTAATGAAAATGTAATATTTTCTTATGAAAGTGATTACTATAATTTTTGTTGACTGTATCGAATTAATTATGACTAGATACGAGTCGATCGGAGTCGGAAATTTGAGGAAAAAGCATAATACTTGGTTAAATTGAAGCAAGTCGAGGTAAGTGACTTGTCTAACCTTGTGTGGGAAAAATTTCTCCTAAGATTGGTATTGATGTAATTATTAAAATGTGTTGAAAGTTGTGTGCACGAGGTGACGAGTGTGTACACGGGATAAATTACGAAAGATTATATTTTTAAATTGTGTAGATCACTGTTGCGCATTTATTAAATTATTTTATCTTGTTATATTCTTCATCATTGATCTGAGATATATACTTCAAATTTGTTTGATCTTTTCTTACTAATTGTTTTACCTGTTTAGTTAAAACTTGATTTCTTTTATTCTGTGCATTATTTGAAGGTTAATTTTTTTTAAATTAAATATTATTAATATGAAGTATTTGACATTTTTAAACTTGATATTGAAGCAACGTAGTAAAGATTTTGAAATATTATTTTCCTAAATTATTTACTCCTGAATATTTTTATACTCATTGTGAGGGAGCCGTGAGCTCTTTATTGTGGAAGAATATTATTGATGAATTATTTTGACATGAGCTGTGAGCTCTTTATTATGGAAAACTATTATTGATGATTTATTTTGGCATGAGCCGTGAGCTCTTTATTGTGGCAAACTATTATTGATGATTTATTTTGGCATGAGCCGTGAGCTCTTTATTGTGGAAAAATATTGTTGTTGAATTATTTTGGCAAGTTAAATTATTTGAGCACTTGAGGTGCAAATTGTGATATATTGTGATATTGATACGCATGCGGTGGTATAAGGTCTGGGTGTTGAAACGCATGCAGTGAGATAAGGGTGGCTTGATACGCGTGGCTAGTAGGGGAACTACTAGAATTCATGCGGTGTGATAAGGGTGGCTAAAACGCGGGATGCTATTTCGGGAAAAATATTTTCTTTAAATAAATTGTGAAGGCTCCCGCGGTGATATAAGAAAATAAAATATTGTGAATTTATTTATGATTTCGGACTATGAGGCGGTACCTTGGGAGTGCCCTTGTTGATATTGATTTATGGTCGTAGTTGCCTTTGATTATTATTGTGATTTTCATAAAGTTGAAGGAAATTCTGTTTTGATTTCCACGAGATATTATTTGCAATTATTTTGTGTCATTAAATGTGACATACTATTTGATTTATTTTCAATGTCATTTTATTTTACTACATTGATAAACATTTTACCATGCCATTATTATATTCCAGTAGGGCCTCACCTGACCTCGTCACTACTCTACTGAGGTTAGGCTTGGCACTTAATGGGTACCGCTGTGGTGTACTCATACTACGCTTCTGCACATCTTTTTGTGCAGATCCAGGTACATTTTACCAGCCTAGACGTCATTGAGTTACCTACGTACAGAGACTTTGATGTATATCTGCCAGCGTCCGCAGACTCCGGAGTCCCCTTCTATCATTTTATGTTGCTTCCTTATATATTATCTAGAACTTGACATATAGAGACATTGAGAATAAATTCTTAGAATCTTGTGACTTATTTCTACCGGGTTTTGGGAGTTGAAATTGTTTGAATTGTAGTTTATTTATTTCATATATTTATTATTATTCCGCATTGATAGGCTTACCTAGTCTTAGAGACTATGTGCCATCACGACATCCTACGGAGGGAATTTGGGGTCATGACAAGTTGGTATTAGAGCACTAGGTTCATAGGTGTTATGAGTCACAAGCAGGTTTAGTAGAGTCTTGTGGATCGGTACGAAGACGTCTGTACTTATCTTCGGGAGGCTATGGAACGGTTAGGAAAATATTCACTTCCTTGATTCCTTATCGTGCGGCATTGATTTAGCGTGAAACATATATCTCATATTCCTTTGTATCCACTCGTGTATGACATTGCGCACTCAATATCAGTTGTGTGTCAACGGTTCGTGATGCCGCAAATGGACTACGAGGGAGTCAAAGATGCTCAAACATTTCCTTAACGTGTGGTTCCGACTGAAGATGTGGGCATATTGAGAGATCACCTAGTGAATCATGTGCGGGGTGCAACAGACATTGGCGTCTGGTTGATTTATACAAGCTATGAAGATTATTATTGTGGATTATCGGACGTTGTGACCTATGACTTCGTGCTGAGTAGGGGGAGTCCACTACCAATGGGTGGATTGCGGGGTCATGTATTATATCAGTTTTGGCCTGAAATGTATATATGTGGTACTGAAAGGTTCCCTAAAATTTACACATGTTTAAGACCTGAGATTTTGTAGAGGATAAGGTTGGGACTTGCGGTATGTCCGCCTCCTTAATAATCCTATACTTCAATAGCAAAGGAGTTATAGAAACAACTCTAAATTTGTAGAAGGTCTACTCAGCGTGGACATCACTGTTGCGGATTTTGGAGTGCTTCGGAGTAAGTATAGTTGTTGACGAGATTCTGGACTATGTGGTTCGTGCCAAGATTTGTCTGTATGGAGCTCTACTTTAGTGATCGTTGTGTATAAATAGGGGTAAGGGTTACCCCAAAGAAGAATCAAAGAGTATGTTAAGAAATGGGTCAGCTCAACAGTGTTGAGTCAGCATAACAAAAGAAGAAATTTGCCTTGGGAGAGATAATTCTCCACCAGTGTTCGCGGTAAGCCTATGAAGAGGGCAGACCAGCCAATGCAACACCGCCCACTTGGCTCAGGCAGTCGTCCAACCCAGTCTGCACATCAGATTACTCGGGGTGCTCTAGTAAGTTCTTTTAATGCACCACCGACATGAGTTCCTACAATGGTTATTCTAGTTATCTGGCACAGACTCAATATGAGCAGCCTAACCCGCAAAGGAGTTGTTATGAATACGGTGATACTAGGCACATCATGAGAAAAATTGTCAAAAACTTGGGAGAGACTTATTTCATCAAAGCACTCAGGCTACGTGCCCCATTGCAGTTACTACACCACCCACACGACCAGTTAGGGGTGGAGGACAGATGAGTAAAAGGCGTCCTAGAGGTGGAGACCCAGCCGTTGATATATTTATTTTACGGTATGGCGGAGGTCGCTACATCAGATGGTGTCGTTACAGGTACGACCTCGATTTAATATAAAGGAATAATTTCCTTAAGTTGATTCGGTTCTCAATATCGAAACGAGTCTTCCTATTGTGCTCCACTTATGAGTGAGCTTCATAATTCTATAATCTACTTATGTGTTTACCCTTGTTGGGAGATTTCATGGAGATAACTACGCCTATCATTTCGTGTTGGTCACTAATAAGAGCTGCGAGGCTAAATGTGGATTTCTGTTACTCATTTCGGTAAATTTTTATGTAAATTCCGAATAATTAATTGCAAATTGTGAATTATATGCCCTACCAGTGTGGGGTTCATTATGTGTTGTGATTTGGTGTAACCGAAATTATTTAAAAGGAGAAAATGGAAATTTTCAATTGGCACGATGTGCATATTACTTGTGATTCAGAACAGAGGATGAGATCCTCACATTTTTATGTAAATTGATATGTTTAAACCGGGCTACGAGCTACGGTGGAAGTTATATAAGGACGAAATACTTGTGAGGAAAATTCTTGTGTTTAAGTTCTCCCTTGTGAAATTAAATTTGTACTATATTACTAATAGGGAGTCAGGCATGTTAGGCTTATTTGAAAATTCTTATATGAAATTCTTTGGGCATAGCTGTCAAATTCGTGTTGTAATTATTAATTTTTAACCTACGAGATAGGTGCCCGCCTAGGTGGCGTTAAATGTGACTCGTTAATTCGAGTAAATAATTATGAAGTCTTCATGCCTCGCATCTAGTTATTAGTATTGTGAAGGTTTGCAACGAGATTTTTGTTAACATGAGGTTAAATGACGATTCTGTAATTAATTATGAACAACTATTAAGACCAAATTGATCCAAGAGGGTGCCTCATTTACAGGGTCAGACGAGTGTGAGTTAAGCTTTCAGAAGCTCAAGATCACTTTGACTCTGACACAAGCGTTGGTATTAGTTACATATTCAAGGTCTTATACTGTGTATTATGACGCGTCGCGTATTGGTCTCGGCGCGATGTTGATGCAAGACGGTAGGGTGATTGCCTACGCGTCCAGACAGTTAAAAGTGCATCAGAAGAATTATCATGTACATGATGTGGAGTTAGCAACTATTGTTCATGCCTTAAAAATTTGGCGGCATTATTTGTACGGTGTCCATTGTGAGGTCTACACCGATCATTGAAGTCTATAACATTTATTTAAACATAATGATCTTAATTTGCGGCAGCAGAGGTGGTTGGAGTTGCTTAAGGATTATGATATCACCATTCTCTATCATCCTGGGAAGGCCAATGTGGTGGCCAATGCCTTGAGTCGTAAGGTGGAGAGTTTAGGCAGCTTAGCATATTTACCGGTAGTAGAGAGGCCTTTGGCCTTGGATGTTCAGGCCTTGGCCAACCAGTTTGTCAGTTTGGATGTTTTCGAGCCGAGTCGAGTTTTGGCTTGTGTGGTTTCTCAGTCTTCTCTTTATGATCGTATCAGGGAATGTCAGTATGATGACCCCCATCTACTTGTCCTTAAAGACACAGTTCAGCACGGCAATACCAAAGAAGTCACTATTGGAGATGAAGTTGTATTACGGATGTAGGGCAGGCTATGTGTGATAAATATAAATGGTTTTCGTGAATTGATTCTCCGGGAGGCTCACAGTTTGCGGTACTCCATACATTCGGGTGCTGTGAAGATGTAGCAAGACTTGAGACAACACTATTGGTGGAGGCGGATGAAGAAAGACATAATGAAATATGTAGCTCGGTGCCTATATTGTCAGCAGGTGAAATATGAGCAGCAACGACCGGGTGGATTGCTTCAGAAGTTGGAAATTTCAGAATGGAAATGGGAGCAGATCACTACGGATTTCGTTGTTGGGCTCCTACGGACTCGGAGGAAGTTCAATGCAGTTTGGGTGATTGTGGATAGATTCACTAAGTCAGCTCATTTTATTCCTGTGATTACTACTTACTCTTCAGAGCAGCTGGCTCAGGTATATATTCGCGAGATTGTCAGACTTCACGGTGTACCGATATCCATCATCTCTGACCAGGGTACACAGTTTACCTCACGGTTTTGGAGGGCTTTACATAGAGGGTTAGGTACTCGTGTGGAGTTGAGTACAATATTTCACCCTCAGACGGACGGGCAGTCTGAACGCACTATTCAAATACTAGAGGATATGCTTCGTGCGTGTGTGATAGATTTTGGGGGTGCTTGGGATCAGTTCTTACCACTTGCGGAGTTTGCTTACAACAACAGTTACCAGTCAAGCATCCAGATGGCTCCGTATGAGGCCTTGTATGGTAGGCGGTGCCGGTCTCCAGTGGGTTGGTTCGAACCAGGCGAGGCTAGACTTTTGGGTACAGACTTAGTTCAGGATGCCTTGGAAAAGGTTAAGTTGATTCAGGATCGACTTCGTACAGCCCAATCTAGACAGAAGAGTTATGCGGATCGGAAGGTTCATGATGTTGCATTAATGGTTGGTGAGCGGGTATTGCTACGGGTTTCGCCTATGAAGGGTGTGATGAGGTTCGGGAAGAAGGGCAAGTTGAGCCCTAGGTATATTGGGCCTTTTGAGATTCTTGAGAGAGTTGGAGAGGTGGCTTACAGACTTGCACTACCACCTAGTCTTTCTGCGGTTCATCCGGTATTCCATGTTTCTATGCTTCGAAAATATCACGGCGATCCGTCTCATGTGTTAGACTTCAGTTCGGTTCAGTTGGACAAGGATCTATCTTATGTTGAGAAACCAGTGGCTATTTTAGATAGGCAGGTTCGAAAGCTGAGGTAAAAGAATATTGCTTCTGTAAAGGTTCAGTGGAGGGGTCATCCGGTCGAGGAGGCGACTTGGGAGGTCGAGAATGATTTACCCAGCTGTTATCCATACTTATTCACCAGCTCAGGTACTTTTTCTAACTCCGTTCGAGGACGAACGTTTGTTTTAGAGGTAAAGAATGTGATGACCCAAAATATCATCTTTAAATTTAATGATTAATTATGTGATCTAAGCACTATTTACCATTACTCGACTTGAGTGTGCAGTCCGTAAAAAAATTTTGGAAAAGTTTTCAGGTGAAAAATGGATTAAAATGTGAATTAGAGCTTTAAAACTCAACTGAGTTGACTTTGGTCAACATTTTGAGCAAACAGACTCGGATCAGTATTTTGACAATTTTAGTAGGTCTGTATCGTGATTTGGGACTTAGGTGTATGCCCGGAATCAAATTCCGAGGTCCCTAGCCAGAGATATAGAATTTTAATAAAAAAATTAAAAGTTTAAGTTTAAATAGTGACCGGATGTCAAATTATGTGCAAACGACCCCGGAATAGAATTTTGATGATTCCAACAGCTCCGTATGGTGATTTTGGACTTAGGAACGTGATCGGAATTTTATTTGGAAGTCCGTAGTAGAATTAGGCTTGAAATGCCGAAAGTTGAATTTTTGGGAAGTTTGACCGAGGGGTTGACTTTTTGATATCGGGGTCAAAATCCGATTCTGAAATTTTTTATACATCCATTATGTCATTTATGACTTGTTTACAAAATTTGAGGTCAATCGGAATTGATTTGATATGTTTCGGCGCAAAATATAGAAGTTGGAAGATTTGAAAACTCATAATTCGATTCGATGCGCGATTCGTAATTTCGGCGTTGTTTGGCATGGTTTGAAGCCTCAACTAAGTTCATATTGTATTTTGGGACATATTGGTATATTTGGTTAAGGTACCGAGGGCCTCGGGTGGGTTTCGGAAGGTTAACGGAATGAATTTCGGACAAAAAGGAGCTGCTGGAATTTTTCTGCTGCAGAAGCTGTTTTTGGACAGCAACCGGTACAATCGCAGAGCTGACTTTGGAAGCTTATATCTCGAAATCTATAAGGAATCTGAACATTTTCAAAACATGAAAGTTGTAGCCCTTTGATTCTAGTTTCCAGAATGATAAACCATTTATCATTCAGACATTTATACAAAATGTTATGATCGATTGACTGAAGCTGCTACTGCAGATTTTTGCTACAGCAGTGTGCATCGCCAGAAATTTCTGCTGCACATGGCTGACTTTGGGAGCTTATATCTCGCAATCTATAAGGAGCTGGGCGATGAGCAAAACATAAAAATTGTAATACTTTGTATCTAGTTTGCAGAACTTTAAACCGTTTGGCAGTTGGAGTTGAGTACAAGATGTTATGATTGATACACTACAAGCTATCGAGGAAGAGTTTGATGTTTTCAACATAAGCATGTAATGATCCAAAAGTCCATTTTTAGTTCTAGAGATCAAAATTCGATTTCGAGACTTTCGACATTTTGATAATGAATTATAGGAGTGATCTGGAAAGTTTGGTCTAATTTCATCAAGTCGCGATTGAGTTTTAAGCGCGAAATATGAGTTAATTGTTTAACGAGCGAAATTGGTATCACATTGAGCAAATGAGCTCCGAATTGAGTTTCGATTGAACGAATGGGTTCATAGTTTTATTTGTGACTCATAGGAATAAGAATCGTCGAATTCCGAGTTCGTATGATGGAGTTAGATCTTTTTTAGTGAAATAAAACTGTTGGTGTAAATAGTCCTGGTGTGCACCTTTAGCGACTAGATGTGACACTTTTAGCGACAGGATTGGACTTTTAGCGACCGGAATAGTGTTTTTGGGGCAGAAACTTAAGGACCAAAAATGGTCATTTCCTTCATTTCGTTTTGGAGTTTTGGAGCACGGTTCTTGGGCGATTTTGAGGATTTCTTCAAGACTTCAACTTGGGTAAGTGTCCTATATCCAAATGTGATTATATTTCATAAATCCATGGTCATATTCATCATTAAAGAGGATTTAAATGGAAGAAATCAAGATTTTTGCAAAATCTTCCAAAAATGAAAATTTAAGATTTGGAGGTCGAGTTGTTATCGGATTTTGGTAAAATTGGTATGGGTGGACTCGTAATTGAATGGGTTTTCAGATTTTGTAAGTTTCGCCGGATTCCAAGATGTGGGTCCCACGGGCAAATTTTGAGCCAATTTCGGATTTTAATGAAAATGTAATATTTTCTTATGAAAGTGATTACTATAATTTGTGTTGATTATATCGAATTAATTATGACTAGATACGAGTTGATCGGAGTCAGAAATTCGAGAAAAAAGCATAATACTTGGTTAAATTGAAGCAAGTCGAGGTAAGTGACTTGTCTAACCTTGTGTGGGGAAAATTTCCCCTAGGATTGGTATTGATGTAATTATTGAAATGTGTTGAAAGTCGTGTGCACGAGGTGACGAGTGTGTACACGGGCTAAATTGCGAAAGATTATATTTTTAAATTGTGTAGATCACTATTGCGCATTTATTAAATTATTTTATCTTGTTATATTCTTCATCATTGATCTGAGATATATACTTCAAATTTGTTTGATCTTTTCTTACTAATTGTTTTACCTGTTTAGTTGAAACTTGGTTTCTTTTATTCTGTGCATTATTTGAAGGTTGATTTTCTTTAAATTAAATATTATTAGTATGAAGTATTTGACATTTTTAAACTTGATATTAAAGCAACGTAGTAAAGATTTTGAAATATTATTTTCCTAAATTATTTACTCCTGAATATTTTTATACTCATTGTGAGGGAGCCGTGAGCTCTTTATTGTGGAAGAATATTATTGTTCAATTATTTTGACATGAGTTGTGAGCTTTTTATTGTGGAAAACTATTATTGATGATTTATTTTGGTATGAGCCGTGAGCTCTTTATTGTGGCAAACTATTATTGATGATTTATTTTGGCATGAGCCGTGAGCTCTTTATTGTGGAAAAATATTGTTGTTGAATTATTTTGGCAAGTTAAATTATTTGAGCACTTGAGGTGCAAATTGTGATATATTGTGATATTGATACGCATGCGGTGGTATAAGGTCTGGGTGTTGAAACGCATGCGGTGAGATAAGGGTGGCTTGATACGCGTGGCTAGTAGGGGAACTACTAGAAGTCATGCGGTGTGATAAGGGTGGCTAAAACGCGGGATGCTATTTCGGAAAAAATATTTTCTTTAAATAAATTGTGAAGGCTCCCGCGGTGATATAAGAAAATGAGATATTGTGAATTTATTTATGATTTGGGACTACGAGGCGGTACCTCGGGAGTGCCCTTGTTGATATTGATTTATGGCCGTAGTTGCCTTTGATTATTATTGTGATTTTCATAAAGTTGAAGGAAATTCTATTTTGATTTCCACGAGATATTATTTGCAATTATTTGGTGTCATTAAATGTGACATACTATTTGATTCATTTTCAATGTCATTTTATTTTACTACATTGATAAACATTTTACCATGCCATTATTATATTCCAGTAGGGTCTCACCTGACTTCGTCACTACTCTACAGAGGTTAGGCTTGGCACTTACTGGGTACCGCTGTGGTGTACTCATACTACGCTTCTGCACATCTTTTTGTGCAGATCCAGGTACATTTTACCAGCCTAGACGTCATTGAGTTACCTGCGCACGGAGACTTCGAGGTATATCTGCCAGCGTCCGCAGACTCCGGAGTCCCCTTCTATCATTTTATGTTACTTTCTTATATTTTATCTAGACCTTGACATATAGAGACATTGAGAATAAATTGTTAGAAGCTTGTGACTTATTTCTACCGGGATTTGGGAGTTGAAATTGTTTGAATTGTAGTTTATTTATTTCAGATATTTATTATTATTCTGCATTGATAGGCTTACCTAGTCTTAGAGACTATGTGCCATCACGACATCCTACGGAGGGAATTTGGGATCGTGACAATAAATGTCTATCAGAATATCCTAAAACGCGATGTCACAAGTGCACGAACATCTATTAAAGAGTACAATAATAATACAACATCTGTCTGGAATGTAAAATAGACAGGATAAAGTAAATAAATATGATGGAGACTTTGTGTGCCGTACGTAGCATGAAATGCAGCTCACCATAAAGTCCCTTTAGTAGTTGCGCCTATGCGCCAAGATGATCACCAAATGAACCTGTCGGATCCTTCACAATTAGTGCAGAATTGTAGTATGAGTACGTGTCGATGTGTCGATGGTGATAATAAGGCAAGAAATGTAACTAACAAAAATCCTCCAATTTCAATGATCATATAAATCCCTCAATATCATATGTTATTCCAACCAGTTAAGAAATATCAAGTGCTATCTCTAACAGATCAGGAAATATCATGTAAATACCATGTCTCAATCAAAAGGGAGATCTCATGAATATTCGGACTCCTAGCGATATTACGCACGAGTTATGCCGAGGTCGTACAGTCCGATCCAGAATAGTGTGTACACTGCCGAGAGACGACCGGAGCGAACCACAGATGCAACTCAAATATACTATCGAGGTGTTCGTTCTGATCCACATGAAGAGAAGAAACTTATCAAATTGCGGGCTACGTATCTGCAACATAAGAACAGGAGCATAAAGTAAATATGACTTTTACCAACAATGAAATATCTCGCCAAGCAAATCAAGGTAGTAAAGCTTGGTCTAACATAATCCCAAATTAAATTTTCATTATAAATTCTAGTAATTTATCTAACAGGTTGAGTTCAAATAATGCAAATATTGCATAATGAAGTCCTAAGTCTACCCGGACATAAATATGCTTTTAGCTATGTAAGAACTCTCATCACCTCGTGGGTATGTAGCACCCACAACTAGTAGCACATAATAATTTAATACCTACGAGGTAGTTTCTCCCTCACAAGGTTAGAAAAGAGACTTACCTCGCTCCGAAGTTCCATAACCGACTCAAACGCCTCTCTAACAACTCATATCGTTATTGAACAATCCAAAACTAATCGCATAACGTGCAAACCAATCAAAACGTACTCCAATACTCATAATTTAATTATTTATAATAATTTTCAATTCCGCTTGAAAAGTTAATAAAGTCAACCCTCGGGTTCACGTGTCCGGATTTCAAAAATTCTCGAAGATAACTACTACCCATAACACCATGAACTCAAATATATAATTTATTCCTAATTCCATGTCCAATTTTGTGGTCAAAATTCAAAATTACCATTTCTAGGTTTTCTTGCAAAATTCCATAATTTCTGCAAACTTTCATGTTTAAATCCATATATAATTCATATATTTAGCTCACAATGTGCAGAAATCACTCACCTCAAGATTGATGATGAAAATGGCTCCTCCAAGTCACCCAAGCAAGAGAGAAATGAGTGAAATGAGCAAAAATTCCGATTTGAGTAACATATATTCTGCCAAGCATTACCTTTCGCGATCGCAGTCTAAAGCCTTGCGATCGCGAACCAATATTATCTCTGCCGCCAAAAATGGCCTACGCAATCGCTTCTCAGACCTCGCAATCGCGAAGCACGACCAATCCACCAACTGCGAACGCAGGACAACTTCGAGTTCGCGAAGACCAGCTCCATCAGCCCCCTGCTTCAACACTACGCAAACGTGTACCTCCACTCGTGAACGTGTACCTCTAGCCCAGGAAACGACGTGATCGCGTATCTTTGCTCTCGAACGTGAAGAACAAATGACCATCACCTCCAGCTTACCTTTCACGATCATGTCTCCTACTTCGCGATCGCGAAGCATGCCAAAGACACAAGAAACCAGCAGCTGTAAAACAAGGGAAAATGGTCCTAAACCATCTCGAAACACACCCGAGGCCCCAGGACCTCCTCCAATTATGCCAACAAGTTCCAATACCTTGTGCAAACTTATCCAAAGGCCAGAAACACCATGAATAACATCAAAACCACGAATCGACGATCGAAATCCTTCTTTTAGCTTTCAAACTTCGCCGAACGCGTCCGAAACACACTTAAACATTCCGAAATGATGCTAAGTTTTACGTACAAGTTATAAATCACAATACGAACCTATTCCAAGGCTCGAAATTCCAAACGGACATCGATAACACCAAAGTCCTTCAAACCAAACATAGAAAATTCTAAAACCTTCAAAATGCCAACTTTTCACATTAAGCGCTGAAACGCTCCCAGACCATCCAATATTCAACCTGAACATACGCCCAAGTCCAAAATCATCACACGAACCTATTGGAACCTTCAAATCCAGATTTTACTCAAAAGTCAAACCTTAGTCAACTCTTCCAACTTAAAACTTTTGAATTGAGAATTATTCTTTCAAATCAATTTCGAACTTCTCAAAAATCGAAACCAACCACATGTGCATGTCATAATACATAAAGTGAAGCTACCCAAGGCCTCAAACCGCCGAACGACACGCTAGATCTCAAAACGATCGATCGGGTCGTTACAAAAGTAGTAAAATTAACAATCTTAGGATTAATTCAACATACCAAATAATCAATAACAAATAATACTAGGATAACTAATCCCAATATAACTAGTTTCAGCATAACGTTTTTTTCAAATCAAACAACCCCGAAGTGATTACTAGCCTTATATTCAATATCTACTTGCCTTTCAGTAACAACCATGAAGACTCCTTCTGGAAGGAAACTAATGATAGATCATTTTCCGCCAAAACAGCTTATCAACTGTTTCTTGCTCATTTTACTAATAATCCAGACACCCCAACCATTTGAGCACACCTGGTTTAGAAACAAATTATTATCTTGATATTAAATGCTTTTCTTTGGCTGACTACCCATTGTAGACTCTATCCCCTACTGCTGGCTACTCCTCCATAGGAATATTATAAATTTGACCTATGTCCTCTGTAACTTCATTGAAGCCTTAGAATATATCTTTTTCCAAGGCCAACTATATACACAGCCCCTTAAAGTTAGGTTCAAATTTCATTTAAGACATTTCAAGCGAGGCTCGTACCTAGGTCAAAATTGTATCTATTGAACACAATCTGTTGACATGGCTTAGTGTGTGCATCACACACCCTTATGAGAGCGTGAAAAGAAAAGGTAATTTTTTTAGTTTTAATTTTTCTCTTCTCTTCTTCACACCATAACCGCCTTCATTCCCATTGGTTCACCACTATCAGAGCTACTTTAAACGATTATATTAGTGATCAAACATTAGACAACTAATAATGCATCATAAGAATCATGTCACCAAAAATTTCACATAGCACTAAAAGGAATGAAAGAACAAAGAAACAGTTAGGCCCTTTGGCATAGCGATTGCTTTCAACAATGAATCGAGAATCTGTGAATTGATACACGGACGGAGACAAACTATTCAGCAGTTATGAGTTGGGGTCGGACCGACGGACGGAGATCTCGAACAGAATCGTCGCCTTAAACCTTGAACCCAATTCAGAAATCTCAACTAAACTCTATCATGAAGAAAATCTGTGAACGGAGAGTGAGAGGTAATAAAGGTGCAGAGATGGTGGATTTTAGGCGGAGGAAGGTGGAGATGAATGAATGGGGAAAATCTGTGATTCGAAGAGTGTGTGTGGAGTCTATTTCTTTGTGTGAGGTATGAGTGAAATTTATGTGCAGGTGCTGGTGCAAATTTGACGCAGTGAGTAAATTTTCTGTGTACGATATTTGAGTGGAGGAAGGTTATTCGAATTGTATGATTTGGGGGGACGACGGGGGCAGTTGCCGGCAGACATGGGGCTTTTTCATTCTTTCTTTTTCCAGATTTTGACTCTTTCTCCTTGTTGACATGTCTTTTTCCTATTAGTCTTGTTTTCCAAGTATGTAGCAAGTAATTTCACGCTCCAGACATGATTTAGGATTATTAAGTTTGTGCTCAATAGATACACTTTTGGTAAAGTTGGAGTGCGTAACTGTTACTTGCCTTAGTCAAATTGTGTAAATGAAAATTGAAGTAAAATTAAAGGGCAGACGTCTATGTATTTGGCATTTTTCTAATGTCCAAAGACAATGCCTATATAGAGCACTATTAATATACCAACGCCTACCAACAACCATTTCTCCTGGATCAAAGATATCTGTACATCCACATATTATCTCCTTTCCCAATCTAACATGTCAATTATTCCAATATCCATCCTTAGGAATATTTATTTAGATTAATAGGAATCAAAACCACTTTTACAATACTTTTCTATTATTTTCTCACAAGCTTCAAAATTTGACTACCTCACTAACCAATCTGGGCAGGCCAAAGAGAACCCCCCACCACTAAACATCTTCAAGTTAAATATTGAGGCTCCAGTTGTCCACGCGAAACTTCTGTCCATGTTTAAGAGACTAGAACTTGCATTCACAAAGAATATATTTCTATTGGTGGTGAAAACAGATTGCTAGGTATTACTTAATTCAACATATTATACCTGTGCTTTGCATGACACTGTTCTAAATAAATAACTTTGTATTAGCACAGGAAAAAATATAAGCATAAAGAATAATCCACACCATATTAGATCTTTATTTGTTACAAGTATGTAATTTAAGTAAATTGTTCATCTCTCCAGGTTCAAGAGATATTAAATTATTTTGAATTTAACTAACGAATAACAATTAATTTTTTTTTTTTTATCATTTTAATAATTTGTTGCATTTATTTTAACGTCAACTATTATTTTACTTAACTTGTTCTTCTTATACTAACTAAATTGTCCCCTAAAACTACTTATTTTTAAAATATTTATTTTAGAAAGTTGAGGTGCTTAGTAAAGCTTTTAGAAAAAAAATACGTGTTTTTGAGTGGTAGAAGAAATTGTATTTGAAAAGTTTTAAAAAAGTAATTTTCTTCCCATAAGTATATTTTGAAACCTTAGTCAACTAGAAATTGTTGTTCTATTATTTTTTTAAAAATCAAATTGATTTACCAAATATAAATTGTTACTCTCCAAAAGTACTTTTTCACTTTTGATTAATGTTTTTTTAAAAGTAAGCATATCTTTGAACATAGCCAAACAGGCTATTAGTCAACCTAGTAAGACAACAAATTATGCCGGATGGATTATTTTAGGACCATCATTTAAATTTTGACCCTGTTAAAAAATATTGTTGGCTCAAGTGAAGTTTGTTTTGATGATTGACAAATGAACTCAAGCATGAACCAGGTCCATACAAAGTATACACAGACACGGGCAGATTCAAGCACAAGGCATGCACATGAAGGAGATAAGCTTAAGTGGTTATATCTAATATCTCCTGAACGAAAAGGTTGCATAAGTGATAAGGAGAAGTACTCCATACTCGAAGAGAACTCTATCCTAGATCAGGGAGGAGTTAGAAGTTGAAAATAACTAGAACTCTTCCACCAAGGAAGAGTAAAGCATTAGAACTCTAATTATTTCCTATTCTACCAACTCTATATATTGCAGGATATTCTCATTTTACAGGTACGCACAAACGCTTATGTTAAACGTGAGTCGAGAGCAAAATAGCAAGGCATTTTGTAAGCAATTCTTGTGTGATTCAAGTGTGTGATCCTGAAGCTACATGAACCAGATAGAAGAATCAGTTTCAAGTGTCTGTTTTTTATTCTAGTTTCATTGTAGTAGGACTTTTGAGTTATACCTTTCTACTTTATCTAGAAGCAATTGTACTAGGTACTTTGAGTGTTGTGTTCAAGTTAGAGTTAACTTAAAGTTGTCATAACAGCTAGAGGCAGGTTGCCACAAAGGGTTATAGGTAATCCTTAGGTTTACAAAGAGTTTTGTAAATGCTGTTTTTGGCTCGGTGATTTAGTGAAATATTGGAAAAACTCCCACTGGTAGTAGGTCGTGATTTTTTTACCTTTTAAGTCAGTTATTTTCCATGTAAAAATACTTGTGTTCTTTACTTTTCGCATTTATTATTCTGCAACAACAGTATATAGAACACATAGGAGAACCAGGTTCTTCTATAATCTGTATACGCGAAAATATGGACATCACACAACTCCCCTCCCCCCCCTCCCCCCTTCTTGTGTGATATTGAAGTACAATACATCAATTGGTATCAGAGCTGGTTATCCTTGAAGAGGCTAACACATTAGGAGAAGATCAAGATGAGTGCACCACCTGGAAACTGGGAAGGACAATCCACTACTAGGCCACCACTCTTTAATGGCCAATACTACTCTTGGTGGAAGAACATAATGCGAGATCACATTCACAGAGAGGACTATGAGCTGTTGGACATTGTCACTGATGGTCCACTGGCTACATTAAAGAAAAATGCTGAAGGAGTAGATGTGCCAAAGACAAGAGTGGATTGCACTGCTAAGGACTAGAAGAAATGGGAGAAGAGTGCTAAAGCCAAGAAATGGCTTGTTTGTGGGTTTGGTCCAGATGAGTACAGCAGAATCCAAGGTACTGCAACTGCTAAGCAAATTTGGGACACACTACAGGTGGCTCATGAAGGAACAACTCAAGTGAAGAGATCTAGAGGAACTCTACTGTACTCTCAGTATGAGAACTTTGCTATGAAGGATGGAAAGACCATACAAGAGATGTACACAAGGTACACTACACTGACAAATGAACTAATATCTCTTGGAAGGATTATTCCTGATAAACAGAGGGTTGAGAAGATACTTACTAGGGTATTTCCAATCACTTGGGAAAGCAAGATCACTGCCATCCAAGGATCAAAGAACATTGCTACTCTCCCACTAGATGAATTGATTGAAAATCTCACTGCCTATGAACTTAGGAGACAAACCATGAAGATGAATGTAGCTAAGAAGGACAGAAGCTTGGCACTCAAAATCACTGAAGGTTCTAATCTGGAAGATGATGAAAAGGCTATGATCACCAAAGACTTCAAGAAGTGCATGAGGAGAGGAAAGGGTTCGTCAAGAAGTGGAAGCTACAGCAAGGCAAAAGCTCCAGACAAGCAAACCAATGATGGTTGTGGCAAGCGTGGAAAGCCTGATCATCACATCAAAAATTATCCTTTGTGGGAGATTGAATGGAAGAAGGAAAGAGCTGAATGAAGGAACATGAAGAAGGAACAGGTTCAACCCAAGAAAAGCAGCAACAAAGGATCAACCAAGGCTATGGTCGCTGCTTGGGGAGCAATATCAGATGATGATGATGATGATGATGATGATGATGATGAAGATGAACGAGCACTTATGGCCATTGGAGAATCTGATGAAGAAACTAAGGTAAGTGTCTTTCATCTCAAAGACAAGATTAAATTTTTGTCTAAAGAAAGGCTATCTGAGTTACTACTAGAGCTAATTGATGAATCTGAGGATGTATATAACGAAAAGGAACAGTTGTTTAAAGAACGTGTGATTTTGAAGGCTAAGTGCAAAAATATGGAACTTAGGGTTAGTGAAACTATAAGTGAAAATACTGTGTTGAAGAACCAGGTTCATACACTTGACTCAACTGTCTTAGAGCTTAGATCTGAGAATCTAAAATTGAAATGAGGAATGGGGAAAAAGACAGATGATCACACACAACTCACTTTAGAAGAAAATATAGGAAAAATAAAAGATGAGTTGTATAAAAGGGATGAGCAGGAGAGAATCCTAAAGGAGGATCTAAGCAAGGTCAAGCATGAGCTAGACAGAACTTGTAAATGGAACAGGTCCTCTGATGCACTTTCATGGCTACAAGAACACCATAGTAGCAACAGAAGAGGACTTGGCTTTGGGAACCCTGCACCTAAGTGGGATCCCAAAAGCAAGTATCTTACACTTCCTAAGAACAAGATTTGCACACATTGTAGTAACACTGGTCACTAAAAAAGCGAATGCACTGCAAAAGAGAAGGCAAGTCAAAAGAGCAAAGATTTTGTTCAAGGGAAAATAGGCTGCCAAGTTGGGCTTTGATTCACCATTTTTCCTATAGAAGGGGACCCAAACTAGTTTGGGTTCCTAAATCTAGCCCCTGATTTCCTTTTGCAAGTCCAGGTGAAGAGAGGCAGCCAAATATGATACATGGATAGTGGCTGCTCAAAGCATATGACAGGAAGCAAGAACCAATTCCTTTCACTTGAGGACCTTAAAGGAGGTAATGTCTCCTTTGGAAATGGGAAGAAATGTGAGATCATTGGGGTTGGAAAGGTAGATAAGACTGATTCTCACTCTATTGAGAATGTCTACTTGATAGATGGACTGAAGTACAGTCTAATAAGTATATCACAACTGTGTGATAGAGGTAATATGGTAGCATTCACCTCTACAAAATACTTTGTGATTAATCTTACCACTGACAAGATAGTTTTGCAGGGAAAAAGAGTGAACAACATATATGTTGTGGATCTATCCACACTTTCAGATAATGAACTCACTTGTTTAATTGTGTTGGATAATGATCCCCTCCTTTGGCACAAGAGACTTGAACATGCCAGCCTAATTCAACTCAACAAACTAGTCTCCAAGGACTTGGTGATAGGGCTGCCTAACATTAAGTTCAAGGAAGATAAAATTTGTGAGGCTTGTGCAATGGCAAAGCAAGTAAGATCCTCTTTCAAAAGCAAGAAAATAGTAAGCACCACCAGGACGATGGAACTAGTCCATATGGATCTTTGTAGACCAATGAGAACATTGAGCAGAAGTGGGAAGAAATATGTTATGGTGCTTGTTGATGATTACTCTAGGTTTACTTGGACATTGTTTTTAACATCTAAAGATGAAACATTTGACATGTTCACTTCTTTTGTTAGAAAAACTCAGAAACAACTAGGTAATCAACTTGCATCAATTAGCTCTGATCATGGTACTGAATTTGAGAATGCTAAATTTGTTGGATTTTGTGATAAACATGGCATAAATCATAATTTTTCTGCTCCTGGGACTCCACAACAAAATGAGTAGTTGAAAGAAAGAATAGGACATTGGAAGAAATGGCTAGGACTATGCTTCTTTCTAGTAAACTGCCCTATAGTTTCTGGGCAGAAGCTTTGAACACTGCATGCTACATCATAAATAGGTGCATGACTAGATCTCTTGTTGAGAAGACTCCATATGAGTTACTTAAAGGGAGAAAGCCAAATATATCCCATCTTAGGGCATTTGGATGCAAGTGCTTTGTGCACAATAATGGCAAAGACTCCCTAGGTAAGTTTGATCCCATAAGTGATGAGGGAGTATTCTTGGGATATTCTTTATATAGTAAAGCTTATAAGATTTATAACAAAAGAACTATGTGTGTAGAAGAAAGTGTACATGTGGTTTTTGACGAAACTAACATTCCTTCTGAGAGGCAGGAACATGATGATGAAGCAATTGGGCTGGTAAGAAACTCAAATGAAACCACATCCCAAACTAAAGCTGCACCAGAGGAAGGAACAGGTGATGGAACAGGTCCTTCCACCCAGGGCAACCTGACAAGGGGAACTGAACAAAGAGGAACTGATCCTCAAACCTCGAGGGAACCTGTCCATGAACATGTTCCTCAGCAACAAAATATTGAAGGAACATCTAGGGTAAACTAGATGGTTGTGAAACCTTACAAGTATCAAATTCTCATCCCATTGAGAACATAATTACTGATCCAACCTCTGGAATCAAAACCAGATCTTCTTTGAAGAATCTTTGTGCTTTTGATGCCCTTTATCTCTTATTGAACCTAAAAATGTTGCTGAGGCTTTGCAGGATGCAGACTGGGTGAATGCAATGCAAGGTGAACTCAACTAATTTGAAAGAAGCCAAGTTTGGAATCTAGTACCAAGACCTAAGGACAAATCAGTAATTGGCACAAAATGGGTTTTCAGAAACAAACTTGACGAAGATGGAACATTTATAAGGAACAAGGGAAGATTGGTGGTTTAAGGATATAGTCAGTAGGAGGGCATAGACTATGATGAGACTTTTGCTCCAGTTGCAAGATTGGAAGCAATTAGACTCCTTATAGCCTTTTCTGCTTACATGGAATTCACTCTCCATCATATGGATATCAAGAGTGCCTTCCTCAATGGCTATCTAAAGGAGGAAGTGTTTGTCAAGTAACATCTGGGCTTTGAAAGCAAGGAATGTCCTGATCATGTGTACAAGCTTGATAAGGCACTTTATGGGCTCAAGTAGGCTCCAAGAGCATAGTATGAAAGATTATCAAAATTCTTGCTTGAGCATGGCTATAAGAGAGGTAAAATTGACAATACTTTATTCTTGAAAGAAAAAGGTAAAGATCTCTTGGTCGTTCAGATATATGTCGATGATATAATCTTTGGAGCAACTACTGATAAATTAAGTAAAGAATTTGCTAAACTAATGGGGAGTGAATTTGAAATGAGTATGATGTAAAATAGCTGCATAAAAGGTTTAAAATGGAAGATTCCAAAGAAATTGACACTCCTATAACAACAGCCAAAAAATTGGATGTAGATGAACCTGGTTCATCTGTTGATCAGAAGTTGTATAGGGGAATGATTGGCTCTTTGTTATATTTCACTGCTAGTAGACCTGACATTATTTTTAGTTTAGGCCTTTGTGCTAGATTTCAGGCAAATCCCTACTGTCAAAAGGATCTTGTGATACCTAAAAGGCACCACTGACATTTGTCTATGGTATCCAAAAGGTAGTAATTTCAACTTAGTGGGATATGCTGATGCTGATTATGCAGGTTTTCTTGTGGATAGAAAGAGCACATCAGGCATGGCACATTTTCTTGGCTCATGTCTTGTGTCTTGAGCCATCAAAAAGTAAAATTTTTAGGCCTTATCTACTGCTGAAGCTGAGTATGTTGCTGCCGCCTCGTGTTGTGCTCAATTGTTGTGGATCAAACAGCAATTAATAGATTTTGAAATTGATATAGGTTGTATCCCCATCTTTTGTGATAACACTAGTACAATTAGTATGACCAAGAACCCGGTTCATCACAAAAGAACTAAGCACATAGATGTTAGACATCACTTTTTGAGGGACAACTATGAAAAGGGTTTGATCACTGTGAAATTTTGTGTTACTGACAAGCAAATAGCTGACATCTTCACAAAAGCTCTAAGTAGAGATCACTTTGAAAGGAACGGGTTAGAATTAGGAATGATTAAGATCACCTAAAAGGAACCAGTTCTAACTCAAATAATTGGTTAGATAATTTGTGAATTTTGTACATAATTAGATTAGATTTTGCTTAGTCTCATACTTTTACTAGTATACTCTTCTACCATGTGCTAAAATGTCTCATTAATATCTAATGATATTATCTTTATTCTCTTGGGAAATTCAGACTTACACAAGAGATTTCTCATTGAAGAACCTGGTTCATCAAGATTACTTGGTACGTACTCACCACTCTGCATATTTTGAAGTAATTATATTTGGATTATGATCAAAAGGATAGTCCCATTTAATCCTAACTTCCATTGAGCTTATCCGTTACAAAATGAACCAGTTTCACCCAAAGAGAGTCCCAAAACGTAATAAGTGCCTAGATTCTAGGGAGAGTCTTCAACGTCTTTTCAAACTGACACCCAGTTTGATTAGACTTCTGAGCTTCTGGAAAAGCTGTCGTTACCCAATTAAGCTCTCCCTCTTTAAATTTGATTTGGACTTACCCATTTCTCCACTTCTAAACTACTCTGCCATCAAACAACTCTCACAATCATCTCTCGTCTTTTCTAAAACACTCATACAAACACAACAATGGCAAACCCTTCTGAGAATCCCTCATCAGCACCCAAGGAAACTACATCCACACTATCTATCACACCTTCACCTACACCCACCTCTAAGAAAGGAAGGTTCAAGATAATTGCTCGTAAGGTAGTCACTGGAGGAGAAAAAATCAAGAAAATCAATGAGCAGCTAAAAGCAAGTCGGGAAGAAGAATCCTAGAAATTTGAAGAATCATTTATGTCTGCAACCGAGGGGAAAGAAATTGTTTCATCTGAAACAGAGCAGGTACCATCTGGTCCAAAAATTACATCTAAGACAATCTCTAAGGTTGCTGAAAATCTAGAAAATAGGTTTGTTTTGGTAGGAACTATGGCTTGGGTTAAAACAGCTGAATCTGGAAAACTGGGTGGTAAAAATAAAAAGAAAAAAGAAAAAGAGAGTGAGGGTGCCCAAGGTGATGTGAAGGGAATGGGAAAAGGAGTGGCTGAATCTTCACCCACTCTTGTTGGTCTAACTGAAGAAACAGGAGCTATGGTAGTGTCGAGTGAGGAATCTGCTGATGAGGAAGAAAGTTTGAGAGGAAAAGGGGGTAGTGGGTGTGGAGAAACTGTTGAGGGGTTGGTTAGGCTAGGGGAAAATGTTCAAGAACTTGTTCCATCGATGAAGGAACCCCTCGAACACCTATTGAAATGAGTGTCTAACAGTTACAATCCTAAACGGAAGAAGAGTTCAGGAGTTAAAATCCCTAGAACTGCTAGGGCAAACAAAAATAGAAAGGCTTCCTCTTCTATCCCTATAGAGACTCCTCATACAAGAGGAAGAGCTACAAGGAGTTAGAAGAAGCAGAGTGAGGCAGAACTGGTAAAAGCCCTAGAAGAGAGTAAACGAAAAGTTGTTGCAAAGGGATTGAGCCTGTTGAGGACGTTGAACTTGAGGAGATAGACCTGGTTCTTAGTGATGAAGATAAGGTAGAAGAGGAAGAGGTTGCGACTCCAAAGACAAAGAAAAGAAAGACTTTCAAAAAGAAGTCCCCTTCAAAGACAAAGTCTGCAGAACCTTCTACCTTGGCAAAAAGAACCAGGTCTGTCGTGAAATCTAGAAAAGTGAAGGTGGAGGAAGAAGAGAGTGAAGAAGAAGAAGAAGAAGAAGAATAAGAAGAAGAAGAAGAAGAAGAAGAAGAAGAAGAAGAAACCAATGAAGAAAAGGACAAGAAGGACAAGTTTGAAACAAGAACCATCTTGAAGGGTAGACTTCTCAGGGACTTGGAGGAGGAAGACATGGCCATGCTGCTGCAAAAACTCCAACTGCAGGGTTGGAAGGACATGGTCCTTCAGATGGATGGAAGGCTTGCCAGGGCTGAGATTGTAGAGTTCATGGCAAATTGCGAGATCAAAAATGGAATAGTCACCGGTGTGGTGAAGGGAGTGACTGTGATCCTCAATGACAAAGAATTAGGAGAGATTCTGGGTGTACCTGCTGAAGGGTACAATGATTACAAAAAGCTTAAATGGCCAAGCCTATAGAACCTCCCTACCTCCCTTGTCATTACAAGGAAGTTTGCTAACAATGAGTTAGAGCTAGAGGCCAAGGTTATGTACAAAAGTTAGATGAAGCCACCCCGTAAAGTGTTGTTTGAATTTGTTAACAAGGTTGTGCTGCCCAGGCAGGAAAGAAGGCATATTGCCATATTCATGGACCTGGGTTTATCATCCAGCTTCTTGATATGGTTCTAACTGGCACCAAAACTCATGACATACCCTATGGTTTCATTATCACAATTATACTTGCTCACTTCAAGGTACTCCTCAAGAAATGCGAAGTTGGTAATACAAGGATCACTTTGTGGAAAACACTTTGATTGCATGTGACTATGAAGTCCACACTACTCCCAAAGAACTTGGTTTATCCAAGAAGGTACCTGTGAACAGTAAAGTGCGAGCCTTGGTACAAGAGAGTGGGGCTAAGGATACTGAGATTGAGAGGCTGAAGAAGAGGCTGGCTGAAGTAGAAACTGAGAGGGATGCTCTCAGGGCTGAGCTTGCAAAGGTGAAGAAGAAGAATGAAGGCATTCTTCATGATATGTTAAATCTACTTCAGGCCAGAAACCAAGAACCTGGTAATTCCCAGTTTTGAAACCTTCCTAGCCTAGTTAGACAAACCAGTGACCCGGATGGGATTTCTTTTTGTTTTTTTTGCTCATGATCCAGTATCTTTATTCTTCTTTATGTTGTGTGGATGACTAGTATCAATGTTAATCAATTATTTATGTGCTCTAACTGTTTGTTGATGCTTCTTATATAGTTAATATCATTAGATTAATATATGATGCTTGACTCCGTGATTGCATTTGAAGTAGCACCAGTGGCCATGAGTAATATCAATTAAAATGTGGTTATCTAACATAATTATGCAACTTTTCAATGATGCCAAAGGGGGGAAGATAGGTTGTGCTTTTTACTTTAGATTGTTCTGTTTATAACCTAATGAACTTGGTCCTTGATGATTTGCGACTTTAAAATGGAAAGTGTTCTAACATTGTGTTGATGTTGAGCCGAGTTGAAACAGGGCTTATGCTTTTGAAAAGCACAGAGTTTGTCATCATCAAAAAGGGGAATTTGTTGGTCCAAGTGAAGTTTGTTTTGATGATTGATAAAGGAACTCAAGCATGAACCAGGTCCATACATAGCGTACACAGACACGGGCTGATTCAAGCACAAGGCATGCATGTGAAGGAGATAAGCTTACGTAGTTATATCCGATATCTCCTGAATGGAAAGGTTGCATAAGTGATGAGGAGAAGGACTCTTTACTCGAAGAGAACTTTATCCTAGATAAGGGAGGAGTTAGAAGTTGAAGATAACAAGAACTCTTCCACCAAGGAAGAGTAAAGCATTAGAACTCTAGTTATTTCCTATTCTACCAACTCTATATATTGCAGGATGTTCTCATTTTACGGGTACGCACAAACGCTTAAGTTAAACGTGAGTTGAGAGCAAAATAGCAAGGCATTTTGCAAGCAATTCTTGTGTGATTCAAGTGTGCGAACCTAAAGCTACATGAACCAGATAGAAGAACCAGTTCCAAGTGTCTGTTTTTTATCTAGTTTTATTGTAGTAGGGCTTTTGAGTTGTACCTTTCAACTTTATCTAGAAGCAATTGTACTAGGTATTCTGAGTGTTGTATTCAAGTTAGAGTTAACTTGAAGTTGTCGCAACAGCTAGAGGTTGGTTTCCACAAAGGGTCAGAGGTAATCCTTAGGTTTACAAAGAGTTTTGTAAATGTTGTTTTTGGCTCAGTGATTCAATGAATTGTTAGGAAAAATCCTACTGGGTAGTAGGTCGTGGTTTTTTCACCTTTTGAGCCAGGTGTTTTCCACGTAAAAATATTTGTGTTCTTTACTTTCCGCATTTATTATTCCGCAACAATAGTATAAGGAACACATACAAGAACTACGTTCTTCTATAATCTGTATACGCGAAAAATTAGACACCATACAAATCACTTCTCTTGTGTGGTATTGAAGTACAATACATCAATAAATAGTAAATCCAGCTAACTATTTATGTAAAGATCCCATAAATCTTTAAATGTTGAAACATCAGTTACAATGCGCCACTGATAGATGTGGATCTTAAAGCAAGTTCTATATGCTTGGTCATGTTTTCATAAAACTTTAAGCATTAACCTCGGTCTAAATCACCATGGCCTTCTACAAAATTAAACTTTTGGACAATTCTTTGAAAAGGGAATTTCGGAGAAAAAGTTTGTGACAGAAAATAACGTCTTTTCGACAGTAGTGATTTTTTTTTTGTGTGTGGTTGCCTAATTGTTTGTAAATCAAAAAGATATTTTGTCAAAATTTTCCTGAACTTTTCCACCCAAAAAACTTTCTCAAGTATTGTTTTTCAATTCTAAATCCAATTTTCTATTCAGTTTTATCCTTTTGCTTTCTCTTTCGATTCCACCAAGGGAAAATGACTAAAGTGCATGTAATATGAATCAGATACGAAATATCTTATCCGAAGAGATAAATGCAGAAAAGTTCCTGAGGTTTTAATTTTTAATACATAAACTTTCTGTAATTATCTTTGGTGTGATTTTATAACTCTCGTATAAGCTTAGATGACAAATAATTAGATTTTTTCTGTCCCAAAAATACAGTGAAACTCGTAATATAAGAGTCAATGCATTTAACTTTTAGGGTGAATATGGATAATAGTTTCTTAATTCCCCTTTCATAAATAAGAACTTACAAATATAAAAACTGCATAAGAAGCTTGACTATAAATCACAACATCTAATAACAAAAATATTTGAAGACTTGTATTTGAATAAAATATTATTTTATTATCTGGATAATAATAGTACTATTCTTTTAGAGGCTGGTGGAACAATACTTACTTTTCATTGTACCAAAAGTATAAGTTAGTCGTAGGTGGAGGCTAGGCCAGACGGAGGAGAAACTTTACTCCATACTTTAGTAATGACAAATTTGGTAAGAAAGGAAAATATTTTTCACTTTTTCTATGTTTGAAAGGCTTAAATATTTGCTTTGTAATAAAAAAGGTATGAAAGAATCAAATTAGTTTGTTACTCCATGAAGTGATACATATATGCATGTACATAGGATCCTAAGCAAAGAATTAAAAGGAAAATCCTAAAGATCTGCTATCAAATCTCAATACGTATTCCATCTGTGTATAGTATAAGGAATCTGTCCATATTCATTTTTTATGTCTACATTCATTCTTTAACACTCCCCCTCAAGTTGAAGCATAGATATTGATCATGCCTAGTTTGTTGTAAAGATAATTAACTTGAGTTCCATGTAACGCCTTTGTGAACAAATCTGCCAATTGCTCTCCTGTCTTCACATAACTTGTGAAAATCAAGGTTTTCTGAATCTTCTCACGAATAAAATGAATACACTAAATTTGAAGCGATATGAGGAGCGACTTGATTATCACGCCAAAGTTATGTTGGTGTAGTATGCTTTATCCCAATTTCAGTGAGAAGGTTATGTATCTACATAATCTCACATGTAGTGTGTGTCATAGCGCTATACTTGGATTTTGCATTTAATCGATATACAATATTTTATTTCTTACTTCTCCATGATACTAGGTTTCCACCCACAAAGATATAATAGCCAGTAGTAGACCTTTTATCAGTTTTCGATCCAGCCCAATTTGCATATGCAAAATACTCAATGTAAGAATGCCCATGATTGTTGTATAATATGCCAAGTCTATGGGCTCCTTTTAAATAACATAGAATTTGTTCCAGCACAGTCCAATATTTGATCGTAGGAGCGAAAATAAGCTGGGTAACAATAGTTACATCAAAAGCAATACCCGAACGAGTTACAGTAAGATCGTTTAACTTACCAACTAATCTCCTATATTTATCTGGATCGTCAAAAGAACCACCATCATCTTTCATCAAAGGCGCATTTGGAACCATTGGGCTATTACAAGGCTTGGTTGCTAACTTCACACTTTCTACAAGCAGGTCAAGAATATACTTCTTTTGAGACAGAAAAATTTTCTTCTTGCTTCTATTTACTTTTACTCCGAAGAAGTTTTTAACGAGTCCAAGTCCTTTGTGTGAAATTTAGTATGCAGAAAGGACTTAAGAGAGGAAACTCCATCAAAATCGCTTTCTATAATAACAATATCATCGACATATACAATAAGGAGGATAGTACCAACCGTCGACTGCCTATACATGATTGAGTGATCCCATCTACTTTTTTCAACTCGAACACCTAAACTACCTCACTAAACTTGCCAAATCAAGCTCGAGGACTCTACTTCAAGCCATACAAGAATTTTTTCAAATGACATACTTTCACATACTCCCCATGAGCAATAAAATTATGTGGTTTCTTGTATACTTCTTCATGGAGATCACCATGAAAGAATACATTTCTGATTTCCAAATGATGCAAAGGTCAATTCTCAGAAGCAGCTAGAGAAATAAATAAGTAGACAGAAGTGATTTTAGCAACCGGAGAGGAGGTGTCTGAATAATTCACCCCATACGTCTGGGCATATCCTGTAGCAATAAGTCTGGCTTTGAGTCTTGCCACAGAACCATCTAGATTAACTTTAACTGCAAAGACTCACTTAAATCCTTCTGATTTATTTTCTTTCGGTAAATAAACTAGATCCCAAGTGTTATTTTCATCTAAAGAATGTATCTTCTCAAGCATTGCATCATACCATCTAGGGTAATTCAAAGCATTTTTGACTGTTTTAGGGATGGAGATGGAGTCTAAGAAGAAATCATAAAAACTAGATACAAAGGATAAGCGGACATAAAAAATATTTGCACCGGAATACGTGGAATTTCAGTGACGTATACCTTTGCGAAGGGCAATAGGAAGGTCAAGATTGTCTGAAGGATCAGGCAGAGGAGGATCTGATGATGAAGCAACTGGTGTAGGACATGTATCATTGATCTCTCGTCTCCTAGAGTACACTTTAACAATTAGAGGTATTGTTGGCACAGATTAAGCAGTTTTAGAAGGCACAATGTACGTTTGATGCTCAATAGAAGAACCGGGAAATGCAAGAGAAACATCACCTGATTGTTCTTCCTTCCCCTGACTTGTAAAAATATGAGGTGTATAGAAAAATGGTGTAATCTCCGAGAATGCCACATCAGTTGATACTAGATATTTTTCAAGGTCAGTAGAGTAGCAACATATTCCTTCTGAAGTCGAGAATATCCCAAGAAAACACATTTCAAGGCCTTGAAATCCAACTTGGTAATGAATTGTCGAATATCTCGAACATAACATGTTCTTACAAATACCTTTTGTTCTACAAGAAATAATGACTTGTTCAGGAAGAGAACACTACAAGGTATACCACCACTAAGTAAAATAGATGGAATACGATTAATCAAGAAATAAGCTGTAGAGACTGCATCTGCCAAAATTATTTAGGGACCTTCATTTAGAATAAAAGTGCCCGAGCTATCTCAAGTAGATGGATATTCTTTCACTCATCAACTCCATTTTGAGAAGGTGTATCAATACATGAAGACTGATGGAGAATACCATGTTGTCTTATATAAGACTGAAATGATTCTGACATATGCTCTTTTAGCATTATCACTCCTTAGTGTGCGTACAATAGTATGAAATTGAGTCTTAATTTCAGCACAAAAAGTAAAAAAGTGAGAAACACTTCGGATCGATTTTTCATAAAATAAATCCAAGTCATCCGAGAAAAACCATCCACGAAAGTAACAAAATATTTAAGCCCAAATTTAGACACAACTAGACATGGTCCCCATACATCATAAACTAACTCAAAAGTAGACTCCACTTGTTTATTAACTTTAGGACCTAACGAGCTACGATGATGTTTTGCAAACTGACATAACTCACACTCCAACAAAGAAACACTATGGAACTGGAATAAAGCTTCTTCAAAATAGACAAAGAATGATGTCTCAACCGAGAATGTGCTTCAAATAGAGACACGATATTAGAGAAGGCAATAGAACGAAACACCCTTTCATCAAGGATGTAGAGATTATAAAATACATGTCCTTTACCAATAATCTATTTCGTCACAAGATCCTGAAACAAATAATGATTAGGGAAAAATAAGAGACAACAATTTAGATATTTGGTAAGTCTACTCACAAAGATTAATTTAAAAGAAAATTTTGATATACTTAACACAAATGACAGAGTAATAGAGGGGTTTAGTTTAACTGTTCCAGATCCCATAGCATTGTAGGTTGACCCATTAGCTATGGTTAAAAGAGATGGTGATTTGTGGGGGCGAAAGCTGGCAAAGGTACTAGGATTACCTGTCATGTGATTCGTGGGATCAGAATTAATTACCCATTTGTTTGTGGAAGATACAAGACATGTTTTACCTGATTCACCAGCAACAACTGAAGTGGGTTTCTTTAGTGATTCCTGAAATTGAGAATATTTAGCTAATTCCTCAATCGAGACAAGAACTATTCTATCAGAAGATGGGCTAGGAGCAGCTGCAACATTAGCTATTGATCGAGTTCCATTTTGATTCAATTTTATAAATTTTTTTACAATTATACTACCAATGGTCTGGCTCATGGAAATAATGACACACATCTTTATCGGATTTTGCAGTTTTATTTCTTCTTCCCTTGAAATCAGATCTTCTTCTTAGATCATTTCCTCCTTCTTTAGCAACAAGGACATTCTGTAGAACGGATGACATATTATCTGTGTATAGTACCCTACGAAAGACATACTTAAGAGATGAAATTTTAGAGCTAGACAATATGTGAGATTTAGTTATCTCAAATTCAGAAGGGGACCAACTAAAAAACTTATTATAGCCATTTATTCTCTCTGAGTCTGTTTCGCCTTAATATTAGTATTGAATGACAAAAGCATATTTAATTCCTCAGAGGTGATTTTAATATTCATGAAATAAGAGGTGAGAGTTTTATCCCCTTTTCAACACGATAAAACTTCCTGCACACATCATAAATTCGGGACATATTTATTGCTCCCAAATATATACGCAAGTATACTGTCAACAAGTAATATAATGATAAGTAGAGTGTCGAACTCACAAAGACTTGTGTTAACTGTTTGCTAATTTTACTCAAATGGTTATTCAGTCAAGTCTATCAGAGTTGAATTGTGTGGTTATAACTAAGCAATGAATGTAATAATTAACTAATTAAGCAAGAAGAAAATGGTTGTTGAGAATTCGGTAGAGATAAACATTCCAAGGTTGTGATCGATTCACCAATCCTACTGTATTCTAATTAACTCTCATTTTCATGCAATTCGCTTATGGTTGCCAATTAATCGAGTAATTGCTCTTGTATTATTCTCCTGAATTACTACTTGTCTATTCAAAACAGATTAACGCATATATTCCCATGGAATCAATCTATCAAGAACGCACTAAGATCACGATGTTAAATTAAGCATGATGATTATGTATATTCCTATCCTAGCCACAAATATGTACCCCACTTAGAGTTAAGATCATGCTCTCTTCAATTCTTCTCTAATCTAGACGTAGCTTTCCCAAGCATAGCATAGATAGTAATTAGAACCTAACTGTTGGCCAGACAATCAAGCAATTAAACCCAGAATTGAAGAAACAACCATATATTAGGGAATTATAATCAAGGTAAAGTCAACTTCGAACAACAATATTCATGGCTAAATCACAACCCTAGAACTTATGGGTTTTAGCCACTCATGATAATGTTAAACAATTTCACAAGTATTGAATGGTTGAAAATACTAAGAAAGATGAAGAAAAACCGAGAATCCTTGCTCCCGAGTATTTCATGCTTGTGTTTTTCTCTCAAAGTGGCATCTCTCCCTCCAAAATAAGTTTAGACTTCTTTTTATACGAGTTGGGCGTGTGTAGGACCAAAAAGACTTTGTCCCGCAGAAAGTAGGAGAATACCCCATCACCCAGCATCTAGGGTAGCGCATCGCACTAACCCTGCGCTGGGCAATTGCCCAAAAAAAGTTCAAGTCTGTTTTCTGCGCCTCAGGTAGCGCGACGCACTGGCCTAGGCGCTAGACTAGGCAGACTTTTCGCTTTCTTCACGTTTTGCTTCAAATTGTGCAATTTCGTCCCTCATTACTTCTGGTTGACTCCTATACATAAAAATACCATAAATGAGAATAAAGTATTATATTACACATACAAAATCCACTAAATGTGAGTAAAATGTGAGGCGATATGCATATAAATACACATACTTTAAGCCAAATATCAACACCCCACACATAAGCGCTTGCTCGCACTCGAGAAATGGAACTCTCGACTACACCCCAATAACTCACACTTCAACTACGGAGGAGCAGTTCAATATCAATCATACACTCTACCTTTGACTATGATCGATACCGGCAATCAAGCATGATCATAAGAAATTCACATTCTTTCCGTTTTAAATATGCCCAAGTATAAGCATTTCAATTCAACTAATTCAAACAATCTATCCATAATCACCCTACCTCAAGAGCCGACTCGTTACCACTAAGCACTCTCAACTCGCACACTCATCCAATAAGAGAAGTTAACAACATTACCAATCCGTCATGAGATCATATGCCCTAACCAACAAACAAGAGAGTGAATATAGATATAGTACACACATTCAAGTATAACTTTGAACATAATTTAAGGACATCACATAATTGAATAATAGTCACTCACCCTCGTAAAGAGATTCATGTGCATCCTGTGGTCGTACCATAGGCTTGCCTGTAGTGTATATCTCTACTAAATAGAGCTAGCCAAGTCTAGGATCAATTAGGTATTGTCAGTTTGTAATGTAGGCTAAGGGACGGGTAGGATAAATTTAGGAATAGTGACTAACCCTCCTAAGCACTTTAATATACTACACTCAACGTGCAAACATATATTCTTCTCAATCAATTCATTTTGCCACCACCCATACACAACATAGCCTTTTTTCAATTCAGCACTTCTATATCCCCACTAGCACGAATTAGGAAGATTAGGAGGTGTGTTTTTTTCTTTTTGAACATCAATATAATTCATATTTCTTTCCTTGTATTTTTTTTTTCTTTTCTTCTTCTCATTTTTTTTCTTTTTCTATACACACTTCTTACATTAAGATTCATCGGCTAGCGGCCTTTTTTATAACTTTAGAGCACATTGTGGTCCCTTTCATGGTACCACTCTAAAGCTACATCCCATTATCTCACCTTACTTCTTTTAGCGCCTAAGTGCCTTCAGAGGTAAAGGTTCAACAAGCTTAAGTTAAGAACAAAAATAGGGATAGCGCTTGTAATGTGGGTTCCAAGGAAAAGGACTACAGGCTCAAAGGGCTAACAACAGAAACGTTTTATTTGTAAGTGACAAGCACATCTATGATCAAGCAAAGAACTGTCTACATCATCTCCTAGACTAGCACCACTTAATGATTTTGCTTCGATTAACACACCGGCCAAGTTCTAGACTCTACAGGATAGCACAGAATATCACAAATCCTCACACACACATTGCACATGATTCAATCAAGACGGTTCTGTTAAACTCTCAAGTCAAGCAAGCACATATAGTTGAGAATTTTAATCAAGAATGCACTAGATGACATACAAGTCAAGCAACTGAGAAAAGACATCACAGAGTAGGCTATTTATTTCATTTAAGCATCACAATTCAAATCAAATACAACAGGAAGACAGAGCGCATATCATAGCCTAAATGTGTCAGCACCAAACATGTCAACATGCATCTAGAACAACTCAGTTTTTTTCTTATCCTACTCGTAAAAAGATAAAATTAAAATACCCGGTTCAAGCTATACCCTTAGAAAAGAATCGGTGCTCAAAGAAAAATCAAGGGAATTACTACTTAACTATCCTAATAAAAGTAAAAGAAAATTTTTTTGGTATTTTTAATTGGACCTTAATCCCTCAAGAAAGTTGTCCAAGAGATTTATCATCGGGAAAAATTCGAGTGTTTTTCTGTTTTTTTTCTGAATTTCTATATTTTCATTTTTTTTCAATATTTGTCTACTACTCTAAGCTATACAACTACTTATTACGAGTTATAAAAAGAAAAATAATGACAACTTTTATACAGTTACGCTACACAGAAAGTAATTCTCCCACCCCGCACTTATTTTCATGCATAATCCTCGATGTATATAAAATATCAAAGCAAAGGTAAGGTGGGAAGATATAATCCTCGGGCACAGGTGCAACCAGCGTTATGTTCCACATGCATCGGCCTAGCTTGCAAAAAATTCTACCACACCTTGGTAGTTCTATTGAAATCAACTGTGGTGGTCTATATTGCTGTTGAGGAGCTTGTAGCCTGTACTGATTCTGAGTATCTTGATTTCCACCCCAAGAAAAGTTTGGGCAGTTCTTCCAGTTTGGATTATTGGTGTTGCCATAATGATTTGCCTGGCCTCAATTTTCATTACCCACAAAACATGCAAACTCTGGATTTGCTGGGCAGAGATCGCTCGTGTGACCCTCTCCACATACTTCACAAAATGTATGAACCTGTTGCACTGGCTGAGCTTGCTGCTTATTGATAACCAGGGTCATCTTATTGACTTGGTTGGCCAATGTGGCAACCAACGCTGATAATGCAGAAATAACGTCCAACTTGAGGAATCCTGCGAATTTTTGAACTGTGTGTCTGCCCATCTCTCCTTGCCAGTCATGATTAATTTTGGAAAATTTATTCAACAATGCATAAATCTCATCAAAGCTTTTCTCCAACACTTGACCTCTCGTTGCAGTGTTTACCACAATCTTGGTCTCTGGGTGTAGCCCTTCTATGAAGGTATGAGTCAACACTTCATTAGTTTGGTTGTGATGAGGGCAATCCCAAATCAGCCCCTTAAACCTCTCCTAAGCTGAATATAAGGACTCACCAGCCTTCTGTTTAAAGGCTACTATTTTACTTCTGATCTTTGCAGTTTTGCCTGACGGGAAGAACCGTGCCAAAATTTTCTAGCCAAATCATTCCATGATGTAATAGAGTTAGCCGGTTCCGCTTTTAACCATCCCTTTGCTTCGCCCAATAGAGGAACGGAAACAGTGTGAGTCTCACATAGTCTGGAGTGACTCCATTAGTGATATAAGTATCACTAATCTCCAAGAAGTTCAGAATGTGTTGCTGAGAATCCTTATGTGATAGATCCATAAATTGCCCGTTTGCATGTAGCAGCTAGATCATGCTCTATTTTAGCTCAATGTGCCTAGTGATTTTGGACTTCACGATGATGGAGGCGACATTAGCAATGATAGGCATCGCCACCTCCTGAACCGCCATATGTTGCTCGTCTGCCATGTCCACAGGTTGTTGAACAAGTTCCTGAAGATTATCTGTGTCCCTTGCTTCTCTCAACCTCCTCTGAAATGTTCTCTCAAGTTCGAGGTCAAAGCCTTGAAGTCTATCTTAGCTCCTGATTCTTCGCATTCAAACAAAGTTCCTGAGAGTAGAGCAACCAATAAAAATCATTAGACTTGATTCTGAGTATTCCCGCCTATCACGCAAGTGATGCGGGTTCCACAATGCTTCCAGGTAACTCCTACACATAAAAGTACCACGAATGAGAATAAAGTATTATATTACACATACAAAATTCACGAAATGTGAGTAAAATATGAGACGATATGCATATAAATACACATACTTTAAGCCAAATATTAATTTTTCTTTTGCCATAATATAAAAACTCCAAATAGTCCATTAATTCTTTGATACTCACAATGAGTAGTCAAACCAACAACTTTACTATCAATAGAATTTTTAATTTGTAAAAATAATCGTGCATCATCTCTCATCCATGTTTTTTTTAGTTCCATCTGTAGGGGTCTTGAACTAAATGGCCATCTTTCTCAACACTACGCAAATAAACCCTAATAGTCTTACTTTATTCTAAATAATTAGAACCATTTAATATATGCTCTGTAATTTTGGACATAGTAGGAACAATGTCAGTCACGGTAGTCTTGTTATCCCCCATCTTTAAGCAAACAGATTCTTTCAATGGCCAATAGTGTAATTAAAGAGACCAAAATAATGTTTCTGGCAAGAAAAGGACTTAACATAAACGTAATACCAACCCAACAAATACCAACTCACAAAACAAGCAAAATTAGATGCAAGTATATTGTCCCACAAAATACTTCAGAACCCCATAGACAAATCAAACAGTAGAAGAACTCAAACTTGACCAATATTGGTTGTAATACAATCTGGTCCGAGATTTTTTTCACGAAAACGAGGTTTTGTGATCAAAAGACAACCACCAATTGACCGAAAATATCAAGGTAATCTTAGAGAATAAAGATGGACAGAGAATGGACCACACACGTGCCTCCACGTGTTTGCCGGAAAGTTTTGGTCAATTACGGCGAGATATACACAACTCCGGCGAAGCCGCAAATATGGCTTTGATACTATGTAATAGACAAGGTATGGAAGAATCAATTTGATATGTTATTCCGTGAAGTGATACATATATATACATGTACATAGGATCCTAACTATAAAATGAATTAAGAGGAAAATCCTAAAGATCTCTTATCAAATCTCAATACATATTTTTTATGTATAGTATAAGCAATCTATCTGCAATCATTCTTTAGGTCTACGTCAATTCCTTATGAACTTATTTTCTTCTAATTGAAGGAAATTTTTTTCTTTACCTATAGGAGGGAAAATATTTTTCAATATTCTTTTTCAATCTTCCACACTCTATTCACCACCCCTACTATCCCACCCCACCTTACCCCCACCCCTCCTCTACCCCCTGCCCTTCACTCCCTTACCCATTTTTTCTCACATAGTGGTTGCCTAAATTACATATTATTTTTATAAAAAAAATCTATTCACTAATCACACACGAAAAAATATTTTTCAAAAAAATTTTCCACTCACCAACCAAATATGAAAATATAAGTGATAAAACTACTTATTTTCCAAAATAATATTTTTCAAGAAGAATATTTTCGTTCGTATCAAACACACCCTAAATATATATAACTTTTGGTAGCGAATCTGTTCACAATGCCGATCCCAATGACTAAGAAGCCTGATCATTTTGCTGAAGCACTTTGACGTAATGAGCAAATTCAAGTGAAGTATTGCTATTGGCCCAACGTTATCGAATTGAGTTAAAAGAAGGGAATATATTTGCACCTTGACAGTCTTTGTTCCCTTTAAACAACCTTCTCAATGTAAACATATATTGATCGAGCCAATAAATCCCCCTTCGGGGGTCTATATTTCAATAGTGCATTATAGTGGTACACATTTCCTTCCCATCATATCCCCCAATTAAAATGACAAGCTCACCAACCCCATGAAATTGTCTTGTAGCCAAAAAAAAGAAACATGAATTATTGCTTGTAATAATTGAATGAATGCTATTTTATTTCACTCACGTGTAAAACATATCGAGACCCAGTCTTTGTACTATATCTACTACTGTCATTAATTCTTTCCGCTGTATTTTTTGTTACTATATAATCAAAACTTGTACAATGCACCCTTATTTTAAAGAAACTTACCTGTTAAAAAAGAATCTAATTATTTAGGATTTGGTAGTTTGTGCTGAAGACAATATATTACAAAATACGAAGTAACATATCTATAATGCTTCGTATCAAGTCCAATATTATATGTTATTGTGTAGAGCTCTTTTCTGGTCTTATAATTTAGTCTCACTTGACACACTTGTTTACCCCAAAAGGTAACAATTAAATTTATTTGTGATTTAAATGATATGTAGTTTAATTCAACACGAATAATTAAGAATAACAGATAAATGAATTAAAGACGAAATAAACGATCAAATCAATCGCAATGTTATGACCAAGTCTGATCCTAGGTTGAACAACGATCTCGCCCTCGATTGGACCCTCGGTTCGAACCCAGTTGTGAATGAAGAACAATACAAGTGAGCAAAATTCTTAATAGTAGCTAAAAGATAAAAATAAACTTTTATTGCCTTGGACCGCGTGTTACAATATCTCAGAAGAAATGAAAAATCTCCCATTAACATAGTAGGAGAGTTTCAGTCCTAGTAGAAGTCTAAAAAAGATAAAAATCTTCTTTTTCTGGTAATTGTTGATCCATAATCGACATCGAGTGAAATTCGCGCCGCGATATCCGGTTGAGGGCGAGTATCACGGCCCTCTATCCATCGTGCACAACCGTTCACCGTGTCTCTCGAGGTCTATCACTTATACTTGGCCTCGGGTGCGTTGTTTTACCACATCCGATAACGGACACATCTCTTCCTGGGTCTCGATACGAAGGGTCTCCAACCTCGATTACAATCCCGTGGATCCATGCTCTCTGTCCGTTCTCTCATCGGGAAATCAGGGCAGACATCGCCCCCCAATTTTACCCGTACACAAATAATCCCCTCCTTTTCTAGAGAGTAAGTTTACCGAAATGACGGGAAGCAATAGATAGACCTCGGTTCCTTCCTCCGTACGTTACAACCGAGATAACAGGTCAACGAAATGCCCCATCAGTCGCGTCGTTCTGACTTCGGACATGTGTCGGTCGCTGGTTGACTATCCTCAAATGTGAAACGTCACGCATTGATTGTTCTTCCTCTATAAAATCTCCGAACCTTTTTTACTTCTCTACTTTACGATTCCAGAATTTACCCTAGAATTCTCCACTTGCCTTTAACTCCTTCAAATCTTCATCATTACTCCTTAGACCTTCCTATCTTTATCCTCAATCTTCATACATTCTCTTTGGATCTCCCAGACCTTCATATCTTCATCCCTTCTTCAAATCTTCATATTCTTTCTTCAAAGCTTCATATTTTTCCTTCAGACATTCATATTTCTCAGATCCCGATGGCAAAAACTTCCAAATCTGTGCCTTAGCAAACTGCTCCTTCATCTTCCAACCCGGCTAGAGACGCCGAGGTGACCATTCCCGAGGAGGCTCAGGAGCCCCCCTTGAAGAGCTTCGTACCTGGGGGCTACTCTATCGGGAAAGATTTTAACGTCGAGAAGGCCTCTAGTCAACAGGACCGAGGCGATGGAGCATGTAGGTACATATGCTCCGTTACTGAGGAAACACTACCCATAGTCCGGGTGGACTGTAACTAGGAAAGCAAGGAGGTGGTCGTCCCTAGTCCCAACGACGACATTACCACTCACGTGGAGGGGTACTAAAGTGTTTACACTTATCCCTTCATGTTCGCCCCGATGGACCCCATAGTCCTCGAATTCTACGAGGTCTGCCTTGGGCAGATTCACACATCCTTCTGGAGGATCGTAATCCTCCTCCGACACTTCGTGAACAACATCGAAGCACCTAGGTTCACCCTCGACATCTACTTCGTCTATACAATCCCCGAAACTTTCGAGGGGGTTGATCAAGCTCGTTCGCCGAGCAAGCAAGGCTCCGTTCTCGAGCATCGATGAGGAACGAGATCGAGGCTGGCAGGGGAGGTTTGTTCGGGTGAAAACTGAAGACCTCATCCCCTCCGAATTTTTACCATTCCCAGAGAAGTGGAATGCCTCCCATGAGTCTTTTCCATATCGAGTATTTGGTATTCCCTGTTATTCTTTTTCTAATTTTCGGTGTTTGTCGTTGTGCAGCAGTTGCCCAAGTTCCTAATGCAGCCCCCCGCTTCAAGGAGTGGATTGAGGGGATCTGCAAACAGATGTCGTACTCCTAGCGCGCATGGCGAAAGCTCCCGAAGAGCAAGTGGGAAGCTTGTTACCATGGTGAGGCTCCTTCCCAAATGACTACCTTCATACTCTTAGTTTACATATCACTAAGTCTTCTTCCTTCTTATAGGTTTGCCCAAGACCACCGAGCTCAGCCCGTTGGATGAGGACGAGATTCCGTCCTCGCTTGGCGAGCCCTCCGCTTCGGTAAAGCCCGGAGTTGCCACAAAGGAGGAGAAAAAGAAGACTAAAAGGATGTCCTCGGGATCCCCGGATGCTGAGGCAAAGAAGAAGAAGGTGACCATCCGGGTCTGGAAAATCAAAAAGAGCACCAGGTCCAGGGTACCAGACTTCGATTCTCTCTACCAGCTCAGGGATTATCCTGAGGATGACGACCTTTTTATTGCTCTGGGTCGACCCTTAACGAGGGGGAGCAGGAAGCGATCGGTAAAGATGACCACGAGGTTGATCCCCCTCTAGCTCAGGAACCAGAGGGAAAGACGGAGGTCGTGGCCTCTCGGGAAGACTCTTCAGTACCAAAGGAGGTATCCGGTGTCATTGACATCATGGAGACGCATCATATACTATGTCTATGCTCGAAGAGGCTTAAGCGGGTGAGGACAAATCAAACGAGACGGCATCGGGCCCAGATGATGCCCGCAACACATTCTTCGATGGCATGGACATGTCCGTGTTGGAGGACTTTTTCGGGCTTGGTCACCTAGAGGTCTCAAAAAAGGTTGTTCCATTGGGGACGGTCGAGCCGAGCTCGAGCCCAAAACTAGTGAAGCATTTCCCCGACCCGAGTATGGACCCCGACCGGAAGAGAACGGTCATTCTTACTATCCCAGCAGACGCCCGGGTCCTATCCCCTCCGGTAGGCGTAGTAGCTACCTTCGTTGCCTGGTGGCTAAGGAGGACCAGGAAAAGATGAACAACGTAGGCATATAAAGCCTCTTCAATAAGGCGCAACAAGCACTAAACCGGGCAAGGCGTCTATCCTTCGTACTCATTTGTGAATCTTGCTTAGTTTAGACGTGTTCTAATGACTTCATTGTTTTTCAGGCTTTAGTTCTTCATCATGAAAGCTTTCTTAGGTCCTGCTTGGATATCCGCCATCTCGAATTCGAGCTCAAAGAGCAAGTCCGGCAGAAAGAGATGTACAGGGGTTCTTAGTGAACAACAAGACGAGGCCCTCAAGGACCTCCCGATTTTCTAAGCCGAGCTGGAAAAGGCCCAGAAGGAGGCCTCGACCTTGAAGCGGGAGCACACCGACCTGGTCGAGAAGGTAAGGAACTTTGAGGCTAAAAACGAGAAGCTACATGTGGTGACTAACAATGCAACTTAGCAGGTCCAAGAGAAGATAGACCTGATCGACCAGCTTCGGGCTGAGATGGATGAGGTCAAGGCCGCAACTGAGACGTGGAAGGGTAGGATGGACCTACTGGCTTCGAAAAAGGAGGCTGCAAAGGCGGAGCTAACATCGGCCAAGGACCAACTCCGTGTGGCAAAGAATAAGGCCTATAAGTGGTCCCATCTAAATGATGAACTTCTGCACAACTCAACTCAGGCGTCACGGAATGGAATGCCCTCGGCCAAAAATATAATGTGTTGAGGACCAGGTTGGAAGCAACCTCTATTGATTCCTCTGACGTCGAGGAATTGCTGGCCCAATATAAGACTGATGTAGAGATAGACGATACCCGACTAAAGATGAAGACCGACTACGTAAAGTGGCTATCTCGGAAGGAGACCCTTGAGGAGGTCCATGCCCGAGCTTTTAACCTGTTGGCCGAGAACGTAGAACCCAAGAGACTTGAGGTCGAGGCGAAGGAACTCTATGAGCCTGAGGGTCCCGAAGGCTCTGAAGGCTCCGAAGGTTCCGGGGGTTCCGATGTTTTCGACGGTTCTGGTGACGAGTCGAGCCTCGGTGAAGACCAGGCGTAAATGCCTTAGTTATTTTTTATTTTTCCTTATGTATTTTATTTTTTGGTTTATTTTGAGGCCGTTTTGTCGTGCCTTTGTAAATATATTTTGAAATATATAAAATTTTCCCTTGTGGCAATACTGTGTCTTTACTTTCCAGCATCTACTTGCAATTTTCTATTTGGTATCATTTTTAATGCCTTAGAATAAAATTAAATGTAGTCTAGAGCATCCATTTTTCGGAGGTACGAATGGAGCTCGACTTCGATACAACTCCGGATTACTTGTGGCTTCAAATCTTTGGTAAAATCGAAGGCCTTTAAGATGCTTAAGTGTCTTAGACGATGTTTTTGCCGAGGGTAACCTTTTAACAGGGTACGATTTTTCGTAAGGGCCTTACTTTCTGAGTACGGACTTCGGACGTCTCCGAGCCATTTTTAGGATGGTCGTAGCCTTTCATATTCGGCACTGCCTAATAGGCTTGGTGCCTCCAGGATTCGGTAGCCTGGGTCGTCCGAATGTTTATCGGTCGACAGTCCCCGAGTAAGGGTAGCATGTGGGCTTTAGGATCTAGGATCGAAGAAGTAAAATGCGCAGTAATAAAGTGTAAGGGAAGTAGAAATTTCTTTTATTGCTTAATATGCAAGGTATACGATCAAAGGTGCATAAACCTTGTGTTGTGGCTAGAGTGGACTATGTGGGCACGGTTTGCATGACTGTTTGACCCTTACAATGAATCCTAACCACCAAGCCTTAGCTTTTGACACTTAAAATTTTCTATTCCGTTGCTAAATATCTTAATCGATGGGTAATGGCCCCCAGTATTCGAGGCCAAACTTGTGAGGGCTCGGATGCTGTTGATCTGAAGCAAACGATCATCGATTCTGGTTTAAGCCGGTCTTCAAATCTAAGGTAGCACATTTTACTATTGCCTCGTTTAAAACTTTGCTGAAAACACACATTTCTGGACAAAACCGATTCAAGGAAAAAAGAGTCCAACACGTGCTTTCAGACCTAATAGTCATATCCTCCCCTAACCAAGTACCTGTATACGTTAGTCTGTAATATAACAAAATTAAAAGGGAATTAATTTCATACCTTAGCAGTAGTATCGCTTTAAGTTTGCCACGTTCCAGTTGTTTGGTAGTTGTACACCGTTTCTCGCTTCAAGTTTATACGAGCCTTTGCTGGTTATTCTGACAACTCGATATGGTCCTTCCCAATTCGGGCCCAGATTCCCTTCGCTTAGGTTCGTGGCATGTAGTGTTGCCTTTCTCATTACCAAGTCCCCGACTTAAAAGTGTTGGAGGTTGGCTCTTCGGTTGTAGTACCTTCTTACTCGCTGCTTCTGGGAAGCCAACCGGACTATGGCGGCCTCTCGTCTTTCGTCCAACAGTTCCAAGCTCGAGATCATGGCCTCGCCGTTTGACTCTTCAGTAGCATACTGGAACCTGAGGCTTGGTTCCCCTACCTCGACTGGTATTAAGGCTTCAGCTCCGTAGACCAGAGAAAACGGGGTGGCCCCGATGCTTGATTTCGAAGTCGTACGGTATGCCCATAGGACTTCGGGCAAGATTTCCTTCCATTTTCCTCTCGAGTCGGTCAATCTCTTTTTCAGGTTTTGGAGTATAGTTTTGTTCGTTGATTCCGCCTACCCGTTCCTAGTAGGGTGATAAGGCAATATAGTATCTTCTTGATCTTGTGATCTTCGAAAAACTTACTCACCTTGCTGCCAGTGAATTGTTTCCCGTTGTCACAAACGATCTCGACTGGTATACCAAATTGACAAATTATGTGATCCCAGATGAAGTTAATGACTTATTTCTCTTGGACCTTCGCGAATGCCTAAGCCTCGACCCATTTGGAAAAATAATCGATCATGAATAGTATGAATGGAGATTTACCGGATGCCCATAGAGGGGACCAACGATGTCCATCCTAATTTCATAAATAGCCACAAAGACAGGACCGAGTGGAGCATTTCTCTCGGTTGATGGATCATCGGGGCATGTCTGTGGAACTCGTCGCATTTTCGTACGAAGTCTTTCACGTCCTTCTCCATTTTGGTCCAGTAGTAGTCGGCTCTGATTAGCTTCCGAACTAAAGATTTTGCCCCCGAATGGTTCCCGCAAATGCCCTCATGAACTTATCTCATGGCATACTTGGTCTCTCCCAGCCTTTAGCATCTGGCTAGTAGATCGAAGAAGGATCTCCGGAACAATGCCCATTCGACTAAGCAAAATCTGGCAGCCTTGGTGCGCAGGGCTCTCGATTCCTTATTCTACCATAGAGTTCATTAGTTGTACAATTACCCCCGAGCTGAATTCATTGGAGTCGATAGATGACCCCAAGTTGGCCAATGCATCGGCCTCACTATTTTGATCTCGGGGTACATGCTGCAGGGTCCATTCCTTGAATTGGTGTAGCGTTACCTATAATTTGTCCAAGTACCTCCGCATCCATTCCTCTTTTACTTCGAACATTCCGTTGACTTGATTTACGACGAGGAGGGAGTCGCATTTATCTTCGATCACTTCGGCCCCGAGGCTCTTAGCCAGTTCAAGACTTGCAATCATGGCTTCATACTCAGCTTCATTGTTAGTCAATTTTATAGTTCTGATAGACTGCCTGATTACGCTTCTCGCAGGTGGTTTTAACACGATACCGAGCCTGGACCCTTTCGCATTGGAGGCACCGTCCGTGAAAAGGGTCCAGATTCTCTAATTAGTCCCTGAGTTGAGCAGTAATTCCTTTTCAACTTCAGGTATTAAGTCCGGCGTAAAATTGGCCACGAAGTTTGCCAAAATTTGAGATTTTATGGTAGTTCGGGGTCAGTACTCGATGTCGTACCCGCTAATTTCTACGGCCCATTTGGCCAATCGGCCCGAGATCTCGGGCTTATGCATGATATTCCTCAGCAGGTAAGAGGTTACGACACATATAGGGTGGCATTAAAAGTACGGATTTAGCTTCCTAGAAGCGCTTAGCAAAGCGAGTGCTAACTTTTACAGGTGAGGATACCTCGATTCGGCATCGCCTAGAGTTCTACTGACATAGTAAATAGGAAATTACGTACTTTCTTCCTCCCGGACTAAGGCACCACTTATCGTCACCTCGGACACCGCCAAGTAGAGGTACAATTGTTCACCTGCCTTCGGAGTGTGCGACGGAGGGGGGCTCGACAGGTACCGTTTGAGTTCTTCTAAGTCTTGTTGGCATTCCGAGGTCCAGGAAAAGTTATTATTCTTCTTCAATAGTGAGTAGAATCGATGGCTCATATCCGAGGACCGTGAGATGAACCAGCCCAATGCGTTTATACGCCCGGTCAACCTTTGAACTGCCTTGACATTGTCCACTATGGTGATGTCCTCTACGATCTTTATTTTGTTGGAGTTGATCTCTCTCCCCCGATTGGATACCATGAACCCGAGGAATTTGCCTGAACCGACCCTGAATGCGCACTTCTTCGGGTTTAGCTTCATGTTGTATTTCCTTAGTATGTCGAAGGTTTCCTGCAAATATTTCAAATGGTCCTCTGATGGCAGAGACTTGACCAACATATCGCCAATATAAACTTTCATTGATTTCCCTATTTGTTCTTCAAACATCTGGTTTACTAGGCGTTGGTGGGTGGCACCGGCATTCTTTAATCCAAACAGCATTATATTATAGCAGTAGGTGCCGAATTTGGTTATGAAAAAAGTCTTTTCTTGATCGTCCGGGTCCATCCGAATTTGGTTGTACATGGAGTAGGCAACAAGAAAACTGAGTATCTCGTGCCCGCCCGTCGCGTCGATCATTCGATCGATGTTAGGCAAAGGGAAAGAATCCTTAGTACATGCTTTGTTTAGGCCTTTATAATCCACACACATCCTAAGTTTATTTCCTTTTTTAGGTACTACTACTACGTTAGCTAACCAATACGGGAATTTAACTTCCCGGATAGACCCTATTTTTAGAAGTTTGGATACCTCATCCTTGATGAATGTGTGTTTGATCTCGGACTGTGGTCTCCTCTTTTTCTTAACCGGAAGGAACTTCTGTTCCAAACTCAACTCGTGAGAGGTTACCTCCGGTGGGATCCCTGTCATGTCAATATGGGACCAAGCAAAACAATCAGCATTAGCTTTAAGAAAATCAATAAGTTTTTCCTTGAGCTTGGGGGTTAATCCCATGCCAGGGTATACCTTTTGATCCGGTAGATGCTCGATTAATATTACTTGTTCCAACTCTTCAACCATTGATTTGGTGGCGTCGGTGTCATCAGGAGCTATGAATGATCTCGGGACACCATAATCGTCCTCCTCGTCTGCTCATCGTTCTTCCTATTTCTTCGATTCGGCCGAGGCCAGTATCAGTGATTGCTATTTAATCTCTTCCTTTTTGGTCGGTCCCGTGTTCCTTGACGTCGAAACTGCAGACACCGGGATTACCTCATTGATAACAACATCTCCATTGCGGCCAGTTGTTCTCCATAGACCATTTTGACTCCCCCTCGTGTGGGAAATTTCAACGCCTGGTGCAAGGTCGAGGGTACCGCCCTCATGTTATGAACTCACGGACTTTCGAATAGAGCGGTGTACCTCATGTCCCTTTCAATCACGTAGAACTTCGTTTCTTGGATTATCCCGTCGGTATTTACTGGCAAGGTTATCTCTCCTTTAGTGGTCTCACATGCCATGTTAAATCCGTTTAACACACGGAGTGCCGGTACGATTTGGTCCTGTAACCCCAATTGCTCCACGACCCTTGATCTGATAATGTTGGTCGAGCTACCTGGATCAATCAACATATGTTTAAATCGAGATTTATCAATAAGTACGGATATTGCTAGTGCATCATTGTGAGGATGTATGATGCCTTCGGCATCTTCGTCGCTGAACAAAATGGCTCCCTCCGGAATATAATCCCGGGTGCATTTTTCCCTTGTAATAGACACTTTAGTGCATTTTATCATAGGTCCTTGGGGAACATCGACCCTTCCGATGATCATGTTATCACGTGCCGAGGCTCCTCTTGTTCGACCTGTTTGTTGGCTTCCCTGTTCCTGAAGTGGTTTTTGGCTCGCTCACTCAAGAATTCTCGAAGATGCCCGTTGTTGAGTAACCTGGCAACTTCTTCTCTCAATTGTCGTCAATCTTCGGTCTTGTGACCATGAGTGTCGTGATACTTACACATCAAATTAAGATCTCTCTGGGTAGGGTCAGACTGTAATGGTCGGGGTCACTTGGTCTTTTTGATGCGCCCTATGGCTGACACGATACCGGTAGCGTCCACGATGAAGTTGTACTCTGATAATCTCAGTGCTTCCCTACTCCCGAGCGGCCTGTCGAACCCATTTTTTCTCATCACACCTCGGCCACTGGGCCTTCGATCTCTTATCTTCTCGTTCCTTGCGGGGTGACACCCGGATCTATTTCCCTTTTGGTCTGCATTGTATGGTTGATACTGATCTCGAACCTGTCTTGGCTCATGATCAACGGCTCTCTTAGATCTATCATCGGCGCTGATAGGGTAAACAGATATAGAAGGGCTCCAAGTTGGTCGTCCTCGACCCTGATCTTTGACTGGTACCTATTATGGACGTCGTCCTAGGTTACCACAGGGTACTCCACCAAATTTTATTTTAGATGTTGAGAGGCTAAGGAACATCAGGGTTTGAGCCCCTGAGTAATTGCCTGAACGCCCAATCATCTGCAACCAGTGGTAGGTCCATCTGTTCCATCTGGAATCTTGACATGAACTCCCTGAGCATCTCGTTATCCCTTTTTTTTTTACTTTGAAGAGATCCGACTTTTTGGTCTCGACCTTGATGGCCTTGGCATGGGCCTTTACGAAATATATGCAAGCATAGCAAATGAGTCAATGGAATTTGGGGTATGTTGCGATACCATATCATTGCTCCCTTGGACAAAAGTCTCCCCAAACTTCTTTAATAACACCGACTCGATTTCATTATCTTCAAAGTCGTTCCCTTTGATCGCGCATGTATAGGAGGTCACATGTTTATTAGGATCCGTGGTCCCATTGTATTTATGGATGTTGGGCATATGAAACCTCTTTGGGATCGGCTTTGGCACCGCGCTCGGAGGAAAGGTCTTCTGGATACATTTCTTGGAGTCTAGCCCTTTCAATATCGGGGTGCTCCCGGGATCTGATCGATCCTGGAATTGTAAGTTTCCACCTTCTTGTCATTATCCTCAATGTTTTTCTCACCTGACTCCACCCGTTTTGTCAATGCTTTGAGCATTTTCATTACCTCAAGATTTACCCCGGGCTCGGCTTCACCCGGTCTCTCGGTATTTTGTTTGTCTCTTCGGGTGCTTTCCAGGGATTGTTCAGGCTCGACCCTGTTGGGGCTGGGTTTTGATTCTGCAGTTGTGCTATTGCCGCATGTTGAGCCTGCAACATTTCGAAAATCAGCCGTAGGCTCACCCCATCACCTTCGCCTTCGGGCGCTTCACGAGTTGTTGGTCGGGATCCCCCGCGAATACTGTTTTCATGATCAGTTGGCAAATTGATGCTGATGGCCACCTACGAGTTAGCATCGACCGGGTCGGCAGCTGGGAACCATTGGGGTCGGCAAGAGGCACATCGTTGCTGGGCACCAAAATATTATTTTTGTCATGATGGCCAGACGAAGCGTCAACGTTCAAGTGAGCAAACTGGGAGTTTGACATTTTTGGACTGACCTGAAATTAAGATTTCAAATAACAAGCGTAAAATAGGGTGTGTTATGGAGATTCGTATCAACTCACCACTATTATCCTTAGTCCCACGGTGAGCGCCAAACTATTTACCTCAAAATTAGGTAATAATTAAATTTATCTGTGGTTTAAAGGATATGTGGTTTAATTCAACAAGAATAATTAAGAATAACGGATAAATGAATTAAAGACGAAATAAATGATCAAACCAATCAAAATGTTATGACCAAGCCTGATCTTAGGTTGAACAACGACGTCATCCTCGATTGGACCCTTAGTTCGAACCCAGTTGTGAATGAAGAACCCAGTAGAAGGTAAAAATAAACATTTATTACCTTGGACCGCGTGTTACAATGTGTCAGAAGAAATGAAAAACCTCCCCTTTTATATAGTAGGAGAGTTTCAGTCCTTATAAAAGTCTAAAAACTGTAAAAAATCTTCTCTTTCCAGTAATTGTTGATCTACATTCGACATCGAGCGAGATTCGCTCCGTGAGATCTGATTGAGGGTGAGTATCACGGCCTTCTATCCGTCGTGTACAACCGTTCATCGTTAAAAACCAAAATGTGGTTCTTTTGGACTCAAAGAACCAAAATATGTGGAAAACAAATATAGTGACCAAAATATATATAACGCCCTTTAAAGGGTGCTATACCTTAACGGTCGTTTACCCGTTAAGGTATAGCTCCCTTTAAAAGGGTGTTATATATATAACCCCTTTCCTTACCGCGCTATACATATTATGTGAGCCCACCAATAATTCTTCTGGGCTTAAGTGACATAACAATAATTCAACTGGGTATAGAGCCCTTATTTAAAGCGCTATACCTAAAATTAATTGTACCCCCAGATTGGTTTTTGCCTTATTTAAAGAGGTTAAGGATTTTCTAAAAATCCATTCACAAATATTCTCAAGTCTTCTGAAATATTTCTTCGTTAAGTTGTTTTGCATTTTGTCATAATAAGGGTTTTATTATATTGGGTGGGTGAGGTTGTAGTGGCAAATAACTCAGTAACCTATAGTTTATCTCCACAGTGCCATGTTAAGTTGCCACTTACAATGAAGTACGATACATTAGTATCGTTAATATGTAAAAAATTGAGTGTGAGAAGACGTTTGGTGAATATTAAAGTAACCAGAAGATATTCGTACTCTGTTACTCCGCAAGGGGTTGCTTGTTATGCTGAGTTTAACGTCGAAGACGATGAAACTCTGAGAGATTTTTTGAGGACTCCGGATGAACATCGGGAATATCTTGTGATAAAAATGTTGGAAATGTACGTCAAGGCTGAAGACGTTCGCAATAATGAGGTTCCGCAAAGTAGGGATATCCCTCAATCATCGGGTGGTTATTTTGGAGCAGTTTTGGCCAAACAGGTTCCGGGTGAAAGAGTTTGGCCTGATCTAAAATTATCTCCACGGGCGAATGAGGAGCGAGGAAATAATTTCTCCCCTAGTTTACGTAATCCACAAGTTGAATGGTAAACTTCAATTTTTCTTTATGTTACGATGTTTATTTTTATGTAATGAATTTGTATTAACACTCATATATTCCATATGGGGTACCGACCAGATATGAATTTTACAAGTTATGAACCAACGCCCAGTTGGAATATGCCTAGTTCTGGTGTGTTGGATCATGGTGGTCTATCCGGAAGTCATCACCAACATGATAATGTCCATCGTGGGATGTCAACTCATTAGGATTTGTAAGTGAAGTGATATAGCTATATGTAAAATATTTATCAATTTGAGTAACTCATTATTTTGTTGGTTGTGCAGTGAAAACGAGCATCCTGAAGGTCCTGTCCATACTCAATTGCCCGAAGACGACATACTTAATCGGGATCTGGAAGATGCACAGAGTCAGAAAGAGAATAATGATTATGACAACAATGCCGATGAGTCTGGAGATGACACACCCTACCCTGATGAGGGTGATGATGAGGAGGAAGAGAATGCTCGACCTGATTTGACGAGGGAGCATGCTCCACCCCCCGTTAGACCAAGAGTGTACGAGTCCCACGTGCTGTTTCATTCAAGGGAGATTCCATACCTTGATCATTTGCCAAGTATGCCGGGTGTGGATGCCCTCACAAGGGATATTGACAAAATTCGGACAGCAATGTGGGATGAATCTAGAGAAACGGTGTTGTCAAACGGCATGCTTTTTCCCGATAAAGCTTGCCTAACCAGGGCGGTGCTAATGTACAGCGTAAAAGAGTGTCGTGAGATCACTGTACGCGAGTCATCTCCAGATGTATACAAGGTAGTCTGTCATAGATGTTTTACGGGTTGTAATTGGATTCTGCGTGCGAGGAAGAAGAAAACAAATATGTGGGTTGTGGGTAAATACATTTGCACCCACAATTGTGAAATGGACACATTCAGTAAGAATCATTTTAACTTGAATGTTGACTTATTTTTTCTTGTCTTGATTCCACACATTGAAGCATCCATAAGGTACAAGATCAAAGAGTGTATAACATCCGTCCACCAATAATATGGGTGCACCATTACCAAAAGAAAGGTATTTCTCAAGCGCAAACGTGCGTTTGAAATTGTTTATGGTAACTGGGATAAGTCCTTTGCATCTCTACCCAGGTACATGGCTGCATTTCAATACTTTAACCCCGGGACTGTTGTTGAATGGAAGCTTGAGCGGAGTCCGGGAATACCAGAACATATATTCAAATATGTGTTCTGGGCATTTAAACCAGCAATTGATGATTTTCTGCATTGCCGACCGGTAATATCCATAGACGGCACTCATGTCTATGGAAAGTATGATATTAAGTTGTTGATCACCATTGCAGTAGATGCTAATGGAAGTATATTTCCCTTAGCTTTTGCTATTTGTGCCAATGAAAGCCAAGAGACATGGACACTATTTTTGAACCTCTTGAAAGAGCACGTTATCAAACAGCGTTCAGGTATTTATCTATTATCTGATCGGCATGGTGGCATTTTAAGTTCTGTACAGAATTTGCGTGCATGGCAGGAACCGTATGCCTACCACTGTTACTGTGTGAGGCACCTGAAGGCCAATTTCCAAAAGGCATATCCCAACAAGGATTTACATGATTTAATGTGGATGGCTGCAATAGATCACCAAGAGTGTAAATTCAGGAGGCGCATGGAATCTATCAGGCAGGAAGACGAGGGAGCCTATCGTTGGTTGATGCGACATGAACTTGACAAGTTGACTTTGCATGCGGATGGTGGCAGAAGATGGGGAATTCTGACTACAAATGTGTCAGAGTCTTTCAATGGGTTATTGAAGTCTGCACGTGGATTGCCTGTCACTGCCATGGTGCGGATGTCATTCAAGCAGATGGCGGAGAGGTTTGTTGAAAGGGCTAGAGGTGCATCGTTATTGATAAAAAGGGGTGTTGAATTGATGCCAATACCAATGAAAAGATTTGAGAAATACAGGCAGCGAGCACATTGGCATTCATATTTATATTATTGCAACTAACGAAATATTTTTGAAGTTCGCACCGCTATCCATCAAAATCGGGGAAATAATACACACACCGTACATAAAGCCAGAAGGTTATGCTCTTATGGGAAATGGTCCATCTACCATATGCCGTACTCACATGCCATCAAGTGCTTTCAACATATAGGTTTAGGGGCAACCAACTACGTTGATAAAGAATATAGTGTTGCTGCATACTTAAACACCTATAGTGGGCAGTTGCAGCCAGTGGGTGCTGAGCATTATTGGCCGCCGGAACCATTTAAAATGGTGTGTAACAAGGACTATATACGTCAACGACAAGTGAAAAAAGAACGCGTATACGGAACCAAATGGATGTTGGTGATACCGTTTATGCGCGCAAATGTGGCATATGCTCGCAAATAGGATACGACAGTCGTAAATGTCCTTCAGCTGGTTTGGGTGGCAGTGGTAATCCAGCTCCTGGTGGAAGTTTATCTAATGTGCCCAACTATCAAGGATACACGTAGTATTTTGTTTTCTTAATGTGGTTGTAATAAGTGTATGTACTTGTTTATCTTGCAGAATGTATGAAATAAAATTATGTTTCCATTGCTGTTAAATCTTATTGATATTTAACATTAATACTTCAGTACAACAATCTAACATAAACCCATTTTTAAAAAAAATAATTGTCTTATCGACCTGAAAAAGCTGCTCTCCTGCAAAACCTATCTTCTGGAAAAGCTGTATTATACTCGAAAGAATCTTTAACACGCGAAGCATAGCGCGGTGAAATACTACGTTATATGTATTGTCTTGTCGACCTAAAAAACTGCTCGCCTGCAAAAGCTATCTTCTTGAAAGATTGTTTTGTACCCGAAAGAATCTTTAACACGCGAAGCATAGCGCGGTGAAATACTACGTTATGTGTGTTGTCTTGCCTATAAATAACTAGAACATTTTAGTTATTACCTGCGCTTAACCAAAACAAATAGCAAAACTTTCCATAAATTTTTTATTTTTCTTGCATTAACAAATGGCTGGACGCAATGACCAGCCAAGGTGCTATTGTGGCAAACGTGCGATTTTGAAGCCATGTTGGTCAGATGGTAATGTTGGGCGCATATACTAGATACGTCAACAATTGTTTGGATGCAATGACAGAAATCAATGTATGTTTGAGGAATGGTATGATGAACCCATTAATCAGAAATACTACAAATCATGCTTGCAGTATGTTTGGAATATGAACGGTGAATACCAACGCCAGATCTCTGAAATGCAATGAGAAATTGCGGCAGTGCAGGAGAAACTAAAAGAGGCGGAAGAAGAAAAAAATAGGTTGGAAGAGAAATTTAAGTGGTTGGAGCAGAGAATAATAGGCGGTAGTGACTAAACAAATACATGTATGTGTTGAGTGTAGTATTTTATCTTTATGTTTTCATGTCATGTATTTTTATTAGTTGTACTGAATTTAAATTATGTTAAGTTCTTGTGTTTGTATTTGTGTTGTAGTATTAATGTCACGGCCCAAAATCCGTTAAAGGTCGTGATGGCGCTGAACACCACTGCCAGGCAAGCCAACACTAAGTAGTTAATTAAATCCTCATTTTAATATTTTTGAAATCGTAAATTTACTTCAATTTATCTAGTAAAAAAATAAATTTACATAATAAATAACAGTGTTTTCCAATTCCAATAGCGAACATCCCATAATCATTCCAGAACCCGGTGTCACAAGTGCATGAGCCTTTTCTAGAAATTTAAAATAAAATATGATAACTGTCCCGAATACAACTTGGACAAGAAAGAAAATACAATACTTTAAAGGAGACTCTGCTGACTGCGGTGCGTCGCATAGGATGCAGCTCACCTAAGTCCCACCCATAATCGCGCCTCTGTGTCCACAAAGCCGCTAAACATATATGTACCTGGACAAAAATGTGCAGCAAGTGTAGTATGAGTACGTAAATCAACGCGTACCCAGTAAGTATCCCACCTAACCCCGAAGAAGTAGTGACGAGGGGCCGACTTCGACACTTACTATGAGCTATAAATGGGATATCAATGATATAATTAAGTATGGATTATATGAACGGTTGCAAGCTCAAAATTTTGAAGTAAGTAAGCAGTTCTTTCATAATTAAGAAATCTCAAAATTTATCTCCCATTATTTAACAATTTAACTCCGGTCGAGGAGGCAATATTATTATTCATAAATTTCAAGGCAATCAATACAAACATGCGCAAATCATGCCGAGGTCGTACGGCCCGATCCAACAATAGATACATCTAATTACTACCGAGTCGCTTGGCCCGATCCACAAATAATAATTATTTTCAAGAAAACACAAGTTTCTCATTTATAGTCAAGTATCTCATACAAACCTTCCAGTAAGTGAATTTGACCTTATACAATTCTTTTATTAATTTCTATCATGACTAGGTGATTATATTAGCAAGTAAGGGCACAAACATTCCAAGTATAGCATGATACGAGTCCTTATCTACCCGAACAATAGCATAATAGTATCTACGTACGAACTCTCATCACCTCATACGTACGTAGCCCCCACAATTAGGTACAAACATTTATTTAATTTACCTATGGGGTTAATTCCCTCTTACAAGGTTAGAAAGGAAACTTACCTTGCTACAAAGTTTTATAACCGGCTCCTAAGCAATTCAATCAACTCAAATCAATACGCAACGCTTCAAAACTAGTCAATAAGTAAGCAAATCCGTAAATATATACTCTAATACTCATTATAATCCTATTTACAACAATTCCCAACTCCGTTCGAAAAGTCGATAAAATCACCCTCGGGCCCACATGCCCAGATTCCGAAATTTTTCGAAGATAAAGTTTACCCATATCCTCACGAACTCAAATATATAATTTTATGTCTGATTCCATACTCAAATTCGTGGTAAAAATCCAAAAAGACCAAATTCTAGATTTTCTACTAAAACCCCATAATTTCTACTAATTTCCATGTTTAACTCCATATATAAACCAAGTATTTAACTTAATAATAAGGGGGGATCACTTACCTTGAATTGCTTTCTGAAACTCTCCCCTTGAAGCTCTTCAAAATCGCCCAAACCAAATGAAGATGGGAGAAAAATGGCCAAAACCCCGCTTAAAAGCATTCTGCCCAGCCCGATCTTCGCACCTGAGGTCCAATAGCCGCTCCTGCGGCTCCGCAGGTGCGGTCCAAATTTCTCTTCTGCGGTCCTCAATGCCCATCCAAGATCTCGCACTTGCGGAAGTTTCTTCGCTTCTGCGAGCTTCGCAGGTGCGACCTGCTATGCGCATCTGCGCAAAGTTTACGCACCAGCGGTGGCTGCCTCGCGCCTGCGCACACGCAGGTGCGCTTCTCCAGTCTGCTTCTACGGCTCCCCCATCTCCAGTCCCTTCTCGCTTCTGCGAGCAATTTGCCGCACCCGCGATCTCGCACCTGCGGCCAAAGTCACGCAGGTGCGATTACACCAGAAGCATTAAGTTTCAAAAATTCTTAAGTCCAAAAATCGATCCATTAACCTTCCGAAATCCACGCGAGGCCCTCGGGACCTCAACCAAATATACCAACACATCCCAAAACACGCTACGAACTTAGTCGAGCCTTCGAATCACATCAAACAACGTCAAATTCATGAATCGCACCCAATTCCATGCTTAATGAAATTTAGAATTTCAACTTCTACATTCGATGCCGAAACTTATCAAATCACATTCGATTGACCTCAAAATTTGCACACAAGTAATAATTGACATTATGGACCTACTCCAATATCCGGAATCAGAATCCGACCCCGATATCAAAAAGTCACTCCCGGTCAAACTTCTCAAAAATCTTCAAATTTCTTACTTTAGCCAAATGACTCCAAAATGACCTACGGACCCCCAAATCCACTTCCAGACGCACTCCCAATACCGGAATCACCATATGGAGCAATTCCCAGACTCAAAATTCAAAACGGACATCGATAACATCGAAATGTACTTCAATCCAAATTTATGGAATTCTTCCAAAATGCTAACTTCCACAATAGTTGCTGAAACGCTCCCGGGGCATCCAAAACCCGATCCGAACATACGCCCAAGTCCGAAATCATCATGCGAACCTGCTGGAACCTTCAAATCCCGATTCCGAGGCCATTTACTATAAAAATCTAATCTTAGTCAATTCTTCCAACTTAAAGCTTTCGAAATGAGAATTTTCTTTCCAAATCAACTCTGAACTTTTGAAATTTCAATTCCGGCCACACGTACAAGTCATAATACCTGAAGCGAAGCTTCTCATGGCCTCAAACCACCGAACGACGCACTAGAGCTCAAAACAACCGGTCAGGTCGTTATATTCTCTCCCACTTAAATATACGTTCGTCCTCGAACGTGCTAAGAACTGCTCTGGAGTTGTCTGAAATCGCTGCTTAACACCTCGTGCACCTACCCGTGCTACCACAACTCAGTTGAGCACACTAGCTCGAGCAACTCTGAAGATTACCCTTGTGTTTAGTCAAACTAGCCTTAGATCCAAATTCCAACATCCAGAATCTTCTCTGCCAGGCCTGCTTCCAATATACGAACACTGTATCAATCACCACACGATGTACCAGAACATGGTTGCATACCTTTGTCGAATTCACACCATGCACCGCAACATTCTCATGACCATAATAACATCCTCTGATAATAATAGCCGAAATTCCACGAACCTGATGCTCACCATGCACCTCATGACATATATAAGTCTGGTTCCAACTCTTGAAATGCCGCCGCAGCGGAAAAGATGCGTAGAAATTTACAACCAATTGCCGAGTCAACCATTCATTGAGTTTCTCCCCTTGACAAGAACCATTACCTCATTCTGGATAGAATACCGATACTTTCTCTTTAACTATGCCTCATTCCGATCTGATCACACTGACCCCAGGTCCAATAATCTCGTCTCTCCCAGTATAGGTTGTTTAGGAAATAAGCCACCTCAGACGCTGCCAAAAGTCTCATGTGATGCCACAATGTTCCAATAAGCTACAAACTTGAATGTGATACATAAGGAAAATGAACGCTGGAAAGAACTACTCAACCTACGTAACTAACTAGACAACCGAAAAGGTGTTACGAACCTTCCTAAGAAAATGGGACACAAAACACACAAAATAGAATATAGGGGATTATACTCAACATCACACTGTTGCGGAGTGCAACCCGATCCAAACAACATACCCGTGGCGGCATGCCACATGATTCACACATAATAACCTGTAAGGAATTAGTTACCGAGCTAAAATGCTCATACCTACAGAACAGTCACAGGCACGCTAAGTGCATAATACCATCCCTGGGAGGACACACAGCGCCATACGCTACACAAATTAAGCATAACTAAGGTATGATATATGATCTGATTCTCGAGAGCCATCCCGCTCACATAACACCATCGCTACGCGGAACCTCAACACATAGGAAATTTATCAAGCCGTTTCACAACTCACACGGCACAATATAGTATTACATGATATAGCCGACGACAAAATAACATCCAATATCCCAATACTCCTCCATAAGGAGTGCTATGCTGAAATGAACACATCAGGCCTGACATAGAGCCCATATTCACATTTAAATTCATCCACAGACCTCAAGCCAATTTTGATCGCACCGTACTAGGCTAATAACCTTTCAAGGATCCATAATAACCCTTTTTGCCTTAACATATGAGAACAACCATCATAACCAGAACACATTCCTCAACCATAAATTTTCAAATTAGCGATATTACAACCCTCTTCATACTTGGTTTAAATCTTCAATCAACCAAGTGACTACATGCCACACTTATACAATCTTCCCGTGGGACATGCCCCCATGACTTTTTGCACCGGGTAACAAGTCTGCACATCTATACCACCGGTCACACTAATGTTGTAAAGCATATCAAGAATCCGCAATCAGTACGCAAAACCTCTTACATAGGACACTGATCTCAGGTGACGCTGGAGACAATACCAGCTTATTCTAAATATCTAAATTCCTTTTCCTCCTCATCCGAGCTCGTGACATCCTTGTCAATACAGAACTGCAACCTCAATCCCTAACCTTTCAAATTTTATGCCACTCACCGCACCTATCTTACCAATACGCGAGGACCCAAGAATTGCATCATAGCTCCTAAACCACTAATAGGATACACACTTAACTTTTGTGGAAACCTTTCACTTTACTTGTTTCAGGAGAATCATTGCAACACATAACTGAATTCTCATAACCGTAGAACACACAAATCCTCAAGTAGTAGTCTAAACCATTATAACCCTTCTGGGATCCGCCTACACATAATAGGCCATAAAACTCGAATGCATCCAAATACAATCAATTACAGCGGTCGTCAAGCCTCGCACGTCCCGCCACAAATAATATGCATAACCAAACATACTGAAGGAGCTGATCATTGCCATCATTATGTCGATTCAACCATTGCTAACCAAACCCGACTTCTCCTAATTTACTCTGGATCTTCCTTAGAAATAACAACATCTCCTTTATCAATATAACGAACTCAATCCGCACTCACCCTGAGTGACCCCATCTCACGAGACCACATTGCCCCCAAAACCCACGAACCATCTCACACCCTCCTTGTACGCACATCCACATCTTCAACTGGTACACCCATTCTGATATTTCCTTTATGATTTTGAAGTTATTTTCTCCCATTCTTCCATTGCTACACTGCATACCGAAGATAACATAGAACACTCTAAGCCACTTTTATAATCCGCTGCAACAGCTCAATACTTAACCATACTACGGACTCGAAATCCTTAGGCACCACGCTTTAACTTTTGAATCCACTAGGACCGTTGTTGAGAGTCACCAACTCTGACTTGGTCCCGAATATAATCAAACTCCCAGGCTCCACTAGCACATGAACGCCCTCTCAAGAAGCACCCGGTTGAATCACTTTCCTTGTAAATCACCTTTACACGAAGCATAAATCCTGAATCTTCCCAAAACCTGAACATGAGTCAATAAGGCCAACTATAGCACACATTCCTCAATCCTTTGCTCAAATTACCGCTGATGTTCTCTTTCCTCAGTAGTAATAACCCACCAATATGCTGATAACCGAAAATCTCACAAGTAGACAACTATGCGATCCCATCATAGGCGGTGGGGGCTCTCCCACTTAGCTTGAAGCTACCATTGCATAATTTTTGGAATCCACCGAGACTCTGTATCCCCCACTGACATGATCTTGCACAATCGACTAGTCAATTTGTCTCAAAATCTTCCTGTTAACCATTTCATGAACACTCTGAATCATAAGCCACGTCTTCATATTCAACCTCTCACTGGATAACCAGTAGAATTCTTCGTAGAAGCTTCGTCAGCCACGTGACCGCTGACCTGCTCATAAGAGATAACCCACATGTGGAAATTATATGCCGACGTCTTCCAACGTCGCTGCACTGGGTATAATTACTACGAAATTAGTAGATCATCCTGAGTTCGAGCTCATTCACCAGCTGCACCAGTCCGTTCACTCCTCATGAACGTCAACTAAAGGTGCGACAATACATTCCAATCCCAAGTCATGTTATATCTTTCTTCATATCAAGCAACTTCTTTCTGTAGTATCCAATATCCCGCCGTATAATAGCCAATATTTCAAATTAAGTCCGTAGACCTAGTCACTATCCACCATGAATCCCAAATCACTCTAAACTTTCCTGAAGATGTGTAGCTATTCTACCCTGTAACCCATATGCTACCTTGCCACTATCCCACTTTGGTCAAACCCTCTCCTTTAAGCAGTTACTCGACTTCTGTTTCTCACACTTGGCCTTCTAGGAACTTAACCACCACAAGACACCTCCCACATGTCCTTCCTCATCCTTCGCTGCCCAGTTGTTGCCTTAAATCAAAATTTATCTCTGTAGCACTTGAACCGATAGATCGCTGCCAACTTTAAACCCTTCCGAAAATCATCTTTCTCGAGACATAAATACCAGGAATACTGATTTGATCCTGAACCTCTACACACTGTGACCTCAGATAGCCGCTTTCCTGGCAACATTTATAATACTCTGCCCCAAGGCAAATTGAAAGAAACCATAACACCGGCGAACTTAACACATTATAACCAATCAAGGATAATGACGCCACATCACAGGCAAAGATTGCACCATGCTTGAAAATATCGAGTCCCGCAACTCCATCAGCCCAAGTCTGAACATCCTCAGTTCGATTGCCTTTCCTCCATCGGAAGTAAAATACCGAATCTCTGAATCATGCACTGAGTAAACCTCCTTTCAAGTCATTCACTACCCCGACACATGGGCAAGCACCCTACCATCACATCAATACTGTGCGATAACAACTCATGAGCATCGTAGCAACTTGTGCATAGCCTCAAAGCTCTCATAAGTACAGCTACTGAGCTGAAATGACATAATATCCTTCCACAAGGCGACGACAATAGCCCAATCAGCTACGCAGGGAGAAACATCCCGCACCACATCTGTAGAACCATTACAATTCCTCAATTCCCAATTTATAACCACCGCTTTACGTCGCATAAGATTGATTGGGAAAGAAATGAAGGCTTAAACCTCAAAGGAATCAAATCGCACGATAAGAATCAAGAAGGGAAGTGCTCCTAACAACCATGTAGCCTTTCAAAGATAAGTACAGACGTCTCTGTACCGATCCGCAAGACTCTACTAGACTCACTCATGACTCATGAGACCTAAGTGAACCTAGTGCTCTCATACCATGTTGTCACGATCCAAAATCCGTTAAAGGTCGTGATGGCGCCGGACACCACTATCAAGCTAGCCAAGACTAAATAGTTAATTAAATCCTCATTTTAATATTTTTGAAATTGTAAATTTACTTCAATTTATCTAGTAAAAAAAATAAATTTACAGAATAAATAACAATGTTTTCCAATTCCAATAGCGAACATCCCATAATCATTCCAGAATCCGGTGTCACAAGTGCATGAGCCTTTTTTAGAAATTTAAAATAAAATACGATAATTTTCCGGAATACAACTTGGACAGGAAAGAAAATACAATACTTTGAAGGAGACTCTGTTGGTTATGGTGCGTCGTATAGAATACAGCTCACCTAAGTCCCCGCCATAATCGCGCCTCTGCACCCACAAAATCGCTAAACATATGTGTACGTGCATAAAAATGTACAACAAGTGTAGTATGAGTACGTAAATCAACGTGTACCTCATTTCGACACTTAATATGAGCTATAAATGGGATATCAATGATATAATTAATTATGGATTATATGAACGGTTGCAAGATCAATATTTTGAAGTAAGTAAGCAGTTCTTTCATAATTAAGAAATCTCCAAATTTATCTCCCATTATTTAACAATTTAACTCCGGCTTAGGAGTCAATATCATTATTTATAAATTTTAAGGCAAGCAATACAAGCATGCGCAAATCATGCCAAGGTCGTACGGCCCGATCCAATAAATATTTAAATTGTGCACTGCCAGAGGGTCGAATAGCACGAACCATAGATGCATCTATTTACTACCGAGGCGCTCGGCCCGATTCACAAATAATAATTATTTTCAAGAAAACACAAGTTTCTCATTTATAGTCAAGCATCACATACAAACCTTCCAGTAAGTGAATTAAACCTTATACAATTCTTTTATCGATTTCTATTATGACTAGGTGATTATATTAGCAAGTAAGGGCACAAACATTCCAAATATAACATGATATGAGTCCAAAACTACCCGGACAATAGCATAATAGTATCTACGTACGGACTCTCGTCACCTCGTACGTACGTAGCCCCCACAATTAGGTACAAACATGTATTTAATTCATCTATGGGGTTAATTCCCTCTTACAAGGTTAGAAAGGAGCCTTACCTCGCTTTGAAGTTTCATAACCGGCTCCCAAGCCATTCAATCAACTCAAATCGATGCCTAACGCTCCAAAACTAGTCAATAAGTAAGCAAATCCGTAAATATATACTCTAATACTCATTATAATCCTATTTACAACAATTCCCAACTCCGTTCAAAAAGTCGATAAAATCACCATCGGGCCTACATGCCCGGATTCCGAAATTCTTCAAAGATAAAGTTTACCCATATCCTCACGAACTCAAATATATAATTTTATGTCCAATTCCATACTCAAATTCGTGGTAAAAATCGAAAAAGACCAAATTCTAGGTTTTCTACCAAAAGCCCACAATTTTTACTAATTTTCATGTTTAACTCCATATATAAACCAAGTATTTAACTTAATAATAAGGGGGGATCACTTACCTTGAGTTACTTGCTGAAACTCTCCCCTTGAAGCTCTTCAAAATCGCCCAAACCAAATAAAAATGGGAGAAAAATGGCCAAAATCCCGCTTAAAAGCATTCTGCCTAGCCCGACCTTCGCACCTGTGGTCCAATAGCCTCTCCTGCGGCTCCGCAAGTGCGGTCCAAATTCCACTCCTGCGGTCCTCAATGCCCAGCCAAGATCTCGCACCTTCGGAAGTTTCTTCGCTTCTGCGAGCTTCGCAGGTGCAACCTGCTATGCATATCTGTGCAAATGTTACGCACCAGCGGTGGCTACCTCGCGCCTGCACACACGCAGGTGCGCTTCTCCAGTCCGCTTCTACGGCTCCCCCAGCTCCAGTCCCTTCCCGCTTCTGCGAGCAATTTGCCGCACCCGCGATCTCGCACCTGCGGCCAAAGTCACGCAGGTGCGATTACACCAGAAGCATTAAGCTTCAAAAATTCTTAAGTCCAAAAATCGTTCTGTTAACCTTCCGGAATCCACCCGAGGCCCTCGAGACCTCAAGCAAATATTCCAACACGGCCCAAAACACGTTACGAACTTAGTCGAGCCTTCGAATCACATCAAACAACGTCAAATTCAAGAATCGTACCCCATTCCAAGCTTAATGAAATTTAGAATTTCAACTTCTACATTCGATGCCGAAACCTATCAAATCACGTCCGATTGACCTCAAATTGTGTACACAAATCATAATTGACATTATGGACCTACTTCAACTTCCGGAATCAGAATCTGGCCCCGATATCAAAAAGTCCACTCCCGGTCAAACTTCTCAAAAACCTTCAAATTTCTAACTTTAGCCAATTGACTCCAAAATGACCTGCGGACCTCCAAATCCACTTCCGGACGTGCTCCCAATACCGGAATCATCATACGGAGCTATTCCCAGACTTGGAATTCCAAACGGACATCGATAACATTGAAATGTACTTCAACCCAAATTTATGGAATTCTTCCAAAATGCTAACTTCCACAATAGGTGCCAAAACACTGCTGGGGCATCCAAAACCCGATCTGAACATATGCCCAAGTCTGAAATCATCATACGAATTTGCTGGAACCTTCAAATCCTGATTCCGAGGCCATTTACTCTAAAATCCAATCTTAGTCAATTCTTCCAACTTAAAACTTTCGAAATGAGAATTTTCTTTTCAAATCAACTCTGAACTTTCAAAATTTCAATTCCGACCACGCGTACAAGTCATAATACCTGAAGCGAAGCTGCTCATGGCCTCAAACTGCCAAACGATGCGCTAGAGCTCAAAACGACTGGTCGGGTCGTTACAATTAAAATAATGAAGAACTGGAGAAATAAAAACATAATGCTCATATAATATAAACAATAAAAAGTGTTGCTATTATTTACTGAATGTCATATGTACATAAAATAAAAAGAAATTAATGTGTCCCACATCCTGTATGCTTTAAAGCAACTGTTGGCCTGAGGCACATCCCATCCCGCCCTGCTATACTATCAGGATCATCCTCATCACGTCACCTCTTTATCGGAGGATGCGTTACAGCATGATCGTCAGTATGGCTGGCAGGCTCGGTAGAAGGGGTTGTCGGTCCAGCAGTAACCTACAGAATAATAAGATATTTTAGTATATGAAATATGTATTAGTAATGTACCTGTTAAGTCACATAAATTTAAATTGTCTTACCATGGTATCGTCAGGCTCCTGAATATAATCATCCATCCCAGCCGTGTCAGTATCGCACAAGGTGGCCTTCGTGACGGGCGAAGATGAAGCCTTAAAAAATATATTTAGATATTTATGACTAATCAATGAGATAAAAACAAATATAAATAATATTAATATAAACAAACCTGTGCCTGTGAAAGATCCTCAGCATCCCTCGATGATGAGCCATAACTCAACCAGCGCCCACTATCCATATCTCGTATCGGACGATCATCAGCAACGGTCGATGGGTCAAGAAAATACTGATCCCAATCCTCTCGCGTAATGGTCGTGCCCGCGATCAACAATGGAGCTGATGGGGTTACCTGCGAAGTCCCTGGAGTAAGCTGAAGGCTGAATGACAGCATATCACTATGAGCATGGTCTGGCTCATGGAGGTCACCCGGCTGATCAACACCAACATCCTCAACAGGTGCCTCAACGGCCCCTTGTTGGGGACTACCTCCTCGCCGACCCCATGACCTCGTGGGACATCCCTACCTCTCTGGGCACGCCTGTCACGTCGACCACATTCCGACTCCACTGGTGGTCCACGATGGTACTCCTCTAGCGCCACATACTCAACCTCGTATCCTAAGCGCTCATCATCCCGGGCTCACCTCAATGTCCGGGAAGCCAGATCGGTAACCTGTCGGCCATATTCGTGCAAAGCGGCTTCTCCCTCGCCGGTATTTTACTGCATCTGCAGTCCCAACTGGTGGAATAGATGTAGGCCAATAGCCTGCAAAACATGTAAAATATAAATTACGGAATGCTAGGTTAACATTATAAGTAAGTATACCAAATAACATACCAGTGCCTCGTGCCTCCCGGCGTATGGAATGTACCGATCGCGAACGCGATAAACGGGATTCCCGACGAAAAGTCGGGTAACGCTACGGTACCAGCCCATATACTCATGCTCACCATCCAGCCGGTCAGGTGAAGGGGAGGGCGGAATCAGGTCATGTCGCTGGTCCCAAGTATCGATCTGCGCCTCTAGCCATGCCACATATGTCTGGTCCACCCTGGAACGATTATCTCGCTGGTAATGTGTCATATGCCAAGCGGGCAGTGGTGATACAAGCTGCGGGCGACCAAACTGGCAAAGTACTCGCTCGGTAGCATGATGCTCGACAATATCTAGACACATTAACGGGACGGAAGAGCTCCATATAATTTGGTTGGTCGTGCAATAATCGGGCAAACCAGCTATTAGCTCGTCGTTGTATGGCCTCCAAATGAACTATTAAGTAAAATCAGGAAACGTGAGTATACGCAACACATATAAAGCCAGGCCAAGTAAACTTAGGTATACATTTACCTGTGTGCCCTCTAGCAAATCCAACAAATCCCTGCAATAGGGAGATTATGTCGAGTCTCGTACTCCCGTCCATATCCTCGCCTATCAACCCACCTCCTAGCTAAAGGGAGAAACGGAGGTGGTGCATCCGGAGCTAAGGGTGGTAGAGGTGGCTGCAACTATAGGAACCGCTCCCAGGCCCAAACCTAATAAACAACGTGGACGTAAACTTTAATGTATATTTTTACTAGGTATGTTATAATAAAGAGAGTATTCGACTATGTTTTCACCTGCAGCAGCGGTAAAAATCCTGCAACATCTCGCTGGGTGCCCATGCTCACCCGGCACATCTGCCTGTACAAGTAACCAAGAACAGCAGCACCCCAGCACCCCAGCTGTAATGATGTAAATCATCTAGCCGCTCAAGATGTTGAAAAAATCTCAAGCTGACTACGTTCCCCGGAGTGTTCGAGAATAAAACCCTTCCAAACATAAGCAGCAACAACAACAACCTCGTGTACCGGTGAATATGATGCTCCGGTGTATCATCTGTGATGTCAGCGTGCATCACCTCCAAATGCTGCCGGACGGACGTCAACTGCAGACGACTAGCCCCAATCAATGCAGTCTCATCCGGTGGATGGAAACCAGTGAGCCGCTGCAGCATCTCCAGGAACTGCAAACTCGTATACTCTCTAATGGCATTCGGCAAAGCAACAGGGTGTCCATCAATGGGCAACCCATACAGGACCTCCACGTCTTGAAGCATGATAGTGGCCTCGCTAATGGACAAATGGAATGTGTGTGTCTCCGATCGCCACTGCTCTATTAGGGCCGTGATCAATGACCAATCCAGCTGCAGCCGGCCGATCTCCACAATCCTATAAAAACCTGTATCTTGGAGGCGTGTGACTATACGGGGATGGAGATGGTGGGCCCTAAGAAAGTCCCACATATCGTCTACTCTCCTAGCGCGGAACATCTAGGCCAGTAACTGTCCCTCCCATATGTAAGACGACCTACGCTCGCCCTATAGCAACAGTAGCTCTAGCGTGGCAGGTCCGGGATGCAAAGACGGAACCTCCATGTCGGCTACTGTAAATTGAACAATATTAATTATATTATTTTACTTTAATATGTTAGTTTTATTATTTTACATGTTAGTTTTATTATTTTATATGTTTGTTTGTTACTCACATATTTTTTACTATAATAAAATTAAATAATTAATTTTCATAATTATACAAGATTTAATTATCAAATATTTATATATGGGTTCCGGGCTTGATATTTGAGATCTAGTAGCACCAAGGTATCCTGAATTCTTGTGTTCATGATGAGAAAATTTTTTTCATTTATCACTCAATAGGTCTGTTATTTTAAATGTTAGTTTATTATTTATATGTTAGTTTAATATTGTATATATTAGTTTTATTAATTTATATGTTAGTTTTATTATTTTATATGTTAGTTTTATTATTATATATTTTTATTTATGACTCACTTATTTTTACTATAATAAAATTAAATAATTAATTTTTATAACTATACAGGATTTAATTATTAAATATTCATATAATAATACTTAGTCCGGAAAATATTGTTGTTTTCTCATGTTATTTTCTTACGATCGTTGATTAGAATTGGACAGAGTTTGTGTTTGAACTATCAGCGTTTTTGACGTATTTTTGGGTATAAGAGATACTTAAATGATTAATTTCAGTAACTATAAAGATACTATGCTAAAGGGCACTACATTACAAATACAAGCACTACATTAGGCCACAAGATACCACTAGAGGGAACTAAAGTAATAATTTATATATTTTACTAGTCTTTAAGCAAATAAATAATCTAAACCGGATAAAAATAACAAATAAATTTAATCACAAACATTCACGAAAATACATATACCACAGTAAAAAGTAACTAATTAACATATTTTTTAACAACTAATAATAATTTCTCTATTTTTACTTATTTTTTTAGCACACTAATACTATAATTCGGATAAAAATAACAAATTAGTTAAATCGCAAAACAGTCACAAAATAACATAGAACACATTAAAAACAACTAATATGCATTTTTATACGAGTTTTAACAAAAACTAAGTCGGAATACCTTGATTTTAAGTTTTTGGAAAATTAAAAATTTGGTGATTTGGAGCCGAAACAAGCAACCCACTCCGAGATAATGCCTTAGCTAGGATGTGGGACCGAGAATCTACACTTTTTGTGGGAACGGTGGGCTCTACTCGAGCTTTTTTTTGATTAAAATGGGGGGGGGGGGGAGGGAGGACGACACTGGTTTGGTTGGGAAGGGGACTGGACGCCCTTTTATGTGGGTATAGCGCCCTTTATTAAGGCGCTATACTATAGCATCTTAATAAAGAGCGCTATACCATCCCGCTCATTTCAGGTTCAAATATAACGCCCTTTTAAAGGGCGCTATACTTTAACGGGCAAACGGCCGTTAAGGTATGGCGCTCTTTAAAATGGCGTTATATATATTTTGGTCACTATGTTATTTTTCCACATATTTTAGTTCTTTGAATCTAAAAAAATCATATTTTGGTTTCGGACTCTGCAATTTTACATTTGGTGTGGGGGGAGGGGGGGGGAGGAGCGAAAAATAGAAAGATTTTCTTTGGCGAATCTAGCATAAATGTGCCAACTGCTTAACTGTATCTCAAAGACAGAAATGGGTTACTTTTTACTCTACTTTACGCATATAGTATCGAAACCATTCCAAAAGCCCAATCCGTTTTTGTTAGATATTTGATTCGCAAATTACAGTTAAAAGTTTGAACTAGAAAATGACAGTCAGGCATGCATGCATCCACATATGACAATGTTCTAATATTCCTTTTCCCACTCAGCACTCATAACTTTTGCATAAACTCATTATTGCGACGGTTAATTCTTTTCTTTTTCTTTTTCTCTCATTAGTGGTTTATAGAATATTCTTTATATGGAAAGTTAATTAGTAGTCAATAATCCAATTCACTGTAGAGTTTAAGTCTCTTAACTAAGAAACCAAACTAATGATGATGTAAAAACTTCTAGGTTGGAGCAGGTCAGAACATAATCCTTATTATTTGGAGATCCAAAAACACTTGAAAAAGCTTTAAGGTGGTCCAAAAAGCAAGTTATTGGAAATTATTGGCTAATACATAGATATTAGCAAAAGTTAAAAGGGGTTAATAATAAGTGCAAGCATGGGTAATCCAGTCCACCACTTTTATAACTGATTAAATGCTACTTTTCCTTGTTGATGAGGCATGCCAAAAAAAGTATAAAAAATAAAATAAAAAATATAATACAATATTACAAAAGCAATGACTAGCCCATGAAATTTCTTCAAAAGTACTGCAATTGTGCAATGCTCTTTCTCCTTCAAAAAAGTAGCAAAGAAAAGGTGCACTTGCTTCTTCCACAGATTCTTCAAAATAACTTTCCATCATTGACTAATTTTTCTTTTAAATTTGTAACAATCATTGGTTAATTTTTAGTAGTACTAATTGCTTACGGGGATTTGCTTAAATAATAGAGAAATATATAATTTTAGTCGCTATTAAAATTAATAGGCGGTAAAAAATATATTTTTTGTATATATATATATATATATATATATATATATATATTATAATTTATATATATATATATATTTTGGCTAGCAAATGCAATTAGTTTCGATTGACTACCCTTTTTGTATTCCCAAAATAATATAGGAAAAGTCTATTAAAAGTGAGAAATTTGTTCATTAACGGAGGTTCTTCAGATTAGAATTTAATCTCAATTTTTACCAATTCTTCTCATTCTTTTCTTTAATAATTCAAAAAAAAAAAAAAAAACAAGATTTCACACGATCCTCATTTCCCCTAATTTCTTTCTTTAGTGCATCCTATATGATGGATTATTTTTAGCTAACAATGAGAAGTAGATAATTTTCTTCTCATAAAAATCTTTTTTAACAAGGTACAAACTTGGTACTACTCTTAATTCCAGGAATCCCGGATGTTCAATTTGACTCTGCTTGGCATAAAAATGCTGTATAATTAAAGCCCCCTCAATATTCATATTTATCTCCATTTGCCTACTTCTTTCTTGATTTTTAATTAGATATATTGTATCAAAGTTGCTTGGTTTCGGAATGAATTTAGGTATAAGTAAAATACATTACAACCTTTATTATTCTTTCATTCTTTTTTGGGAAAGAATTTAAAATAATTTTCAAGTTAGACTATCTGTATTCACACGTACTACTGAAAAGTAGGGGCCTAGGGGTGACGAGGTCACTGTATCTGCATGAACTACTGAAAATTAGGTGTGACAATGTAATAGAATAAAGTGGACCAGGACAATAATTGACTTTGAAAGTTTTGTAACATTTGAGTTGGGACACGACTAGTTGAACAAATTAAGATGGAAACAAATACATTAATTTTGATAAAAACAATTTTTCTTTATAACAAAACTTGGCAAGGTAGTATAGTTGGTAAGCAAGTAAATGAAAAAAGAACGATGTTTTTTGTTAAAAAATACTACTACTAGGAATTTGATATAATGGAACAGTTCAAGAAAGATTGTGGTGAGAAAAGCGACAGTTCCTTTTTCCAGCTTATTCTTAGCAGTCTTGAAAGGTCAAATGTAAAAATAATAGCAAAATGACTACTTTAACCCTAGGCATGTGTCAGTTTTGTAACATTTGAGTTGGGACACGACTAGTTGAAAGAATTAAGATGGGAACAAATAAATTAATTTTGATAAAAACAATTTTTTTTATAACAAAACTGTTGGGATTTTAAGCTTGTGTAGCTTAAAGATGGTGAATGAAAAATGGAGAAAAAATAAAATATTTGAGTTTCCCCTTTTGACAAAGGGACATTGTCCCATGTTGGAGGAAGAAAAGGCTTTTGATTGGTATATATACAATTGCTCTTATTCTAGCTCTTAAAGAGTTAAGAAGAAGGCAAGTCTCGCGCCGTCGTCGTCGTCGCTCGCTTCGGCTCCGGCTTCGGTGAACAAAATTCCTTTCAATTATTTCGGATTCGGATTCGGATTCGGATTTGATCAACGATTGATTGAATTAATCTTTTTGGACAAAATTTCTTTCTATTATTTATTTAATTAATTTAATTAATTAACAAAAAATTCAATCCGGAATAACCCATGACCCGTGACCCGATCCGGTCCGTTTTTGTTCCCGGATTATTTTAAATTCGCTTTCTATTTTCCCGCAATATTACTTCCCACCTATTCTAACATCTGATCTTCTTCTTTTTCTTCTGCACAAAAATTTCAGTGTGTTTTACAGCCTTCGAGTGGTTCACTGTTCATCGACGTTTTTAGTACCAACACTCCGGTGAGTTAATCATTCTATCCTGGGAGGATATATTCCAGCACCTCGGGTACTTGAGGGGAATAATTTCCTTAAGGACACATTGTATATTCAGTGGGCTCGATTTATTCCAAAAATTATTTTTTCAGATATTATTTTAACATACTATTTCTACTGACTTTCTTCAAAAAGTTTACTGTTTTTAATATTTATTATAGTAATGCGGGTTAATAACAATCATAAGGAAATTAATTTATATTCTGTATTCTGTTTGTGGAGATTAAAACGTGTGTGATTTTCTACTCCTTCTTATTGTTACTATTCTGATTTGAAGATATAAAAATTTCATCAGAGTATTGAAATTCAGAAAACGATTTAAAGAACATAAAAACTTCATCGTTTGGTGTGAAACAGTATATAAAAACTTTATTTTTTATTTATCATACGTACTGTTTATTGGTAATTACAGTATTGTTTAATGTTCTGGTTTTGTCATTAATTAAACTCTTCTGTTATTGACAGTGAGAAATGGCAATTGATAACGCAATTTCTTCTTCAACTGTTGTGGCAATGACGATAGCCTCGTCAAGCCGGACTGTTGTTCCATCGGCCGAAAAATCGGAAAAATTTTCTGGAGCCAACTTCAAAGGATGGCAGCAAAAGATGTTCTTTTGGCTTACCACACTTGGTATGCAGAAATTCACTAGTGAAGAACCTCCAGTGTCTGTTGCGGACATGCCGGACAACGAAAAATTCATGATTATTGAGACGTGAAAACAGACAAAATTTCTTTGCAAAGGCTATATCTTAAGCGCTTTAGAGGATGACTTGTACAATATGTACAGTGCGATGAATACTTCGAAAGAATTATGGGACGCACTTGAGAAAAAGTACAAGACTGAAGATGCATGCTTGAAGACATTCGTGGTTGCCAAGTTTCTAGACTATAAAATGATAGACAACAAAACTGTTGGAACCCAAGTTCAGGAGCTTCAACTTATTTTTCACGGCCTTATTGCTGAAGGTATGGTCGTGAATGAAGCATTTCAAGTGGCTGCAATGATTGAAAAATTGCCTCCTTCGTGGAGAGATTTCAAGAACTATCTTAAGCACAAGCGCAAAGAAATGAAGTTGGAAGATCTTGTGATTCGTCTCAAGATTGAGGAATACAATAAAACAGCCGAGAAAAAATCTCGTGAAAATTCAACGATCATGGGAGCTAATATCGTTGAGGAGACTGCTCCAAAAAGTAAGAAGGGAAAGAGGTCTTCTAGACAAACTAAGGAGCTGAACAAAAAGAAATTCAAGGGCAGCTGCTACAATTGTAAAAAAACTGATCACAAAGCCCCTGATTGTCGTCTCCCGAAAAAAGGATAAGAAGAAGGGACATGCCAACATAGTGGAGAAGAATGATGATATTGATGATCTGTGTACAATGCTTTCGGAATGCAACCTAGTTGAAAATTCGAAGGAGTGGTGGATTGACTCTGGAGCCATTCAACACGTTTGTGCTGTCAAAGAAGTATTTGCGACTTACTCTATTGCTGGTCCCGAAGAAGAGCTTTCCATAGAAAATACTGCAACAACCAATATTGAAGGTTATGGGATGATATTCTTGAAGATAACTTCCGGCAAGGTGTTAACGCTCAACAATGTTCTTCATGTTCCTACTATTAGGAAGAATTTAGTTTCTACTTCTTTACTTGTTAAGAATGGATTCAAATGTGTATTTATTTCTGATAAAGTTGTTGTAAGGAAGAATGAAATGTATGTTGGAAAGGGCTACCTCACAGAGTGCATTTTCAAACTGAATGTAATGGTTGTTGACAGTATGAATAAAATTTCAGCTTCTTCTTATTTATTGGAGTCAAATGATTTATGGCATATTCGTTTAGGACATGTCAATTATAAAACCTTGCGGAAGTTAATTAATTTAGAAATATTGCCTAAATTCGAGTGTAATAAATCAAAATGTCAAATATGTGTTGAATTTAAGTTTGTAAAACATCCTTATAAGTCTATTGAAAGGAATTCAAATCCTTTAGACTTAATTCATACTAATATTTGTGATATGAAGTCGATACTATCTCGAGGTGGGAAAAAGTATTTTATTACTTTTATTGATGATTGCACTCGATATTGTTATGTTTATTTGCTTAATAGTAAGGATGAAGCAATTGAAGCATTTAAGCAATACAAGAATGAAGTGGAGAATCAATTGAATAAAAAGATCAAAATGATTAGAAGTGATAGAGGTGGGGAATATGAATCTCCGTTTGCAGAAATATATTCGGAATATGGAATTATCCTTCAAACTACTGTACCTTACACACCTCAATCCAATGAAATTGCGGAAAGGAAAAATAGGACTTTAAAGAAAATGATGAATTATTTATTAATAAGTTCCGGATTACCGCAGAGTTTGTGGGGGGAAGCTATCCTTACAGCTAACCGAATACTCAACAGAGTACTCCACAACAAAACGAAATCTATTCCATATGAAAAATGGAAAGGAAAAAAACCCAACTTGAAATATTTCAAAGTGTGGGGGTATCTAGCAAAGGTACAAGTTCTTTTACCTAAAAGGGTTAAAATCGGACCAAAAACTATAGATTGCGTTTTTATTGGATATGCTACAAACAATAAAGCATGTCGGTTTTTGGTTCATAAATCCGATAATCCCGAAATTTATGTTAATACGGTAATGGAATCAGATAATGCTGAATTTTTTAAAAGCATCTATCCGTATAAAACTGAATGTGAGTCATTAAATAAAAGACCTAAACGACCTCGGAAAGAACCAAAAAAAAATACTCCAAGTATAGAAGATCCAAGGCGTAGCAAACGTCAAAGAACATCTACTTCCTTTGGACCAGATTTTGTGACATTCTTGCTTGAAAATGAGCCTCAAACTTTTAAAGCAGCTATGTCATCTTCTGATACATTTTGGAAAGAGGCAGTTAACAGTGAAATTCAATCAATTTTGGATAATCATACATGGGAATTGGTTGATCTTCCTCCGGGAAATAAGCCTTTAGGTTCGAAATGGATCTTTAAACGGAAAATAAAAGCTGGTGGCACTATTGACAAATATAAGGCAAGACTTGTTGTCAAAGGTTATAGACAAAAGGAAGGCCTTGATTACTTTGACACTTACTCGCCAGTAACGAGGATAACATCTATTAGGGTGTTAGTGGCACTAGCGGCCGTGTATGGTCTTAAAATCCATCAAATGGATGTTATAACAACTTTCTTAAATGGAGAATTGGAGAAAGATATTTACATGGAACAACCTGAGGGTTTTGTGGTTCCTGGTAAAGAAAAGAAAGTGTGCAAACTTGTTAAGTCGCTTTATGGACTTAAACAAGTACCCAAACAATGGCATGCCAAATTTGACCAAACAATGTTGGCAATTGGATTTAAAATCTACGAGTATGACAAATGTATTTATATTAAAAACACTCCAAGACATGAAGTCATTGTTTGTTTATATGTTGATGACCTGTTGATAATGAGCAAAAACATGGCAGATATAAATGCTATTGAGCGCATGTTGGCTAGCAAATTCGATATGAAAGACTTAGGAGTTGCTGATGTGATCTTAGGAATCAGAATTCACAAGACTTCACAAGGTCTAGCATTATCACAGTCTCACTACATTGAAAAGGTACTTAACAAGTTCAAGTATTTGGATTTCAAAATTGCCAAGACTCCAATTGACGTGAGTTATGCACTTCAAAAGAATGAAGGTTAAAGTGACTCATAACTGGACTATGCAAGAGTATTGGGAAGTTTGATGTATATCATAAATTGTACGCGACCAGATATAGCATGTGCTATTAGTAAACTGAGTCGGTTTAAAAGTAATCCCAATCACATACATTGGATGGCAATGAAACGAGTTTTGGGGTATGTCAAACATACCCAAAATTACGCTTTGCATTATAACAAATATCCCTCCGTGATCGAGGGATATAGTGATACAAATTGGATCACTGGATCATCTGAAGTTAAATTCACGAGTGGATATATTTTCACAATTGGGGGTGGAGCAGTGTCTTGAAAAGCATCAAACAAGCGTGCATCGCCCGTTCTACAATGGAATCTGAATTCATAGCTTTAGATAAGGGCGTTGAAGAAGCTGAATGGTTCCGGAATTTCTTGGAAGATATTTTATTTTGTCCCAAATCTTTGGCACCTATTTGTATACATTGTGATAGTCAAGCGGCAATAGGCAGGGCAGGGAGCGTTATGTATAGCAGAAAATCTCGTCATATACGACGGAGATAGAATACCGTTAGACAACTACTCTATAGTGGTGTTATCATGATTGACTACGTAAAGTCAAGAGATAACGTGTCGGATCCACTTACAAAAGGCCTATCTAGAGAGGCAGTTGAAAGATCATCAAAGGGAATGGGGTTAAGGTCTAGGACAAGTCATCATGGTGGTAACTCTACCTAGCAGACTGGAGATCCCATGAGCTAGATTCAAAGATATCAAACAAAGTTATGAATGACGGTTCAACATTGTCAAATAACTCAACTCATTCTCGTGATGAAGACAATGTTCATAAATTAAGGTAAAGTATTAAGGCTTTTTGATGAGTCAATAAAGCTTAAAGCCTTTTAATGATTTGCTAAGGCTAGCATGATATGACCAGATAGTATGTCTATAGGATTACACGTTTAGAAATTACCTATGTGAGTGTGAAGTATAAGTCGCTTCAAGGGGAATGAAAGTAAAGGCCCATTCTCTAAGCACTCATGAAACCAGGCGGTGTTCATGGCTGAAACGAACACAACCGTGAGAACCATAGATGGTTAAGGATTGATTGTGTGACTTATATTGTCTAGGTATATAACAAGCTCGACGGTTCAAAGATATCAAATCTACCGATTGACCGAGTATATCTGATATAAGTTCACTACGGAAAGTTCAAAGGGAAACCTACTTATCCAGATGCAATTAATTCTTGCATGTAAAACACACACGCGTCCGTGCATTCTTTTTTATTTTATAGCCATTCCCCATTCATGTGGGGGATTGTTGGGATTTTAAGCTTGTGTAGCTTAAAGAGGATGAATAGAAAATGGAGGGAAAATGAAATATTTGAGTTTCCTTCCTTGACAAAGGGACATTGTCCCATATTGGAGGAAGAAAAGATTTTTGATGGGTATATATACAATTGCTCTTCTTCTAGCTCTTAAAGAGTTAAGAAGAAGGCAAGCCTCGCGCCGTCGTCGTCGCTCGCTCGGTCGCTCGGCTCAACTTCGGCTTCGGCTTCGGCTTTGGCTTCGGCTTCAGCTTCGGCTTCAGATTCGGTCAAAGATTGATTGATTAATCTTTTTGGAAAAAAATTCTTTCAATTATTTAATCAATTAATTTAATTAATTAATAAAAAATCCCAAATAACCCATGACCCGCGACCCGGTCCGGTCCATTTTTATTCCCGAATTATTTAAAATCCTCTTTCTGTTTTCCCGCAATATTTCTTCCCACCTGTTCTAATAGCTGATCTTCTTCTTCTTCTTCTGTACAAAAATTCAGTATGTTTTACAGCCTTCGAGTGGTTCGCTGTTCATTGGCATTTTTGGTACCAACACTCTGGTGAGTTAATCGTTCTATCCTGGGAGGATATATTCCAGCACCTCGGGTACTTGAGAGGAATAATTTTCTTAAGAACACACTGTGTATTCAGTGGGCTCAATTTATTCCAAAAATTATTTTTTCAGATATTATTTTGACATACTGTTTCTACTGACTTTCTTCAGAAAGTTTACTGTTTTTAATATTTATTACAGTAATACAGGTCAATAACAAAAACTTGGCAAGGTATTATAGTTGGTAAGCAAGTAAATGATTTTATTTGTTAAAACAATAATACTCCACTAGGAATTTGATATAGTGGAACAGTTCAAGAAAGATTATGGTGAGAAAAGCAACAGTGCCTTTTTCAGCTTTATTCTTAGCCGTTAGTAGTCTTGAAAGAGTCCGGAACCAAAATATGATTCTTTTGGACTCAATGAATCAAAATATGTAGGGAAAAAACTGGCCATCATAATATGTATAGCGCGGTATTTCACCGTGCTATGCCTTAACGGCATATTTGTCCGTTAAGGTATAGCACGGTGCATAACCACGCTATACTTGAACTTAAATGGGCGAAAAGTTATAGCACGCTTATTTACCGCGCTATAGTATAGCGCAGTAAATAAGCGCGCTATACCTACATAAATAAACGGACCATCTCCTTCCCTACTCCCAAAACCAGAAGCTTCCCCCTCCCTCCCCTCCCCCCCCCCCCATTTTTAACAAAAAAACTCGAGTGGAGCCCATCAATCTAACAAAAAGTGTAGATTCTCGGTCCCACATCGTATCTAAGGCGTTATTTCATAGTGGGTTGCTTGTTTCAGCTCCAAATCACCAAATCTTTAACTTTCCAAAAAATTTAAATCGAGATATTCCGACTTATTTTTTGTTAAAACTCAAGTATAAAAAATGCCTATTAGTTATTTTTACTGTGTTCTATGTTATTTTGTGATTGTTTTGTTATTTAATTAATTTGTTATTTTTTATCCGAATTATATTATTAGTGTGATAAAAAAATTAGTAAAATTGAGAAATATTTATTAGTTGTTAAAAAATATTAATTAGTTAATTTTTACTTTGGTATATGTTTTTTCGCGAATGTTTTGTGATTAAATTAATTTATTATTTTTATCTGGTTTAGATTATTTATTTGCTAAAAGATTAGTAAAATACATAAATTATTATTTTAGGAATAATTAATATTATTTAGATGTTATTGTTGTACATATATGAATATATGATTTTAGTTCCCTGTAGTGGTATCCTGTGCTCGTAATTTTAATGTAGTGCTCGTATTTGTAATGTAGTGCCCTTTAGCGTAGTATCTTTGTAGTTATTAAAATTAATCATTTAATTATCTGTTAAACCCAAAAATATCTGAAAAAAGTTGATAGTTCAAACACAAACTTTCTCGAATTCTAGTCAACAAACGTAAGAAAATAACATTAGAAAAAAATAATATTTGTCAAACTAAGTATTGTTACATGAATATTTAATAATTAAATCTTGTATAGTTATGAAAATTATATTTAATTTTATTATAGTAAAAAATAGGTGAGTACTAAACTAACATATAAAATAATAAACTAACATATAAAATAAGAAACTAACATATAAAATATAAAATTATAATATAGAAAATGTATCAACCTAATTAACAATATAGTAAAAATATCGAATAAATTTTAATTTTAAAGATATTGTAATATATTTAAAGATGTTAAGCAATGAAAAAGAAAAATACTTTAATTAATATTGTTCAATTTACATTAGTCGTCATGGAGGTTCCGCCTGTACATCCCGGACCTGCATCGCTAGAGCTACTGTTGCTACAGGCCGAGCATAGGTTTTCGTACATATGGGAGGGGCAGTGTTTGGCCTAGACATTCCGCGCTAGACGGGTAGACGATATGTAGGACTTTCTTAGGGCCCACCCATTCCATCCCCGTATAGTCAGACGCCTTCAGGATACGGGTTTCTATAGGATCATAGAGATTGGCCGGTTGCAGTTGGACTGGTCATTGATCACGACTTTGATAGAGCGGTGGCGACCGGAGACGCACACGTTTCATTTACTCATTGGCTAGGCTACTATCATGCTTCAGGATGGAGGTTATGTATGGGCTGCCGGTTGATGGACATCTTGTAGCTTACCCACATACTCTCAGAGAATATACGGGATTGCAGTACCTGGAGATGTTGCAGTAGCTCACCGATTTCCAGCCAACGGAGGAGGCTGCATTGAGTGGGGCCAGTCATTTGCAGTTGACGCCCGTCCGGCTGCATTTGGAGGCGATGGATGCGGACATTACGGATGATACACCGGATCTTCATATCAACCGATACATGAGATTGTTGATACTGCTTATATTTGGTGGGGTGTTATTCCCGAACACTTCGGGAAACCTAGTCAGTTTGAGATTTCTTCATCATCTTGAGCGGTTAGATGATTTACCTAGTTACAGCTGGGGTGCAGCTGTTCTAGGTTACTTGTATAGGCAGATGTGTCGGGCGAGCATGGGCACCCAACGAGACGTTACCGAATTTTTGCCGCTGCTGCAGGTGAAAACATAGTCAATTATTTTCAAGATTATAACATACATAGTAAAAATATACCTTAAAATTTACGTCCATATTATATATTAGGTTTGGGCCTGGGAGCGATTTCTGCAGTTGCAGCCACCTCTACCACCCATCGCTCCGGATGCACCACCTCCACCGTTTCTCCCTTTAACTAGGAGGTGGGTTGATAGACGAGTCTACGGATGCGAGGTCGAGGCTCGACATAATCTCCCCTTTTCCTGGGATTTGTTGGATTTGCTGGAGGGCGCGCAGGTACATGTATACTTAAGTTTACTTGGCCTGGCTTTATATATTTGTGTTTACTCACTATTCTTATTTTTACTTAATAGTTCATATGGAGGCCATACAATGACGAGCTAATAGCTGGTTTGCCCGATTATTGCTCAAGCGACCGACTTATGTGGAGCTCTTCCGTCCCATTGATGTGTCTCGATATTGTCGAGCATCATGCCACCGAGCGAGTCCTTCGCCAGTTTGGTCAACCGCAGTTTTACCTACTCTGCCCACTTGGCTTAGGACACATTAACAGCGGGATGATTGTTCCAGGGTTGACCAGACATATGTGGTCTGGCTAGAGGTGCAAATTGAGATTTGGGACCGTCGGCATGACCTGATTTCCGCCACCTCCTCCACCTGAGCGTACGTATGGTGAGCATGAGTATATGGGCTGGTACCGCAGTGTTACCCGACTTTTCGTCGGGAATCCCGTTCATCGCGCTGGTGGTCGGTGCATTCCATACACCGGGAGACATGAGGCACTGGTATGTGATTTGTTATACTTACTTATAACGTTAACCTAGCGTTCCGTAATTAATATTTTACATGTTATGCAGGCTATTGGCTTACATCTGTTCTACTAGTTGGGGCTGCAAATGCAGTAGCATACCGACGAGGGAGCGACAACTTTGCACGAGTATGGCCTCCAGGTTACAGATCTGGCTTCCCGGACATTGAGGCGAGCCCGAGATGACGAGCACTTAGGACACGAGGCTGATTATCTGCTGCCAGAGCAGTACCATCATGGGCCGGCAGTGGAGCCTGAACGTGGTCGACGTGGCAGGCGTGCTCAGAGAGGAAGAGGTGTCCCACGAGGTCGTGAGGGTCGGCGAAGACGTGGTCCCCAGCAAGGGGGCGTTGAGCCACCTTTTGAGGATTTTAGAGTTGATCAGCTGGGTGACCACCCTGAGCCAGGCGATGCTCATCATGATATGTCATCATTCAACCTTCTGCTGACGCTAGGGACTTCAGTGGTGACCCCGTCAGCTCTATTGTTGATCACGGGCACGACCATTACGCGACAGGAGTGGGATGAGTATTTTCCTGGTCCCCCAGTGCCATCGACGGTTGCTGAGGATCGTCCGACACGAGATGTGCATAGTGGGTGCCGACTGAGTTATGGGTCATCATCGAGGGATGCTGAGGATCTTTCACAGGCGCAGGTTTGTTTGTATTACTATTATTTATATGTATTTTTATCTCATTGATTAGTCATCAATATCTAAAGCATTTGTTTTTAAAAGGCATCATCCTCGCCCGTCACGGAGGCCACTTTGTGCGACATTAAGATGCCTGAGACAAATGATTATATTCAGGAGCCCGCCGAGACCATGGTAAGACCATTAAATATTTTTTTAGCTAACACGTACATTAGTAATATATATTTCATATACTAAAATATCTTATTATTCTGTAGGTTACTGTTGGACCGACGACCCCTTCTACCGAGCCTGCCAGCCTTACCGACGATGATGTTGCAGCGCATCCTCCGATAAAGAGACGACGTGATGAGGATGATCCTGATTTTGTATCCGGACGGGATGGGATGCGCCTCAGGCCGGCCAATGCTTTAAAGTATACAGGCTGTGGGACACATTGACATTTTTATTATCTGTACATATGACATTCTGTATATAATAGCAACATTATTTATGTTTTACATTATTTGCGCATGTGTTTCTACCATAGACATTGGACGTTGGAGTCCCATATTGTTGTAGAAATCAAGCAAGTGGTCTTATTGATGATAGAGATAAAATACAAGAAATGTGTGTCAATTGGGGCCTAGATTACGATGCCCTCGGTCCCAAAGGGTGCGTAGACGATGTTGATGAAGAAGATGAAGACAATGACATTGAAATCGTGCCAAACAACGACGATAATGGCGAATGACTATTGTTCTTTTTTCTTGGGGTGTATGTTAAATTGTTGAACTGAAGTATTAATGCTAAAAATCAATTAGATTTAACCCCATTGGAATCATAATTTTATTTCATACATTTTGCAAGCTGAATATTTACATATATTTATTACAATAAATTATTGCAACAAAACACTACGTGTATCCTTGATAATTGGGCACATTGGATGAACTTTCACCGAGAGCTGAATTACCACCGCTACCCAAACCAGCTGAAGGATATTTACAGCGATCGTGTCCTGTTTGGGAGCATATGCCACATTTATGTGCATAAACGGTATCACCAATATCCATTTAGTTCCGTATATGCATTCTTTTCTGCACTTGTCGTTAACACACATACTCCTTGTTACACACCATTTTAAATGGTTCTGGTGGCCAATAATGCTCAGGACCCACCGGCTGCAACTGTCCACTATAGGTGTTTTAAGTATGCAACAATACTATATCCTTTATCAACGTACCTCGTTGCCGCGAAACCTGTATGTTGAAAGCACTTCATGGCATGTGAGCACGACATGTGATAGATGGACCATTTTTCACAGTAGCATAACCTTCTGGTTTCATTGACGGTGTGTGTATTATTCCCTCGGTTATGATGGATAGCGGTGCGAACTTCAAAACTATTTCGCTCGTTACAATATTGCAAAAATGAATGCCATTGTGCTCGCTTCCTGTATTTCTCAAATCTTTTCATTGGTATTGGCATACATTCAACACCCATTTCCATCAATGAGGATGCACCTTTAAACCTTTCAATCCACCATGGCATGAATGACATCCACACCATGGCAGTGACAGGCAATCCACGTGCAGATTTCAATAACTCGTTGAAAGACTCTGACATATGTGTAGTCAGAATTCCCCATCTTCTGTCACCATCTGCATGCAAAGTCCACTTGTCAAGCTCATGTCGCATCAACCAAGTATAGGCTCATTGGTCTTCCTGCCCGATCAATTCCATTCGCCTCCTGAATTTACACTCTTGGTGATCTGTTGCAGCCATCCACATTAAATCATGCAAGTCCTTGTTTGGATAAGCCCTCTGAAAGTTGGCCTTCATGTGCCTCACACAGTAACGGTGGTAGGCATACTGTTTCTGCCATGCACGCAAATTCTGTACAGAACTTAAAATACCGCCATGACGATCAGATATTAGGCAAATACTTGAACGCTGTTTGACAACGCGCTCCTTCAAGTGGTTCAAAAATAATGTCCACATCTCTTGGCTTTCATTGGAACAAATAGCAAATGTTAGGGGAAATATACTTCCATTAGCATCTACTGCAATAACGATCAACAACTTAATATTATACTTTCCATAGACATGAGTGCCGTCTATGGATATTACCGGCCGACAATGCAAAAAACCATCAATGGCTGGTTTAAATGCCAGAACACATATCTGAATATATGTGTTATGCTCTTCCCGGACTCCGCTCAAACTTCCATTCAACAACAGTCTCGGGGTTAAAGTGTTGCAATGCGGCTATGTACCTGGGTAAAGATGCAAAGGACTTATCCCAGTTACTATAAATAATTTCAAATGCACGTTTACGCCCGAGAAATGCCTTTCTTTTGGTAATGGTACACCCATATACCTGGTGGACAGATGTTATACACTCTTTGATCTTGTACCTTATGAACGTTTCAATGTGTGGAATCAAAACAAGAGAAATCAAGTCAACATTCAAGTTAAAATGATTCCCACTGAATGTGTCCATTTCATAATTGTGGGTGTCAATGTATTTACCCACAACCCACATATTTATTTTCATCTTCCTCGCACGCAGCATCCAATTACAACCCGTAAACCATCCATGACAAAATAACCCTGTATACATCCAGAGATGACTCATGAACCACGATCTCACGATACTCTTTTATGCTGTACATTCGCACCGCCCTGCTTAGGCGCGCTTTATCAGCATGTCCTTTGATAGCACCGTTGTTCTAGATTCATCCCACATTATTGTCCGAATTTTATCAAGATCCCTAGTGAGGGCATCCACATCCGGCATACTTGGCAAATGATCAAGGTAGGGAATCTCCCTTGAATGAAACGGCACGTGGGACTCGTATACTCCTGGTCTAACGGGAGGTGGAGCATGCTCCCTCATCAGATCAGGTTCAACATTCTCTTCCTCCTCCTCATCACCTTCATCAGGGAAGGGTGTGTCATCTCCAGACTCATCAACATTGCTGTCATAATCACTATTCTCTTCCTGACTCTACGCATTAGCTAGATCCCGATTAAATACGTCGTCTTCGGGTAATTGAGTAAGGACATGACCTTCAAGTTGCTCGTTTTCACTGCACAACCAATAAAATAATGAGTTTATCAAATTGATCCAAAATTTACATATAGCTTTATCACTTCACTTACAAATCATAATGTGTTGATATCCCATGATGGGCATTATCCTATTGATGATGACTCCCGGATGGACCACCATGATCCAACATACTAAAACTAGGCATATTCCAACTGGGCGTTGGTTTATAACTTGTAAAATTCATATCTGGCCGGTACCCCCTGTAGAATATATGAGTGTTAATACAAATTCATTACATAAAAATAAACATCGTAACACAAAGGAAAATTAAAGTTTACCACTCGACTTGTGAATTATGTAAACTATGGAAGAAATTATTTCCTTGCTCCTCATTCGCCCGTGGAGATAAGTTTAGATCAGGCCAAACTCTTTCATCCAAAACCTGTTCGGCTAAAACTGCTCCAAAATAACCACCCGATGATTGAGGGATATCCCTACTTTGTGAAACCTTATTATTGCGAATGTCTTCAGCCTTGACATACATTTTCAATATTTTTACATCCAGAGTCCTCAAAAAATATCTGAGAGTTTCATCGTTTTCGATGTTAAACTCAGCATAATAAGCAACCCCTTGCGGAGTAACAAAGTACGGATATCTTCTGGTTACTTTAATATTCACCGAACGTTTGTTCACACTCAATTTTTTACATAACAATGATACCAATATATCGTACTCCATTGTAAGTGACAACTTAATATGACACTGTGGCGAACAACTATAGTGTACTGAGTTATTCTCCACCACAACCTCACCCCCTCCCCAATATAATGAAACCCTAATTCTTCATTTTTCAGACATTATGACAAAATGCAAAATAACTTAACGAACAAATATTTCGGAAGACTTGAAAGATTCTGAATGGATTTTTACAAAATCCTCCTGAAACTCTTTAAATAAGGAAAAAATTGATGTATAGCGCCTTAAATATGCGCGCTATACCCGGTAGAATTATTGGTCGGCCAACTAAGTACAGGGAGCCCAAATTTTACGTAAAGCACGGTAATTCATCGCGTTATACCCTGTTGAATTACTGGTGTGTCAGTTAATATCAGAAGAATTATTGGTGGGCCCAATAATTAAGTATAACGCGGTTATGCACCGCGCTATACCATAACGGACAAACGTGTTGTTAAGGTATATCGTGGTGAAATACCGCGCTATACTTATTATGGTGGCCAGTTTTTTTTGCCCATATATTTTGATTCTTTGAGTCCAAAAATCATATTTTGGTTCTCGACAGTCTTGAACGGCCAAATGCACAAATAGCAAAATGGCTACTTTAACCCTAGGCGCGTGTCAGGGCGTAAAGCATAATAAAATCAATAACCGGCGTAACCAAAAAAAATATCCATGTTTAATCATCTACTAAATCATTGTGAATTTGGTTAGTCTCACCTTCTGAATTTGTATGTTGCAAAGTAATTCAATAACAACCCTTTATTTGATTAAACCTATTACAGAATCTAATTCTTTGCAAGTTGAGGCAACAATATTTGAAAGTAAAAATAGACACTATTCTAGAGTACCCTATTTTATGCACAACTAAAGAAAAGGAAAGGAAGAAAAGAACGAAGAGCTTGGGATCCAAAGTCCAAACAGAGGAACGCACAGTACTATGCAAAAACTAATACTCCTACTAAGTGACGAAACAAAGTTAGACGACTTATCAAATACTAGTACGAATGTAGTCAACATGTTAGGATAAATAATACGGATATGCGTTAGGTGGGAATTGGGATATTTCTCTTTTCTTTGGTATGTGGCAGGTGGGGTATGAATTATTAAAATCTTCATAACATTCTCGCTAATTTTTACCTTATTAATGCAATTTAATTAGTTATACGAGTTATAAATCTTGCTTGACATCACTTCATCAGAGTTTTTTTCGTAATATGTATGTATAAATAATAAATAAAATTAAAATATTAGGTATAAATATAAAAAATGCCATCGCTTGCCGTTACAATAATTTATTCATTTGTTCGTCTTTTCAAATATGGACACTAGCTTACGAAATTTTTTACGTACGTCATTGATTGTTTTATTATTAGTTATTATTATTAGTTATAGTTGTTTTTAGGATATTATATTACGCTTACCACAGACTATTATATATTTTAGTATTATAATGTTTTTGTTTTTTCATCTCATGTGCAATATCTCTTTTGGACCAGCTAATTCGAATTTGTGTTAGAAAAATTTCATTTTGAAGGTAAAGCTCTCCCGATTAGAAAAAGTTTCTTTCATAAAGCTCGAACTCTAAATTTCTAAGTAAGAATGAATGAGTAATTTATGATTTTATTCTGCCACAACCTTTTGTTAAACTCAGTAGTCAGTACACACCGCATGAACTCATTCTGCAAATAAAGTGCCTAAAGTTATGGGCTTGTGAAAAATGTGAAGTGGTAGGTAGAAGAAGATGCAATCTCCTTGATATTCTGAAAAAGATGCTCCTTTATTTCTTTTTCTTTTTTGTCCTTTTTTTTTTGGCAAGGGGTTGTTGGGGAATTTAGTGGGGCCCAATCTTTTGACCAAAAGTTGATACCTAGTAAAAACACGTAAACCCCTAGTTGAGCTGGAAAAGCCTCCCATCATTTTACAATAATCACATTTCACACTTGCAAATTGCAATCAAGCCTCCTCTCCGTGAAAATAATTAACGTTAAAGTATTTCCAATTTAAGAATTTTTGCAATTCTTAAAAATGAATTTTTTTAAGTAATAATCAATATTCTTTGTTAAGTTTAATTTCAAAATTTTTTGTTAATTTCAATCAGATTTTGTCCAAACTGTCACATACTAACATTGTTTATCACGCACAAAACCCATGCATTAATGGCCTTATTTGTTTGATATGAATTTCAATACTTCAGATCTCAATCATTAAGTGCGTTTATTTTTTAGATCTGAATCTTAATCGTTCATATCTTAACTATTACGTCTACTTATTTTTTTAATTTTACAACCACTTAATGAGTCTGTAACAGAGTTTTAACCTCATTAAGATGTTATACATTCAAGAATTTATTTTAAAAAAAATATTTCACTATTGCTCCTACACTTTCACCATTAAACATCATCACCACTGCTATCGACGCCCTCCACTATTATAGACTACAATCACCCACTATCCACCACTATTACCATCATCATCACCCGTAACCACCATCGTTGCCAAGCACGAATGTCATTTGTCACTACCACCAGCCATCATTATCATCCATCACTTCCAACCACCATTATTACAACAATCACCAATCACCACAACCATCACTATATATCACGAATCACCGTTATCAGTCACCGCCACAATTAACTATTACTGTCATTCACTACCCATAATCATGACTATCAACCAACACCACCACCAGCCACTACCCACTCGGCACCCACAATTACCACATTTAGCCATATCTCCACCAACTACAATATAATTAAAAAATATTTTATTAATATAGTATTAGATTATTTAATTTGAATTTATACTTATTAATATTAAAATAAAGAAAGTTTTACACATATAAATATAGAGAAAATAAACAATCTTAATTAGTCAATATTCGGATCTTAGTATAACATCTTAATATTCAGATTCAATCGTTTTAATCTTAATACACATATTAATATTCAAATATGTATTCAAATTCAGACGTTTTAATTTTAATAAAATCAAATGAGGCCTAAATTTAGATCTCTTTTTATTTTATTTATAAAAGTGGTATTCCAACTAATTTACACACACTTTAACTATTCCACGTGATATTTGCTATCTTCCACCTTATAGCATGTTTGGCCAAACTGGAAAAATCAGTTTATTTTGAGAAGTGCTTTTGAAAAAAGTACTTTTGGACAGAAGCAGTTTGTATTTGGCTAATCACTCTGAAAAGTACTTTTGATCAATAATTTGTGTTTGGCCAAGTTTTTTAGAAAGTGCTTTTAAGTATCAAATTACGAATAAGGACATGAATATATTTACTTAATAGTTAATATTATAAGTAAATAAATAATCTCAAAAATTTATTATTACAAGCAATAATTAAATCTTTTTATTTTATTTAAGTAAAATATGAAAATAAATTTAAAAGTACTTAATACTTTTAATATAAGTTAAATATATTAAAAATCATTCAACAAATATAAAAGCATTCACTCCTAAAGTCACTATATATTAAAAAGCTATCCTAAAAATAATAAATATTAATATCCTAAGTATTAGGTTTAACGGTTATTTTGGTATAAACTATATTTTGTTAAAGGTATTCTTGGTAAGAAGAAAAATCAAAACTGCTTCTGCTTCTACTTTTGGGAAGAAGGTACTTTTTTCTGTTTCTCAGAAACTGCTTCTGCTTCCCAAAAGCACTTTTTTCCTCCAAAAAAGCTTGGCCAAACACTTTAAGTTAAGAAAAAAAAAAGTATTTTTGAAAAAAAAAAACACTTCTAGCCTCTTGAGAAGCTTGGCCAAATAGACTATTAACTTTACACAAAATCAATAGATACATGACATGCATTTGCAGAAAGACTTTTCTCACTTAATTATAATAATTAATTAATATATATTCTTATAAATTATTTAATCATGATAAATTGATATTGTTTAGTTAATTAAGTATTCGGTGCGACTAAGTTTTTTCAAGTTTCAACCGCACAAATAGCCAATACCTTTAAAAAAAACTAAAATAATAAAAGGAGAAATTACAATTTTCACCGCAAGTCTAAAGCAAATAGACAACCAATCCTTAACAGATTTCATCTTTTCACGCTATACATTTTCAGACTGAAGAGTCCTGAGATTTGTGGTAACTATTGTTGTGCTGTTAAAAGTAAAGTAGAAGACTTCCTGTTTCGTTTAGGGCCCTATAAATAGAGGAGGGTTTTGTGATGGCAGAGGAGTGTGCAGCATTTGTATTGCCTGTGAAGAGACCAAGAGAAGAGGAACAACAACAGGAAGAGATGGAAGCAGCCAACCACAACAACGACAACGGTTGCACCAATGAGTCTCCTTATATCTCTTCTGTTCTTCCTGGCTGGTTCTCTGAGATTAGCCCCCTTTGGCCTGGTTTGTTCTTTGATTCATCATCTCTGCTTTCTATGTAGAGTTTGCTTTGATTTTATGCATTTGGGTATCCAAGATTTTACTTTTTGGCAATCGGATTGCACTTTGTTTCTCTTTCTATGTTCTGTTTTTTTGGTGGGTTTTCGGCCAGGTTTGTTTCTGCATCATCTGTGTTTTCCCCTATAAAGCTTACTTTGATTTTCGGCATTTGGGCATTCAAGAGTGTACCTTTTTGTAATTGGGTTGCACTTGGTTTCTGTTTATGTTCTGTTTTTGGTGGGATTTTTGGGGTTAATTACTTTAATGACTGGGGGTATTAAAGTTTGCTTTTATCTGATATGGGTACTTTTATTATGCATTTGGGTATCTAAGTTTTGTGTCTTTTTGGCGATTCTTGGTGGGTTTAGTACGTGAATGCTTGTGGTGGTGTCTATCAAAGTTTATGGACCTACTTTTGATGGTTTGCAGTTGCTTTCTGCCTTGTTTTGTATGGTGGATTTTTGGTTTAGTAAATGTCTTTTTTGCGGGTGTGGGGAGTTCGATTTTAGCTGAGAAATTCACAAATAAGATTTGGCTTGTACATTTTCTTGAAATTTTTTTGTTTGGGATTGAGGATTCTGCAAAGATTTTTCCTTTGAGTGTCCAGTGAATTCTTGTAATTGAGAGAGCAAAAAGGAAGATGTCACTGACAGGGAAGGAATTATGCAGGGGAAGCACACTCGTTGAAGGTTGAGAAGATATTGTTTCAAGGGAAGTCTGATTACCAGAATGTCATGGTTTTTCAGGTATTTTGTTGATCTACAAACGTTTTAGTCTCTTCTCTAACTTTTATGATGCATGGGTGCTTTACTATGTGCTGCTGCTCATTTTTGTTTGATTTTGTTTGTTGGTGCAGTCATCAACTTATGGAAAGGTGCTTGTTTTGGATGGTGTGATTCAACTCACAGAGAGGGATGAATGTGCTTACCAAGAGATGATCGCTCATCTTCCTCTTTGTTCAATTCCAAATCCCAAAAAGGTCTGTACAATTTTATGTTCTTTTTGCATCATTTACCATTTAATGTTTGAAGTCTTATGACACATTGCTAATCAAGCCCGTAGATTAAGAATCTTATCCATATTTGTTTTCCAGTTTGTGTAATTTGTTAAAAGTACCTTCATATTTCCTTTGTTTGCTTACCCCTACTATATTTTAGCAGAGATTATATCAAATGTGTATTTTTTGTGAATTATGTATGAACCGAGCAGTTTTTGCAGGGCTATAGTGTCCTAAAGCTATTTATACCATTTGTCTCTTTAACTTATTTGCCAACTTTAAGCTGATTGTCTTCCCTCAGGTGCTGGTTATTGGAGGAGGAGATGGTGGTGTCTTGCGTGAGGTGTCACGTCATTCTTCTGTCGAGCAGATTGACATATGTGAGATTGACAAGATGGTAGTTGAGGTACATGCTCATTCATAAAAATGGTACCTTATTTACATTTTTGGTCACTATTGACATTTTTATTCTTTACTAAGGGTAGAGGAACATGTTGATTCTTCTAATTACATGTATTAGCAGTGTCTTATGGCATACTTGATCTTAGTCAGGAACTGCTGCCAGATTTTATCCCTTCCTGTGTATTACTTGTCACTTAAAGGTTTTAATGTGCTAATTAATGTATGTTGTGTTTGGGACATCTCAGTTGTAACTTACCAGCTCTAAGCTCCTTGATGCAAAATGTAATGCAATGTTGAAACTAAGTATTTTTTTCCCCCTTCCGACAGGTTTCTAAACAATTTTTCCCAGATGTAGCTGTAGGATACGAGGATCCACGTGTTAATCTCCACATTGGTGATGGTATGATCAATAAATTTTTGTTATCTTCTCAACTTTTCTGTTGGTTCTCATTTTTGTTCACTTGTTAACATATGTTCTTGGCATTTCCTTTTTCCTCCTGTTTCTGCAGGAGTTGCATTTTTGAAAAATGTTGCTGCAGGAACTTACGATGCTGTCATAGTGGATTCATCTGACCCTATAGGTAATATATCTATCATTGCTTTGCTCGAGTACTACCTATTTCGTGTCATTTCAGCCCCCAAACAATCACTCTTTTAACTTCAGGTCCAGCACAAGAGTTGTTCGAAAAGCCTTTCTTTGATTCTATAGCAAGAGCTCTGCGTCCAGGAGGGGTTGTATCTACACAGGCTGAGAGTATATGGCTTCACATGCACATAATTGAAGAAATCGTTGCCAATTGCCGCCAAATCTTCAAAGGCTCAGTTAACTATGCATGGACTACAGTTCCTACTTATCCAAGGTGCACTTCTATGTTTTGATTCTGAGATATCCTAATATACATGAATATTTTGCTATCCACGCTTTATTGCTCATCTCTCATTATGTTCTTACTTATATCTTATATGAAAGGTTGTCTCAAAAGACCTACTATCTTTTGGAATCCATACAGACCTAGCATATGGCCCAATGGAAGTGAAAGATCTATACATGCAATACTAGTTAGTTGAGAATACATTTTAGTCATACTATTACATTTACTATAAGTTCTATGTTTTCTAGGAGTCTTTTAGTTCTGACAGATTTATGTGCCAGTAGAGAATATCGAGAACTTCTAGTACTTTTCATTTTTATTCTAATTTTGTATTATATGGATCTTAAATGAGCTTAAATGGTTCGACATGTCAGTGAGAATTCATATAGTCAATCCCAAGTTGCTTTGCGTTGATGCATAGTTGTTATGGGTATAAATTCTTTCTTTGAGTTGCATGCTGCTGACTTTTAACTAGTTTTTGATTGAAGCATATTTATAGTTTATAATTCTTCATGTTCTTGCTGTTAGCATACTGGGTTTGATTCTAATATGGGTGGTTTGGCTTGTATTAATTGCAGTGGTATGATTGGTTTCATGCTCTGCTCTACTGAGGGACCTGCAGTTGATTTCAAGAACCCAATTAACCCCATCGATGACGACGATGACAGCCATACCAAAACTCTTGGACCTTTGAAGTTTTACAACTCTGAGGTATGCTGTCATTCTGTTCCTTGGTTGTCATTTTTTAAAATGCTATATGCCTGTCTTCATTACTCTTAACACTTCTACTTTTGATTTGTTACTCACTTTTGCTATTTTTTTCCTATTTGTTTTTCCTCCCCAGCTTCACAAAGCATCATTCTGTTTGCCATCATTTGCCAAGAGGGTGATTGAATCCAAAGGAAAATGATGAGGCACATTTTCTAGTACTTTACTGGAGCAGGATTAGCTGTTGTACAACGCCTATAACTGTCGCAGTTTTTATGTTTAAGTCAATGTTATTAGGTTATTTAGGCCAAAAGAGTTGGTAATATCCTCCGGTGGATTATATGTTCCTTTCTTGATTTTGTACTGGATAAAGTTGTTGTGTTGGTTGAAGTTTAAAGAGCATAAAGTTTTTTATGCGAAAAATTAGATGTATTCATGGTTTCAGCTTGGCAACTTAAAAGAAATTATTAACTATGCGGAGAATTGCTTATAAATTGGCTTTCACATTAAGCTGTGAAATTATTCGTTTTATATATCGTCTTTCCCGGAAGAGAAAACTAGAGTTAACATGAATAGCTAGTTGTTTACTAGACATCAAATGTCCTATTTTACAGAACAAACTCAAAGACTTCAGCATGTTTTTAGTTAATTGATCCAATTTTCTCAAATTGAGCATGCTCCAGTTATTCCAGAGTAAGCAACGTCCCAAGATTATATTTTGTAACCAAAACGTACATCAACTATCCTGTATTTATTATATAATATAATAATGAAAATCACCAAATTTCTTCAGTCTAGCATAAAAATTAATTACCAAGCTATCACATAATAAGATAAAATTTCAAAGTCAGCTTTGTCATGTTATCAACACGATAAACCCACATTTATGTCACACTACACGTTCTATTACTTACCAATTTCTTTAACTTTTTTTGGGATCTTTACACTTTTTTTTTTACCCTTACAAGGGAGCTCCCCACTTTGTTCCCTTCCTGACTCGAACCTACAATCTAAAAGATTGGAGCTACTTGAGCAACCCTCACTTGTCAGGCCGAATCTTTATATAAGTCGACCGAATGTACTATTTATTTATTTATTTATTTCTAGTTATCTCTTATAGATTATACGCTAATTGCACACGATTATACACTTAATATATATAAATTATACATACATTATATTGTGTGGGCTAAAAATTATCATAATTATATGTGAGCCAAATCAACTTTAAGAAAGTCGGCTGCCACGCGTCACGATTTGGTTTTAATAGAGGACGAAGGCGAGTTGACTCAACAGAGGACAAGGACGAGTACTCCCTTTAGCAGAGCAGTAACAACTAGTTTTAGAAATAAGACCTTACAGAGAATATTCTAGGAATATTCTTCCCATCTATACTATTAGGATTTTTTTTTGGCCCATGTGCCCTTATAAAGAGAAAGAGAGAGGATTGTAGAGGGGATTAGACACTCGTTGTAAAAAAACAACAAATTGATATTCTTTGAAGATTCTTGCTTTATCACACACATACAAATATACCTTTTCTTCAGAACTTTATCTATCTTTTCTCCCACGATCGAAGGAGAATCTAGATATTCAAAGTCTTATCAATCATTTATCTTTGTCAGAAAGAATATTGAAGAATCTCATCTTTTTTTCGGGTGACTCATATGCATTTATTTACATAAATGCCATTCATTGCTATTTACTATTATTTAATGCTACCTCATTTATTTTTGGATCATTGAATATAGCGTTATTATCGCCATTTATTGCTACTCAAATAATATCCATGATATCTCGCTACAAAATCAGTTCATCTATCTTTTGGATATTAATATTGGCTAAGATTAACCTTATTTTATTAGAAAATCTAATTGTTTAAACCTATATCTAAATTTTGGGTAAGACAGTTTGGCGCCGTTTGTGGGGATTTTCTCAGCCAATGTTTTAGTTTCCATTAAATCCATAACTCACGTGACTTGTTAACCTAACAAACCACCAAGTTTATCTCTTTTCTCCGTGCGTACACAAGTCTCCATGGCAGGTAACCAAGGAAACGGGACCAAGGAGGCACATAATGTTCCCCTCAACCTCATGAATGTTATCAACGAAGGCTATGACACCCATGAGGAGGGGATAACGCCCACGACCTCTCCCAGACTAGAAAGGTCACCTCCACCTTTCTGCAACACAACAAAACCAAAAGGGAAATGGGCCTCCACGTCCACGTGAGAGGGGGTGCCACCCGCTATGAAAAAGCTCCTCAAAGCATGGCTAACTGATACTCTACTCAGCGTGCTCAGTAAACAAGCTCCATGCACGACCACAGAAACCATGAGAGTCGATGCAATACAATGCGGGAACGAACATGACAACCAACCAGACCCTCCGACTTCAGGTAAAACTCATAATGTTACTGACAATGCAGGTGACAGCATCCTCGCCGCCATGCTGAAAATAATGAAAGAAATGGAAAACGAGAACAAGGCACTTAGAGACCAAATGAAAGAGCACTAGGAATGTGTAGACAAAATACCCGGCGCCCCCAAATTGCTGCCAAAAAGGGACGCCGGTAGGTTCGTAGAACAGTTGTATAGTGAGGAAGCGACTCCACCTGCCATACCAGAGACCTTCAAGATGCCCCCATATCTCAGAATCTATGATAAGATGACCAACCTCGAAGATCATATGACTCACTACGTTACCGCTGTGAAAGGCAGCGACCTCACCAAAGAGCAGTTGTCCTCCATCTTGCTGAAAATATTTGGCGAAAGCCTCACAAGAGGGGCACTGATATGGTATTCATAGTTACCAGCCCGTTCCATAGAAACATTCGAAGAGATGACTGACAAGTTCGTAACGGCACATGTTGGGGCCCAAAAAGCTGAAACGAGAGTAAATGACATCTTTGCCATTAAGCAATCCCCAAGAGAGGGACTGAGAGACTTCCTCGCCCGGTTCAACAAGGTGAGGATGACCTTACCAAATGTTTTCGAAGGGATGGCCGTCATAGCCTTTCAGAATGGGTTGAGCAGAGAGGGTTCGAGGGCGACCAGAAAGCTACTGAGTCGGTTAATGAAATATCCACCGGCCACTTGGGATAAAATCTATAATGGTTACTGTGTCAAGGTCAAAGCGGATGACAACGAACTCAATAGAACAACTCGATGACTTACCTCGGTACAATTCGATCCCAAGAAAGAATGCAGGGATAATATAAGGAGAGACCACCCAGTATTGCGGCTGGGCAAGGAACGAAACCAGTCCTATGTTAGGGCACCCGTTGCCTCCTTTAGTTATGAAGATGGCCGGTCTAGGCCGAGATCAGGAACTCACAGAAATGATAGAGGTATTCCCCCTTTGTTATCAGCTCACAATTTTTGTGTTTCGCCTACAATGGTGATCTACGCTCTTGAGAAGGTCAGAATGAAGGTAAAATGGCCACCAAAGATAAGGTCTGACTCAAGCACTAGGAAACTGATGCCCTTCACGAGTTCCACCAAGAACGTGGGCACAAAACAGAAGACTGCATCGCCCTAAGACTAGAGGTAGCAAACTTTCTACAACAAAGGCACCTTAAAGAACTACTCAACAACAAAGGCAGGAACACCTTAGCAAGGGGTCGAGAACATCCACGCCCGCCATAGCCCCCTTCACTAGCTCGTACTATCAATATGATCATTGGTGGCAGCAACGACGCCTCTATCAACGACATCAAGTTCAATGCCACCCATAAGCTAAAAAGACCGATCACCCATGAATGGTATGATGGACTTGAAGAAAGTATCATCTTCGATGAGTCGGATGCCGACAATTTAACTTTCCCTCACAATGAAGCACTTGTCATTACTTTACGAATCATAGATACTAATGTTAAGAGAATTATGGTAGATGACGGAAGTGGAGCATGCATCATCCATCCCTGAGTCCTCACACAGATAAGACTTGAGGATAAGATAGTGCCACATTGCATCACGCTGACCTATTTTAACAATGCAATTGAATGGATTTCGGGGGAAATCACACTCCCCGTTCTCGCTGGTGGAGTAACCCTAAAGACAACATTTCATATCATGGACCATAAGACCGTATACAACGTCATCGTGGGACGACCATGGATACACCCCATGAGAGCCATCCCCCCCAGTTATACCAAGTGATAAAATTCCCAACACCTTGGGGAATATTCAACATAAGAGGGGAACAACGCACATCCTAGGAGTGATACCGAATCGCCATGGACAACACAACAATTCAACAAAAGAAAGATAAGGAAAAAAGAGCATAGCGATCAGTAAGGTCGAGGTCGCGACAAAGTGAAGCCAAGGAAGTCATTATGGATCCCGAGACGGTCGAAGCCACAGAATCAACCATAGAAGACCTCGACCCCATCCAACTAGATCATAGCGACCTCAACAAAAAGGCCTACATTGGCTGCAAACTCCGAGAACTAGGTAATTTAGTTAATTATTAATAATTAACGCAAATTTGTTTGCCTTTAGTCATGCAGATATGCCAGGCATGCCCAAAGAGATCGCCACACACAAACTGAACGTCGACCCCTTCTACCCTCGGTAAGGCAGGTCCGACAAAAGTTAAACCCTACCATCAATGAGGCCGTCCACGAGGAAGTAGAAAAGTTATTGGCAAACGGCTCTATCATGGAATTGAAGTACCCCAAATAGATTGCCAATGTAGTGATGGATAAAAAGAAAAGCGGGGAATTGAGGATGCGTGTGGACTTCATACATCTGAACAAAGCATGACCGAAAGATTCATTCCCGTTGCCACATATCGACCAACTCATCGACACAACGACAAGGCACGAGCTGTTAAGTTTTTTGGACTTCTACTCAGGTTACAACCAAATACTCATGGAGGAAGAAGACTAAGAGAAAATTACATTCATCACTCACAAGGGGACATATTGTTATAGGATCATGCCATTCGAATTGAAGAACACAGGGGCTACCTATCTTAGGTTGGTAAAAAAATGTTCAAAGATCAACTGGACAAAACCATGGAGCTATATATCGACGACATGTTGTTCAAGTCTGTGAAGGCAGAGGATCATAGAGACCACCTAAAGGAAGCTTTCGACATACTAAGAAAGTACAGAATGAAACAAAACCCCGAGAAATGCGCATTTGACGTAGCCTCGGGAATTGTTTTGGGTTTCTTGGTATCACAACGAGGGATCGAGGTAATCCTAGATCAAATTAAGGCTATCAACGGGATACCAGAGCAGTTGACTACTAAGAAGCAAGTCCAGAGATTGACCGGTCGAATTGCCGCCCTATCCATATTCATCTCGCGGTCATCCGATTGATGTCACAGGTTCTTTAGCATGCTAAAAAAGGATAACGGCCTCGAATGGACTCCCAAATGCGTACAAGCACTGCAAGAATTGAAAGCATACTTTTCATCACCACCCTTACTCTCAAAACCCGAGCCTAGGGAGCACCTCTTCATTTACCTCGCCGTCTCGGAAGTGGCGGTAAGTGCGGTCTTGGTTCGAGAAAACAAAGGTATGCAGTCTCCAATCTATTATATCAGTAAAACAAGTGTCTAAACCGAGACGAGGTACCCTCACTTCAAGAAACTTGCCTTGGCCTTGGTCGTAGCTTCACGAAAGCTTAGACCCTATTTTCAGTGCCACCCTATCTCACTCGTCATAACTTTTACTATAAGAAATATCTTACACAAACCCGAGCTATCAATGAGGCTGGACAAATGGTCCATCGAGCTAAGTGAGCACGACATCACTTATCAGCCTCACACAGCAATAAACTTGCAAGTTCTCACTGACTTCATCGCAGACTTTAGCACAAAAGTGATGCTAAAGCCGAGAATGAAGCCGCTCAAGCTTCTCTTCAAACATAGGACCTCTGGGTCCTATATACTGATGGTGCATCCAATGCTTCGGGGTCCGGACTGGGACTCATGCTCAAAGTTCCCACCAGAAAAATAATTTGCCAATCCATAAGGTACCCAGATATGACTAACAACGAGGCCGAGTATGAGGTCGTAATTGCAGGGTTAAGACTAGTAGTCAAATATGGGGCAAAACAGTTAAAACTTTGTTGTGATTCTCAGCTCGTAGTCAACCAAGTTACTGGGAATTTCCAAATCAAAAAGCAAAGGTTGCAGAAATATCAAACCGAGATCTGCAAATTGCTGTCCGATTTCGACGAATGCCAACTTGACCAAATCCCACGAACTCAGAATATCAAAGCAGACGACCTTGCCAAATTGGCCGGCACCACCAAAAGCATAACGGCCGGGGACAAGAGCGTAGTTCACCTCCTCAACTCGACATTAGAACAAATCAAGGTAAGGTCTATAAATTTAACGTGGGACTGGCGCAATTGTATTATCACTTATTTTCAGGACGACATCCTCTCAAGCGACAAAAAGAAAGCTAAAAAGCTAAGGATACAAGACGCTAGATACAACCTTCTTTACAATGAATTATACAAGAGAACATACGACGGCCCCTTGGAAAAATGCTTAGGCCTAAACCAAACCCAACGCGTCCTCAAGGAAGTCCATGAAGGTCATTGTGGAAGCCACTGCGATGATCGAGAACTTCTCAGGTGACTCATATGGGCTGAGTATTATTGGCCCGCCATGAAAAAAACGCTCTAGAATTTGTGAAGAAATGCGAGTAGTGTCAAAAATACGCCCCGATAATTCACCAAGCCGGCGAACACCTCCACTATGTCACCTCCCCATGACTGTTTATTAAATGGGAGAATGGACATCGTGGGTCCACTTCCGCCGGGATGAGGTAATGTAAGATTTGTTTAAGTTTTAACTGACTATTTCTCTAAGTGGGTGGAAGCAGGAGAATTCCCCCAAGTTTGTGAGCAAGAGGTAATCACCTTCATATGGAAAAACATCATCTGCCGATTTAGCCTACCTAAAAAAATAAGATGTGACAATGGGCCCCAATTCACGGGAAGAAGAACCACCGAGTTCTTCGAGAAATGGCTTATTAAAAGGATACTTTCAGATCTTTACCACCCAGTTGGCAACAGACAAGCAGAATCCTCCAAAACGTTAATACTAAACATCATGAAGAAGAAACTCGAAGAGGCAAAAGGACTGTGGCCGGAAATACTCCCATAAGTATTATGAGCACACATGACTACCCCAATATGAGCATAGGAGAGACACCTTACTCTCTAATCTACATAACAGAAGCTGTTATACCAGTCGAAGTCGGAGAACCCAACCTGAGGTACTCCCATGAAAGTGACACCAGCAATTACGAGAGTAGGAGATAAGATCTCGACGAGGTCGAAGAGCGATGAGGCATGGCATACATAAGGATGGTCGCTCAGAAACAACAAGCAGAATGCTACTACAACAAAAAGGAAAAGGTTCGATTGCTCAAAATTAGGGACTACGTACTCAAAGCCAAAACCCAAGCACACAGGGATCCACGAGAAGGAAAGTTGGGAACCAACTGGGACAGACCGTACAAAATTATAGGAAAAGCAGACAAGGGCTCGTTCCAATTGGAAACTATAGAAGGGAAGCTCCTACCAAATAATTGGAATATCAGCCATCTCAAGTACTTCAACTTCTAAAAAACAAGAAGTGACCTGTGAGTCGTACTTTTTTTTCTCTCACTTGAGTTTTATCCCAATAGGATTTTCTCAAGGAGGTTTTTAACAAGGTGACGAGCGGGACATTTAGAGTTGGAGTATACGTGAGCAGATAGATTTTTCATTGCCCGAGTCCTCAAGATTCTCCAAGTCGAACAATGAAGGGACTAGTTATATTGGGACTGGAACGCCATCCAGCATCTATAACTTATAATTTTCTCCAAAAAATTGCCTAAAGGAAAAATGATGTAATTAGAGCAATGACGTCAAAATAATATAAATGCACGTTTACCGAAACTGCTCTCCTAAATGGTACGTTCGACCAATCTCGAACAACACATGCCAGCCCTTGGCCCCGACATAATGAAAGGCGCTCGACCAAACTCGAACAACACATATTGGCCCTCAGCCCTAATTTAATGAAAGGAACGTTCGACCAAGATCGAACAACACCTATCGGCCCTCGGCCATGAACTAGTAAAAGGAAAGTTTGACCATCTTGAACAACTCTTATTGTCCCTTGGCCACTACCTAATCAAAGGTACGCTCAAACGGACTGAACAACTCTTATTTAGCCCACGGCTACAACTCAAACTTAAAGGTACGTTTGACCAGCTCGAACAACACCTATTGACCCTCGTCAATGACTTATTTAAAGGTATGATTCGACCAACCCGAACAATACCTATCGGCACTCGGCCATGATTTAACTTAACAATATGTTCAACTGACTCGAACAAAGGCCGATACGCCCACGGCTACTCAACACCATGGCTATCTCAACTTAGAAAATAGCAACGAAGAAAATAAGTATAGAAGCAAAACATATGAGTACAGAAGAAGTATAGAAACAAAGGTAAGAAAAGTGCGTATAAGATAAGAACCAATTTTGATATTTAGATAGAGAGTCTTTACAAAGGCGCTTGAAGATGCCAACAATAACATACAAGAAGCTAAACAAAAACTAGTGGCCATCACCATACCGGCCTCCGACGTCCTCTCCATCCTCGCCTTGACCATAAGCGGAGTCATACCAAGCACTATCCGCAAGCCGATCCACACCCTCTTCCTCATCCGTCTCGAAATTAGGCTGAGACGTGGGGGGATCATAGTCACAAGCGACCCGGGCCTCACGAGATTTAACTCAAGCCTACTCGAGGACCACCTCAGAAACAGAGCCCGCCTTATTCAAGTCGCGAATCGCGTCCACCAGGGCTACAGCGTGGATCCACTCCTCATACTGCTCTCGAGGAATATTAGGATACTTAGAGGCATTAGACGCAGAGGGTCGCGCAAGTAGTTGGGCATTATCGGCCTCAAGAATTGCAACTCGATCATGCAACTCAGAGTTCTCCTTACCCAATTCCCCAACTCTCTCCTCGAGCCTGGCCTCCTTAACTTCAACCGCAGATAGAATATTGTCCCGCTCGGAACAGAGATTCCTGTTCGCCAGCTCCAAAACTGCTGTCTCCCTTTGAGCCTTCAATAAAGAGAGTTGCGCCTTCTCGAGCATCCGCTCCTTCTCGGCAACTTCCCCCCTGAGAGTGTCGATATCGAGCTGGCATCATTCCAACTGGGTTCGCAATTGAACCAGCTGATTCTGAAGGTTGCAGCATTGGTCCTCCATGCCCTTACTCAACTCAAGCTCTTCTTCTTTTCTCCTTAACGTTCCCTCGAGAATGATGAATCTCTCCACGGCTCTTTAACTTTTCTTCTTTCTTCTTCAACTCTTCTCTCAAGGCCGGCACGTCGCCCTCCTCGTGAAGATGCCTCAAAAGGTCCCGGCTACCCACAGTACTCCTCGTACTTACCCTTTAACTTCACATAAATGTTGTTCCGTCTCTTCTCCCTTCGAGCACTCTCAATTTCTAGAATAACAGTCTGCAAATCAAAGGAAAACAAAAGTTAGAACTTGGAAACAAGTTAAGACGAAGGAAAAAGGATGAAAACAACCACACTTACTCTGAGAGTGAGGTCGGCACGTTCTTCAACAATGTACTATGGGTCAACTTCTTGAGAGTCTCTCGCTCAGCCTCGGAGCAAAGAGGACCGAGAGCGGGAATCGCTTTCTTGGTATTTCTCAATGTTGACAGCCAATTTTGACCCTCCCTTTTTACGTTAATTTATTTATACTTAATAATTTACAATAATTCTTTTTAAAGTATTTTCTATATAAAAAATACTTATTTTTACAAATTAATTAAGTATTAGTTCTTAAAATTAATTTCATAGTATTAACACTATGAAATTACAAATATATTTACTATTTTTAAGATTATTAAAATAATTCTTATATATACATTACATAGGTTCTATAATTAATTTGATAAATTACTCTTTAATTTCTAGTTAATTAGACTATTATGTGAAATTCGAAATCAGTGTTGCAATTTAGGAAAGAAAAGTGTTTTATAAATAGTTAATTAAAATAATTAGTAGTATATATAATAATTATAATTTCTACCATATTTATTGAAAATTGTTAAGTCTATTTAAATTAATTTTAAAAAAAGGATTAAAAGACAGGCTACAATTGCAATTCTCAAATCAAAGGAAAAATGGCTATTCTTTAAATGATTTTCGCCCCAATTACTAAGGCCCAAACGAAATATACCCAGTCCAAACATCCCCATCTCTTCCTTTTTGGCGATCTAAGCCACTCTCTTTGCATTAATCACCTTGCGCCTCATCACCTCTCTATAACACTCACACAAGAAACACAATGCATCTTAGCCGCTGATCCATCTAATCAACGACTCACGTTTATTTTCTGATTCTTCTCTTGATTTTAATACCCTCCCCCACAGATCTAATCTCAACCATCCAAAATCTCTTAATCCAACGACCACCGATTTTCTCACTTAAATTATTTCTAAAAATCCAATTACCAAAATAATCGGAGCCGTTGATCAGCAGATCCAACGGCTCCCGTTTCATCTCTTGTCTTTAATCCTAGAGACCAAACCTATTCCCCCAGAAACCCTAATCATTTCTTACCACGCCTAGCCGCCCTCATTTCCCTTTCCTCTCTCTTTTCTCTCATCCCTTCAAACCCATCAATCAGAGAAAACTTGCACGAATAAGTGCAACATCACAAGACCTTCACCAAATCGTCCTTCCCTACTTGTCCATCCCCCAATCTCGCTAATTTTCCCTTTTTGCTCTTCAAATTCGAGAGCTTAGACACGGCCAGTGAGGTTGAAATACCGTTCTTTCGTTATTTCAAATCAAACTTATAGATTCGTCTTCTTTGTCCCTAGGAGATGAAGCCAGTATGTCTAGTTTCCATTATCGTCGACTAAATTCAAAACCCTAGAACTAAATGATGAAACTTTATTTCATTTGGTTTCTCCACTCATTTTTCCATATCGGAGCGTGCATGTATATGTTTAAGAGCTTCATCATGAATATTTTGTATCCAGAGGTCAAACGTAGTGACCTCTGGGCCTTTGGGCTTTATCCGATGGGTTTTCCTTCAACGGTAAATTGCTCTCCACTTAGGTAAAAACTATCACTGATTCCCCTCTGTCTCTAAAATTTTTCACTCGATTTTGCTATCATCATCGATCGTTCGTCACTTTTCACTACTGATTTGAATATGTGAAATGCTAAGAGCCTTAAATGGTACTATAAATAGAGCCTTTAATGTTTTAACCAACACACGACCTAACGCTGAAAAACATCTACATAATAATTTAAGAGCAATTCTGAGATAAACAACCTAGGGTTCCTTACTATTTTCCCTTTTAGTTTTTGAGTACTATCGCTGCTTCGAGCTTGAAGCTTTTGGGATCTTAAGCAACTAAGAGAGATTCTCGTTTGGTCTGCTGCCCTCGAAAAGGTCGGTATATTCCTAACTTCTCTCTTTAATAATCTTATATGAACATTATGAACATACTGGTTGTCTTCTGTGAGATGTTTATAACTAGCATGGAAATGTTTATTTTCTGTTTATAATAATATGTTGTCTGCTTATGATCACTTGTTCTGCCTCTTGAGTCTTTAATTAATAATTGATCAAGTTATTATGGGATTCCTGATGGTTTTCTTTTATGAGTTCAAACAGTCTGTATGTTTAAGCTGTAATGTGCCTTGAATGATTGCTCACGCTTACCTGACTTCATAGTCTTTCATTGATGATTCTGCTGTGATCTTTACCTCTGCCTATTATTTTTCATGTGTCCTGTTTGTCGTGTGGTCAAGTTCATTATTTAATAATCCTAACTAGGATGAACCTAAAAGTTCACATCACCTACCATTTAACTGTAGCATGAAAAATCTAATTGTTTATCTGCTTTTCTTCTCTATACCTGTATCTGTTAACTCTGAAGGTAACTTATGGGTTATCACCATGTCATTCTCATAATTTCATCTAGCTATTGGTTGCATATGTTGAAACATGACTTTCTTCCTTTTATGAATACCAATAGCTCTACTGTACATATTCTGTTAAGATTAAGTTATCCTTTTCTTCATAAAATAGGTCATGATCATGTTTGTTATAGTTGACTGGTGGTTGTTGTTAAGTTAAATTTAGTTGTCTCATGTTTAGATGGAACCCTCAGTTGCATGTTTAAGTCAAAACTTATTTAGGTGTAATACTTTCCTGTCTTTAACCTCTTTTAAGTTACTGTTGGCTTTGTGAAGCTTATATGCAGTTATTATTAAGTTATCTTCCATAAAAGTAGTACCTAGTTATTCTTGTTATAATCAAGTGGTAATTTTTAAAGCTGAGTATGATTACTTCACATTTAGATACTAATTTAGACTATATTCCTGAAGTAAACTTATCTTGGTGTAATATTCTCTTTATTTGTAACCCCTCTCCCTTCATGATATGTTTAATTCGATTATGTAACATGCACATCTCCCCTATCTATATGAAATCACAACCTCACTTGAAGTGTCTGTATATAGATGACTGAATACTGTATGTTCCTTGTTTGACTCCATGATTCCATGTTCTTGTTTTGAACCACCCTCAGTCCTCTCATTCTTGTTAATCTGGAGCTGAATCTGATCCTTAAACTTTGTGAGAAGTCATTGTTTGATACTGTCTCGATATGATGGCTTTTTTAAGGATAATACTGTTAGGAATATAACCCTGTTAAGTCCTTACAGATTCCATGTTCAAATATGTGAACTTGTAGTCACGTTGAGGGTTTAATCATGTTTGTAATATCTTTGATAACTTCTATAAAAGTGGTTAGTCATAACTATTTTGTCCGAATCTTTACTGATGACGTTCAAACTTCCAAGTAGTATTACTGGTTCATGCATATGCTAGTAGTAAGACCCAAGCGAACCAGCCTATAATTAGTCTATCATAGTAAATATTTACATCTTCTAGGTTGCTGCACACCTGAATTCTGTGCTCTTTGCCTTTCCGTTGAATGTATTTCCCTAGTGTTGGACATTTAACAGTATGTTATGATGTTTATGCTTCTCCTCTATGTTTGCTTGAAGTCAGACCTTTAGATTTACCTGATATGTATTCTTTATTTGGTATCAAAATGTAAAACTGTTTGTGTGCCCTTAAGTTATTCTGTTAGAAGGAAAAATATGCTTTTATGGTTAAAGATACTATAACATTTAGTTTGCATTGAAAGGGCCTCGCTGGCATTTAAACCCATAGAGAAAAATAAGTCGTTAGTGATTAGGGGTGTTTGGGAGTGGAGTTTAACTCTAGGTTGGGCTGCTCTCCCCGCCACAAGCATTACCATGAGCCTTGAGTCCCTTGGGAGCTTTGAAGTATCGGGGGATTCAAAAAAGGGCATCGACCTTGAGTAGAACTCCTTCCTTAGCCCTTAATTCATTGACACTTTTGGTTCTTTAGGGATTTAGTGTTTAATGACAACGAAAAGCTTTCAATGTAAATTATTTGCCATGTATAACTACCACATTAGTATAATTTCTCATAGCATTAGCCTATTGATGTTCTAATATATATATATATATATATATATATATTATACATGGTTAAATATGCTAAATATATGGAGCATGTGTCTAATGATTTTCCTTTTCTTTTGTACATGTACATCATTTGGGCCTGCTGAGTTCCTAAGGCACTCAGGCCCAATCCCAGCTTTGTCACATTTTTTGGAGAGTCTAACATCAGTCGTAGCCACATTTCTTTACTGCTGGGCCTGCCTTCTTGAGGCCCAATTACCAGAGTCCAGTCCTTGTTCCCTCAATTCCTTTGTAATTATATATTGATTCCTTAATCTAGTTTTTTGCTTAATTACTTTTATACACTGCTCTGTTGCTTTGTCGCATTTTTGTTTTTATTTATTTAACACTCATATATTAGATCACATACTTTATCTTCTTGCTTTAATATCATATGAAACATAGGTAAGCTTTAAACAATATAGGATTTAAAAAGAACTAGTTAGTAGTTAATCCTCACTTCGCTAATTATAATTTACTCATATCATTACTATGTTCTTGCTCATTTTTTCCTTTTGTTAAAAGATTTTGAAGCACAAAGCTTAGCAAAAACAGTGGCCCATTTTCAAAAAGAAATCAGAACAAAATCGCAAGCTCTACTATCACGAAGCAAAAATAACATTTTTTCGCAAAAATGAAGAACTGTCGCCTTAAAGGATTTCCAACAAAATGATCTTTCTTTAAATCTTCAAATCAAGGTATATCTTTAGCTTACATTTACAAACACCTTTTAGAATTACACCTATCCCCTAAATCAATTATTTTCATAACTTAACCTCCTTTTATAAGTTTTATAAAATATAGACCATATGCATACATATTTTCAAAATTCTTTCAACATATCTTTAAAATCCTTTATAAATTCACACCCCTCTTATGTCTCACATCCTTTTTTATACTCTCCCTTAGGTATACAATAAGCCGTACTCTTTAATAGCAATTAAGCATAGTATAGATAGTTGATCCCTTAAAATTAGTCTAAGTCCTATAGAGCTACCTCAGGTAGATTTTAAGGGGTGCCTAACACCTTCCCCTTAAAAGAATAAAATCCCTTACCCATAATCTCACCGGTTAGCAGACCAATAAAAATATAACTTAGTAATTAAATAGGTACCCTAGTATACCTTTAAATATTAGGTGGCGACTCTCTTTTATCAACAACATAGAAATCACAAGTTGAATCTTGTTTTGTCTAGTGCAAAATAGGGTGCAACAACATGGCGGCTCTGCTGGGGAATCACACTTAGGTTTTGACCTTAGCAGACTTAGACTAATTTGGCAACTAGATTTATTTGTACATTGCTTTAATTGTAGATAAAATTGTAATTACATGCTTGCCTGCTTTATTTGCTCCTTATATTTATCATGCTTATTGCTGCTACACCCTTGTCTGTTACTGCTTTATATATACTGTCATCATATTTATTCCGATCGAGTCTTGGCCATACACTATCACAGACAATGGCACGCGAGGGTTATCTTTTATACCCCTCCGAACCTTCTTTTCAAAGCTCTCTAGTTTCAGATAATGGCTTTGTCAGATCAACTGACATAACTTCTCCCAGCCTTCAGTAGGGGTGGGCATAAAATCAGAAAAACTGAATTCCGAACCGGACTGAATTAATTCAGTATTTCGGTTTCAATTTTTTCGGTATTTCAATTCAGTTCGGTACTAAATTTTCGGTATTTCGGTATAACAGTACGGTCCTCGGTATTAGGATCTTGAAAATTTGGTATACCGAAATACCAAATTTTTAAAGATCATGTAGGACCTATACAGTATACACTGCCCAGCCCAAGTGCCCAACCCAAAATTTTAATTTTTAATGTTGTATCTCTACACTGCCCAGCCCAACCCAATAAGACTACTAGGCCTCTTTCCCTCTTTCACTTTCTTACTCTCTTACCCTAGTTTTACTTGGAATTAGTAATTAGAAACCTAACATCCTAACCTATACTGAAGAGATCGACTGTGAGAGAACTCAGAGAAGTGAGAACTGAGAAACAGAAACCTAAGTACTAGAGTGCGATAGAGACAACGTCACTTTTCATTCTTCAATCTTTACCTCTTCAAGACTTCAACAGGTTCATAACTTTTCATTCTTCAATCTTCAGTTTTTTTTATAATAATAGCTGTACTGTTCCAATCATATATTAGGAGCTGACATTTGAGAGGTTATTGAAATAATTTCTCTTTTCTCAAGGGCGACGATTTAGTGAATTGCAGTAATAGGTTGAATGTTTAGGTATCTTTTATTTAACTTTTTAAATTGTTGATCATACTTTTTATTTTAGATTTTGTAATGCAATTTTTGTTGGTGTTGGTGTTGTTGTTTCACGCGCAACAAGATGATCATATCTGTACTAGGTGCTTATGTACGTGTATATGCATTATTTAGAAAATCTATCCAAACAACATTTCATCTCAACTCGGATAAGCTAAGCATCTGGGTATATGCTGTTAGTCTAATAGTCTATTTTTCTGGGTATATGCTGTATTGCTGTTAGTCTAAAATTATCCAAACAACTTTTCATTTCGCCTTTTTTTTTCATTACAAAAATTCCATTGAGAAATTAAATTATATTTTATTTTTAGATATCATATATACTGCTGTTGAATCTTTTTACACTAATTTCATGATCCTATCCATACAATCTAGACTTTCTGTATTTTCACAGTCAACTAAAAGTTTGATTCTTTTTACACTAATTGCATAATTTTATCCATACAATTTAGAGTTTTAATTTAATCAATATTTTCATAGTCAAATAAAAGTTTCTTTCCAATACGTTGAACAATTATATACATATGTGTGTGTGTTGTGTGAATATATATTACTATTTTAGATTTCTAACATTTGAACAGTTTTCAATAGAAACAATAGTGGTACTTGTATGAAGCATTAGAAGAAAAAATATATTCTAAGTAAGTTATCACTAATTATTTTTTTTATTCATTTAAATAAATGACAACTCCTTATATTTTTCTATGTACAAAGTTATTTATTGTAATATATTAAATTATTGTAGATATTTTAAAGATAATATCCTTCATTTAGCTATATTTTTCTATGTACGAAGTCATATAAAACACATAACATGATTAAACTCAATTTATTTAGCTTCAATGGTATACTTCATTTTCTTTTCAAAGTGTACCTTCTTAGATTTTGTAATGCAATTCTAGTGAGTTCCTTCCTTAAACTCAATTGTGCATGTCGAGACAGTAGTCTCTAGTTGTCTTCTTGATGGGAATGAAAGTTCTTAATTTGTGCTTATATTTATTTTAATTTTGCATAGATGGCAGATGAAAGTAGAGTAAGTGATGCCGGTTCAAGTGAAAGTTTACCTATTACTGAAGATAGCAACACCAACACCATTGATACTCAAGATTCTAAGAAAAGAAAAGCCATGCAACCTAGATCCGATGTTTGGAATAATTTTGATAAATTTGAGGTAAATGAGGTTGGTAAAGCAAGGTGTAGATATTTTAAGCAAGCTTATGTTGCTAATACATCTAGGAATGAAACAACAGGATTGAAAAATCATTTGAATAGATGCAAAGAATACCCACCTAACATCGATAAAGATAATAGTCAAACAAATATAAATTTTCAATCTTCCCAAAATGATGGAGGATCACTTTGGAAATTTGATCAAGAAGTGGTTAGGAGGGCATTAATTGAGATGATAGTTATTGATGAACTACTATTTAGCTTTATAGAAAATGAAAGTTTTATGAAGTTTATGAGAATAACTCAACCACTATTTCGCCTTCCTTCTCGTAGAACAATAACAAGGGATTGTTATGAAGTTTACGGTGAATTGAAGCAAAATATAAGAAGGTCTTTTAGAGAAGCACAACCAAAAATTTGCCTCACAACGGACACATGAACTTCATTACAAAGAATAAATTATATGTGTTTGACAACCCACTTTATTGATAGGGATTGGAAGTTGCATAAAAGAATACTAAATTTTTGCCCTATCACTAGTCATAAGGGTGAAGAGATGGCTAAAGCTATTTCTAATTATTTGCTTGAATGAAAATTAGACAAGGTATTCACTATTACCGTGGACAATGCTTCTTCAAATGATGTCACAGTCAAAGAATTGTCTAAAAAGTTAGATATGTGAAAAACTAATATGATGAGTGGTAAACATCTTCATGTGAGATGCATGACTCATATACTAAATCTAATTATGCAAGATGGTTTGAAAGAAATTGATACTTCTGTCACACGTGTTAGAAATATTGTGAGGTATGTGAGATCTTCACCTGCAAGGACCTTAAAGTTTAAATAGTGTTGTGCACATGTAAAGATAGAATGTACCAAAATATTGTGTTTGGATGTTCCTAGTAGGTGGAATTCCACCTATTTGATGTTGGATATGACACAAAATTTTGAAAAGGCCTTTGACAAGTTTCATCTTTTTGATGATGAATTTTTTACTCATCAATGTTCTCATCTTTGTGAAGGTGGTAGTAGTGCAGGTCCTCTTGAATCTGATGATTGGGTGAATGTGAGGAGTGTGATAGAGTTTCTTGCAAGATTTCACGAGCTCACCAAAAAAGTTTCAGGTTCATGTTATGTCACTTGTAATTCTCGTTTTGAGGATGTATCTGAACTTTATTGTCATTTGAAAATGTGTTTAGTTAGTGAGGATAAGCATTTGAGAAAAATGGCTGAGCGGATGCAAGAAAAGTTCAAGAAGTATTGGGGTGGGCCTGAAAAGATGAATAAAATAATTTTTATTGCTTCCGTCTTGGATCCACGTAACAAATTTGAATATGTAGTGGGAGCACTTGAAGAACTTTTTGGGGAGGAAAAAGGGAAGAAAATAAATGCTGAGGTGTATGCTTATATGAATTCTTTGTTTGAAGAGTATCTAAAAAAGTATTCAACTGGATCTTGTCCTCAATCTCCATCTAGTTCTACTTCATCTAATAACATATCTAATACATCTAGTGGGAGTGTTATAACTGCATCATTAATAAGGACGAAGCTTCACTTGAAGAAACAAAAGGAAGACAATGGAAGTGGGGGTGCTAAATCGAAATTGGATAAATACATTAGTGAAGAACAAGAGCCTTTTAGTGAAGAATTTGATATCTTAAGTTGGTGGAAAACACATGCTCCTAGATTTCCTATTCTTTTGGAGTTGGCTCGTGATGTGTTGGCCATTCCAATTTCTAGTGTGGCGTCGGAATGTGCGTTTAGCACTGGTGATCGTATTCTTGATTCATTTAGGAGTTCATTGACTCCTAAATATGTGCAAGCTCTTGTTTGTGTCCAAGATTGGCTTAGAGAAGAGAAAAATTCTATTAGTGTTGAAGAAGATTTGAAGTATCTTGAGGAACTCGAGCTTGGTAAGCTTTAATATTTTGTGTGTATTTTGGTTCAAAATAATATATCATACTTGTTTAGTTGTTTATTTGTATGACATATTTGGTTGAATTATCTTTAGATATGAAAAATAATGGAAGAACTACTAGCATTGTTTGAACTTTGATGTATAGTTGCAACTTGCAACATGAGTGGTAAGTTTAATACTCTATATATTTGGTGATCTACTTTTGTTGTTTTGTTTTATTATCATCAAAAAATAATATTCTAACTTATGATTTATATATTATTTTTAGGTTCAAGTACAATCATGCCCCGTGCTCCTAAAGTACGCTCTCATATTTGGGAATACTTTGAGGTGAAAGAAGATAACAGAGAAATTCGCAAAGTAGAGTGCAAGCATTGTGGTCGAGTCTATAATGTTTATCCAAAGAGGGATGGCACATATTGTTTAAGGAAGCATATTAGGCATTGTCTTGAGCGTCTTCCTGAAATCCGTATTTAAGAATTCAGACTAAGTTGATTCGAGGCTATTAGTGTGAACTTGAATTGAGGGATGCCCTCTCTGTTTTTGTTGCACTGTGTTTAATTCTGCTGCTATTGCTGCACTATTAAGACTAAGTTAATTCTGCTGCTACTGTTGCACTGTTAGAGTCTCTGATTTTGTTTAATTCTGCTACACTGTTAATCGTTATTGCATTTGATTTGAAATTTAAATTGTGCACTGTTGCATTTGCACACTTTCACTCGTTAGTGTTGCCTTGAATTGTGCACTGTTGCATTTGCACACTTTCACTCGTTAGTGTTGCCTTGAATTGTGCACTGTTGCTTACTGCTTAGTGTTGAAAGACTAGTTGGAAAAATATTTTTTGGTTTAAACCTAGGCTTTTCAAAGCCACAACATACGGGTTTAAACCCATTTTCTATTACTACCTATCTAGACTTCAAAAAAAGCAAAGGGAAAAGTAATTGTTTTGTATATCTTATGCACTAGCTGTGCAATGGAAAAAAACATGGAATTTTTAGCAATATTTAGTTTTTTACAATATCATCTCACAAAACATACTTCGTCCTAAGCATAGAGGGTTGCAGTAGGGTGACCACTGTAAGAATAATTCATTGTGATAAAGTTTAGTAATTATTGTCAGTCGTTAGTGTTGCTTATTTACTATTTAGCGAATATTAAACCGAAACCGTATCGAACCAAAATAAGAAATACCAAACCGTACCGAAATACTTTGGTACGATATTTGGTATACACAATTGATAAACCGAATGCAGAACCGAAATTCTTAAATACCGAACCGAAATACCGAATGCCCACCCCTAGTCTTCAGTTCAATTCAAAAGTAGGAAATACTCTACTCTAGTAAAATTGGTCATACTGTATAAACCTTAGGTGAGTCGGTCCTTGGCATCGACGCACAATTAGAAAATCCACCCTAATGTCAATGGGTCATGCACCCAACGACATGACTACTGTGGAAAGACAAACAAACCTGACAAGAAACTTAAAGATCCGAAGCAAACACTTACCCAAATACCTTTATTTTAACCACCTCAGGAAATGGAAATCAACCGAAATATCCTTGAGATCAGCATGGTAATGGGAGCACCACATAAACTAAATTAATGTTGGAAGAAAATTTTTTGGGAGCATGGAGATGAGGTTCAGACACACCTGGGGGCATTAACCGCATTGCTGAATATCCGAGCAGACATGGTGCTCACTCACCTGTTGATAGAATTTTGGGATCCGGCTAAGGTGGTGTTCAAATTTGCTGACTGTTTGTTAGTACCGACATTGGAAGAAGTCAAAAGTTTCACGGAGCTGCCATTCAATGGAAGGAAGCCAATATTGCCAGTCACTTTGCCCGGTTACCGGTTCTTGGATGCCTTAGGCCTGACCAACAATAGGAGTCTCAGAAGTATCGAGGATGGATGGGTGAGCCTCGACCAACTGTTCAACATATTTGGGCACCGTGAAAGCTATGAATGGTATTCAGGGGAGTTTCAATGTGACCAAGCGATGTGGGAGAGTCTCAGGCCTATCACTTTCTCAATGGCACTATTGGGACTATTGGTCTTCCTGCAGTGAAGGGGTCCTATCAACATCAACTTGTTACTGGTGGTTTTGGCGACCTTCCGTGGCAATCTTCAAGCTTCTTTAGTGCCAATGGTGTTAGCTGAGATGATAAGGGCTTTGTCCGCATGTGCACGAGGGTATAATTTCTTTAAAGGTTGTAACTTGCTGCTTCAGATCTGAGCTACTGAATATTTCTTCCAGCGAGAGGCCACCATCGACTACTTCATGGGTGTCAGCAACATGATCCGCAACCACAACAAAAGAATGAGACATTGGGCCTCCCCACATGGGCAAGAAGAGTGGAGGGAAACATTGATCAACCTGAGCGGGGAATGGATCAACTGGAAGCTATCCTGGTTAGGTGGAGAGGCAATCTTGAGGACTCCTCAGAAATACTTCATTGAGCTGATCGTACTTGAGGGTATTCAGCCATACTCACCCCTGCAGGTCCTCAAACAGTTTGGGATGATCCAGGATGTGCCTCTGTGGACAAGAGTATAATGAGCAGATTCTAATTCTCAGGATAAGAAGGCTCCAAGAAGAGTGGAACCACCTGGTCACAATGCCTATGGGTCAAAACTCATGGTGTACTCCTGAGTATTACATTTGGATCAATGAGGAAGAAGAGTTGGCCCAGCCAAGCAGAGAGGGTATATCCTGGTTAGAGGACGCGATGGCTACATTGCTAATTTACCATGAGATCCTGCCACATTACCTTGTGACCACTTCAATATACCGACAAGTAGTTCCAGGATCCATTAACAACATGTTGCTGCCTGTTGAAAATGATGACCGAGTAGTGGAGTGCATCCAAATAGGGTCTAGCATAGCGCCAAAAGAAGATTCGGAGGAGAAGTCGGAGTTCAATGATGACGATAAGGAGTTTGAGGAAGACTCGGAGGAGGTTCCAGAAGAGGAGCCAGAAGAAGAGGAGGATGTGGTAAACGAATCAGGGGATGATTATTAGAGTTGGTTGATTCCCATTTCTTTACCGCTTTGTACCCTACTCCAGTTCTCTCTTTACTTTCAAAAAGGGCAAGTTGTCCAAGCCCATGCAGTTCTATGAAATAGTGATGTAATCTTTGTTCCCACTTGTATCAGTCCAATTTATCAATGAAAATAGATTGGTTCGAATCTAAATGTGTCAAGTCTAAATATTTGTCAAATACCTGCGAATTAGGCCTACCTCTGGCAATGAGAGGTCCCTCCGAATTCTAGGAAACAGACTAGCTGTAATGCATAATTTATTTGCTCCGTGTGATTTCCTGCTTGTATAAATGAAGAAACCGACTTTTGTTTCTTTTTCTTTTCTTTCTTCTCATTTTTCTTTTACTTTATTATTATCCCCAAAAGAAAAGAAAGTTGGTTTGTGTCGACCAAAACTAGCGGAACCACCATACAATCTAAGGTCAAAGGGAAAAATGTCATCCACATGAGACCCAACTAAACATGCTCTGGTCATAGCCGATATCCCGGGGCGATCAGGGAAAAAAGACGACACCAGGAATGATGAAGTCGTATCCAAGATGGACCAGGAAATGTAGTCTCTAAGGGTGGAGGTACAACATATCAGGGAACTAGCGCACCTGGCCGTGACAACACTTCCTCAACCACCTTGATTCCCTTCTTTGGATTCACTCCCTGACCGCTTTCCATACACATCACGCCAAAACAACACCCCAATTTCAGCTCCTACCACTCGAGTCCTACCTCCGGTGACCCTGGCTAACCCACCAAATCCCCCTATCCACACTCCCTTTGTACCACAGTACATTCAGACATCACAAAACCTTCCTATTACAACCAATGCATCTCATACCCCTCCTCGTGATGGGGTCACTTTTACTACCAACCATCACATATATGTGGCACATGCCGCCATCTATGAGCGGTACGTGACCTACCTTTACAGCACCTGCCACGGTCAGGATGCCTTATGAGATTGACCAATACGCTGGGATGGAGAGGGAAGCCGGGCGTAAGGAAGAAGAGTCAGTATTTCAGCAGTTACAAATGTTGAGAAGGCAAATGAAGAGCCTGCAAGTTGCCCGGGGAAGTGAAAGTTTGGACTACGAGGATCTGTGTATTCATCCAGATGTGGATATGCCAGCATGATACAAACCCCCAAAGTTCGATATCTTCGATGGGATGGGCGATCCTCACACACACTTGAGGGCATATTGTGACAAGTTAGTCAGAGTGAGGAGGAAGGAGAAGGTAAGGATGAAGTTATTTATAAGAAGTTTGACGGGAGAAGCACTCACCTGGTATACTCGACATGATCCGTGAAATTGGAGAACTTGGCAAGATATGGCGGAGGACTTCATGAATCATTTTCGATTCAACATAGAGATCAATCCTGACCGATTTGAATTGCTGAACCTGCAAAAAAACAATTCGAGTCATTCCAAGAATATGCACACCGGTGGAGGTCAGAGGCTTCCAGGGTGCAACCTCCGTTGGACGACAGTGAATTAACCAAGTATTTCATCATAGCCCAGGAGGGAATATACTTTGAAAATATGATGGGAATGATGGGACAGAAATTCCCCGAGCTGGTCAAGATGGGAGATTTCTTAGAAGATGGCATAAAATCGGGTAAAGTACAATCCATGGTATCACTGCAAGTGGCCAACAATGCCATCCAATTAGGGTCAATCAGTAGCGGAAAGAAGAAAAAAGAGGAGGTCTCAACAGTCGTCCCTTACTACCAACCCAACTCACATCAAGAAAGCACTTCTTATTACCCAAACAACCATTTACCACCACCCACTTACACTCCACTATATAACACCCAGCCATATTACCATCCTCAACCACAATACAACCCTCCTCGAGCCAACAATAACCAAAACCCACAATGACCATATGCTCATGTCTAAACCACTATTTACCAAACTTGACCTTCTTATACACCACGCCCTCTTCCCAACTTTGAAGAAAGGGGTCCTATAACTTATACCCTGATTGCTGAGCCTATGGCCCAATTGTTCAAGAGATTAAGAAGAGCAGGATTAATACACCCAATCGAAGAAAGGGTTCTTGAATGCCCCTCCAAGTATTTTGATGCCACTAAAAGATGCGTGTAACATTCCAATGTACCTGGGCATGATACTGAAGATTGTTTTAAGTTGAAAAATGAGATTGAAACACTGATCAAGAGTGGAGCCATCCAGTGCACTCCGGCACTGCCTAGTGTGAATCGCAATCTGCTGCTAAATCACCAAAACCAGGGAGTTAACATGATCATATTGGACGAAGAGTATGACCTAAAGGAGACGATTGTTACTATAGGAAATGCAGAAGCCGCCAGGATCCCTCCTAAAAGGGATCCAATGATTACAGTACAAGTGAGACCTACAATGACTGTTCAAACTTATCAAGGACAACCTACCGTTGCTACAAAAGATGAGGAAGGTCGGGAGTGCAAAACCATCGCAAGGGAATATCAACAGAAGGGAAAGGAGAAAATCACAGTCTTTGCCGCAACCCATGGTATGCCTAGGTCTGGGAGATGCTACGCTAAGAGAACAAATTCCAAGAAGGAACATAACAGACCTAGAAGCTGCCAAATTTTGGAAGAGAATGTCAAGCAAAGAGTATTCTATGGAGGAACAGTTGAAGAAATATCCAGCACAGATATCAATCATGGATCTATTAAAGAGTTCCGACAGTCATAAGGACGCCTTATTGAAAGTACTGAGTGGGGTAAGTGTACCAAGTAACACCACTAGTGAAGCGCTGGCTGCGACAATTGGAAAAATGGTCGAAGCAAATATGATCACTTTCAGAAGAGACGAACTTCCTGTCGAAGGCGCGAGTCACAACAAGGCTCTTCATATCACTGTCAAATATGGGGACAAAGTGGTGTCCCGAGTGCTGGTTGATGGAGGATCAGGAGTCAACATTTATTCGCTCTCCACCCTACGAGAGTTAGGAATTCATTTTAGGGAAGTCAAGGAAAGCCACATGAGGGTTAGAGCCTTTGATGGTTCTCAAAAGGATGTTATTGGAGAAATTTATTTGGCCTTGAAGATTGGGCCGGTTGAATTCCCCATATTGTTTCAAGTAACGGACATCTCGTCTTCCTACAAGTTGCTGATAGGGAGGCCTTGGATACATATAGCAGGGGCCGTTCCATCTACTTTGCACCAATGCATGAAATTTGAGTGGGGATGTCAGAAGATCATGGTTCATAGCGAGTGGGGTCACTCCGCCTATTTGGAGTATGATGTTTCATTCATTGAAGGGCTAGACGGAGTTGATTTCCATGCAGTGTGATGACATCCAAATCTACTACTAAAAAGTAAATGAACACGGTAGCATGCAATATAATTTACCCAACTATGAGTCGGGGTCGAATCCCACAGAGAACAATATGCAGGTGATTAGGCATGTAAGAGAATTATCACTCATTATGCTAATCCAAACACTTAGAAAAAGGGTTTTGAGAAAATATTTATGTCTAAATACAAAAATATAAACTAACCTAAAAAGCAAGTAAAATGATCAATAGCTACAAGCATGGATACATGGGGAATTACACTCAAGTAAGGATCCAATGTATTTTACGATTTTATAAATATGAGAGATTTTATGTTAATTAGCCTCGGGTAATAATTTTGTATTAGCTTCTTCCAAAGACTAACAAGACTTCCTAATTGAATTATCCCTAAAATAATTAAGAGATTAAGCATACCCGAATATGGCTATTAGTAGTTCAATCCTATCCTTAAGTCGAATATATAAAGTGAGGGTTAACGCCTCAAGTTCTTGTTAATTAATCTTTTCCAATCCCAAATTATCTTTTCCAAAATTAATTCGAAGTAAATGGGCCACTCCTAGGGTTAGCTAATCCCTTTGGAAACATTAAAGAACAAGAATAATTAAAGAAATAATAGCTCACTTCAATATAAATAAAAATCATTCAATACATAAGCACAACAAGATATTTAATCCACACTTTAAATATGAATATTCCCATAAACAAGATTCAAGTGTTGGAAAAAATACTACACACTTAAATATTCAATACAAAGCAAGGAAATGAAGAAATGAACATAAATGAGTAAGAAATTCTCAATCAAAAGCTTCAAATATTCAATACTCAAGTGTGTGTGCAAGAACCCTAGCTCCAAAACTTGTCTTCTCTAGGTAAGAGACTGAAAATAAGCCAAAGATATACCAAAGATGTCCGGAGATCGGCCAAAGATGATTTTACAAATGAGCTAGGTCGTGTATTTGTGGGTTTGGAATGGAGAAAATGTGAAATGCCTAAGTTGCCTAGGTCTGATGCCCGTTGGCTGCACCTGCGTAACAATCCTCACAGGTGCGGTTCCCCAGATACGGATACCTGCTTGCAGAAGCGACTTTTGGTGGAAAATGGTTATTTCGCAGAAGCAGACAAAGGACGCAGAAGCGTGTCCGCAAAAGTGATCTTTAAGCGCAGAAGCGCTACCACATATGCGCTTCATCAATCACAGATGCGATTCCTGCCTCGCAGGTCTTCTTCTGCAAATGCGAGACCACAGGTGCAGATGATTCTGCGCAGATGCGATTCCACTGGAAATATTTGCACTTCTTTTACTATTTTTGCACAAATCCATTTCCTTTAATCTCAACTTTCTTCAAGACATCATTTACCTGAAAATCAAGCAATACACACCACAAACAACCTCATATTATAATGAACAGATACAAAAACTAAAGGAAAAGGGACCAAAATAAGTGATAAAATCACCACTCATCACAATAGAAATCGTGCAAACTACCGACATGGAAAAGATTGAACAAAGTTTGGGAATGCAGTCACCGTATAGATCCAAGATGGCTGTGAGGGAGATGATGAAATATGGATATAGGCCAGGAATAGGACTGGGAGACAAGTCGGATAGAATCACAGAGCCAATTGAACATAATGGGCAGAAAGGAAGGGCTGGCATATGATATGAGCCTCCAGAAGGGATAGCTCATACCGTTAGCTCCGGGAAAAAGGTTTTTGTGCTAGAGCATGTTGTAGGTTCGGTACAGAGTTCAACACCCGAAGATGATATCATCGATGGGATGGGAAAGCTGTTCTTGAATATGATTGAAGAATGTTGTGAAGGGACTGACATCAAGACACTAACTATCAGGGATGCCAAACCAGGGGAAGAGCTGCTGAATTGGACTGCCAGTCCATCTTTGGTTCGCTGGGAGTTTTTTTAGTAAGAAACTGTAAAAGGTTTCTTTTGAAAAGACCATGGTCAATTGAGGCCTGCACCGTGTCTATACCTTTTTGTCATTTGCCTCTTTTGAACGCTTAAGATGTTCCTCTTTTGATGAAATAAAAAGAATCATTTTCTCGAATATTGTAGCTTTATTTACCGCTTTATTTATACTTAGCTTTTGTTTTCAGTAATCAAACTGCTAAAAACTCACATTCCGCGATTATGACATGTAACAAAACCGTCGAGCGCAACAACTCGAATTATGAGTAGTATGACGAGAGCATGATGCCTGACAATCTCTCACAGGAAATCGAGCAGTTAGAGAGTCAAAAAAAGCCTAACCTTAAAGAAATTGAAGTGGTCAATCTTGGAAGTGAAGAAGATGTAAAAGAAATCAGAATCAACATTCACCTAGAAGCCGAGCAGAAGGAAAACCTGGTAGAGCTCCTCCGACAGCACATTGACGTGTTCGCATGGTCGTATGATGACATGCCGGGATTAAGTTATGACATCGTCTCGCATCGACTACCCACCGATCCTACCAGACTTTCGGTCAAGCAGAAAGCCAAAAAATTCAAGCCTTATTTAAGTCTGAGGATAATGGAAGAAGTGACCAAACAGATAGAAGCGAATGTGGTGAGGGTCACCAATTATCCAAGCTGGTTGGCAAACATCGTCCCAGTACCCAAGAAAGATTGAAAGAATCAGAATATGTGTGGACTACCAACATCTCAACAAAGCTAGTCCAAAAGATGATTTCCCTTTGCCAAATATCCACATCCTCATCGACAACTGCGCGAAGTATGAAGTGTAGTCGTTTGTGGATTGTTTCACTGGGTACCATCAAATCTTGATACACGAGGAAGATGCAGAGAATACGGACTTCACCATACCTTGTGGAGTTTATTGTTATAGAGTCATGCCGTTCGATCTCAAGAATGTCGGCGTCACCTACATGAGGGCCATGACGACCCTCTTTCACGACATTTTTCATAAGGAGATTGAAGTGTATGTGGATGACATCATCATAAAGTCTCTAAAGAGTTCGGATCATTTGGATGACTTGAGAAAATTTTTCGAACGCCTGTAAAGGTACAGTTTGAAGTTGAACCCAGAAAGAGTCCTCGCTGGAAAGCTATTGGGATTCATTGTAAGCAGGAAGGGGATAGAACTGGACCCATAAAAAATCAAGGCTATTCAGGAATTACCACCACCAAAGAGTAAGAAAGATGTAATGAGTTTCCTAGGCAGATTGAATTACATCAGTCGCTTCATAGCCAAGTCCATGGTAATTTGTGAATCCATTTTCAAACTATTGAAGAAAGATGCTGCCACAAAATGGACAAAAGAGTGTCAAAAAGCCTTCGACATAATCAAGGAGTATCTCTCAAACCCACTAGTGTTGGTTCCCGTCAAACTAGGGAAGCCATTGTTGCTCTACTTGTCGGTCTTGGATAATGCCTTCGGTTGTGTGTAGGGACATCATGACAAAACTGGGAGAAAAGAGCAGACCATCTACTACTTAAGTAAGAAGTTCACACCATGTGAGGCCAAGTATACTCTAATAGAACGCACTTGTTATGCTCTGACTTGGATTGCCCAGAAACTAAGGCATTACATGTCAGCATACACTACACATCTGATATCTCGGCTTGACTTGCTCAAGTACATCTTCCGAAAGCCGATGCCTACCGGAAAGCTAGCTAAATTGCAAATTCTCCTTAGCAAATTTGACATTGTGTACATAAATCAAAAGTCTATCAAAGGAAAAGCTTTAGCCGACCACCTCATAGAAAATCCAGTGGATGGGGATTATGAACCACTTACCACGTATTTTCGCGATGAAGAAGTGTTATTTGCTGGAGAAGATATTGCAGAATCGTATCCTAGGTGCAGAATGTTTTTCGACGGAGCAGCAAATTCAAAGGATTCAGAATTGGGGCATCCCTGATTTCGGAATCTGGACAGTATTATCCAGCATCGGCAAAGATAAGATTCCCTTATTCCAATAATATGGCTGAATACGAAGCATGCATTCTTGGGATCAGAATGGCAGTCGACATGAACATCAAAGAAATTTTGGTCGGAGATTTCGATTTGTTGATACACCAAGTCCAAGGGGAATGATCCACCAAGAATGTCAAGATATTGCCATACATGCACTGTGTGAAAGCGCTGTGCAAGAAGTTCACAAAGATTGAGTTCAAGCACGTCCCCAGGATTCAGAACGAGTTCGCCGACGCCCTTGCAACCATATCATCTATGATTCAACATCCAGACAAGAACTACATCGACCCTATTGGGGTAGAGATCAAGGATCAACATGCCTATTGCTTCCATGTAGACGAAGAACCAGATGGTAAACCATGGTATCACGACATCAAGAAATTTTTGCAACAAGAGAATACCCGGAGGATACTACTAATGGTCAAAAGCGAGCCCTCAGGAGGCTGGCAAACCATTCTTTCCTCAATGGGGAAGTTCTTTACAGGAGGACTCCAGACTTAGGTTTGTTGAGATATATAGACACCGCCGAGGCAACAAATTATTGGAAGAAATACATGCAGGAATGTGCGGACCCCACATAAATGGGTTCACATTAGCCAAGAAGATTTTGAGAGCTGGATACATGTAGAAGTTTCACTAGTGCCAGATTCATGGGGATTTCATCCGGGTTCCACCAAATGAGTTAAATGTAATGGGTTTACCCTGGCAGTTTGCTGCCAGGGGCATGGGCGTGATTGGACCCATAGAGCCCGCAACATCAAACGGACATCACTTTATCTTTGTAGCTGTCGACTATTTCACCAACTGGGTCAAAGTGTCAACTTACAAGGCCGTCACGAAGAAGGTAGTAGTGGATTTCATCCGAAATAACATCGTCTGCATATTTGGGATACTAGAATCTATCATCACTGGCAATGCCGCTAACCTCAACAACGATCTCATGAGAGAAATCTGCAAGAAGTTCATAATCATCCACCGCAATTCCATAGCCTACAGACCACAAATGAATGGGGCAGTCGAGGCAGCCAACGAGAATATCAAGAGAATTCTGCATAAGATAGTGGACAATCACAGACAATGGCATAAGAAACTACCTTTCGCTTTAATGGATTATCAGACCACTATGAAAACATCCACTGGGGCAATGTCTTACATGTTGGTATATGGCATTGAAGCTGTGATACCTACAAAGGTCGAAATACCATCTTTAAGAGTCATTCAAGAGGCAAAATTGGATGACGTAGAGTGGATAGGGGTCAGGCAGGAGCAACTCATGCTCATTGACTAAAAAAGAATGGATGTAGTATGTCATGGTTGGCTGTATCAGAACAGGATGGCCAGCACATTTAACAAGAGGGTGAAGCCTCGTCAATTCACGCCGGGGCAGTTGGTCTTGAAGAAGATCTTTCCCCATCAAGAAGAAGCCAAAGGAAACTTCGCACCAAACTGGAAAGGTCCTTATGTGGTTCACCGAGCATTGTTGGGTGGAGCTCTAATCTTGGCAGAAATGGATGGAAGAGTCAACACGAAGCCTATCAACTCAGACGCAATCAAGAGATACTATGTCTGAAGACAAATAGAGTTAGATTATTTATGTAAGAGAACTACGTTCAACCTGACTTCACATAGAGGGATACGTAGGCAACCCACGTAGGGTTCGGTTTCTCTCCCCCTTCTCTCTTGTAATATAAAAACCAAATATCACTTTTGTATGTTTCTCAGGAACTACACCGACTTGATTTCCTCAAAAAGGAATACGTAGTCAATCCTCATCGGATTCAGTCATCTTTTGTAATTGAACTGCATTCTGGCCTGATTCCATTTGGATACATAGGCTGTCTTAGTCAGACTCGGCCATTTCATTCTTAATCTCTTCATTTTTCATCTATTGTAATCGAACTACATCTTGACCTAATTCCGATTGGATACGTAGGCTACCTGAGTCAGGTTCAGTCATATTTATCATATTTGTTTTATCATTACCCACGAACTACGTTTAGACCTGATTACATCTTGGATACGTAGGCTACCTAAAAGGGTTTGGTCATAACCTTAAGAAAAGCCTTGTAATGCATTAGTTCGAATTAGGACGCAATCGCAACAACAACCACCCACGTTGTCAGAAGCATCACGAGAGGTCGACACCAGCATGACAAAGTTTTAAAGAGGATACACTCGTGTGTTGAGAACCTTTCATAACATGTCATAATCCGGAACGACGACATTTGCCTTAAAAAACAAATTATTTTCAAAGTGTTTTCTAAAGACAAAATATATATACTGTAATCTGTTCCATCTACTGGACTTCGTGACACAATCATGTTAAAGGCTGGGGAAAACCAACATTATGGTCGACACAAACCAACTCCCCCCCACTAAGAAGTTTTCTTTGAGTGTAGGGTTACAGGGAGTAAGGAAGCACTAAGACTACACTGGGGCAAATGACGGACCAGCCACTTGCTTAAGTTTATCTCTCTTCCTCCTTTACTTGAATTTTTGCTGGTACAACTAAAGCTAACTTTTGAATCCTTTACAGGTACCTCAGAATCATACAGCTGATATGGAAAAACCTGTACATAGAAAATCTCCTGCTCAACTAATCATAGCACCCCGTACAAACGGACCGTCGGCTTCGCCAATTAAAGTCTTATATATAACAAACCGTCAGCTCAGCTAATCGGAGCTCCCTGTACAAATAGAATGTCGGCTTCGCCAATTGAATTCCTATATATAACAAACCGCCAGTTCAGCTAATCGGAGTGCCCTATACAAATTGAACGTCGACTTCACCGATTGAAGTCCTGTATATTGCAAACCGTCAGCTCAATCAATCGGAGCTGCCAGTACAAATCAAACGTCGGCTTTGCCAATCAGAGCATTGTATATAGCAAATTGCAAACTTTGCCAACAAAGCAATCTGCATCGTCACTCTGTCGCAATGGATGCCAGAATAGAAAATCGCAAACCTCATCACCGATGTTATGCTAATTGATGGCCACAACTTAGCTTCGCAGTCAAGAGTATCTCTTGGGTATGCTTTTATTTCCTTTACTATTACTTTGAATGTTTTATCGTTTCACTCAATGTAGCTTCAGTATGATTACGGTTTAGTCAATCACTCCCAAGCAGAGATTACTTTACATTTCAGTGCAAAGCTCTTCCCAAAAAGTGGAGGCGCACTCTATAAGTCAAGCTCTCCCAACAAGCGGAGACATTTCTCAAGTGCAGAGCTCTCCCAACAAGCGGAGACACACTCTACAAATCAAGCTCTCCCAACAAGCATACACAATTTTAAAATGCTCTGACAGCTACGAAACGGTACACAACCCGACAAATAAATCGAGTCAAGATCAAGTATCCAACCACCCCAACCCCAAATAACGGCTCGCTGATAACCAAACATCATCATTCCCGCATCATCTACATCGCATATTAATATATTATGCATTACAATATATTGGTATGCGTGTATTTCATTTGTTTTGTAGGATCAAACACTACATCGTGGAACTTTTCTTAGCAGCAGACCGAACGACAACGCTATGGGAACAACTAACCCATTAGCGGGCCTAAGATCTAAGTTCGAGACGATTAGTGAAACTCAAAATTTTCAAATCCTTCAAAATCAAGCCTCAAAAATTAAGCTATCATAAGTGTCCAAAATCCTCCGACTTGTCGTAATGTCATAATGCAATACTGGGCAATTCCTGTGAGTGCCGCTTCCCCAAAATTCTCACTCTATAACTACATGAGGCCTGATCCTCATTATGCCCGGGGTGTGTAAGCAATTCAAAGCCAGAAGCCGACCCCAATATCTCCTAAACGTTTCCCAAAAATCTTCCAAGATTCTTCCTTAACTCAATCTTGCAATTCACATTCTTCACGCCACTCAATCTAAGTGTTTATATGCTTTCTTCTTTATACCTGTTTTTGTTAACTCTAAAGGTAACTTTTGGGCTATCACCATGGCATTCTTATAATTTCATCTAGCTATTGGTTGCATCTGTTGAAATAACCTTGTTTGAATTGAACTTTCTTCTTTTCATGAATACCAATAGCTGTGCTGTACATATTCTATTAAGATTAAGTTATCCTTTTCTTCATAAATAAGTCCCGGTCATGTTTATTATAGTTGACTGGTGGTTGTTGTTAAGTTAAATTTAGCTGTCTCATGTTTAGATTTAACCCTCAGCTGCATGTTTAAGTCAGAACCTGTATAGGTGTAGTACTTTCCTGTCTTTAACCTCTTTTACGGTATTGTTGGCTTTGTGAAGCTTATATGTAGTTATTATTAAGTTATCTTCCATAAAAGTAGGACCTAGGTATTCTTGTTATAATCAAGTGGTAATTTTTAAAGCTGAGTATGATTACTTTACATTTAGATACTAATTTAGACTATATTCCTAAAGTAAACTTGTCTTGGTGTAATATTCTCTTTATCTGTAACCCCTTTCCCTTAATGACATGTTTAACTTGATTATGTAACATGCACACCTCCCCTATCTATATGAAGCCGCAACCTCACTTGAAGTGTCTGTATATAGATAACTGAATACTGAATGTTCCTTGTTTGACTCCATGATTCAATGTTCTTGTTTTGAACTACCCTCAGTCCTCTCAATCTTGTTAATCTAAAACTGAATCTAAACCTTAAACCTTGTGAGAAGTCCTTGTTTTATACTGTCTGGACATGATGGCTTGTTTAAGGATAATAATGTTAGGAATATAACCCTGTTAAGTCCTTAGGGATTCCATGTTCAAATCTTTGAACTTGTAGTCATGTTGAGGGTTTAATCATGTTTGTAATGTCTTTGATAACTTCTGTAAAAGTTGTTAGTCATAACTGTTTTGTCTGAATCTCTACTCCTCTCTTCTTCTTCACGAGCCCTAGCCGCCATATCTCTAAATCCTGCCCCAAAATGGAATCAACCCATGATTCACTTACATATTTTGTGATACTTCGCTATTGTGTACACGTCTGTGGTGTTACTTAGTTCTTGCCCTATTTTAGGCAAGAACTACATTTCAAAGTCAGGCCTGATTGACTTCGGTCTTCAACTACAAGGTCTTAATTAATTAATCAGCTACTTTGTTACTTCATTATGTTACCATATATAGAAATCATGCCTATAAGGATAAAAATCTTATAAGGTCAATTGCGTCTATCAACTGTTAGAAATCCTGCCTATAGGATATTGTCATTCGCATAAGAAGTTATTAATTCTGGGCTCTCGAAGTTGTTTTACTGCCCCATTGTGAAATATTTAGATATCATACCTATACGGTTGTAATGCCTTAATTTGAAAATCCATTAGCCTAAAGCTACACTAATACTGGAAATCAGAATCACATAGGAACCATGCCTATAGGATTTAACGACTATAATGTTACTTAACTCTGAAATTGCCAACTACCTAAATCTGTCGCGTGCAGTTGCTGCTTATGTGTGGGTGTTAACTTGAGCCTTTTCTTGCATTTATGTGAAGTCCTATATATTTTGAATGCGCGCTAATTTTATCCTTTTTGAGCATCCTAAGTAAAGTCTAGAACCACCGAAATAGCAGATCCAAAGCCTCCTGGACCATAGGCATGGGAAGAGTAGTGCACACGTAGGACGCAATTTAGAATTGAATTAGAACGCTTCAGGTAAACAACTTTAACATAGTAATTGGGTAGCAGGATATGATAGTCTGTGCTCGCTGATTAATATGAGCAACCCCTACCCTAAAGGAGTTGCGAAGTATTATTTATGTTGCACGTGGTAATCCTTTATGCTAAAAACATAGGACCCCCCTTCTTTATATTGTTCACACTTAGTCATTGAATTTAGAACAATTGAGTTGTACCATGTAACTTCTAAAGACTTGTACTAATTATCTTTATAATTTAACTGTTGCCCGATTTTCTTTACACTTGTTCATAATAGAGTCTTTAAATTCTTTGTCTTCCTTTGCTTATATGATCACATTGGAAAGTTGTAATCTAATAATCCACATAGTATGAACTTTGGTCGGGACCCATAGTTATGGACCTCGAAGAGTGCCCAACACCTTCTCTTTGAGGTAATTTGAGCCCTTACCTGATCTTTGGTGACATGAACTTGTTCTAATCCGAGTCATTTGCAAATAGGTGCCCTAACGCTCCTTAAAATTGTTAGGTGGCGACTCTTCACTTTTAATAGCCATTTAAAAGAGTTATCACACGTCGAAGTCCACTTTTACGAGAAAATGGGGCGCGACAATATGGCGACTCTGCTGGGGATTTACACTTAGGCTCTTACCATAACAAATGTGACTTATGTGGATTATTGATGATATGTACATCCCTTCCCTTATTTTCCTTTATTTGTTTAAATTGCTATGACATGCACATCCCTACTCTTATTTTCCTTTATTTGTCTAAATGCTATGACATGAACATCCTCTCCTTGTTTCCCTTTGTTGCTATGACATGTACGTCATCTCTCTGTTTCCTTCATCTTGTTAAAAACTGCTATATTATGTCTCTCCCATCCCTATTTCCCTGTTTGATTCATTACGTTCTTACACCTTTTCATGAGTTAAACTGACTTCCCTTTTTTGCTTTTCCTTTTTTCTTTACTTTCTCCTGTTCGTCTTTATCATATTGTTTAATGTTTTTATGCACTTTTGATATTTAGCTTAAAGTATATATATATATTTATATGTATATCGCCTCATGTTTTACTCGTATTTCGTGGATTTCGGATGTAAAATGTATTGAGTTATATTAATTTGGGGCATTTTTATGTGTAGGAATCATCTGGAAGCAATTGGGGGCGAAAGGTGCGAGATTAGAGCCAAAACGAAAGAAAACAGGAAAAATTGAATTTTCAGCGCCACAGGCAGCGCTCCACGCCACTTGTGGCGCCACGGACAGAAACTTCAATACGCCAGTGCCAGCACCAGCGTGGGGCACTGAGTTGGACGCTGGTGATAGGAAAGTTATCCAAGTTTGCCCAGGACAAGGTTATTTCGGCCCTAGACCTACCCAACGCGTATAAAAGCAAGACTAAGCTTATTTTTAGAGGGGGGATGCCACTTTGGAGGGAGAATACACACGAGGAACATCCGGGAGAAAGGAGATCTTATTTTTCTTCATCTTTTCTTAGTATTTTCAATTATCCAACACTTATGAAATTGTTTGCTATTATCTTGAGTGGCTAAAACCAATAGTTCCGGGGTTGTGATTTAGCCATGAATATTGTTGTTTAACGTTGACTTAATCTTGATTACAATTCATCAATATATGGTTGTTTCTTCAATTCTATGATTAATTGTTTAATTGTCTGGCCAACAGTTAGGTTCTATTTACTATCTATATTATGCTTGGGAAAGCCATGTTTAGATTAGAATAGAATTGAAGAGAGCACGATCTTAACTCTGAAGGGGGGCGGATTTGTGGTTAGGATAGGAATATACCTAGTCACCGTGCTTAATTAAATATCGTAATCTTAATGCGTTCTTAATAAATTGATTTCATAGGAATATAGGCATTAATCTATTTTGAATAGGCGAGTAGTACTTCGGGAGAAGGCTACGAGAGCAACAACAACAACAACAACAACAACCCAGTAAAATCCCACTAATGGGGTCTGGGGAGGCTACGAGAGCAATTGTTTGATTAATTAGCAACCATGAGTGAATTGTATGAAAGGGAGAGTTAACTAGAACACAATAGGATTGGTTAATCGATCACAACCCTGGAATATTTGTCTCTACTGAATACACAACAATTATTTTGCTGCGTGATAATTTCGTTACTAGTTAGAATTATTGTTTAGTATAATCACACTCTTGAACTCGAATTGGTTCAACTGAATAACAATCTTGGTAAATTTAGTGGGTAGTTAATACAAGTCTCTGTGGGTTTGACACTCGACTTATCATTTTATTACTTGTACGAGCACGTATATTTGCGTGTGCTTTTGGGACCAACAACTTTTATCATGCAAATATTTGGCAACGTGTTACTATTTTTGCATAAACCATGCTTTCAACATCATACTCCACTCGTGCTTATTATCAACATAGCGGCGCTTGATAAGTGTTAGCTATTTCCTAAAAACACCCTTTTAATCCAAAAAGGCTTATTTGTGGTAGACTAGTCAATCATCGTGCAGTCGATAGTCCTATGCCTTTCCCTCTCTAGAAAACCATACTCCGATTTGAAATATACATGCATCATGCTAAACCTAGTACGGATTGAGATGTCATTAACGTAATAACCCGCTTAGATGAACCTTGTCCAAAGTCCAACGGGATTTCCATAATCCTAAAGGACACCATCATATTGTGTGCATTGCTTGGAGAAAACGTGTCAACATGCTGATCGTTAGTGCGTAAATAGTCGAATATGGAAGGGAAAGGGCTAACTTTTATGTGTTTGTAGAAAATGAAACACAAAATCCCCTGGTTTGGTATGGTCCAAAATATCCTGCCTTTGCTAATTGACTGGTGAAAAGACCTTGCACCATGTGACAGAAACCATGTGAGGAGAGTACTTAGTGACCTACCATCTCTGCTGAACATTCGACCAAACAGGGAACTGATCGAGGCTGCTACCATGTTCTGGGATGAGAAGAGAGTCGTTTTTCGATTTGGCAATATAGAAATGACTCCTCTCCTGGAAGAAATAGGGGTTTTCTCCAAGTTACCATGGGATAGTCTAGGACTATTGGTGCCCGAGAATCTCACTCCATGCGATTTTCTGAAAATGTTGGGTTTTATGAAGAATGATGAGCTGGTATGTCTGAAGAAATCATACATCCCCTTTGAATTTCGCTATGAGCATTATGAGCATAGCAAATCATATCGGCTTCATGATGAGGAGATAGCCATTACCTCTTTGGGATGGGTGCACTACCGGGTTTATATTTTCATAGTCAGTTTCTTGGGCTTGTTGATCTTTCCGATGCAGGGGGAAGAATTCATACTCGCCTAGCCATGGTCGCCGGGACCTTAATGGAGTGTATAGAGGGACAAAAGTACGCTATCATCCTGTTGATCTTAGTTGTCATGTACCGTGCTCTAGATCGGTGCAAGCATAGGTCCGGATACTTTGAGGGTTGTAATCTCTTGCTACAAGTTTGGCTGCTGGAACACTTTCAGAGGGGTGATTATCGCCAAGAGCTTCTAAGAAGGCCACTAAATGACTATATAGTCAGTCATCATCCAAAGAAAATGACATTCATTCCAAACAGGTTTGCAAAGCCTGGAAATGCTGTAGGCTGGGTGCATTTCTTCAGCAATCTGGCAGACGAGCAAGTGCATTAGATGTTTGAATGGTTTCCTAGTAGTGAGTTCATTATCAGATCCAAAGGAACAACTCATTTAGTACTGATGGGGCTGCGAGGCATCTACCCTTATGCTCCTATAAGGGTAATGAGACAAGCTGGAAGGAAACATGTCATACCTCGAGTTTCCAACATGGTTAAGTATAAGGCATATTTCAAAGGGGATGTCATCCCATTCAAGTTCGAAGTGCAACACATGTGGAACAAAAAGATCATCGTGGAAAGAGAGACTATTGAACCAGACAGGTATCATGCTAGTCATATGTACTACTATCTCTCATGGTTGGAGGACGACATAGTTGGGGACGTCAAACCAGGAGTCAATCTGAAAAATATGATCATAGATGAGGTGGCTAAAGCACATGTGAAGTATAAGAGGCTACGCAAAAGGGTGTTTGAGTCCGAAGCAAAGCATCTAGAACAACATAAAGTGAACATGAAGGCGATAAGGGAACAGAAAGATATTGCCAATAAGTCAACAGAGAGGTTAGAATATCTAGAACAGGGATTGATGAAACTATAGGGGAGGATAAGAAAGAGGCTTTGGGATTATCAAGGCATGGACTATGATGAAGGAGGGAAGCTTGCAAAAGCTTACTTGCTACTGGACATGCGCAATTTGGGAAATATGATTCATGGGGTGAAGAGAGCCAAGCATGGAGAGGGTCCTTCAGCGATCAAATAAACTAGGAAACAATGTTCTTTATTGCTTTCTAGATTAGATTAGATTTCGATGTAATAATTCTTAATGTCATTAGTGACATTCTTATTATTGTCAATTTAGTGAAAGATTGATTTAGCTTATTTTCGCACTAATGAAATGATGCAAACGTTGGCATGAGTTTTCTCTTAGTTTATGTGTCGCTTAGGACTACCTCGGGCACAATGAGATCCCTAAAATTAGGACGCAAATTATTGCATGACCTTACGTGATACATGCTTAAATACTGCAAACACTCTTTTACTTCGTCTTACTGAATTGGTTACCTTTTGTTTTTATTTCTTTTGATTATTCCCATTCCCAAAGGTTGGTTCGTGCATTCTGGCATCATCAGCATACCACACCACATCCATAGACCCTCCACCTAGCTACCCGAAAAGTAAAGGCAAAGGGAAATAGAAGATGGGTGATTTAAGTGGTATTCGAAAAGACAATGCTACCATGGCAGATAATGTTGAAACCTCAGATGGGAGAAGTACGCCAGGACAGAATGAGTTGGTCTTACGTTTAGGGCAAAAAATCCTTGAGTTGCAGGGTGAGCTTCAGCAGGTCCGAAATCTGGCAAACCTCTCTCTTCCCCTAAATGTTCCTGACATTAACCAGCAAAACACAACCGCTCAGAACCAAACACCACCACAAAACACACAAACCAGAATCCACCACACATAGCTCTGAATCCTTCCGTACCATACCATTATCATAATCCCGCACCTCCCCAAAACCTTAACCTACCACTAATGCAAACCCCTCAGCAAAACCACCATTACCCGACCTCAATCCCCCTCAAACCTCAATCAATGATCATCCATATACCCAAGTTCTAGGAACTCATCAAGGTAACCCGATATACGTGGACACCTTATCCCATACCCCGCAACAAAGAAGGACCTGCTCATTCGAAACATGGCAGAAGAACTCAAGAAACTGACAGGGAGAGTCCAGAGTGTTGAAGGTGGGAAGGGCATTGAAGGTTTAAACTATGAAGATTTGTGTATCCAGCCAGATGTAGAACTACCGGAGGGTTACAAACTTTCTAAGTTTGAGATGTTTGATGGCATTGGTAGACCAAAGGTGTATTTGAGAACTTACTGCGACAAGCTTGTAGGAGTGGGTAAGAATGAACAAATCCGCATGAAACTGTTCATGCAAAGTCTTACAGGAGACGCCTTGTCTTGGTATATCAGTCAGAATCCGAAAAAGTGGGCGAATTAGGTGAGCAAGGTGTCAAATTTTCTGGATAGATTCAGGTTCAATACAAAGAACGCGCCAAATGGTTTCTATGTTCAAAACTTCAAGAAAAAGCCTATAGAAACCTTCCACGAGTATGCTACACATTGGAGATCAGAGGCCGTCAAGGTAAGGCCACCAATTGAAGAAGAACAAATGAACAAGTTCTTTGTTAGAGTTCAAGATCCGCAGTACTATGAAAGGCAGATGGTTATCAAGCATCATAAATTCTCAAACATCATCAAGTTAGGAGAAAGGATAGAAGAAGGAATCAATCAGAACTGATTAGAATGTATCTTTGCTGAGACTTTCATGTATACCTGCTATTTACCTGCTATCAACTTGTGATTATATGAATTCCGTATGCCAATACTGTTGTATGCCAAGGCAAACTTGTTCTTTGCTTTGATGTTGTGTGCTCACTGATCATTTGAGACTCCTAGGTTGAATTCCAATCCATGTCTAATTTACTTCTCTTTATGTCGACTAAGATAATATCCCTGCCCTCTTCACATAATGTCTGCTTACTTTATTTACTTGAAAGTTAGCCTCTTCTCATCTGAATGTTTACCTATTGGATTTAAAACCTTTGTGTGGTAAATTGTATTTTCCTGAATATTTCACATGTTAAACTCTGTAAGTTAGCTGTTTTCATTATTCTATCATGTTAAAGCTTCCACGTTAAGACTGTATCTCTGGTTCCTGCCTATGACACTACTAGATTTTCATGTTCAATCCCCTGCCTAAAGCTCTTTAAGATAGTTCTGGACCATGCTTTGTTGTGAAACTTTGTTTGAAATAACCATGTTACTCATAAACTCTATTCTTGGAATGATAACCATAAACTTGCCTCATATGTGGTTTGTGTGCCTTCCAATTTAGTATGATCCTGTCTATTTGTCTTGGCTAGAGCTGTTGTTAGTCACGGCTTTAAGAATTAAATGTTTAAGCTTCAAAGCAATTTAATTAGTTCTATAAGTGGTTTGTCACATGTATGGCTAAGTTTGGCATCCATTTGGGTAAGTAAGTTATTCGTTTAGGCCTGGTATGTGGGGCTAGCTTTGGTACTGGAGGTCTGAAATACACTGTTCGCACCTGGAGTTTGGGCCTGCTGTCCGTGTGAAGTTCTAAACCTATTTGAAGGCCCAAATGTGTTACTGGGTTATTCTATATTTGTAATTGTGTCTATGATTGTTCAATAATATGTAACAACTTGTAAAATTGAATGATGGGGAAATTAGGGAAAAAGGGGCTGGGGTATTCTAATGTTTGCATAAAAGGGTAGAAAGCATGCCTATAAGGTCTATGTGTTTTAGTTGCTATTTCGTTTTGCATGCCTTATTTGTCATTTTGTTTAGCGTGCTTTGTTTCTGTACACCAATAGAATCATGCCTATAGGGATTACACACACTTCACTCATACACCATTCAAAACATGTTAGTACTCGCCATACTTGTTTTCTAAGTCTATTACTGTGCACACTTAGATAACATGCCTATAGGATAAAATAACTTGGTTTTCCTAACACTCATTTAGATCCCATGTCTATAGGGTTTCAATTAATCAATCGGTCACTTCTATTGTCTTGGTACGCTGTTAACCTGGATATCACGACTACAAGGTCTTAATTAATTAATCAACTACTTTGTTACTTCATTGTGTTACCATATATAGAAATCATGCCTATAAGGATAAAAATCTTATAAGGTCAATTGCGTCTATCAGTTGTTAGAAATCCTGCCTATAGGATATTGTCACTCGCATAAGAAGTTATTAATTCTGGGCTCTCAAGGTTAATTTACTGCCCCATTGCACAATATTTAGATATCATTCCTATAGGGTTGTAATGCCTTAATTTGCAAATTCGTTAGCCTAAAGCTGCACTGCTGCCTGTATAATGCTGGAAATTAGAATCACCTAGGAACTATGCCTATAGGACTTAACGACTATAATGTTTCTTCACTCTAAAATTGCCCATTGCCTAAATCTGTCGCGTGCATTTGCTGCTTATGTGTGGGGGTTACCTTGAGCCTTTTCTTGCATTTATGTAAAGTCCTATATGTTTTGTATGCACGCTAGTTTTATCATTTTTGAGAATTCTAAGTAAAGTCTAGAACTACCCAAATAACAGATCCATATCCTCATGGACCATGGGCATGGGAGGGATAGTGCACGCACAGGACGCGGTTTAGAATTGAATTAGAATACTTCAGGTAAACAACTTTAACATAGTAATTGGGTAGCAGGAGATGATAGTCTATGCCCGCTGAATAATATGAGCAACCCCTACCCTAAAGGAGTTGCGAAGTATTATTTATGTTGCATGGGGTAATCCTTTAGGCTAAAAAACATAGGACCCCCTCCTTTATATTGTTCACACTTAGTCGTTAAATTTAGAACAATTGAGTTGTACTATGTAAGCTCTAAAGACTTGTTCTGATTATCTTTATAACTTAATTGTTGCGTGAGTTTCTTTACACTTGTTCATAATAGAGCCTTTAAATTCTTTGTCTTCCCTCGCTTATATGATCACATAGGACCGTTATAATCTAATAATCCACATAGTATGAACTTCGGTTGGGACCCACTGTTGTGGACCTCAAAGATTGCCTAACACCTTCTCTTTGAGGTAATTTGAGCCCTTAGCCGATCTTTGGTGACATGAACTAGTTCTTGTTAGAGTCATTTGAAAATAGGTACCCTAACTCACCTTAAAACCGTTAGGTGGTGACTCTTCTCTTTTAATACCCATTTAAAAGAGTTGGCACACGTCGAAACCCACTTTCGTATGTTTTCTCGAAGTCAGACCTTTAGATTTACCTGATATGTATTCTTAATTTGGTATCAAAATGTAGAACTGTTTGTGTGCCCTTATGTTATTCTGTTACAAGGGAAAGTATGCTTTTGTGGTGAAGGATACTATAGCATTTAGTTTGCATTGAAAGGGACGCACTGGCATTTAAAGCCATAGGAAAAAATAAGTCGTTAGTGGTTAGGGGTATTTGGGAGTGAAGTTTAATTCTAAGTTGGGCTGCTCTCCTCGGCACAAGCATTGCCCTGAGTCTTGAGTCCCTTGGGATCTTTTAAGTGTCGGGGGATTCAAAAGGGAGTATTGACCTTGAGTAGAACTCCCTCCTTAGCCCTTAATTCATTGACACTTTTGGTTCTTTAGTGGTTTAGTGTTTAATGACAACGAAAAGCTTTCAATGTAAATTATTTGCCATGTATAACTACCACATTAGTATAATTTCTCATAGCATTAGCCTATTGATGTTCTAATATATATATATATATATATATATATATATATATATATATATATATATATATATATATCATACATGGTTAAATATGCTGAATATATGGAGCATGTGTCTAATGATTTTCCTTTTCTTTTGGACATGTACATCGTTTGGGCCTACTGAGTTCCTAAGACACTCAGGCCCAATCCCAGCTTTGTCACATTTTTTGGAGAGTCTAACATCAGCCGTAGCCGCATTTCTTTACTGCTGGGCCTGCCTTCTTGAGGCTCAATTACCAGAGTCCATTCCTCTTTCCCTCAATTCCTTTGTTATTATTTATTGCTTCCTTAATCTAGTTTACTGCTTCATTACTTTTATATACTGCTCTGCTGCTTTGTCGCATTTTTGTTGTCATGTATTTAATACTCATATATTAGATCACATACTTTATCTTCATGCCTTAATATCATATGAAACATAGACAAGCTTTAAATAATATAGGATTTAAAATGAACTAGTTAGTAATTAATCCTTACTATGCTAATTATATTTTACTCATATCATTACTATGCTCTCGCTCACCCTTTCCTTCTCTTAAAAGATTTTGAAGCCCAACGGCCCATTTTCAAAAAGAAATCAGAACTGAATCGCAAGCTCTACTATCACGAAGCAAAAATCAGAATTTTTCGCAAAAATGAAGAACTATCGCGTCAAAGGATTTCCAACAAAATGATCTTTCTTTAAATCTTCAAATCAAGTTATATCTTTAGCTTACATTTACAAACACCTTTTAGAATTACACCTATCCCCTAAATCAATTATTTTCATAACTTAACCTCCTTTCATAAGTTTTATAAAATGAAGACCATCTACATACATATTTTCAAAACTCCGTCAACATATCTTTAAACTCCTTTATAAATTCACACCCCTCTTAAGTCTCACATCCCTTTTTATACTCTCCCTTAGGTATATAATAAGCCGTACTCTTTAATAGTAAATTAAGAATAGTATAAATAACTGATCCCTTAAAATTAGTCTAAGTCCTATGGAGCTACCTCAGGTAGATTTTAAAGGGTGTCTAACATTTTCCCCTTAGAAGAACAAGAACCCTTACCCATAATCTCACCGATGAGCAGACCAATAAAAATATAACTTAATAATTAAATAGGTACCCTAGTATACCTTTAAATATTAGGTGGCGACTGTCTTTTATCAACAACAGAGAAACCACAAGTTGAATATTATTTTGTCTAGTGTAAAATAGGGTGCAACACTCAGCAAATTACGATCCATTAGAATCGTGATGGTCCTTATGCCCCCACTCCATCCTCACCTCGATCTGAGTGATCCCCTCATCAATCATCCTGAGATCGTTAGGGTTCGTGTTGGAACTTGACTCATCGCCCTAGTTGATAACGCCCTTTCCTTTATCCTCGTAGGCTGGAGGAGCATCCGCTGCCGGCCTGGAAGATGAGGCCTCCTTTTGCCTTGTAGGAAAGGAGCTGTCACCAAGCGTCCTCTCCACAACCATATCCTCATCAGGATGCAAAGGTACTCCCTCATTAGCCTCTTCTAATTGTGGGGCCTCGGAGGTCGCCCCAACATCATCTCCACTGTGTATCATTGTCGTCTCCTGAAGCATGAATTCATCTTTTACTGAACCGACGGCCAAGGGAACTTCCCTTCCTACGTCCACAGCTTTCCTTTTACGGGGCCTTAGGTTCCCCTCACCAGGAGATACTTCATCATCTTCGTCGATGAGTGAAAACAAAGGAGGAACAGGCGTAACAGTAGAAACAGGGGCAGAGGCGGAAGGCGCAACAACCGAAATAGGGGCTGAGGCGGAAGGCGTAGCAGTCCTTCCCCTCCTAAACATGGGCACCGGCGCCTTGTTCCTTCTTGTATCTCCCCTGACTGAACCTAGAAAAAAGCATAAGAATTAAGTACAACGGCATAAGCCAGTACGAATACAATAACGACCAGAAGAAGGAGACTACCTCTCGAGGGGAGAGTCGGTTTGAACTTCTCAAAGATGCTCGGCCTATCACAAATCCTCACGATGTAGGGGAGAACTTGCCTGACCCAGTCAGCGAGACGCACCGCCAAAGGAAAAGGACGACTAGTAGATGCAGAAGAAGAAGGGTTACTCGACCAACTTGGAATGAACAAGATACTTAAAAGGGTAAAATCATAAAACACGAACACTTACTTGTATGGTTCCAAGCCTTAGGGAACCATTAACATTGGACACAAAGGCCTCAGTCATGAAAAAGAAGTACTCGAGCTAGAACTGCCGACTACCCTTATCGTCCATCTTCACCATCAAGCATTTGCCTCCACGATGTCGCAGGTTAAACATAGTCCCTTTATAGAAAATAGGGATGAACAAATGCACCAAGTGTCGTACCGTGACCTCGACCCCGGCAAGTTCGGTGAACTTTGATAGCATCTTGATGACCTTATAAACATAAGGGGCGAGCTGAGCGGGGCAAATACCATAATGACGGCAAAACTCCTCCACCGGCGGGAGAAGGGGGAACGAGTAACCAATGGTAAACGGGTAGGCATATAGAGCACAATACCCAAGACAATGAACGTGCACTTCATCCTCACCATCATAGATTAATTCTACATGGTTGGGAAGGCCAAACATGGCTTTGAATTCAGCTAAGTGCCTAGACTTCATCGACGATTGAAATTTTTCGGTCATCACATCCGGCGACCATTTAAAATCAGATCTAGCATCGGGGTTACGGGGGATAATCTCCTCCACTGAAGGAAGAGCTTCATCCTCAGCGGCGGCAACAATATCTCCCCTATGAACAAGGAATACAATGACTAAGGGAATGGCGTGGTTCTCCTCATCAACATTAGAAGGAAGGTTAGACATAACTATAAAATTTATAAGAGGTTGGGATATGAAAAATGAGAGTAATAGAAGAAGTTAAAGGTCAGAAAGCAAAGAAAATTCAAGAATAACAGAGGAGCTTCTGTAGAGCAGGGATCATTCCAAAGAAAGTAAAATTTGAATAACGGTGGAACAATCCCTATTTATAGAAATGAAGGCATCAAACCCGAAATGGCTCATCATGATTGACACAACAATCAAAATGACAGTGCCAATCAAAAGTCGCGCATAAACCGGTGCGATACTTTGGGAACATGTGTCATCATGACGAATGTCGTCATGACGTCACTCCTTTTCATGGAAAAAACGGTTCCAACAAATCAACTGGGAAAATCAAGATTTAAAATATGCGTTCCCCGAAAATCCACGTCGCCCGTTTGTCATGACGACCACGACCGCTGCTATCTGCTCATTGAACTTGCCCATGAGGAAGACCTCAACAAACGGAGGGACTAACTGTATGGGCTAAAAATTATCATTATTATATGTGGGCCAAGTCAACATTAAGAAAGTTTTCGAAGGCTGCCACACGTCATCGATTTGGTTTTAACAGAGGACGAAGGCGAGGTTGAGGTGACCTAACAGAGGACGAAGGCGAGGTCAAGTTGACTCAATAGAGGACAAGGACGAGGATGAGTACTCCCTTTAAAAGAGCAGTAATGGCTAGTTTTAGAAATATACCTCACAAAAATATTCTAGGGAATATTCCTCCCATGTGTACTATTAAGGTTTTTGTGGCCCATGTGCCCTTATAAAGAGAAAGAAAGAGGATTGTAGAGGGAATTGGACACTCATTGTAAAAAATAATATATTGTTTTATCACACACATATAAAATATACCTTTTCTTCATGTCTTTATCTATATTTTCTTCCACGATCCAAGGAGAATCTGAATATTCAAAGGTTTATCAATCATATATCTTTGTGAGAAAGAATATCGAAGAATCTCATCTTTATTTCGGGTGACTCACATGCATTTATTTACATAAATGTCATTCATTGTTTTTACTGTTATTTAATATTACCTCCAATCCTTTATTTTTGGATCATTGAATATAGCGTTATTGTCATCATTTATTGCTACTCAAATAGTATCCATGATATCTCGCTACAAAATTAGTTCATCTGTCTTTTGGATATTAATATTGGCTAAGGTTAACTCTTTTTTATTAGAAATCTAATTGTTTAAATCTAGATCTAAATTTCAGGTCAAATATATATATCCTCCAATAATTTTTAATTTAAACGGTTGGGTAGGTTAATTACTCAACCTTTTTTACCCCAATAGATCCATATTTCCCCAAATCTTACTCTCATTTAGACTGGAAGCTGAATTTTATTGGCAGGTGCATACGATATAGAAGCTGAATTTAACCATGTGTTGATGACGCAACTGCGCTTATTTGAATAATTTATCTCATGTGGAAGTCTATTCGAAGTTTCCGGCATTCAGTTAATGAATTTCTGGAGGGTCTTATTTCATGCGAAATATAAGGATATTGATGTTTTTCTTTTTTCCATAAAAAATAAATCTTATAATTTTGCCGCAATAAACGTTTAGTAGAATGACAACTCGTGAAATAAATCCTACATTTCACCGGCTAATGGTTTGAACTAATTTCCCGGACAAAACAAGTTACAAAAGGCTAGGACTCTTTTGTAAAGTTAATAGTTAATACCATTGCTTATAGATTCTTATATTTATAATAAATGGTTAATCATCAAATACCAAATCCAGTTAACACTCATACATATAGTAACCTAATTAATGAAAAGTAGTCTAATACCAAAAGTGCAGTGATCTTGTTGACCGAGAAACAAGTATAAGAAGGAAGCCCAAGTCAAGAGTTCATGAGTCGTAGCTTTTGAAGCAAAAGTTGGAAATGACAAAGCTCCTAGCTTCATTTTTCTATGTTGTCCTCTTTGTCTCGATTGCATCAGGTTCCAACTACTCTCTAAGATGATGATATCTTGGCTTTACCTTTTTGTTTTCCTTGATTTTTTCGGTAGGGTCCAACTAATTCGGATTCCTTCGGGGAAGTCCCACGTTGGGGAGGGAAAGGGAGTAAAGTGTTCCATAACAAAGACGATTTCATGTACCCAGGCTCGAACCAGAGACTTCTTGTTAATGATAAAGGAGTGCTTACACTCCACCACAATCCTTATTGGTGCCTTTAATGATGAAGCCGAGACTTCTTTTTTACTTGGTTATTACCTGTTATTTTATTTTACTTTATTTTGATGAATGCAGGTGAGAGGTTTGTTCCTGTGATACATGAAGAAGGACTATGCACAGTTGATATTGGTGTTAACATTTGCGCCCCATTTGATCATGAAGAACGATGTATGGAGCCATGCATTCAAGCAACTTCCGCTCGGGTTACCGTAGCGACGTGTGAAGTACGTGAAGATCTTTCTACATTTTGCCAATGTATAATTGTTTGCCATGCCAAACACATAGTAAATCAAGAAAAGAACTTGAAGATTGCAGCATCACCTGCACCTTATTGATGTTTTGGATCCAAATATCCTAACTTTTTAGGAATGATGCATAGTTATTATTGTAAGAAAAATGATGGTTTGACTAGACTTTCAACCACCACCATGATTTATGTGCTTTATATATAATTTGCAATTTCCGAACAATTCATTATAAAATACTTTTATCTCAAAGTGAAATATTTCAGCTTTATTCCACTTGAATTTAAAACCGAAGTGGTCGACATTTAACTTTTGATTCTTTACTGATTTAATTTGACGGCTGAATCCATCTTTATTAACTAGGTAGATATTTTATGTTTAAAGTTTGAAAGCGGTAGAAGAGACTTATCGACTATATGGAGAATGTAGAGAGAACCTCGTACATCTAAACTTTCTATCTCTCCTTTCTTGGTCAAGTGCATGCGGACATAGCCATTCTCAGGAAATGTTATTTAAAAATTAGTCAGTATTTATTTTGTCCTGAAATTTTAAACAAAAATTTTGATTTTAGGATAATTCATAATATTTTTATCCTAAAAAATTAAACTAAAAAACTAAAATTCAGAACGTACTGACTAATTCCTAAATAAGTGCCCTTAGAGTGTCTCATTTCTACTCCTTTCTTTCGGAAGATTAATAGTTTTACGTCCAGTTATGGGTGGGCATAAAGCCCGAAAATCCGCACCAAGTGGGCATAAAGCCAAAAAAGCTGGACGGAACTGAATTAATTCGATTCGTCGATTATTTGGTTTTTTGGCTAGTTTTCAGTATTGACTTTTCAAGAGTTCAATATTTGGTTCGAGTTTAGGTTTTAAGATTTCGGTATTTCGGTTAACTATTGTGAAAATTTGCTTATTTTGATGTTTAGTATTTCTTTTAACACATAGAACCAGCTGCTCTTTATCAGGTCTTGCATGGTAGAAATAAGAGGTGTACAAAGAAAACTGATGAACCGCACTAAACCGATAATTCGAGTCAAATCGAAAAAAAAAAAATCCGATGTAGTTTGGTATTGGAAAATAAAACCCGACCATAATTGGTTTGGTTTGGTTTAAACTAAAAAAAGTCAAACCGAAATCAAACCAACCCGATAGTACATTTATATAATTTTTAAAAATATTTTATACATATAAATATTTATTGTAATGTAATTTATAAATATTTCTTAAACTTTTTCACAGTTTTATCTTTTAACATATTATTTCAAGTTTATACTTAACATTCTTGAATGGTAAATAAATTTTAAAGCCCATAAATATAGTAACTCAAACAAAGTTCAAATCAATACTAATGCTAACAAAAGAAATTCAATTCAATACTAGGAATAACGATATTGTTGAATAATTATTTTAGTTTTACATTGGTTTATAATGAAAATGCATATCATAGTGTATCTTTTTCTTTAGTGCTTAGTTATGTAATTAATATTAGTACTTGTTAGCTATACTTATTTTAGCATGACGTATATAGTATTTTTAGATTATGTTAATTTTTATTATGGCTTATTAATTAGCAATATTTGTTTTATGTAATTTTATTATTTTATCTTTGTTATTGAATATTTTAGTATAATGCTATGACTTATCTCATATTATTGTGTTAGTTTCTTGAAAAATACATTATATAGTTGTATTTTGCTAGGACTTAAGAAATATTTGGGGCACAAGTTACATATTTTATGCTACGAAGACTTTACCGGAAAAAAATCCGAGAAAAACCGAGATTGAAAAATCCGACTTTGTTTGTTTGGTTTGGTTTATAAATTTAAAAATCCGACACCATGATAATTGAAAAATCAGAACCAACCCGACTTATGTACACCCATAGTGAAAATTTTCCTATTTTAATTTTTGTATCTCGATGTTTTATGTGTCCTTGCATTTGTGTCTCCATGGCCAGTGGCCTCACTTTGCTTTTACTATTGTTTTCCAGAGTTATTCATGTACTGGAAATAGCTTCCTAAAACTCTATAAAAGTTTTGATCTTAATTATATGTACCTCATTAATTATGATTGTTAGAAACTGTTGTTTACTCTCTACATTATTTTGACTTTTCTTGACAGTTGACATTTTTCTTTTTGATATTTAATGGCGCTAGTTGATCAGCTGTCAATAGAACTTGGATTCTTGAAATTTTATGTTTGGCATGTAGGAGAAATGCATGGTGTTCAAATCGTTGGTTTCTTGAAATTTTTATTTTTCTAAGCGAATACGTAATATATACGTACCCGGTAAAAGTTTTACAGGGCGGCTTATTTGATCGTTCTTATTTAATTTGTATTTACTTTTTTGAAAAAGTTTATATAGTACTCAAAGTACACACAACTTTAGACCTCTCCTTCTTCTTCTTCTTCTTCTTCCTCCTCCTCTTCTTCTTCCTCCTCTTCTTCTTAAACAACGGTGATGGTAAATTTACATGGTATTTGTGAGCAAGTCTACTTAGGGTTTCTTCTTTTTTCTCCTCTTAATTGCAAAATGGGTTTGTTAGCTTGTTTGTTGTTTTGACAAATTGATGGTTGTGGTTTATTCTTTATAAAAATTTAAAAGTTATATTTCAAAATTGAGCTCATTTAATTACACTACTAGAAAATAGATCTATCGCAACAGTTATTTAGCAACGGTTGTGTAAACGTTGCAATAAAATATCTATGGCAACAGTTACAACTGTCGCATGTTCCTCTCAGACCTACTGAGATAGGTAGTATAATAAGTCGTTGCATTAGGGATTAAACCGTCGCTGTAGATTGATGTATCGTGACGGTGTCCTGAACCGTTGCAACAGATGCATCTTTGGCAACGGTTTCTGGAAAAACAAAGGGCTACTGGGTCGGTTGTGCTTTTCCTCCCCATTTTCCCTCTAATAACTTTATCGCGCCTTTTTTTAACAGAAGGGAGACTAAACGCCTGAAGGAAAAACAAAAGAAAAACTAAAAGTCCTAACACATATACAAAGAACAAAAAGCCTAAAGTTTGATACAAGCCCTAAATGAGATAGCACGCTGTCGTCGACACTAAAGATCGATTACCACCAGAAAAGGCTCACGGGAAACCAAGAGATTAAGAGGTTCTTCTCTCGCTATCTCTCTCTTTCTTCTAAACTAATTTTCTTCTTACTTATTTGCTCTCATTCATCGGCAGAGAGCTTTTTGAGGCCTCTCCAGTTTGAAGCTATCTGAAGTCTCATCTCCCTTTACACTAGGTAAGATTCATTTTATATACTTATTTATTAATTTATTTATTTTGCAAGTAAAAGACAAAATGAAAATAAATTATTGGGGTAGCTGCTCTACATTTGTCATCTTCAATGTGCAAGCGGATCTGGTGCTGATATTAGTGATTTTTTGTTCGCTTGTGTAATACCCATAGTTTACAATCAAAAGCCTCTGCCTTTGTTACAATGAGACAAAGCGCAATAATTGGTTTTTGAAATGGAGTCTCAAAGTTTATGCATATTTTTTCCCAAAATATATGTGTATTTCACCCAAAATAAGTGAGGCAAGTATGAAGAAGAGTATTTATCTGGAGAACTTCTTGTGTTGTGAAACTGCAACATAGAGTTGAATTGTTTATGCTGCAGAAATCAAGAAGTGTATTTGACAATTGATAATTTGACATCAAAATATATGCCTCACAAAAAAGATTACATTTAGATATAGCTTTTCTCCAATTTACTTTTGAAATATTTTCTGGTAGTTGGAAAGATTGCGGTATAATTTAGCAGAATTGAGTTTGGGCCGACGTCACATTGTTCGATGTTATTTTTTGTTAGTAGACACCAAAGAGAACTCTCTTGGCATAAATTGATGGTGAACTAACAAGTTGTGCTATTCCTGAAAGTTAAATAAAAGCCCACCAAAGTATTGAAAAATATGTAAAACTCATCCCATAATTTGTAGCTACCAAATTTAGCGACTTGATGCTTTTATTTTCTTTGTATTTATATCTTGTTATGTGAGCGAGTGCTACCAAGATCTCATAATATAAAGATTTATCTAGTTGTATCAAGTATTTTAGTTCATTCAAAATAATTTAACAGGGAAGTCTCTGCTTTAAGTAGTTGTTAGATTTTCTTGTTTGTTCTTTGTGTTTTCTATTTCATGTGTTGGTAAATTCATTTTATTAGTGCTTTATTAAAAGGTTAACTAGTTTACTCTTCTGTTAGTTGTAAGATTTGTTCTAAAATTACTTGATGGAACCTTTGTTGTGACTTTCCATTTTCGGTCATTCACCAGATTAAAGATTTATCTAGTTGTATCAAGTATTTTAGTTCATTCAAAATAATTTAACAGGGAGGTCCCCGCTTTAAGTAGTTGTTAGATTTGCTTGTCTGTTCTTTGTGTTTTTTTATTTCATGTGTTGGTGAATTCATTTTGTTAGTGCTTTATTAAAAGGTTAACTAGTTTACTCTTCTGTTAGTTTGAAAGATTTGTTCTATAAATACTTGATGGAACCTTTGTTATGACTTTCCATTTTAGGTCATTCAGCACATTAATGTGCAAATAGGATAACATATGTTAGTTTTTACCAAGAAAATGATTTAAAAGTTTATACAGTAGATGGTCAAAAAGTCTGCAAGTTTTATAGTTTTGAATACAGTAGATAAAGCTTTAGCTTAGGTGAAATAATTATGTATCTACAATAGTTCCAGATTTTTGTTATTTTAAAATTATGCCGGCAGCTCAAATACTGCCACTTTACTAGTTACAGTCACCTTCGCAACTGGTTTCTGTAACGACCCGACCAATCGTTTTGAGTATTACAATCTCGTTTTCTCATTTACTGCTCAATTTATGCTTTACAGTTATTTTATGACTTACCGGGCTAATTGGTTCGGGTCCGGTGGGGTTTTGGAATGAATTGGAACACTTAGTTCCAAGGTTTAAAGCTTAAGTTAAAATAGTGACTGGATGTCGATTTATGTGTAAACGACCCCGGAATAGAGTTTTGATGATTCCAATAGCTCCGTATGGTAATTTTGGACTTAGGAGCGTGTCCGAAAAATTATTTAAAGGTCCGTAGTGGAATTAGGCTTGAAATGGCGAAAGTTGAATTTTTGAAAAGTTTGACCGGGGAGTTGACCTTTTGATATCGGGGTCGGAATTCGATTCTGAAAATTGGAATAACTTCGTTATGTCATTTATAACTTGTGTTCAAACTTTGAAGTCATTCCGGATTGATTTGATATATTTCGGCACAAGTTATAGAATTTGAAAGTTCAAAGTTCATAAATTTTGATTTAAGGTGCAATTTGTGTTTTTGATGTTATTTGATGTGATTTGAGGCTTCGACTAAGTTCGTATGATGTTTTAGGAGTTGTTGGTGTATTTGGTTGAGGTCCCGGAGGCCTCGGGTGAGTTTCGGACGGTTAACGGATCAATTCTTAGACTTGAAATTTTGCTGGAATTTTTTGATGTCTGTATCTGGTTTCCTTATACGCAATCGCATGAACTTGTCCGCGATCGCTTAGGCTTAGCAAGATAGTGGAGGTTTTGTTCTATGCGATCGCGTAGGGTTAATTGAGGGTTGTTGAGTTTTGTTCTATGCGATCGCGTGAAGAGGGATGCGATCGTGTAGCTCTGGGATTTTGTGATTCGCGAACGCGTGACTACGGCCGCCTTCGCGTAGAGGAAATGGAGCAGAAGTGAAGGTCACATGTTTGTGCTTCACGATCGCGTGGACGAGTCCGCGATCGCGTAGGTCTGTGAAGTTGTGCATCGCGATCGCGTGGTCAAGTTCGCGATCGCATAAGGTTAAAACTGGTCGGGGGCAAACTTTACTTCGCGATCGCGTGAGAATGTCCGCGATCGCGCAAAGTAAATGCATAGGCAGGGAGTTTAAGTTCTGAAAATGGGACGAATTTTTATTTTTACCGATTTGGAGCTCGAGAAGAGGCGATTTTCGGAGATTTTCAAGAAAAATAACGGGGTAAGTGTTCTTAACTCAATATTGGTCAAATTACCCGAATTCATGATTGTTTTTAACATTTAATTGGTGAATTTAGTTGGAAAATTGTGATAACCCTCTTGGTTTAATTTGAAGATTTGAGGGTCGAGTTGATGTCAGATTTGAGTAAAATTTATATGGTTGGACTCGTGGTTGAATGGGCGTTCATATTTTGTAACTTTTGTCGGGTTCCGAGACGTGGGACTCACAGGCGATTTTTGAGTTAATTTCGGATCTTTATTGAAAAATTAGTATTTACTTATGGAATTAATTACAATTATTGGTATTTACTGAATCAAATTAATTGTGGCTATATTCGAGCCGTTCAGAAGTTGATACGTGCAGAATGGGATTTTGTGGAGCATTGTTTAGCTTGCTCGACATTGGATTCGTCTTGTTCGAGGTAAGTAACTCTTCTAATCTTGGAGCTGAGGATATGAACCCTGAATATACGTATTATGTGAATTGTTTGGAGGTGACGCACATGCTAGGTGACGGGCGTGTGGGCGTGCACTATAGAAATTATGACATAATTGTTCCGTGAAATTTTGTAGTCAAATAATCTTGGCATTTTCTATGCAGTTTTATGTGTTAAAGAAATTGAGCTTAGAATCATATTAAAAATCATGCTGAGGCTATGTGCCAGTATTATTGAAACCCACAGAGGTCATATTATTGTTGAATTATTTGTTTAAAATAAAATTTCATACTCAGTCATGTTCATTCATTTTATATCATCTCTCAGTCTCTGTTGTTATTTATTGATTCATCATATCATCATTTTGGGCTAGTTTTATGATATTATGAGCCCGAGAGACTGGATAGATTGATGATTGAGTGAGGCCGATGGCCTGATTGTGAGGATAATTATTGGATCGGGCTACACGCCGCAGCAGGCCATATTGGCTTTATATACTTTATTATTATGGGATTGGGCTGCACGCCACAGCAGGTCAGATTGGCTTATTATAGCATGTGAGTTGTCCGTACATATCCAAATATTGATACTATATCACGTGAGTTATCTGTACAGCACGTGCGTTGTGTGTGTAGATTATAGCACTTGGGCTGAAGGAGCCCCTCTTGAGTCTGTACACACACCCAGTGAGCGCAGGTACCTACTGAGTACGAGTGCCGAATGCCGAGTGCCGAGCGATTGGGAGAACTGAGTGACTGTGAGTACTGAGTTACTGGGAGGACTGAGTGAAATGATACTCTGAGAGTATGCATATGATTTTATCACTCAGTTGCATCGCATTCACATGCATATTTGATATACAGGCATAAAGATGTATTTTTCTCATACTGTACGGTATCACGTCATTCATGACTTCTCACACATATTGGCATATGGGCATAGTGATGCATTTTTTACTGGTTATCTGGAAAAAAAATAAAACATCCTATCATTGTTGAAAGGATTTTTGGGAAAAATTACTGTTTTCAAACTTAGTTATATTTTTGGTAAACAATTTGGATTTTTACTGACATACTGGAAAGACAAAATTATTTTCAGAAATCATGATTAAGCTGAGCATTTTATCTCTGAGTTACTTCTTTGTTACTTGGTTTATGTTGTTATGAACCATTGTTGGTTATTGGTGGTGGACCCGACCTTGGTACAAGCTCGTCACTACTTTCAACCTAAGGTTAGGTTTGTTACTTATTGAGTACATGAGGTCGGTTATACTCATACTACACTTTTGCACCTTGCTTGCAGTTATTGGATGTTGATGTTGTTGTGATCGACGGGAGCTGGATTTGAAGACGTACCTGCGTTCTGATTGTAGCTGTCTCTTATTCATGGTAGCCTTAGATTTATAAAAAATCTGTTTATGTAAATTTCGAACAGATGATATATTTATTTCATACCAGCTCTGTAATTTCTAATTTTAGAAGCTCATGATTTGTACTACCAGTCCTTGGGGAGTGAATTAGAGTCAGTTAAATATTAATTGAATCGGACTATTGTTATTGGGCTTACCTAGCGGGTGAGGTTAGGTGCCATCACAGCTAGATGGATTTTGGGTCGTGATAAGGTGGTATCAGAGTCCTAGGTTCATAGGTTCTATGAGTCATGAACAAGTGTCTAGTAGAGTCTTGCGGATCGGTATGATGACGTCCATACTTATCTTCGAGAGGCTACAGGGCATTTAGGATAATTTTCCATCTTTTTTTCCTTATTGTGCGGAATTGATTCAGCTTGAAATATAACTCTTTGAATTACTTCCACGCATTCGTGTGCGCATGTGAGCGCTCGGTATCAGCTGTTAATCGCCGGTTTGTGATTTTAGGGATAATGTGCGAGATGTGTATTCTGTGTTTTGGTGATGGGCCAGTCTGGAGGACTTGAGGCCATGGTTGAACCGCAGCTTAAGCTCGGTAATTTCAGTTGTAACTTATACATTTAGACTCATATGTCTGGTAATGTCCTTACGAGTGGAATTCGTAGCTCGATGAGTGGTGAAATGGCTTTCTGATGAGTATGATGTAACTGCGGGATGTGTTAAGACGATGTGAATGTGGTGAGAAGTATTTCCTTGAAGTATAAAGGAAGGCCATTGGGTGCTTGATTTTCATTTTGATGTGACGTACAGTCTCGAGTGTGAAAGTTTTGAAAGATCTTTCACGTTGTTAAATTTTGGGGCAAATTAAATTCTTGTGTCTGGTTAATGAGTTTGGACTCAGAAAGATTAAGTGATTTCATAGTAATTGTAGTTGGGAAAGGGTATAACAAGATGCCAATTTGAGACTAATCAGGTGGGTTATCTCCTGCAGAGTAATCTACGTAGGTGTGTTCCTTATGATGTGAATAGAGAGTTTCTTTTCTGCCAGCGGGGCGTCTGTGTTGAGACTTGAATTTGAATCTGGTTGAGAAAGTTGACTTGAGTGTTAAGAGAATGGATGCGAGATTAGCGGATGATTGAGGTATTTTATGGTTGGTGTTGCATGGGCCTGAGAAGAATTTTCGTTGAACTGACTGCTGTATTAAGGCAGTAATAGAGTATGGTACTGCGAATTATCGAGTGTTTTAATTGATGGCTTTGAGCCAAGTGGGGGAGCCTGCTATTGACAATTCAATTCATGGTTATGTGTCAAATTTTTTATTTTGGTCTGAAGTATACTTGGGAATCAGTGATGACTTGCAGAGGTGGAGTTCGAGAATAACTCGAGTAAGAAAATTTATGGATACAGGTTATATTTCGCTTTATGAGTATATGAATATCGTGGGATGAGTGAGTTGTTATTTGTGAATGATGTAGTGCTCACGGAGTATGAATTTGATAGGTGGTATTAAAGTAGAGTTACTTCTTTGTGTATTGTTGTGCTAATGGGGCACGTGTCTTTTGGCCCATTTGGGTGGTGTAATGTGGATTTAAACAAGGGGGTGGCTCTCGAGATAGTTCTAATGGATTCGAGATTAATATGTAACAATTGAGAATTTTTGGCGGATTTGTTTATGTCTAAAATCTGAGATTTAAGTTGGATGGTGTCGAGACTTGTGGCATTTTTGTATATCATTATGCAGTTTATATTTTGGTATCAAGAAGGTAAATGAAACGGCCTTAGACTCAAATAAGGTATTTTCAGAGTGGGTATTTAAGTTGTGGTATTTATAGGGGTAATTATGATGTGGTGAGACTCTATAGATATTTTGGTGAAAATATTCTTGGGTTTTGATGACCTAAGTGGTTCGGTCGAGTTAGAGGAATTTAGTTCTAATAGCTTGGTTATGTGCAGATGGATTTCAAAGTGTTCTTGATGGTTTCTACCATAGTTTGAACCGGATATTTTCTACTAGTGTGGGAAACTTGTTATGTATTGTGATTTCCTCCTGGTAGGAAGCAAGAGGAAGGTTTCTAACTAACCGGGTATGTAATTTGCTGGTGACTCAGAGTTGATAATGGGATTCTTGTGCTTGTCACATGATGGCATAATAGATGTGGTGTGTTGTGCGGGATTAGGATTTACATGTACAAGGTGGCAGTTCAGTCTTGAAGAGAAGGTAACGAATGTTGGACAGCATGGTCAGTTTCAGATATTTTGATGAATGTTATAACTGCTCGATAATTCCTGAGAAGGGTGTGCATTTTAGAAGGCGCGCTGTGTTTTGACTTACGGATGTTCATCGGTATTTCAATACTCACCTGGTTGATAGACTGTTGATATTCAAATTATTGCTATGCGGCACGGAAGAATTATGAAAGTATTCCTCATAGGATTATCGTGAATAGAAGATGTGTTAGTCATTTTAGTGCTGGAGTTGGGATCAGTTACGGTGATTCATGTGTTCGATGAATTTGGAGACTGGGAGTTCTCAGAAATATATTGTTTCTGGTTGCGGCCTATTTGAGGTGAGTATTTTATTTTAACTCAGTGGAGGCACTAGTTGCGTTAATTATTTGTGATAGCTACGTGCTATAAGTGTGCATATATGTGAGGTTTGAGCCAATGTGCGGGCATTGGGGCAGGTATTTATACTCGAAAGAATGCTTAGGCTATGATATGCCTAGAGTTGACTGTTAAGCGTAAAGTTATAAAGTTTCTCGTGTTCTTACCTTTGTTGAGAACTATCTGGGCTACACTTGAGGTTACAAAGAGGTTAATTCCCTGAATAAACGGAGTAGTTACTATTTCTGCGTTAAATTGCCGATTTGAAGTGTGATAGCAGACTTTGCACATGCTTATACTATGACGTGTTATTTATACTAGTCCAGGAGCATGGGAATCTTATTTCATTATCATATACAATTGTACTTGTTTAATTACTCCTGTATGATATGCGGGGACTGGAGGCCTGTGACCATGCCAGGCGATTCATATTATTGGCACGTGAGTTGTCCGTGCCGTGTGTGAGAATTTTATTTCTATGATAATTTATCTAATTCATTAATTTCCTTCCTTTACAATTGTGCACATGCGCCTATGGTTATCCTCTTCAAGAAATTTGAGGAGTTGGTTGTAACATTGTGGTTGTGGTGGTGCTTGTTGAACTTGCAATACGATTCTCTTTCTTGAGACATCTCCCATATTTGGGTACACTAATTGCGCAGATATGACTGGAGTTATATTGATGTGGCATGTCCGTGGGATAGTTACATTTAATAATGTAAGGTCATTGGACCTAGAATGGGTACTATCATGTTTGATTACAGTATATTCGGAAGGATGATATTGAAAGTCGGCTTAGCAAGTGATTATGGTTCTGGTTGGGGCGAGAGAGCTCCATGTCTTGTCGATCTGATAAGATGTTATGAGATTTCGCGTGTTTCTTTCATTATCAGCAGTGTGCGAAATTTCTAGAATGAGGTTTTGTTTGATATGGGGTTTAATACTATTACCGGGTTACTTTGGAGTAGTTAATGTGATCGGAAATGGTGCTGCGAGCATGCGAGTTGTGTAGTATGTTAAGTGATTATATCTGGGGCTATGGTTATGGCTTGATACAACTTATTCAGACTCATACAACATGTTGATGCGAGATTCAGGTTTTGAAAAGAAATTCTGAATGTTAGAAATTGAACTCCAAGGTTTATGGGCTAAGGTTGAAGTAATAATTTTTTTAATTATGTTGTGTTTCCAGGCCTATACAATTTACACAGAACAGGGTGATGTGGGATCACCCCCGGGTATGTGTGTGGTAGATAGAATAGTGATGTGATGGCTTGGAAATAACTCTTGGCACGTTCGAGGACGAACATATGTTTAAGTGGGGGAGAATGTAATGACCCGGCCGGTCATTTTGAGTATTACAACTTCGTTTCCCCATTTACTGCTCAATTTATGCTTTACAATTGTTTTATGACTTACCGGGTTAATTGGTTCGGGTCCAGTGAGGTTTTGGAATGATTTGGAACACTTAGTTCAAGATTTAAAGCTTAAGTTAAAATAGTGATAAGATGTCAACTTATGTGTAAACGACCCCGGAATGGAGTTTTGATGATTCCAATAGCTCCGTGTGGTGATTTTGGGCTTAGGAGCGTGTCCAGAAAATTATTTGGAATCTCGCAGTGGAATTAGGCTTGAAATGGCGAAAGTTAAATTTTTGGAAAGTTTGACCGAGGAGTTGACTTTTTGATATCGGGGTCGGAATCCGATTCTGAAAATTGAAATAGCTTCGTCATATCATTTATGACTTGTGTGCAAACTTTAAAGTCATTCTGGATTGATATGATGTATTTCGGCACAAGTTATAGAATTTGAAAGTTCAAAGTTCATAGATTTTGATTTGAGGTGCAATTTGTGTTTTTAATGTTATTTGATGTGATTTGAGGCTTCGACTAAGTTCCTATGATATTTTAGGACTTGTTGGTGTATTTGGTTGAGGTCCCGGGGGCCTCAGGTGAGTTTCAGATGGCTAACTGATCAATTATTGGACTTGGAATTTTGCTGGAATTTTCTGGTGTCTGTATCTGGTTTCCTTATACGCGATTACATGAACTTGTCCGCGATCGCGTAGGCTTAGCAAGATAGTGAAGGTTTTGTTTTATACGATCGCATGGGTATATCCGCGATCACGTAGGGTTAATTGGGGGCTGTTGAGTTTTGTTCTATGCGATAGCATGAAGAGGGATGCGATCGCATAGCTGTGGGATTTTGTGATTCGCGAACGCATGGCTAAGGCCACGTTCGCGTAGAGGAAATGGAGCAGAAGTGGGGGTCATGCATTTGTGCTTCGCGATCGCATGGACGAGTTCGCGATCACGTAGGTCTGTAAAGTTGTGCATCGCGATCGCGTGGTCAGGTCCGCGATCGCGTAAGGTTAAAACTGGTCAGGGGCAAACTGTACTTCACGATTGCGTGAGATTGTCCGCGATCGCGAAGAACAAATGACTGGGTAGAGAGTTTAAGTTCTGAAAATGGAACTTCGTCCCATTTTCCATTTTTACCGATTTGGGGCTCGAGAAGAGGCGATATTTGGGAGAGTTTCAAGGAAAACAATGGGGTAAGTGTTCTTAACTTAATATTGGTCAAATCACCCGAATCCATGGTTGTTTTTAATATTTAATTGGTGAATTTAGTTGAAAAATTGTGAAAACCCTCTTGGTTTAATTTGAAGATTTGAGGGTCGGGTTGATGTCGTATTTGAGTAAATTTTGTATGGTTGGACTCGTAGTTGAATGCGCATTCATATTTTGTAACTTTTGTCGGGTTGAGTTAATTTCGAATTTTTATTGGAAAATTAGTATTTCTTTATGGAATTAATTACAATAATTGGTATTGACTGAATCGAATTAATGGTGGCTAGATTCGAGCCGTTCAAAAGTTAATACGTGTAGAATGGGATTTCTGGAGCATTATTTAGCTTACTCGACTTTAGATTCATCTTGTTCGAGTTAAGTAACTCTTCTATTCTTGGAGCTGAGGGTATGAACCCTAAATATACGTATTATGTGAATTATTTGGAGGTGAAGCACATGCTAGGTGACGGGCGTGTGGGCGTGCACCATAAAAATTGTGACGTAATTATTCCGTGGAATTTTGTAATCAAATAATCTTGGCATTTTTCATGCAGTTTTGTGTGTTAAAGAAATTGAGCTGAGAATCATATTAAAAATCATGTTGAGGCTATGTGCCAGTATTATTGAGACCCACATAGGTCATATTGCTGTTGAATTATTTGTTTAAAATGAAATTTCATACTCAGTCATGTTCATTCATTTCATATTATCTCTCAGTCTCTGTTGCTATTTATTGATTCATCATATCATCATTTTGGGCTAGTTTCATAACATTGTGAGCCCGGGAGACTGGAGAGATTGATGACTGAGTGAGGCCGAGGGCCTGATTGTGAGGATAATTATGGGATCGGACTGCATGCCGCAACAGGCCATATTGGCTTTATATACTTTATTATTATGGGATCGGGCTACACGCCGCAGCAGGCCAGATTGGTTTATTATAGCATGTGAGTTGTTCGTGCGGATCTAGATATTAATACAATAACACGTGAGCTGTCTGTGCAGATTATAGTGCTTGGGCTGAAGGAGCCCCTCCAGAGTCTGTACAAACTCCCAATGAGCGCAGGTACTTACTGAGTGCTAGTGCTGAGTGCCGAGCGATTGGGAGGTCTGAGTGACTGTGAGGACTGAGTGACTGTGCGGTCTGATTGGCTGGCGGATTGAGTGACTAGGAGGACTGAGTGAAATAATACTCTGAGAGTATGCATATGATTTTATCATTGAGTTGCATCGCATTGACATGTACATTTGATATACATGCATGGAGATGCATTTTACTCATGTTGTACGGTATCACATCAGTCATGACTTCTCACACATTTTGGCATATTGTTATAGTGATGCATTTTCCACTGGTTATCTAGAAAGAAAATAAAACATCTTATTATTGTGGAAAGAATTTTTGGGAAAAATTACTATTTTCAAACTTACTTATATTTTTGGTAAACAATTTGGACTTTTACTGACACACTGGAAAGGCAAAATTATTTTCAGAAATCATGATTAAAGCTGAGCATTTTATCTCTGAATTACTTCTTTGTTACTTGCTTTATGTTGTTATGAACTGTTGTTGGTTATTGGTGGTGGACCCGGCCTTGGTACAAGCTCGTCGCTACTTTCAACCTAAGGTTAGGTTTGTTACTTATTAAGTACATGGGGTCGGCTGTACTCATACTACACTTCTTCACCTTGCATGCAGATATTGGATGTTGATGTTGCCGTGATCGACGGGAGCTGAATTTGAAGACGTACTTGCGTTCTTGTTGTAGATGCCTCTTGTTTATGGTACCCTTAGATTTATAAAAAATATATTTATGTACATTTCGAACAGATGATGTATATATTTCATACCAACTTTGTAATTTCTAATTTTAGAAGCTCATGATTTGTACTACCAGTCCTTGGAGAGTGAATTAGAGTAAGTTAAATATTAATTAAATCGAATTATTGTTATGGGGCTTACCTAGCGGGTGCGGTTAGGTGCCATCACGGCTAGATGGATTTTGGGTTGTGACAGTTTCACATTGCCATGAGGCTTTGACAGCGATTCCAATAGCCCTAATAAAGGGATGGCGATTCTAATGAGGAATACATCATTTCGTGCCTCTATTCACTACTAGAAATCCGGTAAAAATCGACCAAAAAAACCGACCAACGTTGGTCGGTAATGGCTAAAAACCGACCAAAACGCGACCATTTACGTGTGGACGGTATTTTTATGGTCGGAAAGGAATACCGACCAAAGTTGGTCAGAAATTACCGACCAACTTTGGTCGGTCAATTAAATTCAAAAAAACATTATTGCAAAAAAAAATCGACCAAAGTTGGTCAGTTTTTTCCGATCAAAGTTGGTCGGTATTTTAATTATGTAATAAAAAGATTCACCATCTGGGAATCGAACCGGGGTCTGTACTGTGGCAGGATACTATTCTACCACTAGACCATTGGTACATTTTATTTTAAGACTGTCTTTTATTTAATTTATACTCTTTAATTATATTTTTACACGAAAATAACCGACCAAAGTTGGTCGGTTTTATTAAAAAGTAAAATTACCGACCAAAGTTGGTCGATTTTTTTAAATGACCCGCCGAATTAACCGACCAATTTTGGTTAGTTTTTTTAATATTAATTTTTATTTATTTTAATTAAAAACCGACCAAAGTTGGTCGGTTTCTTGAAACATAAATTTTGCGGGACTCAAAATTTTTTTTGACCGAAGAGTGCTTGATCTTTTGTTCGAGATACCTACATGATGAGGTGAAACCAAGATTTAGTAGGTACCAAACAAAAGATGACGCAGGGGCTGAAACAGAGGGAGATGATTTGTCACCTATATTCCCTAAGATAGGCCATCCAGTTAGAAGTACGAAGAAAAGGAAAGGCAAGACATTTACCACAGATTTACAATTATGTTTTGAAGCACATCGATATGTTCTGTTCAATACTGGAGATGAACAAATTGAGATATTTATCCATTAAGATAATTGTCATTTTTAATATAAACTTTATTAATTTATTTATACGATATGATATTTTATACTTTATTCATAAAGGCCTAATAAATGAATTTGAAATATACATGTTTGTAGGGAACATACGAGTTTAATTGATAATCATACTAGATCAAATGCATGGATTAGAGCATGCAATCATAGTCTGGAATTCGGCAACTGGTTCTAAGAGAAAGTTAAAACTTTTGAAGTGCCAAATCATTTACAATGGCTAGCCAAAGGGCCAAATATAGTTGCAAAAAGATATACTGGATATTTCATCAATGGATACCGATTTCATACGATGGAACAAGATAGCTGAGTGAAGACTCAGAATAATGGAGTGACTATGTCAGCAACAACTGATAGTTTTGCTAGTGCTAGAGACGCAAATCCTATCGATGGAGAGGTTATCTATTATGAATCTATTAAGAATATTATTGAGATTGATTATTGGGGTTGTTTTAGTGTTATAATATTTAGATGTGATTGGTTTCATAATGAAATAGATGAATATGGCTTGACTCGGGTATACTTCAACGGATTATGTAGTGCCGATGACCCTTTTGTATTAGCATCTCAAGTGCATCAAGTTTTTTATGTGGAGGATCCAATCGAGAAAGATGTTTATTACCCAAGAAACAAAGTCCATATTGACTTGTATGATTTGGAGGAGGAAAATTGTGATAATATTGCAGACACATTTTGGAGGGATCTTGATGATAACATTGGTTCGTCAATTAGATTACCCGATGTTGATTTTATATGGTCCAGAGAAGATGTACCTAGTGATATCATTGATATGACATCTCATGCAGAACTTTCACAAGATACAAATAGAGAAATATCAGAAAGAGGAGGATGATATTGATGATACTGAGGGATTGTATGGATGTTGATGATTGAAGAAGGTGCTTCTGAACTTCTTTTAAATATACAAATATGAAAACTTCAGAATAGTTCTTTTTTACATTTTATTCTTTTCTTTTTTGTACCATCACTTTTAGAGAAAATGGAAAAGAATGTTATTTGATAATGCTTCTTTGACTATGCTGTAATTGTATTTGAATTTTATTTTCTTTGACTGTTATGTAATTATGGATCGTAAATCAAGTATGTTTTTTCACGTCAATCTTGATTTAAAGTCTGATGAGTGTGATATGCATTTGAAAAATAAGTAGTTATATTCCTACTTGTCCTCATAGTGCTGCTACAATTTAGCTATCGAGAGAAAGAATATTGAGGTCTTTAAATTTGTTGGTAGATTGGAACAGTGCTTTAGGATCGCTTTCTTATATACTGATTTTGGCTCTTATTGTTTTATGTTTTATCATCTTGACAGAGTTTTATAGTCATGAGACAAGAATAGCGTCCGAAACAAAAGAAAAAAATAAAAAACTCTACATGCATTAATGCTGGAACACTTGCCTTTTTGGCATACAAAAAAAAAAGTTATCGCTGACCAGAAAAATAAATGGGCTTTGGATGCAATTCAAGCTGCTTGGAAAAGACACAAGAGTAATTTGAAAAAACACCACTTTGACGCCTATGCGAATGATGAAATTCGAATGCAAAAAATGCCTGAATATATTTCAGCATATCAATTTAAGGATCTCCTCAAATATTGAAACTCTGAAAAAGTCCAGGTAAGTTTTACTACTTGCAACACTAGAAACAAGAAACAAAATGGTACAACTGAACCGAACACCTCTTTGTCTGGTCTTGTTGAATTATTTATTTGCAGAGAATGTCCAAGACCAATATTGAGAATCGAAAATAATTAAAGAATCCACACACCGTTGGCAAAACAAGCTCTGCTATAGTCCGCAATGAATTGGTGTGTGCTCTTATTTATCAGTAAATATGATCATATTGTCATTTTTAAGAATATTTTTGATACCCACTCTTAATGTATCTAGGAAAAAGAGAAGAACACTTTCAACCCTTTATCACTTCGAGAATTCTTTGTGGCTACAAGAAAAAGAAAACCCGGAAGATCAAACAAGGATTCTGATGAAGATACAACTAGTAAAATTGTGCGAATTCTATCTAATTGCTTTTTTATTGAGATAAACTATTTGTTCTTACTGAATTTTTATTTATCAGAATTCTCTTTTTAAGAATTTACATTATAGGCTGAAATGGAAAATATTGAAACACAACAAAGTGAAGATGGTAGCAGTTCTTTTAATGCATTTGAAGTGTCACGACCCGAAATTTCCACCTTCGAACCGTGATGGCGCCTAACATTTCACTTGCTAGGCAAACCAACGTTAGAATGATAGTAACCAATTTTTTTAAACAATCTTTAAATTTATTAATAACAAATAAATTAACGCGGAAGTAAGGTCTGAAATATATTGATTAATCCATAAAGACAACAGTGTCTAAATTCTATCCCAGAATTGGTGTCACAAGTGCACGAGCTTCTAGAATAAATACAAATAAAGGTCTGAATAAAATAAAGTTGTCTGAAAACAAACACACAACTAAAGTAAAGTAGATGGGGACTTCAGAACTGCGAACGTCGTGCAGTTATACCTCAAGTCTCTTCTGAGTAGCTGAAATCCGAGCAAGTCTATGGTACGCTACTGGGACCAACTCCAAAATCTGCACAAGAAGTGCAGAGTGTAGTATCAGTACAACCGACCCCATGTACTGGTAAGTGCTGAGCCTAACCTCGACGAAGTAGTGACGAGGCTAAGGCGGGTCACTTACATTACCTGTACGCAATATTAGTAACAACAACAATAGTAGAAATAAATCAGGTAATTTGTTTATAATAATTGAAGCTAACTCAGCAGTCATAACCAATTATCATTTCTATCAATTCTGTTGCAGCGTGCAACCCGCTCTCACAATATATTCACATTTAATTCTGTTGCAGCGTGCAACCCGCTCTCACAGTATATTCACATTCAGTTCTGTTGCGGCGTGCAACCCGCTCCTCCAATATATTCATTTTAATCAAGTATGTTGCGGCGTGCAACCCGATCCTCCAATATGGACTTTTAATAAGTCTGTTGCAGCGTGCAACCCGATCCTCCAATATGGACTTTTAAAAAGTTTGTTGCGGCGTGCAACCCGATCCTCCAATATATTTATTATAATTAAATATGTTGCGGCGTGCAACCCGCTCCTCCAACATATTCATTTACCAATTCTTATTAGACGAATTTCCACAATAAATATAATAATTAATATAAAATTATAAGACAACAAGCATACAATAATTATGATTTAATTACGAAACAAACAAAGGCAAATAGCAAAATATTATAAAAATTAGAGAGAAAATATGCAGTTTAATATTTAATATGCTAAATGTCAAATAACAATTAAGGCACATAATTCAAATAGCATGTAACAATTAATGCAGGAATTCAAGAATTAATATTTGACAAAGAATAGGAGAGAAACAATTATTATAACAATTAATTTATAATTTAAAACTATTTATGATTTTTCAAGTAAATACGCAAACAATTAATTTGACGACGTATAGACACTCGTCACCTCGCCTATACGTCGTTAACATGCATTTCACATAACAAATAATTTTAGAGTTCTATTCCCTCAAGTCAAGGTTAACCACGACACTTACCTCGCTTTGCAAATTCCAATCAATTACTCAAGCAACACTTTTTCTTTTAAATCTGTCTCTGAAAGCTTCAAATCTATTCACAAACAATTCAATATACTAAATACGAATCATAGGAATTAATTTCATATGAATTTACTAATTTTCCGGATAAAATCTAAAATTCATTAAAATATTCAGCAGTGAGAGCCACGTCTCAAATCTCAAAAAAAAACTTACGAAATTCGAACACTCATTCCGAGACGAGTCCAACCATACAAAAATTATCCAATTCCGATATCAAATAGACCTTCAAATCTTAAATTTTTGTTATTGGAAGATTTTATAAAAATTTCAATTTCTTCCATCTAAATCCAAAATAAATGATGAATATAGATTTAGATTTATGAAATACAATCACTATATGATGAAGAACACTTACCCAGTTTGAAATCGTGAAAAACTCCTTTGAAATCGCTCCTAAACTGAGTTCTAATTGAGGGTTTGTGAAAAATAAAAAAAATCCCGTTTTGGTTCTGTTTTAAGTCACAGGCGTCAGGCCTTCTTCGCGTTTGCGAAGGGCCTGTCGCGTTCGCGATGAATAGCAACCTGTGGCTTTCGCGTTCGCGAGTCCTCCTTCACGTTCGCGAAGGCTTTTTCCCCCCCTCGCCTTCGCATTCGCGTGCCAGTGCTCGCGTTCGCGTAGAAGGACAACAAACCCCTCCCGCAGGCCTCTAAAGCTTCGCGTTCGCGTTGAGTTGGTCGCGTTCGCGAAGGGTGAGTCCCCATAACTTCACGTTCGCGAAGAAGAAAATTCAGCCAGCCTAGTTTGCTCTTCACGTTCGCGAGAGTACATTCGCGAACGCGATGAAGGAAATACCAGAAGCCTGAAGTTGCAGAAAATGAGATTTTTCTAAGTTCAAAATCATCCATATCCTATCTGAAACTCACCCGAGCCCTCGGGGCTCCAAACCAAATATGCACACAAGTCCTAAAATATCATACGAACTTGCTCGCACGATCAAATCACCAAAATAACACCTAGAACTACGAATCGGACACCAAATCAAAGGAAGTTTTCAAGAAAACTTTAAAACTTATATTTTTACAACCGGACGTCCGAATCATGTCAAATCAACTCCGATTCTCACCAAATTTGGCAAACAAGTCATAAATATTATAGTGGACCTATACCGGGCTCCGAAACTAAAATATGGACCCGAGGTCAATAAATCCAACATCAGTAATATTTTAGAAATCATTAAGCTTTCAACCTTTTAATTTTTTTATCAAAATTTCATATCTCGGGCTAGGGACCTCGGAATTTAATTCCGGGCATACGCCCAAGTCCCAAATCACGATACGGACCTACCAAAATTGTCAAAATACTGATCCAGGTCCGTTTGCTCAAAATGTTGACCAAAGTCAACTTAGTTGAGTTTTAAAGCTCTATTGCACAATTTAATCCATTTCCACATAAAAACTTTCTAGAAAATTGTACGGACTACGCACGCAAGTCAAGGAATGATAAATTGTTCTTTTTGAGGTCTTAGAATACAGAATTACTTATTAAATTTAAAGATGACATTTTGGGTCATCACATTCTCCACCTCTAAAACAAACGTTCGTCCTCGAACGGAGTTAGAAAAAGTACCTGAGCTGGAGAAAAGGTGTGGATATTTACTCCGCATGTCCGACTCAGACTCCCAGGTAGATGCCTCTATCGGCTGACCTCTCCATTGCACTCGAACTGAAGGATAACTCTTAGACCTCAACTGTCGGACCTGCCGGGCTAGAATAGCCACCGGCTCCTCCTCGTAGGTCAAATCTTTGTCCAATTGGACTGAGCTGGAATCTAACACATGGGACGGATCACCATGATATTTCTGGAGCATAGACACATGGAACACCGGATGAACCGCTGATAAACTAGGTGGTAATGTAAGCCTGTAGGCTACTTCACCCACCCTTTCAAGAATTTTAAAGGGTCCGATATACCTAGGGCTCAACTTGCCCTTCTTTCCGAACCTCATTACACCTTTCATAGGTGAAACCCGGAGCAATATTCTTTCTCCAACCATGAATGCAATATCACGAACTTTACGGTCGGCATAACTCTTTTTTCTAGACTGAGCTGTGCGAAGTCGATCCTGAATAATCTTGACCTTATCTAAGGCATCCTGTACCAAATCGGTACCCAACAACCGAGCCTCTCCCGGTTCAGACCAACTAACTGGCGATCGGCATCGCCTTCCGTATAATGCCTTATATGGAGCCATCTGAATGCTTGACTGGTAGCTATTATTATAAGCAAACTCCGCAAGTGGCAAGAAATGATCCCAAGAACCTCCAAAGTTTATAACACAAGCATGAAGCATATCTTTCAATATCTGAATAGTGCGCTCTGACTGTCCGTCTGTCTGTGGATGAAATGCTGCACTTAACGACACCCGCGTGCCTAACTCACATTGCACAGCCCTCTAGAAATATGAGGTAAACTGCGAACCTCGATCTGAAATAATAGACACGGGCACACCATGAAGACGGACAATCTCACGAATGTAAATTTCAGCTAACCTCTCTGAAGAATAGATAACTGCCACTGGAATGAAATGTGCTTACTTGGTCAACCTGTCCACAATGACCCAAACTGCGTCAAATTTTCTCTGAGTCCGTGGAAGCCCAACAAAAAAATCTATAGTGATACGCTCCTACTTCCACTCAAGAATTTCTAACTTCTGAAGCAAACCACCAGGTCTCTGATGCTCACACTTAACTTGCTGACAATTCAGACACCAAGCTACATATGCAACTATATCCTGTTTCATTCTCCTCCACCAATAATGTTGCCGCAAATCTTGATACATTTTGGCGGTACCTGGATGAATAGAATACCTGGAACTGTGTGCTTCTTCAAGAATTAATTCACGAAGCCTATCCACATTAGGCACACAAATACGACCCTACATTCACAGAACCCCATCTTCCCTCACAGCAACCTGTTTGGCATCACCGTGCCGCACCGTATCCTTAAGGACAAGTAAATGAGGATCATCATACTGCCTCTCTCTGATGCGCTCATATAAAGAAGCCCGAGCGACTGTGCAAGCTAGAACCCGACTGGGTTCTGAAACATCTAACCTCACGAACTGATTAGCCAAAGTCTGAACATCTGCAGCTAATGGCCTCTCACCAACCGGAATATACACAAGACTGCCCATACTCACCAACCTTTCTACTCAAAGCATCGGCCACCACATTGGCCTTTCCGGGGTGATATAAAATGGTGATATCATAGTCTTTCAACAACTCCAACCATCTTCTCTGCCTCAAATTAAGATCCTTTTGCTTGAACAGATACTGAAGGCTACGATGATCAGTAAATACCTCACACGAGACACCGTAGAGGTAATGCCTCCAAATCTTCAACGCATGAACAATGGCTACCAATTCTAAGTCATGAACAGGATAATTCTTCTCGTGAACTTTCAACTGCCGTGACGCATATACAATTACCTTTCCATCTTGCATTAATACTGCACCAAGCCCAATGTGAGATGCGTCACAATATACCGTATACGATCCTGAACCTGTAGGTAATACCAATACTCGCGCCGTAGTCAAAGCGGTCTTGAGCTTCTGAAAGCCCAACTCACACTCGTCTGACCATCTGAATGGGACACCTTTCTGGGTCAATCTATTTAATGGGCTTGCTATAGATGAAAACCCTTCCACGAATCGACGATAATAACCTGCTAAACCCAGGAAACTCCGGATCTCTATAACTGAAGTAGGTCTAGCCCAATTCTGAACAGCCTCAATCTTCTTAGGATCCACCTTTATGCCTTCTGCCGATACAACATGCCCCCAAAAGGCAAATGAGTCTAACCAAAACTCACATTTTGAAAACTTGGCATATAACTGATTATTCTTTAAGGTGTGAAGCACACTTCGAAGATGCTGCTCATGTTCCTCTCGCCTGCTGGAGTAAATCAAGATATCATCAATGAATACAACCATAAAAGAATCCAAATAAGGCTTGATCACCCAATTCATCAAATCCATAAATGCTGCTGGGGTATTTGTCACCCCAAATGACATCACTAGGAATTCGTAATGCCCATACCGAGTTTGAAAAGCTGTTTTAGGGACATCAGATGCCCTAATCTTCAACTGATGGTAACCAGACCTCAAATCGATCTTCGAAAATACCTTGGCACCCTGAAGCTGATCAAAAAAGTCATCAATTCTTGGCAGCAGATATTTGTTTTTGATAGTGGCTTTGTTCAACTGCCGATAATCTATACACATCCGCATAGAGCCATCTTTCTTTTTTATAAATAATACTGGTGCACCCCAGGGCGAGACACTGGGTCTAATAAATCCCTGATCAAGCAAGTCTTGTAACTGCTCTTTCAATTCTTTCAACTCCGGCGGGGCCATACTGTATGGTGGAATAGAAATGGGCTGAGTACCCGGAGCTAAATCAATACAGAAGTTAATATCTCTGTCGGGTGGTATCCCCAGCAAATCTGCAGGAAATACTTCTGGAAATTCACGAACAACTGGTACTGAGTCCATAGAAGGAGCATCCGCACTGGGATCGCGAATATAAGCCAAATAGGCTAGACACCCTTTCTCTACCATACGCCGAGCTTTCATATAAGAAATAACCCTACTGGCAGAATGACCAGGAGTTCCTTTCCACTCTAACCGAGGTAACACCCGGCATAGCTAGGGTCACTGCCTTGGCATGACAATCCAATATAGCATGATAAGGAGACAACCAATCCATACCCAAGATGACATCAAAATCTACCATATCAAGAAGTAAAAGATCCACACTAGTCTCAAGATTACTAATAGTAACCACAAATGAACGATAGACATGATCTACTATAATAGAGTCTCCAACGGTGTAGATACACACACAGAAGCACTCAGAGAATCACAAGGCACAACCAAATATGAAGAAAAATAGGAGGACACGTAGGAATAAGTAGATCCTGGATCAAATAGAACTGAAGCATCTCTATGGCAAACTGGAATAATACCTGTGATCATAGCATTAGATGACTCGGCCTCAGGCCTAGCTGGAAAAGCATAAAATCGGGGCTGGGCCCCACCACTCTGAACTGCGTCCCTGGGATGGCTTCTAACTGGCTGGCCTCCACCTCTAACGGTCTGATCTCCACCTCTAATGGCCTGACCTCCACCTCTAGCTGCCTGAGCAGACGGTGAAGCAACTGGTGCTGGCATGATGGCACGAGAATCTTGCCGAGATCTGTTACTCGCTGATCTTGGGCAATACCTCCTAATGTGACCAATGTTTCTACACTCATAACACCCATCCTGATACCGTGGCTGCTGAAGCTGAAGCTGCCCCAAATAGGCCGGATAACCGCTGTAATAACTCTAGAGGGGTGAAACACTGATAGGAGCAGAATGTGCACTGAATGCCGACTGTCCAGAGTAAGGCATAATAGGACCGTGACTCCCTGAAGCACTGGGAGATGCATGAAGTGATGAATGAAATGGTCTGGGAGGATGACCCCTCCAGACGAGGCACCACTGAAACCACCAAACTGACCAGGCCTCTTATTGGACCTCTGCCCTCTCTCCTGTGCAAGAACCATCTCGATCCTCCTTGCGACATTAGCAGCCGCCTGAAAAGAAATCTCACTTCCGGTCTCCTTAGCTACCTGAAGTCTGATAGGATGAGTGAGTCCCTCAATAAACCTCCTCACTCTCTCTCCCTCCGTAGGTAGTAAAAGGAGAGCATAACGGGCCAAATCCACAAAACGGGACTCATACTGAGTAATAGTCATACTGCCCTGCTGTAGATGCTCAAATTACTTGCGGAATTCCTCTCTCAGTGTGATAGGGAGGAACTTCTCCAGAAATAGCTGAAAGAACTGCTCTCAGGTAAGTGCAGGCGATCCGACTGGTCGGGCAAATATATAATCTCTCCACCACCTCTTGGCGGAACCCGTCATCTAAAATACAGCAAAATCAACCCCATTGGTCTCAACTATACCCATATTCCGCAGCACCTCATGGCAACGTTCAAGATAATCCTGTGGGTCCTCAGAAGGTGTACCACTGAAGTGAACTGGAAAGATCTTGGTAAACTTATCCAGTCTTAATAAGGCCTTAAAAGACATGGCGGGCCTATCACCGATCTGTCCCGCAACAACTGGCTGAACTACCCCAATTGGCGGGGCTATTGGAGCCTGATTCTGGGGAGCCATCTGCTCCGAAGCGGGAGTAGTGGGAGTTTGTGCTCCTCCCCCAGCCTGTGAGACGGCTGGTGCCACTAAAAATGTACCATTCTGGGCCACGCCCTCCATAAGACTTACCAGACAGACTAAAGCATCCTGAAGTACTGGAGTGGCTATGAATCTTTCCGGGACCTGAACTGGTCCAGCTGGTACATTCTGAACTGGAACCTCCTCTTGAAGGTCCACCTGAGGTTCTTCAACAGGTGCAGCTTCTCGAGCTCTGGACTGAGCTCTACCTCGGCCTCTAGCATGACCTCGGCCTCGACCTCTACCCCTGGCCATAGTTTCCATCGGGGTTCTGGTCCCTGACCATCAGTAGAGGTATTACGTGTTTTCACCATATGCGAGAGAATAAGAGTAGAATGGTTCAATTATCGATGATGGAATAAAAATCGCACGACAGAATAAGAAAGAAGTCATATTGTTTCTAAACTTCATAGCCTCTGAGAGATAGTACAGACGTCCCCAAACCGATCCTTCAGACTCTACTAAGCTTGCTCGTGACTCGTGAGACCTATGTAACCTAGTGCTCCGATACTAACTGTCACGACCCGAAATTCCCACCTTTGAACCGTGATAGCGCCTAACATTTCACTTGCTAGGCAAGCCAACGTTAGAATGATATTAACCAATTTTTTAAACAATCTTTAAATTTATTAATAACAAATAAGTAAACGCGGAAGTAAGGTCTACAATATAATGATTAATCCATAAAGACAACGGTGTCTAAATACCATCCTAAAATTAGTGTCATAAGTGCACGAGTTTCTAGAATAAATATAAATAAAGGTCTGAATAAAATAAAGCTGTCTGGAAACAAACATACATCTAAAGTAAAGTAGATGGGGACTTCAGAATTGCGAACGCCGTGCAGTTATACCTCAAGTCTCCTTTGAGTAGCTGAAATCCGAGCAAGTCTATGGTACGCCGCTGGGACCAACTCCAAAATCTGCACAAGAAGTGCAGAGTGTAGTATCAGTACAACCGACCCCATGTACTGGTAAGTGATGAGCCTAACCTCTACAAAGTAGTGATGAGGCTAAGGCGGGTCACTTACATTACCTGTACGCAATATTAGTAACAACAACAATAGTAGAAATAAATCAAGTAATTCATTTATAATAAATGAAGCCAACTCAGCAGTCATAACCAATTATCATTTCTATCAATTCTGTTGCAGCGTGCAACCCGCTCTTACAATATATTCACATTCAATTCTATTGCAGCGTGCAACCCGCTCTCACAATATATTCACATTCAGTTCTGTTGCAGCGTGCAACCCGCTCTCACAGTATATTCACATTCAGTTATGTTGCGGCGTGCAACCCGCTCCTCCAATATATTCATTTTAATCAAGTATGTTACGGCGCCCCCCAATATATATATATGTATGCCGACTTTTAAATAAGTCTGTTGCGGCGTGCAACCCGATCCTCCAATATGGACTTTTAATAAGTCTGTTGTGGCGTGCAACCCGCTCCTCCATATATTCATTTACCAATTCTTATAGAAGAATTTCCCCAATATATGCAATAATTAATATAAAATTATAAGACAACAATGATACAATAATTATGATTTAATTACGAAGCAAACAAAGGCAAATATCAAATTATTATAGAAATCAGAGAAAAAATATGCAGTTTAATATTTAATATGCTAAATGTCAAATAACAATTAAGGCACATAATTCAAATAGTATGTAACAATTAATGCAGGAATTTAAGAATTAATATTTGACAAAGAATAGGAGAAAAATAATTATTATAATAATTAATTCATAATTTAAAATAATTTATGATTTTTCAAGTTAATACGCAAACAATTAATTTGACGACATATAGACACTCGTCATCTCGCCTATACATCGTTCACATGCATTTCACATAACAAATAATTTAAGGGTTCTATTCTCTCAAGTCAAGGTTAACCACGACACTTACCTCGCTTTACAAATTCCAATCAATTACTCAACCACAGCTTTTTCTTTTAAATTTATCTCTGAAAGCTTCAAATCTATTCACAAATAATTCAATATACTCAATACGAATAATATGAATTAATTCCATATGAAGTTACTAATTTTTCGGATAAAATCCGAAATTCATTAAAATATTCGGCAGTGGGAGCCACGTCTCAAATCTCGAAAAAACTTATGAAATCCAAATACCCATTCCGAGACGAGTCCAACCATACAAAAATTATCCAATTCCGATATCAAATGGACCTTCAAATCTTAAAATTTTTATTTTTGGAAGATTTTATAAAAATTTCAATTTCTTCCATCTAAATCCGAAATAAATAATGAATATAAACTTAGATTTATGAAATAAAATCACTATATGATGAAGAATACTTACCCAGTTCGAAATCGTGAAAAACGCCTTTGAAATCGCTCCTAAACCGAATTCTAATTGAGGGTTTGTGAAAAATGGAAAAAATCCCGTTTTGGTTCTGTTTTAAGTCACAGGCGTCAGGCCTTCTTCGCGTTCGCGAAGGGCCTGTCGCGTTTGCGATAAATAGAAACCTGTGGCTTTTGCGTTCGTGAGTCCTCCTTCGCGTTCGCGAAGGCTTTTTCTCCCTGGCCTTCGCGTTCGCGTGCCAGTGCTCGCGTTCGCGTAGAAGGACAACAGACCCCTCCCCCAGGCCTCTAAAGCTTCGCGTTCGTGTTGAGTTGGTCGCGTTCGCGAAGGGTGAAGTCCCCATAGCTTCGCGTTCGCGAAGAAGAAAATTCAGCCAGCCCAGTTTGCTCTTTGTGTTCGCGAGAGTACATTCGCGAACGCGATGAAGGAAATACTAGAAGCCTGAAGTTGCAGAAAATCAGATTTTTTTAAGTTCAAAATCATCCCATATCCTATCTGAAACTCACCCGTGCCCTCGGGGCTCCAAACCAAACATGCACACAAGTCCTAAAACATCATATGAACTTGCTCGCGCGATCAAATTACCAAAATAACACCTATAACTACGAATCGGATACCAAATCAAAGGAAGTTTTCAAAAAAACTTTAAAACTTATATTTTTACAACTGGACGTCCGAATCACGTCAAATCAACTCCGATTCTCACCAAATTTGGCAGACAAGTCATAAATATTATAGTGGACCTATACCGAGCTCCGAAACTAAAATACAAACCCGAGGTCAATAAATCCAACATTAGTAATTTCTTAGAAATCATTAAGCTTACAAGCTTTTAATTGTTTTATCAAAATTCCATATCTCGGGCTAGGGACCTCGGAATTCGATTTCGGGCATACGTCCAAGTCTCAAATTACGATACGGACCTATCGGAATTGTCAAAACATTGATCCGGGTCCGTTTACTCAAAATGTTGACCAAAGTCAACTTAGTTGAGTTTTAAAGCTCTATTTCATATTTTAAACCCTTTTTTGACATACAAACTTTCCAGAAAATTATACGGACTACGCACGCAAGTCGAGGAATGATAAATAGTACTTTTTGAGGTCTTACAATACAGAATTACTTATTAAATTTAAAGATGACATTTTGGGTCATCACATGCAGCTGTTATGGGAAGTGAACATCTGGGACGTCTTAGATTGTATGGACGAGGGGCTACAAGAACTTCTTTGAAAGAAAAAATGGGACATTTTGAACCCTCTTCACATGCTATAAATAATCTGGTGCAACCAATGGAAGAGAGGATGATAAGAATGTTTGAGGAACAAAAGGAACAATTTGAGAAACAGAAGGAAGAATTTGAAAAACAGAAGGAACAATATGAGGAACAAAAGAGAATGATGAAACAAGAAATTCTAGGAGATATCTTTGTACAGTTTCAGCGTTCAGGATTGCCTCCTACTATTTTAGTAACCTTGTGTACGCGTTCATCAGGAGAAGCTTCCTCCGCACAACAAGTAGCTATCCAACCAATCAACAGGCCAACAGGTACCACCAATCAAGGTTAGAATTTTCTTTTTGAGATTAGTTATAGATTGGTTAATTTTTAATTTTGTGCAATTTATGTAATTTACTTTTAGTTTTTGTGGTAAAAACAACCAACAGGTCATAGAATCATTGAATTCGACGTGTTATTTGTTGTATTCTCCTAATTGGATGGAAATAAATTGTTTCAACCTAGAGTTTCTTATTTTAGATCCTTGAAGATATTACCAGAAAACTATTGATGCCATTACATTGCAAAAACTGATCATAGGATACCAAAGCAAAATGTAGAAGCTCTCTTTCAAAATCGCAAGAGAGAACTGATTTCAGGATCCTATTTCGGTTTCTGCTATATATAACTGATAGGATACCAGAAACTGAGTGCCCTTTTTACTGATTTTGCTATTACTGAAACATGTGCTAAGTTGGTTGTACATGAATATGTTATTTGTCTTTCCAGAAATAAATTAAAAACATATTAAGAAATAGCATTTTACTAAAATAGTCCATGCGTCATGCAATTTTGTTCAAATACCAGCTAGGCAGTTTAGTAGAGTGAAAGAAGGCTCCTCTTCACCTATTTGTCTCTAGTCCAATTTACTTAACCAGATTGCTGAAGCCAAAACATCCATTTTCACCTATTAGCTTTATTCGGCATTACCATTTTGTTGGCATTAGCTGCTACAACTCTATTCTTTCCTTAGGTGGATTTAGCTCCCTATATATCTTGCTTTATAGCTTCATATAAGTTTGTAGTCATCGTATGATTTTGTACTTTTATTCATTGCTTGGTATAAAATTGCAGTCACCTTGAGGCTTGGTTTACCAAGTTACCAAGTTAATATTTAATAAAATTGCTGCTACTATTTCAATTAAACAAGTCAGACTAACGCACACCCCTAGAACCAGAAATTGGTTTCAATGATGCAAAATGAATGTATTTTGCTGTCGTGGTCTCTGGATTGGCAGATGATGAGTTCTTAGCATTGTATAGAAAATTATGATGTATGGTGCTTAAGTCCTTGCAGCTTGTGACCTGTTTCTGCAAGAAACGTTATTGGTCATTTCTTCCTTGATTGCTTTCATTTGATTACATGAGTATCATTCTTTTGGGACTAGCTTTTGGATGTTGTACAATTGTTTTGACAAACTCGGTTTATGTATTCTGACATCTTAAATTGCAGAGAAATTTTGAGGATCTTGATAGGGCATAACTGTTGGTCTATCTTAGAAGTATATAAGGATGAATAATTAGAAAACTTGCATTATTTGGTGACGCACTCTAATTATGTGAAAACTTGCTTATGACGGAAAGTTGTCCTTGGAATGAGTGTGCTAATCTTGTGAGTTTCTATGGTTGATCCTATACACTGATTTGTTAATGCAGTGGAGATTTCACTATGAAGGTAGATCAATTACATAAAGTGAGGCATTTCATGTGCTGCTGTCAGTCTGGCAGTTTGCCCTAACTAGAATTATAACTCATAAGAAAGTAATTAACAGTTTGTCATAGTTCCTATATGTGGCCCTTGCATAGTCTTAGTCTTTGTTGGGGTTTCTACTATGATCTTCATGGTTTGTACCTACTTCATTGACCATTAAGTCACATACTTGGATACTCTAATAGTAAGGTTGGTTACTGTTGATTCTCTTCTGTATTCTCCTCCCTGCATTAACGGCTGCATTGTTCTCGTGAACTAAGCTTAGTAGTTGTTAGCCTGTTTTCATTGGAAAACACATACATCAAGTTGCAGGTCTAATTTTATCCTATATAAGGAAAAAGGGCCCCAAGATTTTGACTTACTAATTAGTGGCAACCAAGATTTTGAGGTAGCCTTCACTTGTAAAAGTTGCAGTGTGATCTGACCATTAAGTTAGAGTTTGATCTGACAAGTTTCATCTTTTGTTCAGTCTTTTAAGTACTTATATTATTTTATTGGTGTTAATATATAGTACAATAATAATGATATTAAGAAGAAAATATTTTTCTTTTTCCTATCCTCCGATTATTGTTGTTCTTGTGGAATTTACGGGTGAACCAAATGATCAAGGGGAAGATGAAAGCAGTGAAAACCTTACCTAAAAGTATTGATTGTAGGATCTTCACACAATCTAAGAATATTTTATTTTTGAACTATTTTGCAAACTTATATATGCCAACTTTTGGATTATTAAATGTCTTTTATCGTATATTTTTCTTTTATAAATGGATAATCGTGGTTGTGTATTTTGAATTATGATTTTGTTGATGAATATATTTTCATTTCATAATTTATATATTAGTTTCAGTGTATTATATATTTATCTTATTGCGATAGCTGATAACAATCGTTAATAGTTTCAAACAGCCATTGCAGTAGCTCCTTATAACCATTGCAGTAGCTCATTATAACCTTTGCATTATCTTTTAATAATCGCTTCAATAGAAACAAAACAGTGTCAAAAATGTTGTAATGTCTATAGCAACGGTTCTCAACTGTCGCAATATACATATAGCGGCGGTTCAAAACCGTTGCCATAAGTCACTACTAATCGTTGTAATTGATCATAGTAAAACCGTCGTGGTAGATGTGCCTATGGGAACGATCAAGAAACCGTTGTTTTAAACTGTTGCAATAGACCTATAGCGACGCAGGATCCCGCAACGAACCCTAAACCGTGGCACTAGGTTTATTGCAACGGTTTTCCTTCTTATGGCAACGGAACTCGTGGCGTTGCCATAGGTCTATTTTCTAGTAGTGAATTTGGATGTTGAATCGTGTGTTAAATTGTTGAAATTCGAAAAATAAGTTTCTATGTCTAGGCAATTTGCACTTCAGACTAAAAAGTCTTTAGTGCTTGCAAAAATAAATTGTACTTCAAACCAATTAAGTCCTAAGTGCGACTAAACGAGTCTAAAATGTATACAAAAAGTAACCGCACTTTAGACTAAAGCAGTCTTAAGTGCTTCTTAAGTTTTCAACTTCAGACCTCAATTTTTCAACTTCAGACCCGCTAATTCAGAAGTTAATCCTAAAGTGAGTAAACTTATAAATTTTTGTGCAATACTGGTATAACTTCAATATTGACCCTAAAACTTGATATATGCAAATCCCTCAATGTGACGTGTTAGGTTTCCAACTGCCAGGCTCGACTTATCTAAAACAGAAAAGATTTTTTTCGCTTGTATTTATATGAAAATTTAAACTTATTTATCCGTTTTAGTTAGGTTGCCCTATTTACAAAAATAACTAAATTTTTTTACAAAAAATATATATATATATATACACACACACATACACACACACATAAGAAAAAAATAAATCTGTCAAATGCTATAATTTATATACAACTTGAATAAAAATTTTGTCGTATAGAATTCGATCAAAAGTTACAACTTATATACAACTTGCATATAATTATGTTAGTTGTATATATTTAGTATGTCGTTTGTACACCCGATATAAAAATATTAGTAAAGAAGAGTGTGGCATGTGTATAGGTGTATATATTTGTGTATGTTTAGGACTAGGAGAGTTTTTCTTTTTCATATTTGTTACGACTAGTTTTTTCATATTTGTTAATCAATAGAAGAAGGCAAGCCTTTCTCTTCCACACTTTGCCACCATGTGTTTGCGTGTTTTGGCATGGTATCAGAGCCAGGGTCGAGTCAAATCATAAGGAGCTCGGAGTGACGTACCAATGGTAGGGGCAATGGTAAAGATGCTGCCGCTACCAACGGGAGCGGTGGCGGTGATAAAATAAACAAACAAAAAATCATCTCTCCGTACGATATAATATCTAATGACAATCTTGGAATTTTGATAACACAAGTGGCTCTGAAGGAAAAAAACTATGATGAATGGGAAAGGTCCATGAGGACCGCCTTGAGCGCGAGGAAGAAATTCAGATTTATTGATGAAACAATCAGGAGACCGGATGAGAAGTCTTCAGATATTAAAGATTGGTTTACCATCAAATCACATGTTTGTTTGTACCAACTTCGAGTAAACTCGATTCAAAGTTGGCAACGGATCTTGAGCAAGCAAGTTCGACCTCACTGTTCCATACATTGTTTTATCTAACCCCATAAGAAAAAGGTGCACATTCTCCTCTTCCCTTTTCTTTTCCAAGTTTGCACCAAGATCACGTGTGCAGTTACCATATGTGCAAGTCGGTATTTGATCAAAATTAGCAAGTTCTTCCAAATGTTTTGTTAATTTTTCATAGTAATTAATTATGGTCATGCCCTTTTGTTTTCACTTCGCAAGTTTGTCCTTCAACTGCTCCATTCTTGGACGATTAGAGTTCAAGAAACGTTATTTAATACTAGTCCATAAATCTTCAAGTACTTCCATGTGTGGTATAAACAAACACAAAGTATGCTCAATAGCATTCCGAATCCAAGAAACCAACAACGAGTTGATAGCTCGAGGGATAGGTGAATGTGGCGATGTTATGGCCTTTGTTGTACAAGGGACATCCACCTATAGAGGTCAAAATGAAGTGAAGAACATAAATACGTGATCCTACTGCAAGCGAACTAGACATGATTCAGAAAGTTGCTTCCAGCTTGTTGGATATCCAGAATGGTGGGGAGAAAGTCCTTGTGGTGATAATAAATCAAGCGGACGCGGTAGAAGACAAGAACAACATCACATGGGTAGAATGAATGGAGTCCGCGGACGTGGAACTGCGTATTGCGCAAATGTTGCACGGGACACGGGAGGTGGCATATCCGCGGCTATGTTGGGAACAGAAAAGGTTGGGCCTCCGGAGTTGATCAATGAGCAGTGACAGACATTGACTGCTATGTTGAATAACCCACAGATAAGTTCTAATGAGAATATGACCAATAAGAAAAAACATGTATCTTGGATCATCGATACAAGAGCGATGAATCATATGACAAGATATTTAAGATTATTGCATAATGTGCGAAAAATCGTGCAATGTCATGTGAGTTTGCCTGATGGTAATAATGTTGTAGCGACCAGCGAGGGTTCAATAAAACTTGAAGGAAATTGTTTCCTATAAAATACTCTTTATGTGCCCGTCTTAACATGCAACTTGATTTCTGTATCTCAATTAATCGATTACTCAGATTGTTTGGTCCATTTTACTAAACTTTTATGTATTTTACAAGACCGCACCTCGAGGATGTTGATTGGAGCAGGTGAGTGCAAAGATGGACTCTGCTATTTTCTGGAACAAACAAATGGTATGTGCTTTTAAGGTTGGCGGTGTACACTAGCTGGATCTTTGGCACATGCGTTTGGGTCATCCTTCTCTACAAGTGACCAAATTAATTCCTATCGTGGATTATAGAAAAAATAGTGATAAAAGTTGCAATGTATGTCATAGGCTAAACAAATAAGAGACAATTTTTCTTTGAGTAATTGTAACGACCTGGACGGTCGTTTTAAGTACTTTAGCCCGTTTCTCCTATTTGATACTTTATTTATGTGTATTTGAGGTTTCGTGACTTGCCCAGGTGATTGGTTGGTTTCGGGGAAGTTTCGGAGTGAATTGGGATACTTAGTCCCAAGGTTGGAAGTTTAAGTTGAAAGAGTTGAGCGGAATTTGACTTTTATATCGACGACTCCGAAATAAAGTTTTGATGGTTCCAATAGATGTGGGGTAATTTTAGACTTAAGCGTATGTCCAAATTTGAATTTGGAGGTCCTTAGGTTGGTTTGGTGCTTGTGGCGAAAGTTGAAAAATTAAAAGTTTGGAAGGTTGATAGGTTTGACCGAGAGTTGACTTTGATGATATCGGGTTCGGATTTTGGTTTCAGGAGTGGGAATAGATCCATTGTGTCATTTGGGACTTGCATGCAAAATGTGAGGTCATTCGGAGTCGATTTGGTATGGTTCAGCATGAGTTTTGGGAAGTTGAAAGTTCATTAGGTTTGAATTGGGGTGCGATTCGTGGTTACGATGTTGTCTTATGTGATTTGAAGCCTCTAGTAGTGAGGAACAACACAACCACACCAAATCGGTCGTTCCATAAAGTGACACTTTTCGTTGTTACGTACCGACCGATTTAACGATACGATACAATAAAATTTAAGTAACAATCAAAACAAGCATTGTGTTTAAACTAATAATACGATACAATACAACATGTAACAACCATCCAAACAAGCTATAAAGAATAAGGTTACGACACAGCCATAATCGGTAGTTACATAAAGTGGTACTTTTCGACATTACGTAACATCGTATTTAACGATACGATACCATAAAATTTAAGTAACAATTAAAACAAATATTATATTTAAACTAACAATATGATACAATACAATAAGGTAACAACCATCCAAATAATCTGTTAATGTGCGAATTTATGTACTTGTGTTCGGTTTATCTCGGTGCAACTTACCAGCTCTAATATCCTGGAACATGATACAAAACGTACGTAATGCAAGCTCATACAGTAGAACAACCAAGCGTTCCAAGCTACAATATGAACCAGAAAAAATCGAACAGATGAATTTTCTATATATGTAGCAAAAATATTGTTGTTATATAGTTCTTTTTGCGGATGCTCATCATAATAAAGATTTAGGGTAGCAACTGTTGGAAAAATATTGGATTATGGAGAGTAGGAGTTAGCTTGAGGCGTGTCAAGGACATTGTCCTTAAGGATATTTCGCCCACACCGGGATGAATAAAATTAGACGTATCCTTCAGGATTCAACAAGCTCTTCTAGTATAACTAGGAGCAGAAACAACAAAGATTAATTAAAAGAAAACCCAACACAAAAGAAGTGGAAGAAAAGTTTTTAATTTTTCACATCCACTACTCCGAGTCACAGATAGAAAAATATATATATAATCCAAAGATTTAAACTTCAGATTGTAAGCAACGTTTTAAAAATTATTAAAAGCCATTCAAAGGCTATTCAAATGGGTGTTACAGACACTACAACATTTAAGGCCTCCAGCCACCCCTGAAAAATGTGGCCTAAGATGTCAAGAAGTGTCGTATTAGATCAAAGACAATACTTTACGCCTTTAGGCTATGCTTTTACATGGGTGGCCTAAAGAACCGTAATCTTTGACCTATGGCCAGCTTTTTACGCGTCGCCTTAAAAAGCGTGTGGCCAATGCGGTAAAAAAGCTATGCTTATATTTTCTCTTATAGCCATGCTTTTATGACGTAAAGCTACATGTTTGAAGCGTGGTCTTTGGTTCCTTATAGACCACACTTTTAAAGTGTGGCTTCTAAAGCAACAGTCATCAACCATAGCGCCAAATTACCAGTCCCTATGGCCACATTTTCTAAACGTGGCAATTATGTGTACGCTTTAAAATCATTTTAAAAATATTTATATTTATCACAATTGTGTGGTTAAGAAATTTTAGTTGCCTACATTAAATTCTGTATTCACATTTGTTTCAAGCATATACATTATGATCTCAAGTATTAAATAAGATAATAAGTAGCAGAATAAAAATATGTCAAATGCATATACTTGAAATAAACTTGAACAAAGAAATATAATTTGTGTAGTATTGCCCATACTAATAAAGCACTACTTCAAGTTCACTAGCAATAAATGCTACAAAACAAAATTTATTTATATAAGTATCAATAATAATAAACATCACAATTCTTCAAAAAGTCTTCCCCATTCACTTCAATAGGTCAAATTGATTTGTGGCCACCACTTCCAGTTGCATCACCCGCATTTTCCTACACATTCAAAATAAAATTAAAAATTAGGAAAAAACTTACATATAGTATACAGAGAACTTTGCCTAGATTGATAACCCACAAAGTCAATACGAAAGCATATGCATAACAGTAGTATGTAGATATGAAAAAGACAAGAATCATTGGATATCTTCATAAGCTTGCATAAACAGAGTCTCAAACCCAATCAAGAAACTAATAAGGTGTCTATAACCCAACTAGAGGAATCCAAGGATGATTCGCGAATCGGTTGTTGAAGACGTGGAATGGCTATTGACAACCACAAAGAAATGTTATGTGCATGAATCCTATCACAGGTTTCACAACATACCATCTTCATGTAGCCTTAATTCTTCTTCAGCTAAATGATAAATTTTCTCCAACATACCTTAGAGATTTTTTACGCTTTTCACCTTTGATAACACTGATTGTCCATAAGACAAGAAAATTGACTGATCCTCAATGAAAGCAGTCCTAATGTTTTAATCTATGATGGAAATGAATAACACGAACAATATTACGTCAACTCTTGACCTTAAGATGGAAATGAATAATACGAACAATTAAAAAAAAGTTCAAAAAGCTTAATGAACCTCAAAATTTGGCCAAGAGTATCAATAGATTTTTCAGTGACAAGAATAGTAACCATTTTAATATGAAGTTTCACACAAACAGAACTAATTTTTGTTCCCAAGTACCCCTTTATTCTGTTGCCAAATTTCTTCAAATTATCACTATTCATTATTTCACAATAACTTTTCAGTTTTTGTAACATTGTAATTATTTTTTAAAGAATAAAGTGAAATAGTACAAGAAACACATTCAGTTAAAGAGAGAAAAAAATATAATAACAAGATCTTAGCTTGCAACATGACTTACTATTGCAACTTGAGTATCTGTATGAACTTCCTTTCCTTTCTTTGCACGGGTTGTAATAAACATTTCAGACTTTGATGGTTCCTCGTTGTTCTCTTTAGTTGCGTGCTACAAATTACATCAAAGAAAGTAAAAAAACAAATATCAATGTGTTACGATAAAGTACAAAAAGAAATGGAAGTCAGATTTTTTACAAAGTGTTGACTAAATATTACCAATGCCACGCGCACTCTTGCGAAATTAATAGGTCCCATTCGATGGATCCACTTTTGTTTTTTCCGATTTTTAAAATTTAATTGGCTCATAGCCTAACACCAAAAGAAATATATTAATTAATAAATCAAAAAGTAAAAAAGATATAATGCAAGAGAGTAGAAATGCACAGTTTAATCTTACTTGGACATCTAAGTCCTTCTAATACTCAATCAATTGGCGGAATTGAACTTCTGGTATCTCATTCAGCCGATTTTGTAGCATATCTTCATCAGTAGCATTCCTATTGAAATATTTCATCTTAATACTTCTCTTGTGCCGCCTCCAAGCATCACGAAGAATAGTCATTATCCACTTCTCTCCTTCTGATGGAATTATGAACTTGGACTATGTAAAATAACGTATATTTATCTTCACTTAGTAGGAAACATACAAAATAATACAATTGAAAAATTAATTATTCTTACGTTGACATATTCATACATTCGTTGCTTAATATTCTTTGACACAGCATGCCAACTAGTATGCACCAAGGGGATAAATCTAGAATTTCTTGTAATTGTTCCTATAAAGTTGATCAAATCACACACTCTCTTGTCAGTTGGTCCCACCGCTTGTCCTTTGTCAAATCTCACCTCCTCTTTTTCTTCAAAACTTCTTGCATGAATATTCTTACATGTTGTTTTTCCTCGAACTCTTTTCTTCTCTGATGTCCCTATATTGATATAACAGCCAAGACATAAGAAAATATTATAATATGTAATTACAAGATTTAAGACATACCACCTGCAACACAATAGATGTTCATATCCTCGTGTCCGACAAATTCATCATCACCAACTTATTCTTGTGCGGCAAAATTATCCAATTCTATTTCATGCTCATCAATAAGAGGGGATGACATAAATCTGACTTTATTTACTGGGTGATTATGAGGATGTTTTTCACCACCAACGTGTATCCCATATTTTTCAATAAATTGATTAAGACTCGTTGATGGTAGGACTGAGTTTGTCTTTACCTTTTTGCAATTTTGTAGCTCCTGGATATCAAGTTGTTTCTCTCCTTCACCTTATGTTCTTTCAATCATACGGGAAATGTTACGATCTACCTTTGAAGATGATTGGAACATGGATGTGTGCATAAGTAATTTACTCATTCCTTGCTTTTGAATGGACTCCTCCAATTGAATTAATCTTTGTTTACTTTGTCCTTTTCTTGCAATATTATGTGAAGTGTTCAGATCTTCCCTTGAAGGCGATAGAATTGATTTGTACATAGGCAATTTACTCCTTCCTAACTTTTGAACTTACCCATCGGATTGAGTTAACCTCTGTCTACTTTGTCCTTCTGATGTTGGAGGCATATGATTCTTCCTTTTAACTCCAAGTAATGCCTGCTCTTTCGGAGCTTTGTCCTCACGATCATTAGCAAGATTTTCTCTCTTAATCTGAAATTGTTTGGCTAACTCGACACTTGATCGGTATTGGAAATCAAAACCTATATTCTTCATTGAACTTTGAGCTTTGTTTGGATTCGAAACTTTTTTCTAAGAGTTGCGGCTTGATTCATCCTACATACAAAAAAAATTAAATTACTTTAGCCCAACAACTAGTAAGAATATATAACGGAATGTGAGAAGGTAAATATTTAAGCAATTAGACACATAACAACCCCAAACATGTTCCATGCTACACACGATAACCAATATACCACACCACAATGGAATAACAGATGGTTAACACGGAATAACAAATGCATCACCCATCTATTATTGCATTGTGCCGTAGCTGTATAAATGTAGCATATGTTTCTAGCTTTATTCAATCTCAAATGGGTGATGCCACAAAATATCAGAGATATTGTCGAGAGCTGGAGTCTTTGGAGAGTTGATAGGGCTATTAGGGACACCTGGAGGATGCTACCAGCTTGTATTTTTTGGTGCCTATGGACTGAAAGTAACCTCAGATGTTTTCATGGAGTCTCAACTCCAATCCACTTGCTAAAAGCCAGATATTTGCTTAGTCTTTTTTGTTAGGCCAAATAATTCTATGTAAATAATTCTACGGTCTTTTTAGATTTTTTGAGCTCTCTCACTCTAGAGTAGCCTCTTTAAGGTATATTTTTTTGATTATTGGCTAGCTCCAAGGTCCTATCATAACATCTTCTAATGTGGTTAGCATCTCTATTTTTTGGTTATTGGCTAGCTCCAGATCCTATCAAAATCATCTCTACTTGATGCTTTCAATGAAGCAACTCACTTTATTAAAAAAATACAAGAAAAACTATACAAGCATATCCAATAATTAAATATTATTGAGCATCTTTAACAACATTCTAACAGTTTGCCACCATTACATTTTGGCGAAATAATTTGCAGCCATAAATAACTACAAACTATGAACTCTTTGACTCAAAAGATAATCATTTTACATAAATATTTTAGCTCATTTGCACAATCAAATTTCCCAGAGGGTCAATCACTAAATAAAACCTTCAAATATGAAGTCTCACCACAAAATTAACAAGCAAGCCAGAAAATCACATCAACTATGCTTATTTGGTCAAAGTAACTCTAGATCAGTTTCACAAAATTCTCGCACAATGATTCAAGTAAAATGTAAAACAAAGTTGTTGTACAACTGAAATTAAGTCAAAATAATCACTAAATTCAGAAGCAATTTCAAAATATTTTGAAATCACAAACTCAAGCTAAATAACGCCCTACTTGTGAAATTTTTCGGTATAATTAGATCGAATGCAAATCTCAGTAAACGTATATATACATTGCAAAAATCGATTAAAGCTTTGACACCCAAAATCAAACAAAAAGATAACTTATTTTTCAACTCAAGAATATAAAACAAAGATAAAACTAAAAACTTTGATAGCCAAAAATTAAACAAAAAATTACTTATTTAAGCCCAATAATCTGAAATTGAAAAAAATTAAAAGTTTTGAGTATAAAATAAAGACTATACAAAGATACCCAGTAATATTGCAAAAAGAAAAAGAAGAAAATTCACTTCTATAGGACCCCAAAAAAATTCAATAAGAAGATAGACAAATTGAAACTTTAAGTATAAGAAGGAACATCATTCAAAGATACCAAAAATCAAATAGAAAAGATTACTCTTTTTCAACCCAAGAATCTGAAATTAGTAAAAAAAAACTATAACTTTGATACCCAGAAATTAAACAAAACAAAATTACTTCTTTTCAACCCAAGAATCTGAAATTAGAAAAAAGTTAAAACATTGAGGATAAAATGAAGACTATACCAACATACCCAGGTATATACATAATAGAAGATTATATTTTCATCAGAAATCGAAAAAGAAAATGGAAAACATTTGAGTAAAAGAAATACTAACCAATAGAGAAAGGATGGAGATTTGCTAGAGTGAGATTAATCTGGAAGAAACAGCAACCAAAAGCCAGCAGCGGCATAAAAGAAGCAACAAAGTTAGGGTGAAGTAACGAGAAAAAAATTGGAAAAGATTTTGGTATGCGGTAGTATTCTTGGAGCTTATGATTTCTTTGCCTTTTGAGTATTGAGGGGGAGGGGGAATATTTTCATTAACTGTATATTTGGGGGGAAATTTTGTGTAACGACCCGACTTGTCGTTTTAAAAATTTACGCCCCGTTCAGTGACTTAAGGTCTCTAGCAGCCTCGCAATATATATTATTACCCGCGTGTATGGTCGAGTTTGATTTACGGAGGATTCAGAGAAATTTGAGACACTTAGTCCATGAGATGGAAGCTTAAGCCTTAGGATGTTTACCATAGTTGTAACTATGCGAATACGACTCCGGAATAGAGTTTTGTCGGTTCCGTTAGCTCCGTTGGGTGATTTTTGACTTAGGAGCATGTCCGGACCGTGAATCTGAGGTCAGTAGCCAATTTAAACTTGAAATGGCGAAAGTCGAATTTTTGAGAAGTTTGGCCAGGGGTTGACCTTTTGATATCGGGGTCGGAATGCAATTCCGGGAGTTGAAACAGCTCCATTATGTTATTTGGGACTTGCCTGCAAAATTTGAAGTCATTCCGTATTGATTTGATGTGTTTCGGCACAAGTTATAGAATTTGAAAGTTCAAAGTTTATAGATTTTGATTTGGGGCGCGATTCGTCGTTTTGATATTGTTTGAGGTGATTTGAGAATTCGACTAAGTTTGTATGATGTTTTAGGACTTGTTGGTAAAATTGGTTAAGGTCCCGGGGGCCTCGAGTGTATTTCGGGGTAGTTTTGGATCATTTCGGGCTGTTTCGGAACTGCTGTATCTCGTATCTGATTTCCTTCTTCGCGAACGCGAAGAAGAGTTTTGAGGATGCTGGGATTTAGCCTTCGCGAACGCGAAGGTATGCCTAAAGAACCTACGCGAATGCAAGGGGCCAGTCGCGAACGCTTAGAAGGAATGAGGGGCCTAGGCCTGGAGTCATCAGCCTTCGTGAACGCGAAGCTTCAATCGCGAACGCGAAGCAATAGGACTTGAGTGCATTGCGAATGCAAGAGCTTGAATGCGAACGCGAACATGATGATATGTATGGCAGGCCTTCGCAAACGCGACGCTGGTAACGCGAACGCGAAGAAGAAATTGAGGCAACGAGTTTTTGGCTTTCGCGAACGCGAAGCAATGGTCGAGAACGCGAAGAAGGCCTATCTGGGCAGAATTAAAAGTCCCAAAAACAGGGTTTGAGGTCATAACTCAAAATCTAATTTGGAGCTTGGTAGAAGGCAATTTTTGGAGAGATTCTTGCGTGGGTGTTTGGGGTAAGTGATTCTTATCTAGTTTTAATTAATTTTCATGATTATATCTTTGAATCCATCATTTAATGGAGGAAAAATCAAGTTTTTTGTAAAATCTTCCAAAAATAAAAATTTAAGATTTGGAAGTCGAGTTGTTATTGAAATTCGATAAAATTGGTATGGTTGAAGTCATATCGGAATGGGTGTTCGGATTTCATAAAAATTATGTCAGCTTCCGAGAGGCGGGCCCCACGTTGACTTTTGTTGACTTTTTAGAATAAATAGAGAAAGGACGAAGATTAAGCAAGACACTTACCGGATAAGCAAGACACTTACCTCTTTGAAGTTATACCGATATTTCAAAATCACCTTCTTACTTGAATTGACTTCCAGGCCATTCAAATCTATCCAGATTAATTATATAACTTCATTAAAATTCATCGGAAATAATTTCGGATAATAATACGTCAACTTAAAAATTTATTCCAAAAAGTCAACAAAAGTCAACGCGGGACTCGCCTCTCGGAACCCGACATAATTTTCATGAAATCCGAACACCCATTCCGATACGAGTTCAACCATACCAATTTTGTCGAATTCCAATAACAACTCGACTTCCAAATCTTAAATTTACGTTTTTGGAAGATTCTACAAATATCTTGATTTTTCCTCCATTAAATGATGGATTCAAAGACATAATTATGGAAATTAATTAAAACTGGATAAGAATCACTTACCCCAAACACCCACACAAGAATCTCTCCAACAATTGCCTTCTACTGAGCTCCAAATTAGATTTTGAGTTATGAACTCAAACCCCCATTTTTGGGACTTTTAATTCTGCCCAGATAGACCTTCTTCGCGTTCGCGACCATTGCTTCGCGTTCGCGAAGGCCAAAAACTCGCTGCCTCAATTTCTTCTTCGTGTTCGCGTTACCAGCGTCGCATTCGCGAAGGCCTGCCATGCATATCATCGCGTTCGCGTTCAAGCTCTGGCGTTCGCGATGCACTCAGGTCCTATTGCTTCACGTTCGCAATTGAAGCTCCGTGTTCGCGAAGGCTGATGACTCCAGGAACAATCACCTTCTTCCTTCTACATGTTCGCGACTGGCCCCTCGCGTTCGCGTAGGTTCTTCAGGCATACCTTCGCATTCGCGAGACCTCCTTCGCGTTCGCGAAGGCTAAATCCCAACAGCCTCAAAACTCTTCTTCGCGTTCGCGTGGCTCTCTTCGCGTTCGCGAAGAAAGAAGTCAGATACCAGATACAACATTTCTGAAACAGCCCGAAATGATCCGAAACCACCCCGAAACACACCCGAGGCCCCCAAGACCTCAACCAATTACACCAACAAGTCCTAAAACATCATACGAACTTAGTCGAATTCTCAAATCACCTCAAACAACATCAAAACGACGAATCGCATCCCAAATCAAAATCTATGAACTTTGAACTTTCAAATTCTATAACTTATGCCGAAAGACATCAAATCAATCCGGAATGACTTTTGCAGGCAAGTCCCAAATAACATAACGGAGCTGTTCCAATGCTCGAAATCGCATTCCGACCTCGATATCAAAAGGTCAACCCCCCCGGTCAAACTTCCCAAAAATTTGACTTTTGTCATTTCAAGCCTAAATTGGCTGCAGACCTCAGAATCACGGTTCGGGCACGCTCCTAAGTCCAAAATCACCCAACGGAGCTAACAGAACCAACAGAAATCTATTCCGGAATCGTCTTCACATAGTTCTGACTACGGTAAAAATCCTAAGGCTAAAGCTTTCATCTCAGGGACTAAGTGTGACAAATCTCTCCAAATCATCTGTAAATCAAACTCGACCACACACGCGGGTCATAATATATACTGCTAGAGACCTTAAGTCACTGAACGGGGCATAAATTATTAAAATAACAAGTCGGGTCATTACATTTTGAGAGAAATATTTTATAACAAATTTTTAGGTTACGCTTATAAAGTGTTACATTTAGTATTAGAATATAACAACTCTTCAAAAATGTTGCATTATAATTATTAAGATGCCACGACCCAAATCCTTACTTGTCGTGATGGTGCCTATCGATGGTACTAGGCAAGCCGTCATTTCCAAATACTCCAAATATTTAACAAAAAAATAATTCAAGAAATTTGAAATAGGCAAAGTTTTCATAAACAAGGGGGTAAAACCCAAAACACAAGTGCGGAAATAACTCCCAATATCGGGGTGTCACTAAGCCATGAGCATCTATACATGATCAGTCTAAAAATGAAACGACTGTAACAGTTTGGATCCAAATACAACAAAAGAAAGGATAAGGAAGGAGAAACAAGGATTGCGAATGCCAGGCAGCTACCTCGGTATCTCCAATGGTCAGCTACGCGGAATATCAACACTCCCCGCGTCCAAAAACTCCTGGATCTGCACACGAAGTGCAGGGTGTAGCATGAGTACAACTAACTCAGTAATTAAAAATAATAAATAAGGAACTGAAAGATAGTGACGAGCTACACAATTAAAATTCATTTTCAGTAGTCTCAACAAGAAAAATAGACATGCTTTCAAATCCGGCAAATTAAGTCAAATCAGTTTATTCGTGCCAAATTCAAGTAAAAACCAAATAAAAGTATCCTTCAGAAGTTTTTAAAAATCAGTGATATATGACAACTATGTGCAACAATAGTGAAATCATATACAGCCTCTCAGGGGCAACAATCACTCAGTCCTCCCATTAACTCCAACCTCACAATCAATCATTCCTCTCAGCCACTCATTCCTCACAGTCACTCATCAATCGGCACTCGGCACTCGCACTCAGTAGGTACCTGCGCTCACTGGGGGTGTGTACAGTCTTCGGAAGGGCTCATTCAGCCCAAGCGCTATATAAAGCCAAATCATGGCATAAATCAATGAAAACATGTTGTAGCGTACAACCCGATCCCACAAATAACCTCATAATCATGCCCTCGGCCTCACTCAGTCAGCAATCTCTCCAGTCTCTCAGAAATTAGGAAAATCAGCCCAAACAACAATAATATGATGTATCAACAAGAATAATAGAGACTAAGATATGATATGCTAACAACACTGAGACTGAGTACAAATAGCATTTAGCAGGTAGTCCAACATGTAACACGACCTCTGTGGGTCCCAACAGTACCAACACATAGCCTAAATATGGTCTCTAACATGATTCACAGTCAAATTTCTATAACATATGATGAGCATATAGTTAACAACAAGTTTATTCAACTTCTCAGTTTCACGGAATGGACCAAGTCACAATTCCCATGGTGCACGCCCACACGCCCGTCATCTAACATGTGCGCCACCTCCAAAACAATCATATAACACTAAAATCTGGGGTTTCATACCCTCAGGACCAGAATTAAAACTGTTACTTACCTCAATCCGAGCAAAACTCTACTCCAATATATCTTTGCCTCGCGAATCGGCCTCCAAACGTCTCGAATCTAGCCACAAGCAGTACAATACAATCAATACAGACTAAAGGAATCAACTTCATAAGAAAAATACAAAATTATAAGCTAAAATCCGAAATTGGTCAAAAACCGGCCCCGGGCCCACATCTCAAAATCCGACAAAAGTCTCAAAACCAGAAAGCCCCTTCACTCACGAGTCTAACCATACCGAATTTATCAAAATTGTAACGACCTAACCGGTCGTTTTGAGTGTACTAGCCCCGATCCCCTATTTACTATTTTTCCCATATCTGTTTCTACTTATTTGACTTGTCGGGAGGTCTTGTTTTTGGTTTCGGAGTATTTTGGGATATATAGTCTCTAAAACGGAAGTTTAAGTCTTAGGAGTTTGACCGTAGTCGGAACTGTGTGAAGATGACTCCGGAATAGAGTTACGTCGGTTCCGTTAGCTCCGTTGGGTAATTTTGGACTTAGGAGTGTATCCGGACTGTGAATTTGGGGTCTGTAGCTAATTTAGGCTTGAAATGGCGAAAGTTGAATTTTTGGAAAGTTTGACCGGGAGGTTGACTTTTTGATATCGGGGTTGAATTTTGATTCTGGATGTTGAAGTAGCTCCGTCATGTTGGATATGACTTGTGTGCAAAATTTGAGGTCAATCGGACGTGGTTTGGTATGATTTGGCATCGTTTGTAGAATTTGGAAATTTCGAAGTTGAATAAGTTTGGATTGGAGGGCGATTCGTATTTTTGTTGTTGTTTGACATGTTTTGAGGGCTCGACTAAGTTCGTATGCTGTTCTAGGACTGGTTGGTATATTTGGTTGAGGTTCCGGGGGCCTCAGGGGTGTTTTGGATACTTAACGATTTGAATTTGGACTTAGGCTAATGACTGAAGGTTTCTGTAATCTGGTGGTTTCGCACCAGCGGTGGCGAGACCGCGGGTGCGTACTCGCACGTGCGGGTGAAGAAGCACAGAAGCAGGAGTTGAGGAGATGGCCAGGGGTCGTAGATGCGAGGACATTTCTGCATCTGCGAGCCCGCAGATGCGCTCTAAGCTCCGCAGATGCAGAGAGTGAGATGGAGGGGAAGGTTGCAGAAGCGGACATTTGTCTGCAGGCGCGCACACGCAAGTGCGACCCCTTCATCGCAGATGCGGACCTAGCCCTTTAACTCATTTCTGCACCTGCGAGGGTAATTCCGCAGGTGCAGCGTCGCAGGTGCGACAGTGAGCCCGCAGATGCGGAAGAACTGGCCAGAAAATGGGATTTCGAGGGTTTGATTTCCATTTTGATTTTGGGACTTTTAAAGCTCGGTGTGAGGCGCTTTTTCGAGGTTTCTTCAAGAAGATTGTTGGGGTAAGTGATTCTAACTCGGATTGGACTATATTTCATGAATCTATTGCTATTTTCATCATCTAATTAGGGATTTGAGTTGTAAATTTGGGGGAAAATGGTAGAAACTTCATAGGCTAAAATTTCAAGTTTTGGAAGGTGATTTGAGGTTGGATTCGAGTAATTCTTGTATGGTTGGACTTGTGAGTTGATGGGTGTTCGCATTTTGTGACTTTTGTCGGATTTTGAGACGTGGGCCCATGGCCGGCTTTTGACCAATTTCTCATTTTGGCTTGTAATTTCGTATTTTGCTTGTGGAATTGATTCCTTTAGCCTATATCAATTATCTCGTACTACTTGTGGCTAGATTCGGGGTCTTTGGAGACTGATTCGAGGGGCAAAGGCATTGCGGAATAGGATTTTGTGCGGTTTGAGGCAAGAAACTGTTTTAAATCTGGTCGTGAGGGTATGAAACTCCGAATTTAATGGATTATGTGAGTATTTTGGAGGTGACACACATGCTAGGTGACGGGCGTGTGGGCGTGCACCGTATGAATTGGAACTTGGTCCATTCCATGAAACTGCAAAGTTGAATAACTTGTTGCTAGCAATATGCTCTCCTGGTGTTATAGAAATTTAACTACAAATCATGTTAGAAATCATGCTTAGGCTATGTGATGGTACTGTTGGAACCGGCAGAGGTCGCGTACTTGTTGAATTACTTGCTAATTTCTGTCTTGTACTCAGTCATGGTTTTACTTGCGTATCATATCTCAGCCTCTTCTTGATTTTGTTGATACACTATGTTATCTTTGTTTGGGCCAATCTTTGTGATTTTCGAGAGCCCGAGAGACTAGAGAGGTTGATGACTGAGTAAGGCCAAGGGCCTATCTGTGAGGTATTGATACTATGGCACGTGAGTTGTCTATGCAGCAGAGTTATCTGTGCGGTTCCATATATTAATACAATAGCACGTGAGTTGTCCGTGCGGATATAGCGCTTGGGCTGAAAGGAGCCCCTCCGGAGTCTGCACACCCCCAATGAGCGCAGGTACATATTGAGCGTGAGTATTGAGGGTTGAGAGCCGAGTGATTGAGATGTTGTGACGAGTTGAGTGTTTGTTGCTCTGAGAGGCTGTACTTGTTTTTCATTTGTTGATGCACTTAGTTGCTATCTGTCATTGTTGTGAAATTTTTGAAAGATTCTATATCCGGATTACCTGCACTGTAACTGTATAAACTGATTTGACTTGAACTGTCGGATTTGAAAACATGTCTATTCTTGCTGGAATTATTGAAAATGAACTGTATTTGTATAGCTCGTCACTACCTTCTCAGTTCTTTATTTATTTCCATTACTTGCTGAGTTGGTTGTACTCATGCTACGCCCTGCACTTCATGTGTAGATCCAGGTATGTTTGATCACGGAGGTCATTGAGTTCGTGCACGATCGAGTACCGGAGACTACGAGGTAGCTGCCAACGTCCACAGACCTTGTCTCTCCTTCTATGTTTTCTTTCTTTTCAGTATTGATACTCAGACACTGTTTATATTAGATTGGATATCTAGATGCTCATGATTCAGTGACACCCCGATGTCGGGCTATTTCTCCACACTTATGTTTTATTTGGATTTTATCCCCATTTTTATGAAAGACTCCGGTTATTTTAAATGTCTTAATTCATTTCTGTTAAATTTTGAAAGTGTTTTGGAATGGTCGGCTTGCCTAGTATCACAATAGGCGTCATCATGATGAGTTAGGTTTTGGGTCGTGACAAGTTGGTATTAGAGTCTAGGTTACATAGGTCTCACGAGTCATAAGCAGGTTTAGTAGAGTCTTGCGGATCGGTACGGAGACATTTGTACTTATCTTCGAGAGGCTTACGAACCCTTAGGAAACTTCACATTCTTAAATTCTTATCGTGCGAATCTTTTGATTCTGGTAACTAAATTTTTGTTGTTCAAATTCTCTCACAAATGGTGAGGACGCGTACTACGGGGCAGGATGGACAGCCACCAGTACCATCAGTCAGGGCCGTGAGAGGCCGAGGTCGCGGTCGAGGCCGTGGTAGGGGCAGGGGTGTAGCCCGCACAGCAGCTAGGGCAACACCTGCAGATCTACCAGCCGCCCCAGTTCAGGAGCAGGCACCAGTTATGGATGAGCCGGTGGGACCAGCTCAGGCACCACCTTTGCCCATGGTGATTCCAGGCCTTCAAGAGGCCTTAGCTCAGATTCTGACCGTGTGTACCAGTCTTGCTCAGGCGGTATTTGTTCCGGCCACAGCAGCCACTTCTCAGGCCAGGGGAGGCGCTCAGACTCCCGCCGCCCGCACACAGAGAAAGTGGTACAGGGATTCTAGACACCGGGGGCACAACCAGCCCAGCCGGTTGCAGCTGCTCAAGACTATGTGGTACCTGTCATGCCTGATGATGAGCAGCATCGATTGGAGATGTTTGGGAGACTCTAGCCTCCATATTTCAGTGGTACCGATGGAGAGGATGCACAGAGCTTCTTGGACAGGTGTCAGATGATACTCCGTACAGCAGGTATTCTGGAGACCAGTGGGGTCTCATTCACTACCTTTCAGTTCTCTGGGGCTGCCTTCAGTTGGTGGGAGGCTTACGAGAGGCGTAGGCCGGTTGGCGCAGCACCCCTTACATGGCAGCAGTTCTCCGGTCTATTCCTGGAGAAGTTCGTGCCTCAGTCCCGTAGAGAGGAGCTGTGCAGGCAGTTTGAACAGCTTCGTCAGGGTGATATGTCTGTGACGTAGTATGAGATGTGATTCTCAGAGTTGGCCCGTCATGCTATCTGGTTATTTCCCACAGACAGGGAGAATATCATGAGGTTCATAGATGCCTCACTTTCTAGTTGCGATTGCTTATGATTAGAGAGAGAGAGTGTCTGGTGCTACTTTAGATGAGGTTGTCGACATTTCTCGTCAGATTGAGTTGGTTCGCAGCCTGGAGCGGGTTGAGAGGGAGGCCAAGAGGCCTCTTGGACAAGGTGGATTTAGCGGTGTCCCTTCCGGGTTGCAGTTCCACCACGGTAGGGGTCGTCCTTTCAGACATGCTCAGACGGCTCGCCCAGTCCACCGTGGTGCATCATCTGGCCACAGGTCACAAAGTCATCAGCAGGGCCAGTTGTCGTTCTGTGCACTACCAGCGTAGAGTTCTCACCATGTCTCGTCAGCTTAGGTTTCCACGGGTAGTTCCTCTGGGCACCAGGAGCAGCTGTTCCGTCAGAGGAGGGGTTGTTTCGAATGCAGAGATTTTGGACACATCAAGAGAGATTTCCCTAGGTTTGTTGAGTGGGACTCCACAGCAGAGTACTCGACCGATGGAAGCAGCACTAGCAGCTTCACCACTCGTCCAGCCAGCTCGAGGTTGGGCTCAGTCAGCTAGGGGTCGCCCGAGAGGGGGAGGCAAATCAGGGGGTGGCCAGGCCCATTTCTATGACCTCCCTGCCAGACCAGATGCCATTGCTTCAAATGCTGTGATTACAGGTATTGTCTCAGTTTGCCACAGAGATGCCTCTGTATTATTTGACCCTGGTTCCACTTATTCATATGTATCATAGTATTTCGCTCATTTTCTAGATATGCCCCGTGAGTCTCTAGTTTCATCTGTTCATGTATCCACTCTAGTGGGCGATATTATCATTGTAGACCGTGTATATTGGTCATGTGAGGTGACTATTGGGAGTCTGGAGACCAGAGTAGATTATTGTTGCTTAGTATGGTCGATTTTGACGTGATTTTGGGTATGGATTGGCTGTCTCCATGTCATGTTGTTCTAGGTTATCATGCTAAGACCGTGACGTTGGCAATGCCGGGGTTGCCGAGGGTTGAGTGGAGCGGCTCCATATACTATGTTTCTAGTAGGGTGATTTCATACTTGAAAGCTCAGCGAATGGTTGAGAAAGGTTGTCTATCTTATCTGGCCTTTGTGAGGGATGTTAATGCAGAGGCCCCTACTATTGATTCTGTTCCGGTGGTGCGAGATTTTCGGGATGTGTTTCCTGCAGACCTGCGGACATGCCGCCCGACAGGGATATTGATTTCGGTATTGATTTGGTGTCGGTCACTCATCCCATTTCTATTCCATCGTATCGTATGGCACCGAATGAGTTGAAGGAGCAGCTTCAGGAACTCCTTGATAAGGGGTTTATTCGGCCTAGCGTGTCACCTTGGGGTGCACCACTTCTATTTTTGAAGAAGAAGGGTGGTACTATGAAAATGTGCATTGATTATAGACAGTTGAACAAGGTCACAATCAAGAACAAGTATCCTCTACCGCGTATTGATGATTTGTTTGACCAACTTCAGGGAGCGATTGTGTTCTCCAAGATTGATTTGAGGTCAGGGTATCACCAGCTGAAGATTCGAGACTCAGATATTCTTAAGATAACTTTCATGACCCGATATGGCTATTATGCGTTCCTTGTGATATTTTCTGGGCTGACCAATGCCCCGGCAGTGTTCATGCATCTGATGAATAGTGTGTTTTAGCCTTATTTAGACTCGTTCGTCATTGTATTCATTGATGATATCCTGGTGTACTCTCATAGCCAGGAGGAGCATGCCCAGCATATAAGGATTATGTTACAAAGATTGAGGGAGGAGAAGCTTTATGCAAAGTTCTCCAAGTGTGAGTTTTGGCTCGGTTCAGTGGCATTCTTGGGCACGTGGTGTCCAACGAGGGTATTCAAGTGGACCCAAAGAAGATAGAGGCGGTGCAGAGTTGGCCCAGACCGTCCTCAGCCACGGAGATTCGGAGCTTTCTTGGTTTGGCGGGCTATTACCTTCGTTTTATCAAGGTTTTCTCATCCGTTGCATCGCCCTTGACCAAATTGACCCAAAAGGGTGCTCCTCTCAGGTGGTCGGATGAGTGCGAGGACAGCTTTCAGAAGCTCAAGACTGCTTTGACCACGGCTCCAGTTCTAGTTCTGCCATCAGCTTCTGGTTCCTACACAATGTATTGTGATGCCTCGCAGATCGGTATTGGGTGTGTTCTGATGCAGGAGGGTAGAGTGATTGCTTATACTTCGCGCCAATTGAAGCCTCATGAGAAGAACTATCCTGTCCACGACCTTGAGTTAGCAGCTATTGTTTACGCCTTGAAGATTTGGCGGCACTATTTGTACGGGGTTCATTGTGAGATTTACACTGATCATCTTAGTTTGCAGCATCTGTTCAAGCAGAAGGATCTTAACTTGCGTCAGCGAAGGTGGTTGGAGCTTCTTAAGGACTATGATATCACCATTTTGTACCATCTCGGGAAGGCCAATGTGGTTGCCGATGCCTTGAGTCGCCGGGCAGAGAGTTTGGGGAGCTTAGCATATCTTCCAGCAGCAGAGAGTCCATTAGCATTGGATGTTCAGGCCTTAGCCAGCCAGTTTGTTAGATTGGATGTTTCTGAGCCGAGTCGAGTATTGGCTTGTGTGGTCTCTCGGTCTTCTCTTTATGATGGTACAAAGGAGCGTCCATGTGATGACCCCCATCTGCTTGTCCTTAAGGACATGGTCCAGCACGGTGATGCTAAGAAGGTCACTATTGGGGATGATGGTGCATTGAGGATGCAGGGCAGGCTATATGTGCCCAATGTAGATGGTTTGCGTGAGTTGATTCTCCAGGAGGCTCACAGCTCGCAATATTCTATTCATCCAGGTGCCGCGAAGATGTATCAGGACTTGAGGCAGCATTACTGGTGGAGGAGGATGAAGAAGGACATAGTGGGGTATGTAGCTCGGTGCCTAAATTGCCAGCAGGTGAAGTATGAGCATCGGCGACCAGGTGGGTTGCTCCAGAAGTTAGAGATTCCGGAGTGGAAATGGGAGCGGATCACTATGGATTTTGTTGTTGGGCTTCCATGGACTCATCGGAAGTTTGATGCAGTTTGGGTGATTGTGGATCGGCTGATCAAGTCAGCTCATTTAATTCCTATGATGACTACCTATTCTTCCGAGCAGCTGGCTCGAGTGTATATCCGTGAGATCATCAGGCCTCATGGCATACTGGCATCTATCATCTCTGACCGGGTTACACAGTTTACATCAAGGTTCTGGAGGGCCGTGCAGCATGAGTTGGGTACTCAAGTGGAGTTGAGCACAACATTTCACCCTCAGACGGACGGACAGTCCGAGCTCACTATTCAGATATTAGAGGATATGCTCCATGCGTGTGTGATGGAGTTTGGGAGTTCGTGAGATCAATTCTTGGCACTAGCGGAGTTTTCCTACAACAACAGTTATCAGTCGAGCATCCAGATGGCACCGTCTGAGGCTCTGTATGGTAGGCGGTATAGGTCTCTGGTGGGTTGGTTCGAGCCGAGCGAGGCTAAATTATTGGGTATAGACTTGGTTCAGGATGCTCTGGAGAAGGTTAGGGTGATTCACGATAGACTACGCATATCCCAGTCCAGATAGAAGAGTTATGCAGATCGGAAGGTTAGCGATGTTGCATTCATGGTTGGAGGGCGGGTTTTGCTCTAGGTGTCACCCATGAAGGGTGTTATGAGGTTCGGGAAAATGGGCAAGCTGAGCCCAAGGTTTATCGGTCCATTTGAGGTATTGCGACGTTTTGGGGAGGTTGCTTATGAGATTGCCTTGCCTCCCAGTCTAGCAAGAGTTCATCCAGTATTCCATGTTTCTATGCTCCGGAAGTATCACGGCGATCCGTCTCGCATGTTGGATTTCAGCTCAGTCCAGTTGGACAAGGATTTATCTTATATTGGGGAGCCGGTGGAGATCTTAGATAGGCAGGTTCGAAAGTTGAGTTCGAAGAATATTGCTTCTGTGAAAGTTTAGTGGAGGGGTCAGCCGGTCGAGGAGGCGACTTGGGGGACCGAGCATGATATGCATAATCGTTATCCTCATCTTTTTACCACTTCAGGTATATCTCTATGCTCGTTCGAGGACGAACGATTATTTTAAAAGGGGGAGGATCTAAGGACCCGACCGCTCGTTTTAAGTGTACTAGCCCTGATCCCCTATTTACTATTTTCCCTGTATCTATTTCTGCTTATTTGACTTGTCGGGAGGTCTTGTTTTTGGTTTCGGAGTGTTTTGGGATACTTAGTCACTAAAACGGAAGCTTAAGCCTTAGGATTTTGACCGTAGTCCGAACTATGTGAAGATGACTCCGGAATAGAATTCCATCGGTTCCGTTAGCTCCGTTGGGTGATTTCGGATTTAGGAGCATGTCCGGACTATGAATTTGAGGTTTGTAGCTAATTTAGGCTTGAAATGGCGAAAGTCGAATTTTTGGAAAGTTTGACCGGGGGTTGACTTTTTGTTATAGGGATCGGATTCCGATTCCGGAAGTTGTAGTAGGTTCGTAATGTTGGATATGACTTGTGTGCAAAATTTGAGGTCAATCGGACGTCGTTTGGTATGATTCGACATCATTTGTAGAATTTGGAAATTTTGAAGTTCATTAAGTTTGGATTGGAGGGCGATTCGTGTTTTTATTATTGTTTGACGTGTTCATTAAGTTTGTATGGTATTTTAGGACTTGTTGATATATTTGGTTGAGGTCACAGGGGCCTCGGGAGTATTTTGGATGCTTAACGGTTTGAATTTGGACTTAGGCTAATGACTGAAGGTTTCTGTAATCTGGTGGTTTCTCACTTGCGGTGGCGAGACCGCGGGTGCGTACTCGCACGTGCGGGTGAAGGAGCGCATAAGTGGGAGTTGAGGAGATGGCCAGGGGTCATAGGTGCGAGGACATTTCCGCATCTGCGAGCCCGTAGATACGCTCGAAGCTTCGTAAATGCGGAGAGTGAGATGGAGGGGAAGGTCGCAGAAGCGGACCTTTGTCCGCAGGCACGCACACGCAGGTGCGGCCCCTTCATCACAGATGCAGACCCAGCCCTTTAAGTCATTTTTGCACCTGTGATATTAATTCCGCAGGTGCGGTGTCGCAGGTGCGGCGTCGCAGGTGCGACAGTGGGTTTGCAGATGAGGAAGAACTGGGCAGAAAATGGGATTTCGAGGGTTTGATTTCCATTTCAATTTTGGGACTTTGAGAGCTCGGTGTGAGGTGATGTTTTCGAGGTTTCTTCAAAAAGATTGTTGGGATAAGTGATTCTAACTCGGATTGGACTATATTTCATCAATCTATTGCTATTTTCATCATCTAATTAGGGATTTGAGTTGTAAATTTGGTGAAAAATAGTAGAAACTCCATAGGCTAAAATTTCGAGTTTTGGAAGGTGATTTGAGGTTGGATTCGAGTAATTCTTGTATGGTTGGACTCGTGAGTGGATGGGTGTTTGTATTTTGTGACTTTTATCGGATTTTGAGGCGTGGGCCTGGGGCCAGCTTTTGACCAATTTCGGATTTTGGCTTGTAATTTCATATTTTGCTTGTGGAATTGATTCCTTTAGCCTATATTAATTATCTCATACTACTTATGGCTAGATTCGGGGCATTTGGAGACTGATTCGAGGGGCAAAGGCATTGCAGAATAGTATTTTGCGCGGTTTGAGGCAAGTAACAGTTTTAAATCTGGTTGTGAGGTTATGAAACCCCGGATTTATTGGAATATGTGAGTATTTTGGAGGTGACGCACATGCTAGGTGACGGGCGTGCCGGCGTGCACCGTAGGAATTGGGACTTGGTCCATTCCATGAAACTGTAAAGTTGAATAACTTGTTGCTAGCTATATGCTCTCCCTGTGTTATAGAAATTTGACTGCAAATCATATTAGAAATCATGCTTAGGCTATGTGATGGTACTATTGGGACCCGCAGAGGTCGCGTACTTGTTGAATTACTTGCTAATTGATGTCTTGTACTCATTCATGATTTTACTTGCGTATCATATCTCAGCCTCTTCTTGATTTTGTTGATACACTATGTTATCTTTGTTTGGGTCGATCTTTGTGATTTTCAAGAGCCCGAGAGACTTGAGAGGTTGATGACTGATTGAGGCCAAGGGCCTGTCTATGAGGTATTGATACTATGGCAAGTGAGTTGTCCGTGCAGCATGTGAGTTGTCCGTGTGGTTTCACATATTGATACTATAGCACGTGAGTTGTCTATGCAGCACGTGAGTTGTCCGTGCGGATATAGCGCTTGGGCTGAAAGGAGCCCCTCCGGAGTCTACACACCTCCCGTGAGCGTAGGTACCTATTGAGTGTGAGTACTGAGGGCTGAGAGCCGAGTGATTGAGCTGTTATGACGAGTTGAGTGTTTGTTGCCCTGAGAGGTTGTACTTGTTTTCCATTTGTTGATGCACTTAGTTTCCATCTGTCATTGTTGTGAAATTTCTGAAAGATTTTATATCCGAATTACCTGCACTGTAACTGTATAAACTGATTTGACTTCAACTGCCGAATTTGAAAGCATGTCTATTCTTGCTGGAATTATTAAAAATGAATTGTATTTGTATAACTCGTCACTACCTTCTCAGTTCTTTATTTATTTCTATTACTTGCTGAGTTGGTTGTTCTCATGATACACCATTCACTTCATGTGCAGATCCAGGTGTGTTTGATCATGAAGGTCGTTGAGTTCGTGCGCGATCGAGTACCGGAGACTACGAGGTAGCTACTGACGTCCGCAGACCTTGTTTCTCCTTCTATGTTTTTTTTTTTCAGTATTGATACTCAAACACTGTTTGTATTACACTGAATATCTAGATGCTCATGATTCAGTGACACCCTGATGTCGGGCTATTTTTCCGCACTTTTGTTTTATTTGGATTTTACCCCCATTTTTATGAAAGACTCCGGTTATTTTAAATGTCTTAATTTATTTCTATTAAATTTTGAAAGTGTTTTGGAAAGGTCGGCTTGCCTAATATCACGATAAGTACCATCACAACGGGTTAGGTTTTGGGTCATGACAAAAATCCGACATCAAATGTCCGTTCAATTCCCCAAAATTAACTCTCCAAATCCCTAGCCTCAAACCCCCCAAATTTCACCTCAACACCATACAATCTACGTCAGAACAACAATGGGGAACAAGATTATTGATAAAAAACGAGTACAGAAAGCTTACCTCAGAAACCCTCTCGAAAATCCTCTCCAAAATCGCTCAAGTCCGAGTTCAAAATGTTGAAATGAGACTAAAATCGCAAACCCTTATTTTTAAACATTCTGCCCAGGCTTTTCGCACCCGCGGCCCCTTATCCGCACCTGCGGAACCGCTTCTGCGGTTGTTCCTCTGCTTCTGCGGAAACCACTAAATTCACTGGGCTCGCACCTGCACTCTAGGTCTCGCACCTGCGAAGGCGCTTCTGTGGCCCTTTGTCCGCTTCTACGGAAGAAGCCACACCTTCAACCCTCGCATCTGCGGAGCCTTTCTCGCATTTGCGGGCTTGCAGATGGGCATTCTCCTTCATACTTGCGTTTGCCCTAGGCCAGCCTCCAGATCCGCATCTGTGCCATTCCCGTCGCACCTGCGGCATTGCACCTATTGCTAATACCCTCGCATGTGCGATTACACCAGTAACAGACCAATTTCAGCAATTTTCCCAACTCAAAACCAAGTCCGTTTACCACCCGAGGCCCCCGGGACCTCAACCAAATATTCCAACAAGTCTTATATCCCAATATGAACTTAGTCGAATCCTTAAACCACCTTAAACAACATCAAAAACATGAATTACACACAGATTCAAACCTAATAAACTTCGAAATTTTCAAATTCTACAAACGATGCCAAAACCTATCAAATCATGTCTGATTGACTTCAATTTTCACACACAAGTCACAAATGACCCCATGAAACTACTGCAACTTCCGGAATCGGAATCCGACCCCGATATCAAAAAGTCAACTACCCGGTCAAACCTCCCAAAAATTTGACTTTTGCCATTTCAAGCCTAATTCTACTCCTGATCTCCAAATCACAATCCGGACACGCTTCTAAGTCCACCTAATGGAGGTAACAGAACCATCAAAATTCCAATCTAAGGTCGTTTACACATAAGTTGACATCCGGTCGACTATTCCAGCTTAAGGTTTCGATTAAGAGACTAAGTGTCTCAATTCACTCTGAATTCACTCTGGACCCGAACCAACTAACCCGATAAGTCATATAACAGCTATAAAGCATAAATGGAGTAGTAAATGGGGGAACGAGGCTACAACTCTCGAAATGACCGGCTGGGTCGTTACATCCTCCCCTTCTTAAACAAACGTTTGTCCTCGAACGGGTATAGAAATATACTTGGAGTCTCAAATAGGCATGGATACCTGCTCCGCATCTCCCGCTCGGTCTCCCAAGTAGACTCCTCAACGGGTTGACCTCTCCACTGCACTTTTACTGAAGCTATATCTTTTGACCTCAACTTCCGAACCTGCCGATCCAAAACGGCCACCGGCTCCATATCATAAGTCAAATCACAATCCAACTGAACTATGCTGAAATCCCAAACATGAGACAGATCGTCGATATACTTCCGGAGCATAGAAACATGAAATACTGGATGCACACTCGATAAGCTAGGTGGCAGGGCAAGCTTGTAAGACACCTCCCCAATCCTCTGAAGTACTTCAAAAGGCCCAATGAACCGAGGGCTCAACTTGCCCTTCTTCCCGAACCTCATAACACCCTTCATGGGTGAAACCTTCAGCAGAACCTTCTCCCCAACCATGTAAGCAACATCATCGACCTTCCTGTCGGCATAACTCTTCTGTCTGGACTGCGCCATATCAATTTAACCTTGTCCAATGCATCCTGAACCAAGTCTGTACCCAAAAGCCTAGCCTTACCGTGCTCAAAGCAACCCACAGGAGATCTACACCGCCTCCCATACAAAGCCTCATACGGGGCTATCCAGATGCTCGACTGATAACTATTGTTGGAAGCAAACTCCACGAGTGGCAAAAACTGATCCCAAGAACCCCAAAATCAATGACACAAGTGCGTAGCATGTCCTTCAATATCTGAATAGTGCGCTTGGATTGTCCGTCCGTCTGAGCGTGAAATGATGTGCTCAACTCAACCTGGGTGCCCAACTCTCGCTGCACGGCTCTCCAAAACTTTGATGTAACCTGCGTGCCTCTATATGAAATGATGGAAACTGGTACACTGTGAAGGCGAACAATCTCTCGGATGTAAATCTCAGACAACCACTCCGAAGAATAGGTAGTACCAACTGGAATGAAGTGCGCGGACTTGGTCAGCCGATCCACAATCACCCAAATAGCATCAAACTTCCTCGAAGTTCGTGGGAGTCCAACTGCAAAATCCATGGTGATCCGCTCCCACTTCCACTCTGGAATCTCTAACCTCTGAAGCAATCCACCCGGTCTCTGATGCTCATACTTCACCTACTGACAGTTAAGGCACCGAGCTTCAAACCCCACTACATCCTTCTTCATTCTCCTTCACTAATAGTGCTGCCTCAAGTCCTGATACATCTTCGCGACACTCCGATGAATGGAATACCGCGAACTGTGGGCCTCCTCAAGAATCAACTCACGTAGCCCATCCACATTGGGCACACAAATCTGACCCTGCATTATCAATACCCCATCATCAACAATAGTCCATCTCTGGCATCATCGTGCTGAACCATGTCCTTAAGGACAAGCAAGTGGGGATCATCATACTGGCGCTCTCTAATGCGATAATATAAGGAAGACCGAGAAACCACACAAGCTAGAACCCGACTGGGCTCCGAAATATCCAATCTCACGAACTGGTTGGACAAAGCCTGAACATAAACTGCAAGAGGTCTCTCCCCGACGGGGATGAATGCAAGACTACCCATACTCACCGCCTTTCTACTCAAGGCATCGGCCATCATATTGGCCTTCCCGGGATGATACAGAATGGTGATATCATAGTCTTTTAGCAGCTCCAACCATCTCCGCTGCCTCAAATTTAGATCCTTTTGTTTGAACAAGTGTTGGAGACTCCGATGATCCGTAAACATCTCACAAGACACACCTGCCTCCAAATCTTCAATGCATGAACGATGGCAGCTAACTCCAAATCATGAACAAGATAGTTCTTCTCATGAAGCTTCAACTGGCGTGAAGCATAAGCAATCACTCTACCCTCCTGCATCAACACATACCCAATGCCGATCCGAGAAGCATCACATTACACTATGTAAGAACCAGAAGCTAATGGTAGAACTAGAACTGGAGTCGTGGTCAAAGAAGTCTTGAGCTTCTAAAAGATCTCATCGCACTCATCCGACCACCTGAAAGGAGCACCCTTTTGGGTCAATTTGGTCAAGGGCGATGCAATAGACGAGAAACCCTCCACAAAGCGATGATAATAACCGGCCAAGCCGAGAAAGCTCCGAATCTCCGTAGTTGAGGACGGTCTGGGCCAACTATAAACCACCTCACTGGACACCACGTGCCCCAAGAATGCCACTGAACTAAGCCAAAACTCGCACTTGGAGAACTTTGCATAAAGCTTCTTCTCCCTCAACTGCTGTAACACGATCCGCAAATACTGGGCATGCTCTTCCTAACTACGAGAGTACACCAGGATATCATCAATAAATACAATAACGAACGAGTCAAGATAAGGCTAAAACACACTGTTCATTATATGCATGAACCCTGCTGGGGCGTTGGTCAGCCCAAAAGACATCACAATGAACTCATAATGACCATAACAGGTTCTGAAAGCTGTCTTAAGAATATCCGAGTCCCGAATCTTCAACTGGTGATATCCTGACCTCAAATCAATCTTGGATAACACCCTCGCTCCTTGAATCTGGTCAAATAGATCATCAATATGAGACAAAGGATACTTGTTCTTGATTGTGACTTTGTTCAATTGCTTATAATCAATGCACATCCTCATAGTACCATCCTTCTTCTTCACAAATAGAACTGGTGCACCCCAAGGTGACACGCTAGGTCGAATAAACCCCTTATCAAGGAGTTACTGAAGCTGCTAATTCAATTCCTTCAACTCCGTCGGTTCCACACGATACGGTAGAATATAAATGGGTTAAGTGCCCGGTACCAAATCAATACCGAAGTCAATATCCCTATGAGGCGGCATGCCCGATAGGTCTGTAGGAAACACATCCGGAAAATCTCACACCACCGGAACAGAATCAATAGAAGGGGTCTCTGCACTAATATCCCTCACAAAGGACAAATAAGAAAGACAACCCTTCTCAACCATCTGCTGAGACTTTAAGTATGAAATCACTCTACGGGGAACATAGTCTATAGAGCCGCTCCACTCAACCCTCGACAACCCCGGCATCGCCAACATCATGGTCTTAGCATGAAAATGTAGAATAACATGACATGGAGACAACCAATCCATACCCAAAATCACGTCACAATCGACCATACTAAGCAATAATAATCTACTCTAGTCTCTAGACTCCCAATAGTCACCTCACATGACCAATATACACGGTCCACAATGATAGTATCGCCCACTGGAGTGGATACATGAACAGATAAAACTAGAGACTCACGGGGCATATCCAGAAAATGAGCGAAATACGATGACACATATGAATAAGTGGAACCAGGGTCAAATAATACAGAGGCATCTCTATGGCAGATTGAGACAATACCTATAATCACAACATCTGAAGCAATGGCATCTGGTCTGGCAGGGAGGTCATAGAAACGAGCCTGGCCACCCCCTGATCGGCCTCCTTCTCTCGGGCGACCCCTAGCTAACTGGGCCCTACCCCGAGCTGGCTGAGTAGGTGGTGTAGCAACTGGTGCAGAATACACATCCTGACTCCTCTGCTGCGCTGGACCTCCCTAACTACAAGGACACTGCTTCCACACATGCCCAAACTCCCCGCACTCAAAATAACTCCCTAGTGTGGGTGATGGGGACTGAAGGGAGCCTCGAGCACCAGGATAACAGGTAGAAGGACCTGGCATAGACAAGCCCTGCCCCGATGGAGCACGGGACGAATTCTGAGCTGGAAGAGCACTGAGAGATGAGTGACCCTGCTGATAACTGTGTGAACCATGGACAGATGATGCACCACGGTGAACTGGGCGAGCCGTCTGAGCATGTTTGTAAGGATGACCCTTGTCGTGGTAGAACTGACCCAGAAGGAACACTGCTGAATACACCCTGTCCATGAGGCCTCTTAGCCTCCCTCTCACCCCACTCCTAGCTGCGAACCATCTCAATCTGACGAGCAATGTCAACAACCTCATAAAAATTAGCACCAGACACTCTCTCTCTAGTCATAAGAAATCGCAGTTGAAAAGTGAGGCCATCTATGAACCTCCTAATCCTCTCCCTATCTATGGGAACCAACCAGACAACATGACGAGCCAAATCAGAAAATCTCATCTCATATGGCATCATAGACATATCACCCTGACAAAGTTGCTCGAACTGCCTGCATAGCTCCTCTCTGCGGGATTGAGGCACGAACTTCTCCAGGAAAAGAACGGAGAACTGTTGCCATGTAAGGGGTGCTGCGCTGATCGGCCTACGCCTCTCGTAAGCCTCCCACCAACTGAAGGCTGCCCCAGAGAGCTGAAAAGTAGTGAACGAGACCCCACTGGTCTCTAGAATACCTGCTGTGCGGAGTATCCTCTAGCACTTATCCAAGAAAACCTGTGCATCCTCTCCCTCTGTACAACTAAAAGATGGAGGCTGGAGTCTCCCAAACCTCTCCAATCTACGCTGCTCATCATCAGGCATGTCAGGAACTACATAGTCTTGAACGGCTGCAACATGTTGGGCTGATGGTACCCCCAGTGTCTAGAGTCCCTGTACCACCTGCTCTGGTGTACGGGCGACGGGAGTCAGAACAGAGACCGCCTAAGCAAGACTAATGCACGCGGTCAGAATCTGAGCTAAGGCCTCCTAAAGGCCTGGAATCACAATGGGCATAGGTGGTGCGTGAGCTGGTCCCACAGGCTAATCCACAACTAGAGCCTGCTCCTGAACTGGGCAACTGGTGTTTCTGTAGGTGCTGCCCTAGCTGCTGTGCGAGCGACACCTCTTCCCTTACCGCGACCCCTACTGCGACCTCGGTCTCTCGCGGCTGTCCATCCTGTCCCGTAGTACGTGTCCTCACAATTTGTGAGAGAATAGAACAACAAAAGTTTAATTACCAGAATCAGAAGATTTGCACGACAAGAATTCAAGAAATATAGAATTTCCTAAGGGTTTGACAGCCTCTTGAAGACAAGTACAGACGTCTCCGTACCGATCCGCAAGACTCTACTAAACCTGCTCATGACTCATGAAACCTATGTAACCTAGGCTCTGATACCAACTTGTCACGACCCAAATCTTAACCTGTTGTGATGGCACCTATCAATGGTACTAGGAGAGCCGTCATTTCCAAATACTCCAAATATTTAACAGAAAAATAATTTAAGACATTTGAAATAGGCAAAGTTTTCATAAACAAGGGGTAAAACCCAAAACACAAGTGCGGAAATAGCTCCCAATATCGGGATGTCACTAAGCCATGAGCATCTATACATGATCAGTCTAAAAATGAAACGAATGTAATAATTTGGATCCAAATACAACAAAAGAAAGGATAAGGAAGGAGAAACAAGGACTGCGAATGCCAGGCAGCTACCTCGGTATCTCCAACGGTCAGCTACGTGGAATATCAACACTCTCCGCGTCCAAAAACTCCTGGATCTGCACATGAAGTGCAGGGTGTAGTGTGAGTACAACCAACTCAGTAAGTAACAATAATAAATAAGGAACTCAAAGATAGTGACGAGCTACACAGTTAAAATTTATTTTCAGTAGTCTCAACAAGAAAAATAGACATGCTTTCAAATCCGACAAATTAAGTCAAATCAGTTTATTTTTGCCAAATTCAAGTAAAAACCAAAAAAAAGTATCCTTCAGAAGTTTTCCAAAATCAGTGATATATGGCAACTATGTGCAACAACAATGAAATCATATACAGCCTCTCAGGGAGAACAATCACTAAGTCCTCCCATTCACTCCAACCTCTCAATCACTTATTCCTCTCAGCCACTCATTCCTCACAGTCACTCAGCACTCGGCACTCTCACTCAGTAGGTACCTGCGCTCAGTAGGGGTGTGTACAGTCTCCGGAGGGGCTCCTTCAGCCCAAGCGCTATATCAAGCCAAATCATGGCATAAATCAATGAAAACATGTTGCGGTGTGCAGCTCGATCCCACAAATAACCTCACAATTAGGCCCTTGGCCTCACTTAGTTAGCAATCTCTCCAGTCTCTCGGGCTCTCAGAAATCAGGAAAATCAGCCCAAGCAAGAATAATATGATGTATCAATAAGAATAATAGAGATTGAGATATGATATGCGAACAACACCGAGACTGAGTACAAATAGCATTTAGCAGGTAGTCCAATATGTAACACGGCCTCTGTGGGTCCCAACAGTACTAACACATAGACTAATTATGGTCTCTAACATGATTCACAGTCAAATTTCTATAACATATGAAGAGCATATAGTTAACAACATGTTTATTCAACTTCTCAGTTTCATGGAATGGACCAAGTCACAATTCCCACGATGCACGCCCACACGCCCATCACCTAGCATGTGCGTCACCTCCAAAACAATCATATAACACCAAAATCCGGGGTTTCATACACTTAGGACCCGATTTAAAACTGTTACTTACCTCAATCCGAGAAAAACTCTACTCCAATATGCCTTTGCCTCGCAAATCAGCCTCCAAATGTCTCGAATCTAGCCACAAGTAGTACAATAAAATCAATACGGACTAAAGGAATCAACTCCATAAGAAAAATATGAAATTATAAACCAAAATCCGAAATTGGTCAAAAACCGGCCCCGGACCCACGTCTCGAAATCCGACAAAAGTCATAAAACCTGAAAGCCCCTTCACTCACAAGTCTAACCATACCGAATTTATCAAAATCCAATATCAAATGGCCATTCAATTCAGCAAAATTAACTCTCCAAATCCCTAGCCTCAAACCCCCCAAATATCACCTCAACACCACACAATCTACCTGGGAACAACAATGGGGAACAAGATTATTGATCAAAAATGATTACAAGAAGATTACCTCAGAAACCCCCTCGAAAATCCTGTCCAAAATTGCTCAAGTCCGAGTTCAAAATGTTGAAATGAGACTAAAATCGCGAACCCTTGTTTTTAAACATTCTGCCCAGGCTTTTCGCACCTGCGACCACTTATCCGCACCTGCGGAACCGCTTCTGTAGTTGTTCCTCCTTTTCTGCGGAAACCACTAAAGTCACTGGGCCCGCACCTGCGCTCCAGGTCTCGCACCTGCAGAGGCGCTTTTGTGGCCCTTTGTCCGCTTCTGGGGAAGCATCAATGCCTTCTACCCTCGCGTCTGCGGAGCCCTTATCGCATATGCGGGCTCACAGATGTGCATTCTCCTTTGCACCTGCGTTTTCCCCAGGCCAGCCCCCAGTTCTGCATTTGCGCCAATCCCGCCGCACCTGCAGCATCGCACCTGCGGCTAATACCCTCGCAGGTGCGATTACACCAGCAGCAGACCAATTTCAGCAATTTCCCCAACTCAAAACCAAGTCCATTAACCACCCAAAATCAACCCGAGGCCTCCGGGACCTCAACCAAACATGCCAACAAGTCTTATATCCCAATACGAACTTAGCCGAATCCTCAAACCACCTCAAACAATATCAAAAACAGGAATTACACACAGATTCAAGTCTAATGAACTTCGAAATTTCTAAATTCTACAAACGATGCAGAAACCTATCAAATTATGTCCGATTGATCTTAATTTTCGTACACAAGTCACAAATGACCCCACGAACCAACTGCAACTTCTGGAATCGGAATCTGACCCTGATATCAAAAAGTCAACCCCCCGGTCAAACTTCCCAAAAATTAGACTTTCGCCATTTCAAGCCTAATTCTACTCCCGACCTCCAAATCACAATCCAGACACGCTCCTAAGTCGAGAATCACCAAACGGAGTTAATGGAACCATCAAAATTCCAATCCGAATTCATTTACATATAAGTCGACTTCCGGTCGACTTTTCCAGCTTAAGGTTTCAATCAAGAGACTAAGTGTCTCAATTCACTCTGTATTCACTCTGGACTCGAACCAACTAACCTGATAAGTCATATAACAACTATAAATCACAAATGGAGCAGTAAATGGGGGAATAAGGCTACAACTCTCGAAATGACCGGCCGGATCATTTCGAGCTGACTTGGTCAGCTGGTCCACAATCACCCAAACTGTATCAAACTTCCGTTGAGTCCGTGGAAGCCCAACAACAAAATCCATAGTGATCCGCTCCCATTTCCACTCCGGAATCTCTAATTTCTGAAGCAACCCACCTGGTCGCTGATGCTCATACTTCACTTGCTAGCAATTTAGGCACCGAGCTACATACTCCACTATGTCCTTCTTCATTCTCCTCCACCAGTAATGCTGTCTCAAGTCCTGCTACATCTTCGTGGTATCCGGATGAATAGAATACCGCGAACTGTGAGCCTCCTGAAGAATCAATTCATGCAACCCATCTACATTGGGCACACATAGCCTGCCCTGCATCCTCAATGCACCATCATCCCCAATAGTAACATTCTTAGCATCACCGTGCTGGACCGTGTCCCTAAGGACAAGCAGATGGGGGTCATCATACTGGAGCTCCATGATACGATCATAAAGAGAAGACCGAGAGACCACATAAGCCAATACTCGACTCGGCTCAGAAACATCCAATCTAACAAACTGGCTAGCTAAGACCTGAACATCCAATGCCAATGGCCTCTCTGCTACTGGAAGATATGCTAAGCTCCCCAAACTCTCCGCCAGACGACTCAAGGCATCGGCCACCACATTGGCCTTCCCGGGATGGTACAAAATGGTGATATCATAGTGCTTAAGAAGCTCCAACCATCTCTGCTGGTGCAAGTTAAGATCCTTATGTTTGAATAGATGCTGCAAACTCCAATGATTAGTGTAAATCTCACAATGGACACCATATAAATAGTGCCGACAAATCTTCAAGGCGTGAACAATAGCTGCTAACTCAAGGTCGTGGACAAGATAGTTCTTCTCATGAGGCTTCAACTGGCGCGAAGCATAAGCAATCACTCTACCCTCCTATATCAGAACACATTCAATACCTATCCGCGAGGCATCACAATACACTTCATAGGAACCAGAAGCTGATGGCAGAACTAGAACTGGAGTCGTGGTCAAAGTAGTCTTGAGCTTCTGAAATCTCTCCTCGCACTCATCCGACCACCTGAATGGAGCACCCTTTTGGGTCAATTTGGTCAAGGGCGATGCAATAGATGAAAAACCCTCCACAAAATGACGGTAATAGCCCACCAAACCCAGAAAGCTCCTAATCTCCGTGGCTGTGGATAGTCTGGGCCAACTCTGCACCGCCTCTATCTTCTTCGGATCCACCTGAATACCCTCGCTGACACCATGTGCCCCAAGAACGCCACTGAACCGAGCCAAAACTCACACTTGGAGAACTTTGCATAAAGCTTCTCCTCCCTCAATCTCTGTAACACAATCCTCAGATGTTGGGCATGCTCCTTCTGGCTACGAGAGTACACCAGGATATCATCAATGAATATAATAACAAACGAGTCCAAATAAGGCTGAAACACACAGTTCATCAAATGCATGTATGCTGCTGGGGCGTTAGTCAGCCCAAAAGACCTCACGAGGAACTCATAATGGCTATATCGGGTCTTGAAAGCTGTCTTAAGAATATCTGAATCCCAAATTTTCAGCTGGTGATACCCTGACCTCAAATCAATCTTGGAGAACACCCTCGCCCCCTGAAGCTGGTCAAATAGATCATCAATACATGGCAAAGGATACTTGTTCTTGACTGTGACCTTGTTCAAATGCCTGTAGTAAATGCACATCCTCATTGAACTGGTACACCCCAAGGTGACACGCTAGGCCGAATAAACACTTTATCAAGGAGTTCCTGAAGTTGTTCCTTCAAATACTTCAACTCTGCCGGTGCTATACGATATGGTGGAATAGAAATGGGCTAAGTGCCCGGCACCAAATCAATACCGAAGTCAATATCCCTGTCAGGCGGCATGCCCGACAGGTCTGCAGGAAACACATCCGGAAAATCACGCACCACTGGAACAGAATCAATGGCTGTAGTCTCTGTACTAACATCCCTCATAAAAGCCAAATAGGATAGACAGCCCTTCTCAACCATTCGCGGAGCCTTCAAGTATGAAATCACTCTACTAGGAACATAGTCTATAGAACTGCTCCACTCAACCCTCGGCAACCCCGACATCACCAACGTTACAGTCTTAGCACGATAATCTAGAACAACATGACATGGAGACAACCAATCCATACCCAATATCACATCAAAATCGACCATACTGAGCAGCAAAAGATCTACTCTGGTCTCTAGACCCCCAATAGTCACCACACATGACCGATATACACGGTCCACAATAATAGTATTGCCCGTAGAAGTAGATACATGAACAAATGAAACTAAAGATTCATGGGGCATATCCAAAAAATGAGCGAAATACGAGAAAACATATAAATAAGTGGAACCAGGGTCAAATAATACAGAGGCATCTCTGTGGCAAACTGAGACAATACCTGTAATCACAATATCTGAAGCAATTGCATCTGGTCTGGCAGGGAGGGCATAGAAACAGGCCTGGCCACCCCCAGATTTGCCTCCCCCTCTCAAGCGACCCCTAACTGACTGGGCTCCACCCAAGCTGGCTGAGCGGGTGGTGAAGAGATTAGTGCTGATGTCGTAGACTGGCTCCTCTACTAAGTCGGACCTCCTGTAAGGCGGGGACAATGTCTCCTGATATGGCAAAACTCTCCACACTCATAGCAACTTCCCGGTGCTGGTGCTGGGGACTGAAGGGAGCCCGAAGCACCGGGATGACTAGTAGAAGGACCTGGCATAGACGAGCCCTGACCCGATAGAGCACGGGACGAACTCTGAGCTGGGAGGGCACTGAGAGATGAATGGCCTTGCTGATAAGTGTGTGAACCATGGCCAGATGATGCACCACAGTGGGCTGGGCGAGCAGTCTGAGCATGTCTGAAAGGACAACCCCTACCGTGGTGGAACTGCCTCCCCAGAAGGAACACCGCTAAATCCACCATGTCCATGAGGTTTCTTGGCCTCCCTCTCAACCCTCTCCTGACTACAAACCATCTCAATCTGATGTGCAATGTTGACAACCTCATCAAAAGTAGCACCAGACACTCTCTCTGGTCATAAGCAATCGCAGCTGAAAAGTGAGGCCATCTATAAACCTCCTGATCCTCTCTCTGTCTGTGGGAACCAACCAGATAGCATGACGGGCCAACTCCAAGAATCGCATCTCATACGGTATCCCAGATATATCACCTTGACGAAGCTACTTGAACTGCCTGCGCAGCTCCTCTCTACAGGACTATGGCACGAACTTCTCCAGGAATAGACCAGAGAACTACTGCCAGGTAAGAGGTGCTGCCCCGACCGGCCTACGCCTCTCGTAAGCCTCCCACCAACTGAAGGTAGCCCCAGAGAACTGAAAAGTAGTGAACGAGACCCCATTGGCCTCTAGAATACCTGTTGTATGGAGTATACTCTGATATCTGTCCAAGAAACCCTGTGCATCCTCTCCCTCGGTACTACTGAAAGATGGAGGCTGGAGTCTCCCAAACCTCTCCAATCTACGCTGCTCATCCTCAAACATAGCAGGAACCACATAGTCCTGAGAAGCTGTAACCGGCTGGGCTGGTGGTGCCCCCGGTGTCTGGAATTCCTATACCACCCGCTCTGGTGTACGGGCAGGGGGAGTCTGAGCGTCTCCCCCAGCCTGAGAAGTGGCTGCTGCGGCCGGAACATAGACCGCCTGAGCAAGACTGGTACACACGGTTAGAATCTGAGCTAAGGCCTCCTGAAGGCCCGAAATCACAATAGGCACAGGTGGTGCCTGAGCTGGTGCATCAACAAATGGAATTTGGTCCTGATCTGGGGAAACTGGTGGATCTGCAGGTACTGTCCCAGCTGCTATGCGGGCTACACCTCTGCCCCTACCACGACCTCTACCGTGACCTCAGCCTCTCGCGGCCCTGGCTGGTGGTATCAGTGGCTGTCCATCCAGCCCAATAGTACGAGTCCTCACCATCTGTGAGAGAATAAAACAACAGATGTTTAGTTATTAGAATCAACAGATTCGCACGACAAGAGTTCAAGAATGTGGAGTTTCCTAAGGGTTCTGCAGCCTCTCGAAGATAAGTACAGACGTCTCCGTACCGATCTACAAGACTCTACTAAACCTGCTCATGACTCGTGAGACCTATGTAACCTAGGCTCTGATACCAACTTGTCACGACCCAAAACCTAACTCGTCACCGGAGTCTATCATAAAAATGGGAGTAAAACCCAAATAAAATATAAGTACAGAAAAATATGTAACTAAGTCATGGGCATCTAAATATCCAGTCTAATACAAACAGTGTCTGGGTATCAATGCTGAAAAAAAAAGAAAACATAGAAGGAGAGACAAGGTCTGCGGACGTCGGCAACTACCTCGTAGTCTCCGATACTCGATCGCGCATGAACTCAACGACCTTCGTGATCAAACACACCTAGATCTGTACATGAAGTGCATGATGTAGCATAAGTACAACCAACTCAGCAAGTAACAAAAATAAATAAAGAATTGAGAAGGTAGTGACGAGCTATACAAATACAATTCATTTTCAATAATTCCATCAAAGAATAGACATGTTTTCAAATCTGGTAGTTCAAGTCAAATCAGTTCGAGCCCAAGTAAAACAGATATGAATCTTCCAGAAATTTCACAACAACATCAGATAGCAACTAAGTGCAATAATAAATAAAAAGCAAGTACAGCCTCTCAAGGCAGCAGTCACTCAACTTATCTCGTCAGCTCATACTCTCGGCTCTCAGCCCTCAATACATGCTCTCAATAGGTACCTACGCTCACTGGGGGTGTACGGCTCCTTCCAGCCTAAGCGCTATATCGATGCGGCGTGCAGCCCGACCCAATCATATAAGTAGCCATAAGGCTCGTTGCGGCGTGCAACCCGATCCGTAGTCCATTAATAGCTATAAGGCTCATTGCGGCATGCAACCCGATCCATAATCCTCACGTAGTTTACAGCTCGGCAATCAGGCCCTATCTCAGTCACTAACCTCTCCAGCCCCTCAGGCTCAAAGAATATCATGATAACCGGCCCAAACAGAGAATACAACAAGTATCAACAAGAAATGAGAGGGAACAGAGATATAATACACAAGTAAGACTGTGACTGAGTACAAGACAATAATTAGCAGTCAATTCAACAAGTATACGACTGTTGCGGGTCCCAACAGTGATATCATAAGGTCTAAGCATGGTTTCTAACATGAAAGGCAGTCAATGGCTCAAAGGCATGGAAAAATAAGCAAAAACGATGGCTATTCGACTTTACAGTCTCATGGGACGGACCAAGTCACAATCCCTCTCGGTGCACGCTCACACGCCCATCACCTAGCATGTGCGTCACCTCCAAACACTCACATCACACCAATCCTCGGGGTTTCATACCCTCAAAACCAGATTTAAAACTGTTACTTACCTCAAACCGCGTAAAATTCTACTCCGCAATGCTGCCCCTCGAATCAGTCTCCAAATGCCCCGAATCTAGCCACAAGCAGTACGAGATAATTAATATAAGCTAAAAGAATCAATCCCACAAGCAAAAACGAAATTAAAAGCCAAAAATCAGAAATTGGCCCGAACCTGGCCCCCCGGGCCCACATCTCGAAATCCGACAAAAGTCACAAAATCCGAAAGCCCATTCACTCACGAGTCTAATCATACCAAATTTACTCCAATCTGATAACAAGATCCCATTCAAAGCCCCAAACATCTAACTCAAGAACACTTCATCTTCTTCCCTAATTGTTTTCACCCTAAATCACAAATTAGATAATAAAATTAAAGATATAATCATGGGTTTTTAACCAAAACCAAGTAGGAATCACTTATCCCAATCAACGCCACAAAAATTCCTTCAAGAATCACCCAATTCCGTGTTCTCTAGCTCAAAATATGCAAAATGGGTTCAAACCCTCGTTTTTGAAATTAATATTGTCTGCCCAGATTTCCTTCTTCGCGAACGCGACCGTTCTCTCGCGTTCGCGTAGACCAACTCAGACCGCCTCTCAACTTAACTCTTCGCGAATATGAGCTACGCTTTGCGAACGCGAAGCTTTGCAAACTCAGACCTTCGCGAATGCGTCCCTCACCTCGTGAACGCGTAGAACAAAAGACTGGGGGTCCCCAGCTGCCTCACTCCCTTTCGCGAACGCGACGCCACTCACGCGTTCGCGATGCACACACTGCCATACCTTCGCGGACGCGTAGAGAAAAATCTCACCAACTCAGAAACACTCTTCGAGAACGCGAGGCTCCTCTCGCGAATGCGTAAGAGGAAACCAGAAAAATGCTGCAGTAGATATCAACTATCTCACCAAGGCCAAAAATGATCCGTTAACCACCCGAAACTCACCCGAGACCCCCGGGACCTCAACCAAATATACCATCAAGTCCCAAAATACTATACTAACTTAGTCGAATCCTCAAATCACCTCAAATAACATCAAAAACACGAATCACCCTCCGATTCAAACTTAATGAACTTGAAACTTTCAATTTCTACAAACGATGCTGAACCCTATTAAACCACGTCCTATTGACCCCAAATTTTACACACAAGTCATATTTGACGTTACGGATCTACTCTAACTTTCGGAATTAGAATCCGACCCCGATATCAAAAAGTCAACCCCCCGGTCAAACTTCCCAAAATTAGACTTTTGCCATTTCAAGCATAAATTAGCTACATACCTCAAATTCACAGTCCGAACACGCTCCTAAGTCCAAAATTACCCAACGGAGCTAACGGAATCGACGGAACTCCATTTCGGAGTCGTCTTCACATACATCCGACTACGGTCAAAATCCTGAGACTTAAGCTTCCGTTTTAGGGACTAAGTGTCCCAAAACACTCCAAAACCAAAAACAAGACCTCCCAGCAAGTCACTTAAGCAAAAACAGATACGGAAAAAATAGTAAATAGGGGATCGGGGCTAATATACTCTGAACGACCGGCTGGATCGTTACACGTATTGACATTAAAAAATTATGCTCAGCGACATAAGGGTGGACAAAAGCGATTGACAACAAAATATATACATTAGTTCTTTTAGATATATGTATAATAACCATTTTCATAAAGTCATATTTAACAACACTCAATTATTCATTCATGATCTCTAGCAACATAACTAAACTATAAAATATTAATGCATTAAGAAATTAAGTTTTATTTCTACTTAAAACAAATAATATATTTCCTCTTTAAAATGTTAAGAGAGAAAATTTGAAACATTCAAGATAAAGAAAACTACAAAAGCATCACTTATAAGACTAAAGAGATAACATGCATTCTCTTTCACAATGCACAATAATAACACGCTACAAATTCACTACAACAAATAACTCATAGCCCGAAACACTAATAAAATTAGAGTAGATTATATTTTTCATCTTATGGCCAAAGTTTATCTGCCTATTATTATTTTCACGAGAATAAGCATAAAAGAATAAATGTTGAAGAGGTATATATTAGTTCAATTATACATACCTGATACTTAGATATAATGTTACATAAAAACATATCAAGTGGAAGATATTACCGTATGTCTTTAAAGTCTATCAGAATTCCATAAGTAGTATTCTCCATAAGAACAAAGTGAAATATCCTTTAGATTGTTGGAAAAATATTGGATTATGGAGAATAGGAGTTAGCTCGAGGCGTGTCATGGACACTGTCCCTAAGGATATTTCGCCCACACCTGGATGAATAAAATTAGGCGTAACCTCCAGAATTCAACAAGCTTTTCTAATATAACTAGGAGCAGAAACAACAAAGATTAATTAAAAGAAAACCACCACGAAAGAAGGGGAAGAAAGTTTTTTACTTTTTCACATCCACTACTCCGAGTCACACTTAGGAAAGTATATATATAATCCAAAGATTTAAACTTTAGATTGTAAGCAACGTTTTAAAAATTATTAAAAGCCATTCAAAAGCTATTCAAATGGGTGTTACAAAATAAACGCCATTAAGGCTAATAAAATAGTCAGATTTGACTTTGTCAAAAGATTAACTTAAGGAATCCAATAATAGCTAGTAAATGGTCATATTCAATTTGGTAAGAATGTATTCAAGCTTATCAATCATCAGTTACAAATATTAAAGAAATATATTCAAAACAATTAGTGTAATAAAAACACATTAACATTAATTTTAAAAGAATGAATCTAGACATCAATTTAAATATTTCTTTTTGAGTTATCAAAATTATTTTTCTAACACTAACCTCCCGAGATTATATTTTGTAACCAAAACGTACATCAACTATCCTGTATTTAGCATATAATGAAAATCACCGACATTCTTCACTCTAGCATAAACGTTATTGCTAAGCTATAACATAATAAGATAAAATTTCAAAATAAGCTTTGTCTTGTTATCAACACGATAAACCCATATATATATGTCACAACACACATGCTATTAATTACCAATTTCTTCAACTTTTTTGGGATCTTTACACCATTTTTTTAACCCTTCCACGGGAGCTCCCTACTTTGTTTACTTGGTTGCTCGAACCCACAATCTTTTGATTGAAGGTGGAAGATGTTTACCGCTTACAACCCTCACTTTGACGACCAGATCTTATAAGTCGGCCGGATTTACAATTTATTTATTTTTAATCGGTACACATAAATTATACACCGATTGTACACTCCAACTATTTTTAATTTAAACGATTGGACGGCTATTTGAGTTAATTGCTTAACCTTTTTACCCCAATAGATCCATATTTTCCCAAATCTTACCCTCATTTAGACTGGAAGCTGAAATTTATCGGCAGGTGCATAAGATATAGAAGGAGAATTTAATCATGTGTTAATGACGTAACTGTGCTTATTTTAATGATTTATTTATCTTATGTGGTAGTCTATTGGAAGTTTCCGGCATTCAGCTGATGTATTTCTGGAGGGTCTTATTTCATGCGAAATATAAGGATATTGGTGTTTTTGTTTTGGCCATAAAAATTAAATTTTATAAATTTTGCTGCATTTGACTTTTTGTAGAATGACAACCCGAGACATCCTAATTTCACGGGCTAACAGTTTGAACTTTTCCCGTCAAAACAAGTTAAAAAAGGCTAGGACTAAAGTTAATAGTTAATAGTTAATACAATTGTTTATAGATTCTTATATTCATAATAAATGGTTAATCATCAAATACCAAATCCAGTTAATCCTCATAAATATAGTAATCTAATTATATAAAAGTAGTCTAATACCAAAAAATGCAGTGATCTTGTTGACCGAGAAACAAGTACTATAAGAAGGAAGCCCATTAGCCCAAGTCAAGAGTTCATGAGTAGCAACTTTTGAAGCAAAACTTGGAAATGACAAAGTTCCCACCTTCATTTTTCTATGTTGTTGTCCTCTTTGTTTCGACTGCATCAGGTCCCAACTCTCAGAGATGATGATATCTTGGCTTTACTTTTTTTATTTTTTTTAATTTTTTCGGTACCGACATTAGGGCTCGACTAATTCGGAATCCTCCATGGAAGTCCCACATTAGGGAGGGGAGGGGGGAGTATCGTGTTTCCTAGCCCGAGACCTTTGGTTAATGATGAAGGAGTGCTTACCACTCCACCGCTACAATCCTTGTTGGTGCCTTTACATTATTATTATTATAAGGGTCACATTCTTAATTAATGATTACTACCTGTTATCTTATTTTACATTATTTTGATGAATGCAGGTGAGAGGTTTGTTCCTGTGATACATGAAGAGGGACTATGCATAGTTGATGTTGGTGTTAACATTTGCACCCTTCTTAAAGATCGATGTATGGAGCCATGCATTCGAGCAACTTCCGCTCGGGTTACCAAGGCGACGTGTGAAATACGTGGCGATCTTTCTACATATTGCCAATGTATAATTGTTTGCCATGACAAACACATAAATCAAGAAAAAAAGTTGAAGATTGCAGCATCACCTGCACCTTATTGATGTTTTGGATCCAAATATTCTAACTTTTCTAGAACCGATGCATAGTTGTTATTGTAAGAAAATGATTGTACGGCTAGATTTTCGGTCACCACCATGATTTACATACTCTATATATAATCTACAATTTCCGAACAATTGTTAATCTGATTGAATTCGATTCATGGGTGAAGAAAATCAAAGAAAACCCTAGAACAATCTAAGAGAGAAGAAATATGTCGGCAGTCTCTAGAATAATGACCCGACATGACTTTGTTATTTCAACAATAATATCTATATACATTTTATAAAATGAGAAAATACAAAATGTACGCTGGAATTAAAAACAATGTATTGGGCAGATGGATTATTCTACTAATAGGCCTGTGCTACTGGACTCGTCTGGCTTCAACTTCTGTCGAGCCTCAATGTTAATACCCCCTCAAGCTGGAGAGTGAAAGCACACCAAGCTTGCAATGAATCCCATAATGAGGCTGTCCAGGTAAGGCTTTAGTCATGATATCTGCTAGCTGGGTAGAATTAGGAACAAAATGCAAGGAAATCAGGCCAAAGTGCAAACATTCACGCACATAGTGACTGTCAATTTTTATGTATTTGGTACGTTCATGGTAGACAGGGTTCTTGGCTATGTGCAAGGCAGGTTGACTGTCACACAATATATAGGAACTTGGCTGCAAATTGGCAATCCAAGATCACCCAGAAGTCGAACTAGCCAAGAAATTCCAGCAACAGTCTTCCTTAAAGCACTATATTCAGCTTCATCTGAAGATAAAGAGATAGTGGGTTGCTTCTTGCTCTTCCAAGAGACTGGGCTGCCACCAAGTGTGATGTAGTAGCCAGAAACTAACTTGCAAGAAACAACACAAGCTCCCAAGTCAGAATCAAAGTAACCAAGGAGAGAGAGAGAGATCAGAGTTGTTGGAAAGGAGGATACCATGGACAGGATCATTAAGAAGATATCGAGGGACATATAAGGTAGCCTGCATGTGTGGCACTTGAGGCCTTTGAAGGAATTTGACTCAAGTGTTGCACTAAAAATGAGATATCAGGTCTAGCGTATTGCAAAGAATTGAGCTTGCCAACCAACCTTCTATAAGCACCTGGATAAGTGAGAGTGTCACGATCCAATTTTCACTATAGGCCGTGATGGCGCCCAACGTCGTCGTTAGGCAAGGCAACAGTGAACTATCAACTTAATTATTTATTTTATTGCTTTTAAAATCATGGATTCTATTAAGTAAAGGAAATTAAGCGTAGAAAGCCATGAAGATATGAAGCATAAATAAAACATAAAAATAAAATGGTGACAATATTAGGCAAAATCATAAACATCTACTAGTAATTCCTAAAATCAGGTGTCACAAGTGCACGAGCAATCTAGTAGAATATACAAACCACTGTAGATACTGTCTGAAATGCAATAGACAGAAATGAAAATATAACAGGAAGCAGACCTCGGGTGCTGCAGATTGGAGCATGGAGAATATCTCACCACTAAGTCTCCGGATAAAGATTGTGTATGCCCGAATGATCACCAGATATACCTACCTCAGTACCTGCATAATTAGTACAGAAGTGTAGTATGAGTACGTAAATCAACGCTTACCCAGTAAGTATCTAGTCTAACCTCGAAGAAGTAGTGACGAGGGGTCGACACCGACACTTGCTAGTGGTCAATAAATAAAGTACATGAATTATTAATAGGCATGAAGCACAATAGTAATAATGAAATGAGAAAAACAGTAAGTAACATGATCCCTCAACATAATAAGACTATAAAATCCCCAAATATCATGTGCTATCTCAAACAGATGAGAACCATCAAGTAAATATCCAATCTCAATTCAAGAAGGAAATATATACGTACGAATTATGTTGAGGTCGTACAACCCGATCCTTAATAATCATGTACACTTCCGAGGTCGTACGACCCCATCCATGAATGCATCTCAAATATAGTGTCGAGGTCGTACGACCCAATCCAAAATACTATTTCACAGTACTGCCGAGTCGTACGGCTCGATCCATAGGAATAGAGAAACTCTCTAAACTAAGGGTCAAATAATTACAAAACAAGGAAAAGAACATAATGAAAGCATAATCTTTACCAATAATCAAGTGTTCCGCCAAAAAACTCAAGGTAATCAAGCTCGGCCTAACATAATCCCTAATCAAATTTTAATTTTAAATTTAAGTAATTAGGCTAACAAATTGAGTTTAAGTAATACAAATATTGCATGATAAAGTCCTAATTCTACATGGACATAGACATGATTTTAGCAACGTACGGACTCTCGTCACCTCGTGTGTATGTAGCACCCACAACTAGTATAAAAAAAATATATTAAGCACCTACATGGGTAATTCCCTCTTACAAGATTAGGAAAGAGACTTACCTTGCTTCCAAGACCTCTACTCGGCTCACAACCCGCACTAGTAGCCTCAAAATAACACCGAGCAACCCGAAACTAGTCAAAAGTTGTACAAACTAATCAATATATACTTAAAAATTCATAATTCATCTATTAGAGTAATTTTCCAGCACAATATGAAAAGTCTATAAAAGTCACCAGCGGGCCCACGTGTCCGGATTCCAGAAATTTTTGTAGATAAATTTTACTCATGACCTTACGAACTTGAATATATAATTTCTACTCAATTCCATATCAATTTCGTGGTCAAATCTCATTTTTACCAAACTCTAGGGTTTTCAACACAATCTCATGATTTTCACAACTATTATGTTAAAATCTACCCATAATATATGTATTAAACTCATATTAGGTAGAAATCACTTACCTTCAAATGCTAGGTGAAAATTTCTCTCCAATAAGCTCTAAAATAGGCCAAGAAATGTGAGAAATGAGAAAAATGAGTCTAAGTCCTAACTTTAAAATGTGATTCTGCCTAGCGACCCTTCTCCGCGATCGCGAAAATCGCCTTGCGATCGCGAAGACAAACATGACATCTCCCTAAGAATACCTCTTCGAGAACGCGATCGCGATGTCTTATCCTTGCCAATACTTCACGAATGCGAATAGCCCTTCGCGAACGCGAAGACCAATGACCTGCTGACCCCCAACCTAGCTCCTTCTTCGTGATTGCATCCACACTTCGCAAACGTGAAGCTTTACAGCCCCCAGGCTTCGCGAATGTGAAACCTCCTTCGCAAACGCAAAGCACAAAATTTCTCCCAGAACAAATCCTTCATCGGGAACGCGAGAACCTTTTCGCATTCACGAAGAAGGAAACTAGCACCAGAAAATCTGCTAGTTTGGACTTAACTCCGGGTAGTCCGAAACATACCCGAGCCACCAGGGACTCTGTCCAATTGCACCAATAAGTTCATAAACATAATCTGGACATGCTTGAAGTATCGGAACAAGTAAAACAACATCAATACCAAGAATCTCACCCTCAAACCAAATTAATCAACCGTTGAACTTCAAACTTCTCCAACTAGCCCCGAACGTGATGAATCATACTTAGACAACTCAGAATGACACCAAATTTTATGCACAAGTCGCAAATCACAATAAAACCTATTCCAAGGCTCGGAATCACAAACGGGCGTTGATAACACCAACGTTTACTTCAAATTAAACTTAGGAGACTCTAAAACCTTCAAGACGCCAACTTTCAATAATAAGCACCGAAACATTCCCGGATCACTCAAAACTCAATCCGACACATGTCCAAGTCCAAAATTATTATATGGACCTATTGGGACCTTCGAATCCCGATTCTGGGGTCGTTTACTCAAAGTGTTGACTCAAGTCAAACTTGGCCACCTTAGGCCAATATTATGGAACTAAGCATTCCGAATTCAACCCGAACCTTTCCAAAACCAAACCAACCATCCCCGTAGGTCATAAAATAGTAAAAGAACATATGAAAAATGTTAAATAGGGGAACATGGATCTAGAAAGTAAAACAACTGGTCGGGTCGTTAAAAAGAGGCTCACCCATGTCCAAAACCAACTTGGCTGAAGAATCCAAAGGAGTTAGAATAGGTGTGAAGTGGCGGCAATGAAATTCAGCTAGAAGATCAGTAGTATACTTGTGCTGAGTCATAATACAATCTTGAGGATGCTTAGAAATCTCCAAGCCCAAGAAATAATGAACTAAACCCATGTCCTTAATCTTTAATTGGGGATCTAAAATGAATTTCAGGGAATTTAGCTTAGAAGTATCATCCCTATCCAAGTGAATGTCATAAACATAGATAACCAACACCACCAGAGAACTAGAAGATTATTTAGTGAAGAGATAATAATCATTCAAACATGAAATGTAGCCCCTAGAGAGCAAAGCTTCAGATAGTTTTGAAAATCACTGTCTAAAAGCTTTCCTGAGGCCATAGAGAGACTTCTTAAGTCTACAAACTAGTGAAAAAGTGGTGGAAGAAGAGGAAACATCAAGTCCAGGAGGGATCTTCATATAAACCTCCTCAGTGAGGTCACCATGGGGGAAAACATTGTTCACATTAAGCTGAAAGGTAGTCCAACCTCTCTTAACAACAACATTTAATGGTGGTGGGCTTGACCACAGGAGACAAAGTTTTAGTGAAGTAAATTCCTTCCCTCTAAGCATCACCCATAATAACTAGCCTACACTAAAAAAAACTTGATCCTTAGCGACCACTTCTTATCGAAGGGACATGAATCCGGTCGTTATAAGTGTACTAATCATGACTAATGTTTTCTCCGATCGTTAGTGCTAGTGTTTAGTTCAACATTAATGAGGGAAAAATATTTGGCCCTTTAAAAGTATAATATCCGGCCGTAAAACTAAATTAATCAACAAACATTAAGGCGCTACGTTTTCCCTCATTTTTTTTCCCTAACCCCATCCCACCCCCTCCCCAAATAAATGAAAAAAGAAAGAGAAAAAAAATAACCTTAAGTCATTCCCTCTATTTTCAAAGAGTAGCATTATGCGGTTGAAGCTGATTTGCTCAATTTTGATCTACAATTTCCTTCTCATTCTGTTCAAGGTAAGTCTCAACTAAATCACTTGTAATGACCTGGCCGGTCATTTTGAGTATTGTAGCCCCGTTTCTCAATTTGTTGCTTATTCTATATTCATTTGTGATTATGTCACTTGCTGAGGTGGTTGGTTTGGTTCGGGGGATATTTCGGAATGAATTGGGATATTTAGTCCCAAGGTTGGAAACTTAAGTTGAAAGAGTTGATCGGATATTGACTTACATGTATATGACCCTAGAATGGAGTTTTGATAGTTCCGATAGCTCCATATGGTGATTTTGGACTTAGGATTGTGCCCGAATATTAATTTGGAGGTCCGTAGATATTTTTAGGTTGAATTGGCGAAAGTTGGAAAAATAAAGGTTTGGAGGGTTGAGAAGTTTGACCAAGAGTTGATTTTATTGTTATCGGGCTCAGATTCTGGTTGGAATAGGTCCGTTGTGTCATTTATGACATGTGTGCAAATTGTTAGGTAAATCGGAGTTGATTTGGTGTGTTTTGGCATTGGTTTTAAAAGTTGGCAATTCGAAAGTTCATTAAGCTTGAATTAGGGTACGATTCGTATTTTTGATGTTGTTGGATGTGATTTGAGGCCTCGACTAAGTTCTTATGATGTTTTAGGATGTGTTGATATGTTTGGATAGGGTCCTGGGGGCCTCGTGAGTGATACGGGTTAAAATCGAAATGAATTGTGGACTTAAGGAATTATTGATCTGCTCCAGTTCTGGTGCGTTCGCACCTGCAGTGGGAATGGTCACATATGCGGCACTGCAGGTGCGGCCTTATGAGTGCATGTGCGGAAGTGAATGTGGGCAGTGGTATCATATAAGCAGGAATAGTCTCCGCCGAAGCGAGGTTGCTTCTGCAATGAAGTGAAGCGCAGGAGCAGGCTGGACCGCAGGTGCAACATTTTCTCTGCAGGCGCGCGTGCGCAGATGCGGGTGAACTTTCGCAGAAGTGGAGGGGCGGGAATTAAGTAGGATGCAAAGGTGAGCTCCATTTTCCATAAGAGCGGTTCCGCAGAAGCAGACCTCATGTCCGCAAAAGAGAAAAAGCAGTCAGTGTCATTAAAAATGAAGGGCTTGAGTTCTTCTCTCATTTTGAGAATTTTGGAGTGCGGACTAAGGCGATATTTGAAGAGGTTTTCACCTAGATTGAAGAGGTAAGCGACTTTTGATCGTTTCTATCTTTTAACATTGAATACCAATTGAATTTTTCCCATAGATAAGGTGTTTTTGAGGTGAAATTTGGGGATTTTTGACCCATGTATTGGAGAGTAAGATTTGGAGATTTGAGTGTCGATTTGTGGTCAGAATCGGATGATTTTGGTGTGATTGGACTCGTTGTTGAATTTTTGTAAATTTTATCGGGTTCCAAGACATGAGCCCAAGGTTGACTTTTTGAATTTGGTTAAAGATCTTAGCTTTATCAAATGGAATAAATTCCTATTGCTTTTATTGATAGTAATACGTTATTTTGGCTAGATTCGAGCCTTTCGGAGATTTATACGCGTGGGAAGGGCTTGCTAGCGGAGTGATTTAATTTTCTTAAGTTAAGTATCTTATCTAAACTCGGCTAAGGCACTAGTTTCCTGAATTATTGTGATAGCTATGTACTATTAGGTGCACACATGCGAGGGGTTGAACCCATGTGCGGACACCAAGGTTATTTATTCATGTTCGGGTTGTGCTCAGGCCCTTATAGGCCTAGAATTTGGCTGTTAAACCATAGGCTATGATGCTTCGCACATTTGTGTCATTGTTGTGAACTATTTGAGCAATGTTTGAGGCTGCATAGGGGTTTAACCCTTGAATAAACTGATAAATGTTATTCTTTGATGAGATTGCCAGTTTGAGCTATGATAGTACACTTGCACATGCCTATACTTTAGCATGGCGTTTTTACCAGTCCAAGAGAATTAGATTTGTTATTCACTCATTTCATACATGTATACTTATCTATTTGTTCCTGTATGATATGATTGGACTGGGTGCCTGTGACCACGTCGGGCGGATTGTGTTGTTATGCCTGTGGCCATGCTGGGCGGATTGTATTGTTGTGCCTGTGACCACGTCGGGTGGATTATGATATTGAGCCAGTGACCACGCCGGGCTGCTAGCACATTGAATTGGTGGTGCTTGCATGAGGATATAGATCTATCCCCCTAGGGTCACCCTCTCATGTTTCTCTCTTGATGGTGTACACACAGTTATTGAGGAACTGATTAGTGGTTTGGTACGAATATGGAGAAGTTGAGCAAATCTGACTAGTGTTTGTTTGGATTTTGCATTTCATCTTTACTTGTAATTTTCTTGATCATTTATCTGATTCAACTGTATATCATCTCTATATGCCAAGATATTGACTTACCTGAGTATTTGAGAAAAAATGTGTACACTTACACACACAAATGTTTTCTTACTGAACTTATGATTTGATTTCCATTATTGTTTTGTACCGGTTTTAAAGAGGAAACTACACAGGTGATAGCTAGTATTATTAATAATTCGTGTTTCTATTACCTCACCGTGTTTATTTACGACACTTATTGAGTACATCTGATCGGTTGTAGTCTTACTACACTCAGCACTTAATTGCGCAGATCTAGGTATGGGGACCAGTTATCGATAGTAAGCTTGCTTGTTGGACTATCTGCAAGAGGTGAGGAAGAGCTGCATCCATGGTCGCAGTTTGATTTGTATTTTCCTTTCATACTATTGTTACAATTTGGATAGTGTATTTATTGTTCAGTTTCAGACTCTTATTCCGCTGTAGAAGCTCATGACTACGTACTTACTAGTTTCTAGGGATTTACTTTGTATTAGCAGTTTTATTGTATTGAGACCTCAGACTTATGCCATTTCTGTAAGTTATTTTATTTTGTTGCCTTCATTATCTTGTTTCAGCTTGCCTAGCTGGTGTGTTAGGTGCCATCACGACGGGTAGGGATTATAGGTCATGACAAGTTAGTATCAGAGCCCTAGGTTCATAGGTATTATGAGTCATGAGTAGGTTTAGTAGAGTCTTTCTGATCGGTATGGAGAAGTTTGTACTTATCTTCGAGAGACTAGCGAATCATTAGGAGAACTTCTCTTTCTTGTATTCTTTTCTTGAGAATTTATTGATTCTGGAAACTAAACTTCTATTATTCTATTCTCTCAGAGATGATGAGGACAAGTGCTACCAGATCGGGCTGACGTCCACCAGTACCACCAGCTAGGGTTGCGAGAGGCCGGGGTCACGGTAAAGGCCAAGGTAGAGCTCGCACAATAGCTAGAGCAGCATCCGTGGAGTCACCAGTTGCTCCAGCTTAGGAGAAGATACCAGATGTGGTTGAGCCGGTGGGACCAGCTCAGGCACCAGCTATGCCCATCGTGATTCCAAGCCTTCAGGAGGCTTTGACCCAGATATTGACTATATGCACTAGACTTGCTCAGGCGGTTTCAGTTCAGGTCGTACCAGCCACTTCTCAGGCCGGGGGAGGTGCTCAAACTCCAATCGCCCGTACTCCAGAGCAGGCGGTTCAGGGACTTCAAACACCGGGGTACTACTAGACCATCCGGTTGAAGTTGCTCAGGCCCAGGTGGGTCCACCTATGAGTGACGAGGAGCAGATGAGGCTAGAGTGGTTTGGGAGGCTCAGGCCTCCAGCTTTCAGTGGGGTTGAGTTAGAGGGTGCTCAGGATTTCTTAGACAGATGCTAGTGGATCCTATGCACGACCGTTATTCTAAAGACTAGTGGAGTCTCATTTACTACTTTTTAGCTATCAGGGGCAGCCTTCAGATGGTGGAAGGCCAATGAGTTGAGCAGGCCAGTCGGTGCTGCACCACTTATGTGGCGTGAGTTCTCAGTTCTCTTCTTAGAAAAGTTTGTTCCACAGACCCACAGGAAGGAGTTGCATAGGCAGTTGGAGCAGCTACGTCAGGAGGGTATGACCGTGACCCAGTATGAGATGATATTTTCAGAGTTGGCTCATCATACGATTTGGTTAGTTCCCACTAAGAGGGAGAGGATCAGGAGGTTCATTGATGGCCTCAACTATGGACTACGTTTCATCATGACTTAGGAGATTTCATCAGTTGCTATGTTTAATGAGGTGGTTGATATTGGTAGGCGTCTAGAGTAGGTTTGCAGCCAGGAGCACAAGGAGAGGGAGGCTAAGAGGCCTCGTGGTTTGGGTGGTTTCAGCAAAGTTTCTTTTGGAGGACAGTATCATCATAGTAGGGGTCGTCCATATAGGCCCGCTCAGATGACTCGTCTGGTTCATCATGGTGCATCTGTTAGCCATGGTTCCTACCATGCTCGTTCGGGTCAGTCATCCTTCATTGTGTTACCACCTCAGAGTTCTTACCATGCTTTGCCTTACTAGGTTTCTACTGACAGTTCCTCGGGTGATCCAGGTCAGCAGCCCGTCAGGAGAGGTTGCTACGAGTGCGGGGATTTGAGTCATCTCAAGAGAGATTTCCCTAAGTTATTGAGTAGGGCTCCATAGCAGAGGTCCCATGCTATGACTTCTGCACCAGTTACTTCATCACCCACTCAGCCAGCTCGGGGTAGGGCTCAGGCAGCTAGACGTCGCCCTAAAGGGGGAGGCCGATCAGGTGGCGGTCAGGCTCAATGCTATGCTTTCCCTACCAGGCCAGGGGCCGTTGCTTCAGGCGCAGTGATCACATGTATTGTTTCAGTGTACCACAAGGTTGCTTCCATATTATTTGACCCTGGTTCCACTTATTCATATGTATCATCGTATTTTGCTCGTTATTTGAATCTTCCACGTGAGTCCTTAGTTTTGCCAGTTCATGTATGCACGCCGGTGGGTGATTCAAAGCTGGCAGTGTCATTAAAGCTGGCAGTGTCATTTGAGTTCTTCTCTCATTTTGAGAATTTTGGAGTGCGGACTAAGGAGATGTTTGAAGAGGTTTTCACCTAGATTGAAGAGGTAAGTGAATTTTGATATTTTTTATCTATTAAAATTAAATACCCATTGAATTTTCCCCATAGATTAGGTGTTTTTGAGGTAAAATTTGGGGATTTTCGACCCATGTATTTGAGAGTAAGATTTGGGGATTTGCGTGTCGATTTTTGATCGGAATTGGATGATTTTGGTATGGTTGGACTCGTTGTTGAATGGGTGCTCGGATTTTATAAATTTTGTTGGGTTCCGAGACTTGGGCTCGGGGTTGACGCTTTGGGTTGACCTTTTGACTTTAGTTAAAGATTTTAGCTTTATCAATTGGAATAGATTCCTATAGCTTTTATTGATAGTATTACGTTATTTTGGCTAGATTCTAGCTTTACGGAGATTGATACGTGTGGGAAGGGCTTGCTAGTAGAGTGATTTGATTTGGTTGAGGTAAGTATCTTATCTAAACTCGGTTGAGGTACTAGGTTCCTGAATTATTGTGATAGCTATGTGCTATTGGGTGCGCACATGTGTGGGGTTGAACCCATATGCGGATACCGGGGTTATTTATTCATGTTTGGGTTGTGCTCAGGCCCTTATATGCCTAGAATTTGACTGCTAAACCTTAAACTATGATGTTTCGCACATTTGTGTCATTGTTGTGAACTATTTAAGCCATGCTTGAGGCTGCATAGGGATTTAACCCATGAATGAACTGATAAATGTTATTCTTTGATTAAATTGCTGTTTTGAGCTATGATAGTATACTTGCACATACCTACACTTTATCATGTCGTTTATACCAGTCCAGAAGCATGAGATTTGTTATTCACTCGTTTCATACATGCTTACTTGTTTATTTTGTCATGTATGATTTGATTGGAGTGGGTGCCTGTGACCAAGCAAGACAGATTGTGTTGTTATGCCTGTGACCACGCCGGGCAGATTGTGTTGTTATACCTGTGACCACGCCGGGCGGATTTTATTGTTATGCCTGTGACCACACCAGGCGGATAGTGTTGTTGTGCCTGTGACCACGCCAGGCGAATTATGATATTGACCATGTGACCACGACAGGCTGGTAGCACGTTGAATTGGCCGTGCTTGCGTGTGGGTATGGATCCATCCCCCTAGGGTCACCCTTTCATGTTTCTCTCTTAATGACGTACACACGGTTATTGAGGAACTGATTAGTGGTTTGGTACGAATATGGAAAAGTTGAGCAAATCTGGCCAGTCTTTGTTTGGATTTTGTATTTCATCTTTACTTGAAATTTCCTTGATCATTTATCTGATTCAACTGTATATCATCTCTATATGACAAGATATTGACTGAGTTGAGTATTTGAAAAAAACTATACACTTACACACAAGGATGTTTTCTTACTGAACCTATTATTTGATTATACTATTTTTCTGTACCGGTTTTAAAGAGGAAACTACACAGGTGATAACTAGCATCGTTAATAATTTTTTATTTTCTATTACCTCGTCGTGTTTATTTATGATACTTATTGAGTATATTGGGCCGGTTATGCTCATACTACACTCTACACTTAATTGTGCAGATCCAGGTGTGGGGACCAATTATCATCAATATGCTTGCTTGTTGGACTATCTGCTAGAGGCGAGGTAGAGCTGCATCCTTGATCGCAGTTTAAGACAATGTATTTATCACTCAGTTTCAGACGTGTATTCTGTTGTAGAAGCTCATGACTCCGTACTTACCAGTTTCTGGGAATTTACTTTGTATTATTAGTTTTATTGTATTGAGACCTCAAACTTATGCCATTTTTATAAATTTTGTTATTTTGTTGTCTTTGTTATCATGTTTCGGCTTGCCTAGCTGGTGTGTTAGACGCCATCATGACGGGTAGGGATTTTGGATCGTGACATCACTAAACCCGTGGTAGCAACAAAGAAGTGTGAAATTGGGTATTCTTTTGCAGTTTCCAATTATCTTTTCGTTTGATCGTATTTTTTTTTTATCTTTGATAGAAACTGCGATGTTTTAGTAGTATACCTTTGAGTATTGTAATGGAAGTTCTTGCGACGGTTTGGCAGTCTAACAGTACTTTCGGTTTTGTTTTACTCTTCTGTTGTTGGTTATTTGTATTCAAAGGTCTCCTCGAGCCCTAATTTGTGTTTGGCAATGTCCTATTTATATTTTATGTCAATTAAATGGTATCTATTTATGCAATAACATTTGATCCATTTCCTCTCTTTGCTTTTATTTTCCTCTTTAAGACGTACATTAAATTTGATATAACCTTAATCAAATTTCATGTTTATTTGTTTTAAGAAAACCTTTTAATTAATTCTATGTAAAGCTTGCATAGCCTCACACATTATTTATGTCATGACCCGAAATTTCCACCTTCGGACCGTGATGGTGCCTAACATTTCACTTGCTAGGCAAGCCAACGTTAGAATAATATTAGCCATTTTAAAATAATTTTTAAATTAATTAATAACAAAGAAATAAATGAGAAAGTAAGGTCTGAAATATAGTGATTAATCCATACAAATAACGGTGTCTTAATACCATCCTAGAATTGGTGTCACAAGTGCACGAGCTTCTAGAATAATACAAATAAAGGTCTGAATAAAATAAAACTGTCTGGAAACAAACACACAGCTAAAGTAAAGTAGACGGGGACTTCAGAACTGCGGACGCCGTGCAGTTATACCTCAAGTCTCCTCTGAGTAGCTGAAATCCGAGCAAGTCTATGGTACGTCATTGGAACCAACCCCGGCATCTGCACAAGAAGTGCAGAGTGTAGTATCAGTGCAACCGACCCCATGTACTGGTAAGTACTGAGCCTAACCTTGACGAAGTAGTGACAAGGCAAAGGCGGGTCACTTACATTAACCTATACGCAATATTAGTAACAACAACAAATAATAGAAATAAATCGGGTAACTCATTTATAATAATTGAAGTCAACTTAGAAGTCATAACCAATTATTATTTCCATCAATTTCCGTTGGAGCGTGCAATCCGCTCCCACAATATATTCATATTTAATTCTATTGCGGCGTGCAACCCGCTCTTCCAATATATTTATTTTAATCAAGTTTGTTGGGGCGCGCAACTCGATCCCCCAATATATATTCATATCGAGTTTTAAATAATTCTGTTGCGGCATGCAACCTGATCCTCCAATATGGACTTTTAATAAGTCTGTTGCGGCGTGCAACCCGATCCTCCAATATGGACTTTTAATAAGTCTGTTGCGGCGTGTAACCCAATCCCCCAATATATTCATTTACCAATTCTTATAGAAGAAATTACCCCAATAAATGCAATAATTAATATAAAATATTTTTAGACAACAAGCATATAATAATTATGATTTAATTATGAAACAAACAATGATAAAGAGCAATTTATTATGGAAATCAGGGAGAAAATAGGTAGTTTAATATTTAATATGCCAAATGTCAAGTAGCAATTAATGCACATAAATCAAATACGCATGTAGCAATTATTGCAGGAATTCAAGAATTAATATTTAATAAAGAATATGAGAGAAACAGTTATCATAACAATTAATTCGTGTATCAAAACAAATTTAGGATTTTCAAATAATTATGCAAATAATTAATTTGACGACGTATAGACACTCGCCACCTCGTCTATACGTCGTTCACATGCATTTCACATAACAAATAATTTAAGGGTTCTAGTCGCTCAAGTCAAGGTTAACCACGACACTTACCTCGCTTTGCAAATTCCAATAAATTATTCGACCACAGCTTTTCCTTTTGAATTTGCCTCCAAAAGTGTCAAATCTATTCACAAACAATTCGATATACTCAATACGAATCATAGGAATTAATTTCATATGAATTTTCTAATTTTCCAGATAAAAATTCAAAATTCATTTAAATATTCGACAGTGGACCCACGTCTCAAATCCCGAAAAAACTCACGAAATCCGAACACACGTTAAATGCTCTTTTTGGAAGATTTGATAAAAAATTGATTTTTCTTCCATAAATTTACGGATTCATGATGTAAATGAGTATAGAATGATGAAATATAATCAATATAGGATAAGGAACACTTACCCCAATGTTTTCCCGTGAAAATCGCCCAAGAATCACCTTACCCGAACTCAAAAATGGAAAATGGATGCAAATGGGACGAATCCCATTTTCCAGAACTTAAGTTCTGTTCGCCCAAATTTTACCTTACGCGATTGCGTAAAATGCTTCGGTATCGCAAAGCACATTTTTGGCTGCCCAGTTTTTCTTAATCGAGATCGCATGAATAGCCTCGCGAACACCAAACTCTACTTTGTTGCCCCAGAAATTTACTCTACGCGAGCGCGATGCTTTGACTCACAAACTTATGCGATCGCGAACGACCTCACGTGATCGCGATAAGTAAGCGCGTGGCTCAGCTTTAGCCTCTTTAACTCTACGCGAATGCGACCTTGTCCACGCGTTCCCGAAGCACCACTTCACGCCCCTGCGCGATCGCATCCTCAAATTCGCGAATGCGAAGAGCAACTTTGGCTGGCCTCTCAGTTTGCCTCACGTGATCGCGAACGACTTTACGCAATCGCGATGAGTAAAAATTTTGCAACAAAACACCAGAAATCTGCCATCTTCCTTAAGTCCAAAATGGCTCGTTGAGCATTCGAAACTCACACGAGCCCTCGGGGCTCCAAACCAAACATGTCCACAAGTCCTAAAACATCATACGAACTTGCTCGTGAGATCAAATCGCCAAAATAACACCTAGTACTACGAATTGAATCCCAAATCGAATGAAATTTTCAATAAAACTTTAAAACATATATTTTCACAATCGGACGTCCGAATCACGTCAAATCAACTCCAATTCTCACTAAATTTGGTAGACAAGTCATAAATATTATAGTGAACCTATACCGGGCTCCGAAACAAAAATACGGACCCGGTATCAATAAATCCAACATCAGTAACTTCTTAAAAATTATTAAGCTTTCAAACTTTTAATTTTTCATCAAAATTCCATATCGCGGGCTAGGGACCTCAGAATTCGATTCCGAGCATACGCCTAAGTCCCAAATCATGATAAGGACCTACCGAAATTGTCAAAACACTGATCCAAGTCCGTTTGCTCAAAATAATGACCAAAGTCAACTCAGTTGAGTTTTAAAGCTCTATTTCACATTTTAATCTATTTTTTACATAAAAACTTTTCACATAATTTTACGGATTGCGCACGCAAGTCGAGGAGTGATAAATAGTGTTTTTCGAGGTCTTAGAACATAGAATTACTTATTAAATTTAAAGATGACATTTTGGGTCATCATATTCTCTACCTCTAAAATAAACGTTCGTCCTCAAATGGAGTTAGAAAAATTACATGAGCTAGTGAATAAGTGTGGATATGTACTCCGCATGTACGACTCGGACTCCCAGGTAGATGCCTCTACCGGCTGACCTGTCCATTGTACTCGAACTGAAGGATAACTCTTAGACCTCAACTGCCGGACCTGCTGGGCTAGAATAGCCACCGGCTCCTTCTCGTAAGTCAAATCTTTGTCCAATTGTACTGAACTGAAATCTAACACATGGGACGGATCACCATGATATTTCTGGAGCATAGACACATGGAACACCGGATGAACCATTGATAAACTAGGTGATAATGCAAGCCTGTAGGCTACTTCACCCACCCTTTTAAGAATTTCAAAGGATCCGATATACCTAGGGCTCAACTTGCCCTTCTTTCCGAACCTCATTACACCTTTCATAGGTGAAACCCAGAGCAATATTCTTTCTCCAACCATGAATCCAATATCATGAACTTTACGATCGGCATAACTCTTTTGCCTAGACTGAGCTGTGCGAAGTCGGTCCTGAATAATCTTGACCTTATCCAAGGCATCCTATACCAAATCGGTACCCAATAATCGAGCCTCTCCCGGTTCAAACCAGCCAACTAGCGAACGACATCACCTTCCGTATAATGCCTCATATGGAGCCATATAAATGCTCGAATGGTAAAGCTATTATTATAAGAAAATTCAGCAAGTGGCAAGAATTGATCCCAAGAACTGCCAAAGTCTATAACACAAGCACAAAGCATATCTTCCAATATCTGAATGGTGCGCTCTGATTGTCCGTCTGTCTGTGCATGAAATGTTGTACTCAACTCAACCCGCGTGGCTAACTCACAATGTACAGTTCTCCAGAAGTGCGAGGTAAACTGCATACCTCGATCTGAAATAATAGACACGGGCACACCGTGAAGACGGACAATCTCGCGAATGTAAATTTCAGCTAACCTCTCTGAAGAATAGGTAAATGCCACTGGAATTAAATGTGCTGACTTGGTCAACCTGTCCACAATGACCCAAACTGCATCAAATTTTCTTTGAGTCTGTGGGATCCCAACAACAAAATCCATAGTGATACGCTCCCACTTCCACTCAAGAATTTCTAACTTCTGAAGCAAACCACCAGGTCTCTGATGCTCGTACTTAACTTTCTGAAAATTCAGACACCGAACTACATATGCAACTATATCCTTTTTCATTCTCCTCCACCAATAATGTTGTCGCAAATCTTGATACATTTTGGTGGTACGTGGATGAATAGAATACCTGGAACTGTGTGCCTCTTCAAGAATTAATTCACGAAGCCCATCAACATTAGACACACAAATACGACCTTGCATTCGCAGGACTCCATCTTTCCCCACAGCAACCTTCTTGGCATCATCGTGCCATACCGTGTCCTTAAGGAAAAGTAAGTGAGGATCATCATACTGCCTCTCTCTCATATGCTCATATAAAGAAGACCGAGCAATTGTGCAGGCTATAACCCGACTGGGTTCTAAAATATCTAACCTCACGAACTGATTAGCCAAAGTCTAAACATCTGCAGCTAATGGCCCCTCACCAACCGGAATGTACGCAAGACTGCCCACACTCATAGCCTTTCTACTCAAAGCATCGGCCACCACATTGGCCTTTCCAGGGTGATACAAAATGGTGATATAATAGTCATTCAACAACTCCAACCATCTTCTCTGCCTCAAATTAAGATCTTTTTGTTTGAACAGATATCGAATGCTACGATGATCAGTAAATACCTCACACGAGACACCGTAGAGGTAATGCCTCCAAATCTTCAGCGCATGAACAATGGCTACCAATTCTAAGTCATGAACAGGATAATTCTTCTCGTGAACTTTCAACTACCGCGACATATATGCAATCACCCTGCCATCTTGCATTAATACTGCACCAAGCCCAATGTGAGATGCATCACAATATACTGTATACGATCCTGAATCTGTGGGTAATATCAACACTAGCATCATAGTCAAAGCAGTCTTGAGCTTCTGAAAGCTCAACTCACACTCGTCTGACCATATGAATGGGACACCTTTCTGGGTCAGTCTCGTCAATGAGCTTGCTATAGATGAAAACCCTTCCACGAACCGACAATAATAACCTTCCAAATCCAGAAAACTCTAGATCTCTGTAACTGAGGTAGGTCTAGGCCAATTCTGAACAACCTCAATCTTCATAGGATCCGCCTTTATACCTTCTGCCGATACAACATGCCCCAAAAAGGCAACCGAGTCTAACCAAAATTTATATTTTGAAAATTTAGCATATAACTGATTATTCTTCAAAGTCTAAAGCACCTTCCGAAGATGTTGCTCATGCTCCTCTCGACTGCTGGAGTAAATCAAGATATCATCAATGAATACAACCACAAAAGAATCCAAAATAAGGCTTGAACACCCGATTCATCAAATCCATAAATGTTGCTGGGGCATTTGTCAACCCAAATGACATCACTAGGAATTCGTAATACCCATACCGAGTCCGAAAAGCTATTTTAGGGACCTCGGATGCCCTAATCTTTAACTGATGGTAACCAGACCTCAAGTCGATCTTTGAAAATACCTTGGCACCCTGAAGCTGGTCGAATAAGTCATCAATTCTTGGCAGTTGATACTTGTTCTTGATAGTACCCTTGTTCAACTACCGATAATCTATACACATTCACATTGAACCATCTTTCTTCTTTACAAATAATACTGGTGCACCCCAAGGTGCGACACTGGGTCTATTGAATCCCTGATCAAGCAAGTCTTGTAACTGCTTCTTGAATTCTTTCAACTCCGGCGGGGCCCTACGGTATGGTGGAATAGAAATGGGTTGAGTGCCCGGAGCCAAATCAATACAGAAGTCAATATCTCTATCGGGTGGCATCCCCGACAGATCTGCATGAAATACTTTTAGAAATTCACAAACAACTGGTACTGAGTCCTTAGAAGGAACATCCGCACTGGGATCACGAATATAAGCCAAATAGGCAGACATCCTTTCTCTACCATACACCGAGCTTTCATATAAGAAATAACCCTACTGGCAGAATGACCAAGAGTTCCTTTCCACTCTAATCGAGGTAATCCCGGCATGGATAGGGTCCCTATCTTGGCGTGACAATCCAATATAGCATGATAAGGGGACAGCCAATCCATACCCAAGATGACATCAAAATCTACCATATCAAGAAGTAAAATATCCACACTAGTCTCAAGATTACCAATAGTAACCACGAACGAACGATAGACATGATCTACTACAACAGAGTCTCCCACCGATGTAGATATACACACCGAAGCACTCAGAGAATCACAACGCACAACCAAATATGAAGCAAAATAGGAGGACACATAGGAATAAGTAGATCCTGGATCAAATAGAACTGAAGCATCTCTATGGCACACAAGAATAATACTTGTGATCACTGCATCAGATGACTCGGCCTCAGGCCTAGCTGGAAAAGCATAAAATCGGGGTTGGGCCCCACCATTTTGAACTGCATCTCTGGGACGGCCTCTAACTGGCTGGCCTACACCTCTAACGGCTTGACCTCCACCTCTAATGGCCTGACCTCCACCTCTAGCTGCCTGACCTCCGCCTCTAGCTACCTGACCTCCGCCTCTAGCTGCCTGACCCCTCTATAAGACTCACCAACCAGACTAGAGCGTCTTGAAGCACTGGAGTGGCTATGAATCCTTCCGGGACATGAACTAGTCCAACTGGTACATTCTGAACTGGAACTTCCTCCTGAAGATCCACCGAAGGTTCTACAACAGTTGCAGCTGCTCGAGCTCTGGACTGCGCTCTACTTCTACCTCTGCCTCGGCCTCTAGCACGACCTCGGCCTCGACCTCTACCCCGGCCATAGTTGCCACCGGGGGTTCTGGTCCCTGTCTATCGGTAGAGGTATTATGTGTTCTCACCTTCTGCGCGAGAATAAGAGTAGAATGGTTCAATCATCGATGATAGACTAAAATCGCACGACAGAATAAGAAAGAAGTGATATTGTTCCTAAACTTCATAGCCTCTGAGAGATAAGTACAGACGTCTCCGTACCGATCCTTCAGACTCTACTAAGCTTGCTCGTGACTCATGAGACCTATGTAACCTAGTACTCTGAAACCAACTGTCACGACCCAAAATTTTTACCTTCGGATCGTGATGGCGCCTAACATTTCACTTGTTAGGCAAGCCAACGATAGAATAATATTAGCCATTTTAAAATAATTTTTACATTAATTAATAACAAAGAAATAAATGCGGAAGTAAGGTCTGAGATATAGTGATTAATCCATACAAATAGCAGTGTCTTAATACTATCTCAGAATTAGTGTCACAAGAGCACGAGCTTTTAGAATAATTCAAATAAAGGTCTGAATAAAATAAAATTGTCTGGAAAAAAACACACAGCTAAAGTAGAGTAGAGGGGGACTTCAGAACTGCGGACGCCATGCAGTTATACCTCAAGTCTCCTCTGAGTAGCTGAAATCTGAGCAAGTCTATGGTACGTCATTGGGACCAACCCCAGCATCTGCACAAGAAGTGCAGAGTGTAGTATCAGTACAACCGACCCCATGTACTGGTAAGTACTGAGCCTAACCTCGACGAAGTAGTGACAAGGCTAAGGCGGATCACTTACATTTACCTGTACGCAATATTAGTAATAACAACAAATAATAGAAATAAATCGGGTAACTCAATTATAATAATTGAAGTCAACTCAGCAGTCATAACCAATTATCATTTTCATCAATTTCAACCCGCTCCCACAATATATTCATATTCAATTCTGTTGCGGCGTGCAACTCGCTCCTCAAATATATTCATTTTAATCAAGTCAGTTGCGGCGTGCAACCCGATCCTCCAATGTGAACTTTTAAAAAGTCTGTCGCGGCGTGCAACCTGATCCTCCAATATGGACTTTTAATAAGTCTGATGTGGCGTGTAACCCGATCCTCCAATATGGACTTTTAATAAGTCTGTTGTGGCGTGCAACCCGATCCCCCAATATATATATATATATATATATATATATATATATATATATCAATCAATTCTGTTGCGGTGTGCAAACCCGCTCCTCTAATATATTTATTTACCAATTCTTATAGAAGAAATTGCCCCAATAAATGCAACAATTAATATAAAAAAATTTTAGACAACAAGCATACAATAATTATGATTTAATTATGACACAAACAATGACAAATAACAATTTATTATAAAAATCAGGGAGAAAATAGGCAGTTTAATATTTACTATGCCAAATGTCAAGGAGCAATTAATGCACATAAATCAAATAAGCATGTAGCAATTATTGCAGGAATTCAAGAATTAATATTTATCAAAGAAAAGGAGAGAAACAATTATCAAAACAATTAATTTGTGTATCAAAATAAATTTAGGATTTTCAAATAATTATGCAAACAATTAATTTGACGATGTATAGACACTCGTCACCTCATCTATACGTTGTTCACATGCATTTCACATAACAAATAATTTAAGGGTTCTATTCCCTCAAGTCAAGGTTAACCACGACACTTACCTCGCTTTGCAAATTCTAATAAATTATTTGACCACAACTTTTCCTTTTGAATTTGTCTCCAAAAGCATCAAATATATTCACAAACAATTCGATATACTCAATACGAATCATAGGAATTAATTCCATACGAATTTAATAATTTTTCGGATAAAAATATGAAATTTATTTAAATACTAGACAGTGGGACCCACGTCTCAAAACCCGTTCCGCTACGAGTTCAACCATACAAAAATTATCTAATTTCGATGTTAAATGGACCTTCAAATCTTACATTTTTATTTTTTTGATTTTTCTTCCATAAATTCACGGATTCATGATGTAAATGAGTATGGAATCATGAAATATAATCAATATAGGATAAGGAACACTTACCTCAATGTTTTACCGTGAAAATCTCCCAAGAATCGCCTTACCAGAACTATAAAATCGAAAATGGTTGAAAATGGGACGAATCCCATTTTCTAGAACTTAAGTTCTTTGGCTGCCCAGTTTTTCTTAATCGCGATCGCATGAATAGCCTCGCGATCTTGAAGCTCTACTTTGCTGCCCCAAAAATTTACTCTACGCGAATGCGTAAAATGCCACGCAAACGCGATGCTTTGACTCACAGACTTACGCCATCGCGAATGACCTCACGCGATCGCGATAAGTAAGCGCGTGGCTCAACTTTTGCTTCTTTAACTCTACGCGAATGCGACTTTGTCCATTTGTTCGCGAAGCACCACTTCACGCCCCTACGTGATAGCATCCTCAAATTCGTGAACGCGAAGAGCAACTTTGGCTGGCCTCTCAGTTTGCCTTACGCGATCGCGAACGACTTCACGCGATGAGTAAAAATTCTACAACAAAATACCAGAAATCTGCCATCTTCCTTAAGTCCAAAATGGCTCGTTGAGCATTCGAAACTCACCCGAGCCCTCGGGGCTCCAAATCAAACATGCCCATAAGTTCTAAAAGATCATACGAACTTGCTCGCGTAATCAAATCATCAAAATAACACATAGTACTACGAATTGAATCCCAAATCGAATGAAATTTTCAATAAAACTTTAAAACTGATATTTTCACAATCGGACGTCCGAATAACGTTAAATGAACTCCGATTCTCATCAAATTCGGCAAACAAGTCATAAATATTATGATGAGCCTATACCGAGCTCCGGAACAAAAATACGGACCTGGTGTCAATAAATCCAACATCAGTAACTTCCTAAAAATCATTAAACTTTCAAACTTTTAATTTTTTGTCAAATTTTTATATCTCGGGCTAGGGACCTCAGAATTTGATTTTGGGTATACTCTCAAGTCCCAAATCACGATACGGACCTACCAGAATTATTAAAATATTGATCCGAGTCCGTTTGCTCAAAATATTGATCAAAGTCAACTCAGTTGAGTTTTAAAGCTCTATTTCACATTTTAATCTATTTTTCACATAAAAACTTTCCAAAAAATTTTACGGACTGTGCACGTAATCGAAGAGTGATAAATAGTATTTTTTGAGTTTTTAGAACACAGAATTACTTATTAAATTCAAAGATGACATTTTGGGTCATCACAGTTTAGAAATTATATTGGGGGAGCAAGAGAACGATTTAAAAAACAAAGAGTCGAAAAGAAAATTGAAACTTTTGAATGTCAAAGTTGAGTTGATGGTTGCAAAATCAAGTTAAATAGAAGAGTTGAAAAAAGTTCGAGAAAAAGAAAAGAAGACTTAAATCCATTACTCATATATACTCGTGTGCCACTATGACTTAATCCAACTCGTTGAAATTTTAGTTTCTAAATATAGCACAACTTATTTTGGTAGATTGCTAATTCATTGCTATTTGTCATTCTTAACCTAGTCATCTAAGTGAAGTAAATATTTGTTTGCTCGCAAGTGTGTGTAGAACTTTAAGTTAATTTCTTTCTTGAAATGTTCCCTCGTTTGTTTGTTATTTTGTTAAATAAATGCTTTTTGCTTTTTTGGTTGTTCGCCATTAGCTTGCATGTTCAGCATAAATGTCCATGTAAAGTACTTGAAATTCCAACTTGATTTTGAATTGGAGTAGAGTTTTTTAAACAATTAACGGGAGCAATAGCTAGTTTAATTAGAAGAAGTTCCATAGCATCAATTGAGCAATAGTTTTTTACATATAATAATTTATTTATTAGTATGTACTAGTTTAATTTGGAGACAGTTTTATAGCGTAGTTATTAACCAGAAAAAGGTACATAGCAAAAAGGAAGATAAAGAGAAGTGATAACAAGAAGCTGCTAAATCAGACAACCTGCAGTAGTTATAATTCCTATGAGTTGAATTGAGAAGTTGACACTGAATTTGGAATCTCTTAATGTCATAAACATATTTTTCTATACCAAAGTCCAAATGTATTTGTAATTCCTTCTTTATGACACGTGCCACACTTTCATGGACATTATGGCTCTCAACCATTTTATTTTTCAAAGTAACCAGGTTGCATTGTAACCTTGGCATGTATGTATACGACAAAAAGAACAACAACAACCTAATAGAATCCCACAAGTAAGATATGGGGAGGATAATGCGTATGAAGACCTTATCTGTATCCTGGGAGATAGAGAAGTTATTTTCGAAAGATCCTCAGATCGAGAGGTTAGCATGTATGTACAACTTAAAAATAATTTATCTGGTGATTGGGTACATGATATATATTGTTCAAAGTATTCTCATATTTTCTTATCAACCCGTGGATTGTATTAGCAATATCAAATTCAGGGGATGGAAACTTCATTGTAACAGCGGGCACCATTTTGAAAACTCACAATTATCTTCATTTTAAAAAAAATATTATTACAGAGCCTCATTTTTAAATGCTATAATTTTCAAGGAAAAAAGGATAAGAATTTGAAGAGCACCATTTTGCAATGTTTTTTCTTATGGTTTGCAGATGGATCTATTTGTAATTTGTTTATTTTTAGCTTATTTTGTTTATTTGTTTATTTTTGAGAAATTTTGTGCAAGGAAACAATAAGCGAGTTACGAGCTAGCAATTTATTTGTATGATATTCTGTGATTAATCAATCACTTCTTGGTAGAAGATTTATTAGGTGTTGTCCTAATTTTCTTACCATATTTGGTTTCCTGTCTCTTGAAGGAAAGGGCAACACATTATCATAATTAGTTTTTCCTTCTAGTAAAAAAAAATTATAAATCTCCCATATTTGGCTTGTCCTTTTTCTTGTAGGAAAAGGTGTGGACTTCTATGAATCTCCGATGTGGACGTAGGTCAATTGACCGAACCACGTTAAATGTTTGTGTCTCTTTTGGTATATTTCTCTTTGTTGTATGATTTATCGTTATTCAAAGTTTGCTTACTAGTTTCCGCATGACAGCTTATTTTTTGGTCATAACAAGCAGTATTAGAGTGAGGTTCAAGACAGATTCATCTTGGAGGGGTTAGTTCTAGTCGCAACCTATTTGACTATAATCATGATTTTTGTCTGAGAAATTTGACCGGAGTGCTACTTTCGTTGAGACAAACTTTGCAGTGGAGATTTGGAGATGCAACCTGTTGAAGGCTATGTGAAGAAGGTGGATCAGATTTATTTTGTCAGAAAATTTAGACCAAAGGGAGAATTGTTAGGTGTTGTCCTAATTTTCTTACCATATTTGGTTTTCTATCTCTTGAAGGAAAGGGCAATATAATATCATGATTGGGCTTTTCTTCTAGTAGAAAGAAATTATAAATCTCCCATATTTGGCTAGTCTTTTTTCTTGTAGGAAAAGGTGTGGACTTCTATAAATTAAAGATCCTTCCTTCTCATTCAGCAATATCCACAATGTAGCCATATGAGTTTTGAGAGTCGTGTTTAGGTTAAAAATTTTACGGGACAAGTGTTAGTGTGCCACTTGTGTTTGCCTCTTTTTGAGGTTGTTTTCTCGATATTTTGTACTCTCTTTTATATAGTGGATTGCTTATCTCCATTGGGGACGTAGGTTAATTGACCGAACAACGTTAAATGTTTGTCTCTCTTTTGGTATATTTCTCTTTCATGTATGATTTATCATTGTTCAAGATTTGCTTACTAGCTTCCGTATGACACCTGATTTTTCGGTCATAACAAGATTAACTGGTGTTTTGTAATTCTTTTTTCTTTTAAATTTGTTTATGTGATTGAATGTATATATAAGACAAGAGGGGTTGCTCTGATGGTAAGCAACCTCCACTTCCAACCAAGAGATTGTGAGTTCGATTCACCCCAAGAGCAAGGTGGGGAGTTCTTGGAGGGAAGGATGCCGAGGGTCTATTGGAAACAGCTTCTCTACCTCATGGTAGGGGTAAGGTCTGCATACACACTACCCTCCCCAGACCCCACTAGTGGGATTATACTGGGTTGTTGTTGTTGTTGTTATTGTTGTTGTTGTTGATTGAATGTATATATATGTTATTTTTTGAATTTAATCTAGTGCTCATTAGTAGAAAATATAATTAGGTAACAGTGAATCTGACTAGTGCTCGTTAGTAGAAAAGATAATTAGGCAACTGTAAATCTGACTGGTGCTTGTTAGTAGAAAAGATAATTGGTTTGGTTAATTGTGAATCTGAATGGTGTTCGTTAGTAAAAAGATAATTGGTTAATTGTGAATCTGACTGGTGCTTGTTAACTATGATTGAGATACATCATAGACGATTGTATTTGACCTTGCTTTATATTTCAAATATTTATATAACTAGTGTTAGTTGCACAATGAACATGTATCTCGACTTTTAGAATAGTAGAAGTTACAAAAGTTCCTATATAAAAGAGGAGTATTTTACCAGGTTACCTATGTGAAAGAGCAGAAGTTCAAGGACAACTAAAGAACACAACAACATTGGCTACAAGTTGTGAGTTCTCGAAACATTTATGCTTTCTTTCATCCTAAATAGCAGTAATTCATGATACTTATTTCAGCTTAGTTTAGTCAAGCTGCGGATATGCTTGTCTCTTGTGCTTCTTGTTATGACTGATTGTTGTGTCATGAACTATTAAAGTAAAAGTGTTTTATTACAAATTTATTTAAAATTTAAATACTAGTGGGTCTTGCATTAAGCCGTAGAAGATTAATAGTATATTAGAGGTGTATCCTATCAATACAAGTATAACAAAATATATTGCACTACGTTATTCTAGATGAGAATGGCGAAAAGTATAATTGACAAGCGTATCTTGTTGTCTCATCCTGCTCATGGCGTTGTTAGTAGGAATAATTTTCTGTCTTCCCCTCCCCCTCCCCTCCTATAGATTTTTTGGTTTTTTTTTGGATTGAGTAGGGAACTTATTGAACTAAAATATATTTCAGATTTAGAGAGGTTGACATAATTTATCTATGGTTTAATTGTTCCACTAAATTATTAAGCCAAGTTGATGCTATTGTACCTCTGATCCTTTGTAACAGAGTGATGTGGACACATGCATGCGTATATGGTTGTCAAGATTTTGAAGTCTTTTTTTTAATTAATTCTTTAACATTCTTCTTTTAGGAGATTAAGAATTTGAAGTTTGAAGAACTTTTCCCAGAAGAAAGCGCAGAGCAAGTATAAGCAATTGCAAATATTAAAGAACAAGTTGAAGCACAAGAGAGACATGTTTTATATTTTGTTTAGAGTTGTTCAAAGATGTTCTCACTAGTACATGAATTTTGTTCTCTTTTGTTAGGAATTGACAACATACTGTCATACAAATTGGATAGGTATATTGTTGTAATATACTTTTTCTTTGTAATAGACTAAAATTTTATATAAACATATATTATTGTGTCTTTTCAGATGTGTCTGTGTGTCTAAACCCTAAATCATATAAAGATTCAATTTTTGATTGTTATGGAAGATTAATAGACAAGTAGTGAAGGTTAAAGAACTTTTAACGACCGAATTTATTGTCGTAATTACAAGATTTAATGACTAGAATTATAAGCAGCGAAGGAAAATGTGGTCACTAAACGGAGCTACAACGACCAGATTTCTTGTTGTCACTAAAGGTTCTTTAACGACCGACTTGAGATCTGGTCGTAACTTTTAACATCGGGGCTTTTAGCAACCGGTGACGATCAATTTTTTTCTGGTCGTTATAGACTAATAACGACTGGATTAGGACTTTTAACGACCGAATTTCCCTTCGCTAAAAGCGTATTTTCTTGTAGTGTAGCTTACTTTATATCTTTCAATAGAACTATAAGCCTTTTGTTTGATTTTATATACCCACTTACAAGGAATAACTTTCTTGTTAGGAGGTAGAGGAACAATATCTCAAGTCTAGTTTGCTTCAATAACCTGAAATTCTTGTAACATAGCCTCTTGCCAAGCAGGGTGTGATGCTGCCTGTTGGTAGAATTGAGGCTCATGCATATGAAATTCACTAAGAGAAACCTTAAAGGAATCGGATAAAGAGGCAAGAAGGAGGCAGAGTTGCATATGTAATCACCCAGGTAGGAAGGTTTGACAATAGTTCTAAGAGATCTCCTGAGGACAGGGGAAGGACGGGAGGCAGGAAGGGATACCAGAACTTGAGGAGGTAGGAGATTACATATCAGATGTAAAAGGATGCGAAAAAGGGAAGAAATAGGAGAAGATGAGCCTATAGGGGACACGGAAGGACTAAGATTATCCATAGGAACACACACAAAAATGAGTGGAGCACTAGGAACAGAAGAAGGAGAGTCCACATAGGGTTGACAAATATGAGGAAAGGAAATAGGAAGAGAGGAACAATTGTAAGAAAGAACATTTTCATGAAACACTACATCTCCATAGTAGAAAAACAGAGAAGTTAGAAAGATTCAATAGTTCATAATCCTTCTTGACACAAAGGGTACCCCAAAAATAAGAAAGAGATGACTCTAGGCTAGAATATGTCCCTGCCAACCTTAGAATATGTGGCAAAACAGATAAATCCAAAAACTTTCAAGTGATCATAAGAGGGTGAAAGACCATGCTACTTTTCATAAGAAGATAGGTTGAGTAAGACAGGTGATGGAATTCTGTTAATAAGATAAGTGGCAGTGAGGACACCTTCATCCCAAAATTTGAGAAGAAGTTTAGATTCAAACAAAAGAGTCCTTGTGACCTCCAAAAGATGTTCATGTTTCCTTTTCGCAACACCATTTTATTTTGTAGTATGAGAAATGGCGGTTTGGTGGAGAATGCCATCATTGGTTAAGAAAGCAGTAGCTTCAGAATTATTACCTAATTCAAATGCATTATCTGACCTATAAGTGTGAACAGAAAAATGGAAGTGGACCTTAATCATAGATGTAAAGGCCTTAAGAATAGAAAGTGTATACTTTTACTAGAAAGAAGGTGTGTCCAAGTCATCCTAGTGTAGTCATCAACTAGAGCGAGGAAATACTTATCCATTATAGGTTTTAGTGTTGTAGGGTCCCCAAATTTATTTTTGGACCAGTTTAAAAGGAGCAATACAGTGTATGAAACTATCTTAGAAAGATAACCTTTGTTGTCTAGCCATTGGACAAATTGGGCAAAGAAAAGATTGCTTAGAAGAAACTTTATGAAACTGTCACGACCTCAAATTCCCTCCGTAGGATGTCGTGATGGCACCTAGTATCTAAGACTAGGTAAGCCTATCAATGCAGAATAACAATAGAAATATAAAATAAATAAGTCTAAAATTTAGATAATTACAACTCCCAAAACCCGATAGAAATAAGTTACAAGTTTCTAAGAATTTATCCTCAATGTCTCTATATATGTCAGAGTCTAAAGAAAATAAGGAAGCAACATAATAAGGGTAGAAGGGGACTCCGGAGTCTGCGGATACTGGTAGATATACCTCGAAGTCTCCGTACACAGGTAGCTCACTGATGTCTGGGCTGGTAGGATGTACCTGGATCTGCACAAAAATATATGCAGAAGCGTAGTATGAGTACACCACAACGGTGCCCAGTAAGTGCCAAGCCTAACCCCGGTAGAGTAGTGACGAGGTCAGGCTAGGCCCTACTGGAATAATAAAAGACATGGTAAAATGTATAACAATATAATAAAAATAAAATGGCAATGGAAATGAATCAAGTAAATAGTATGTCACCATTTAACTACACAGAATAAGGGCAAATAATACCTCACGGAAATAAAACATAATTTTTCAACTTTAAGAAAATTACAATAATAATCAAAGGCAACTGCAGCCATAAATAAATATCAACAAGGGCACTCCCGAGGTACCGTCTCGTAGTCCCAAATCATAAATAAATTCACAATATCTCATTTCCTTATATCACCGCGGAAGCCTTCATAATTTATTTTAAAGAAAATATTTTTTTCGAAATAGCATCCCATGTTTTAGCCACCCTTATCACACCGCATGACTTCTAGTAGTTCCCCTACTAGCCACGCGTATCAAGCTACCCTTATCTCACCGCATGCGTTTCAACACCCATGTGATGATCCAAAATGTCATCTTTAAATTTAATAATTAATTCTATATTCTAAGATCTCAAAAAGCACTATTTATTATTTCTCGACTTGTGTGCGTAGTCCGTAAAATTTTTCGGAAAGTTTTTATGTGAAAAATGGGTTAAAATGTGAATTAGAGCTTTAAAACTCAACTAAGTTGACTTTGGTCAACATTTTGAGCAAACAAACTTGGATCAGTGTTTTGACAGTTCCGGTAGGTCCGTATCGTGATTTGGGACTTGGGCGTATGCCCGAAATCAAATTCTGAGGTCCCTAACCCGAGATATGAAATTTTGATGAAAATATTAAAGTTTAAATTCAAATAGTGACCGGATATCGAATTATGTACAAACGACCCCTGAATAGAATTTTGATGAATCCAAAAGCTCCGTATGGTGATTTTGGACTTAGGAGCGTGATCAAAATTTTATTTGACAGTCCGTAGTGAAATTAGGCTTGAAATGGCTAAAACAAAACTTTAAGTTTGGAAGTTTGATCGGGGAGTTGACTTTTTGATACCGGAGTCGGAATCCAGTTCTAAAAATTTTCATAGCTCCGTTATGACATTTATGACTTGTGTGCAAAATTTGAGGTCAATCGGACTTGATTTGATAAGTTTCGTCATCGAATGTAGAAGTTGGAAATTTTAAGTTTCATTATGCTTGAATTGGAGCATAATTCGTGGTTTTAGCATTTTTTTATGTGATTTGAGGTGTCACATAATTTCGTATGATATTTTAGGACTTGTTGGTATATTTGGTTGAGTTCCCGCGGGTCTCGGGTGAGTTTCAGATGGCTAACGGATCAAAAGTTGGACTTAAAACAGCTGCTGCAATTTTTCCTTTCTGCTGGAAATTCTGGGCCAAGATCGAGCCCAAGATCGAGCCTATGATCGAGACCCACGATCGAGGACATGATCGAAGCCACGATCGAGGCCGAGATCAAGGCTACGATCGAGGCCACGATCGAGGCCGAGGATCGAATGATTGATGCCATAATTGAACCACGATCGAGACCGAGGATCGAGGTCATGATCGAGGGCTGCCTGAGCAGAATTATAAAAGAGGGCATTCGTCCTATTCGCCATTTTTAACAAATTGGAGCTTGAGCAGAGGCGATTTTTGATAGATTTTCAAGGAAAAGACATTGGGGTAAGTGATTCTAACTCGGATTTGGTTAATATACACGAATATATCATTATTTTCACCATTTAATTAGTGTTTTGAGATTGAAATTTGGGAAATATTTAGAAATCTCATATAAACGAATTTTTGAGATTTCGGTATCGATTCGGAGTCGGATTTGAGTGAAACTGGTATGGTTGGACTCATAATTTAATGGGTTGTCGGATTTCATAACTTTCACCAGATTCTGAGACGTGGGCCACACGAACAAATTTTTAATTAATTTCGGGATTTTATTGAAAATGTAGTATTTTCTTATAGAATTGATTCCTATAAATTTTAGTGATTGTATCGAATTATTTTTTGTTAGATTCGAGCCAATCGAAGTTGGATAATCGAGGAAAAGGCCTACTAGTGGATTAAATTGGAGCAAGACGAGGTAAGTCTCTTGTTTAATCTTGTGAGGGGAAAGTTACCCCATAGGTAATTAAAGTAATAATTGTTGCTAATTGTGGGGGCTACGAATGCACGAGGTGACGAGAGTCCGTGCGTAGCTACTATTAATGCTAAAGTCCGGATAGTTTAGGAATCAAAGCATAAATTACTTGTGTAAATTGTATTCTTTGTTTAATTAATATTATTTGATATATATTTATATATTGTGAATTGTTAGATAAAAATATTAAAGGATGGAAAACTCATATGCTTAAATTTTCTGTTTAAATTAATTAATTGTTAAGAGAAATTGTTCTTCCTCCCGAAATTTATCTTAATAAATATACTCTCTTTCCGGAGGTACATAAGAAAATGTCCTCCTTTTTTATGGAGTGGGCCGAACGCCTCGACAAGATAGATGCATCTATGGATCATGCCACACGTCCCTCGGCAGTGTTCATGACACTCTGGATCGGGTCGTACGACCTCGGCAGAAATCGTGCTTAATAATAATAATTACAAGATACTTTGATAGTTTATTACAACTTGTGAAGCTAATTGATAAATTGAAAATCTTTGGAATTTAATGAAATATTATTCCTGCTTGTTAAGGAATTATTGTTATTCCTGTAAATAAGACTAATTGATAAATTTAGAAATTTATTGGAATTGGAGGAATTTAATTAATATATTGAGAATTGTTGCATTTGAAGGACTTTAATTATTTCTGCTGGTTAAATAAATTATTGTTATATTCTGTGAATCATGCTGATCTAGATATTCTAGTTTTATTTCAATTATTATTATTGACCCATAGTGAGTGTCAAAGTCGGCCATCTCGTCTCTGCCACTTCGAGATTAGGCTTGATACTTACTGGGTACACGTTGTTTACGTACTCATACTACACTTGCTGCACTTTTTGTGCAGGACCTGAGGCAAGTACTAGTGGGGGACCTATTGCCTTACACCCACGTTGTCCATAGGCATAGTGGTGAGCTACCTTTCTGAGCCGTTCTGCAGCTACCAGTGCCTCTTCTTATATTTTTAGTTCTGTCTATTTTCATTTCAGACAGTATTTGGAGTTTTGTATAATCTACTAGATGCTCATACACTTGTGACACCAGGTCTTAGCACACACATTGGTAGAATTTGGTGTCTTACTATTTTTCTTTGATTTAAATTTTATCGATATATGTTTAATTTATTAGTTGGCTTGCCTAGCTGTAGTGTTGGGCGCCATCACGACCTATAGGTGAAATTGGGTCATGACAACATGGTATCAGAGCACTAGGTTAACGTAGGTGTCACAAGTTATGAGCAGACCTAATAGAGTCTTGCGGATCGGTATGGAGACGTTTGTACTTATCTTCGAGAGGCTATAGGGTGTTAGGAAACTACATTTTTTCATATTCCATCGTGCAATTGATGTAATACTAAATATCTTTGTCTTATTCTCTCACAGATGGTGAGAACGCGCTCTAATGAGATTCCAGACCAGGGAAGAGCTACTCCCCCAGTTGCTAGAGGCCGAGGCAGAGGCCGAGGGAGGGCTCTAGCCCATGGTAGAGGGAGAGGACGTCCCAGGACTATTCCAGTTATGCCGCCAGTGGGTCCAGCAGAGAACCCCATTGTTGAGGAACAAGAGATGGTGCCTGTGGCAGAGCCAGCTCCGGTGGATTTCACATCTGCATCGGGATTTCAGGATGTCATGGGTCGTATGCTACGGTTCATGGACAATATGACTCAGGCCGGTTTGTTTCTAGCAGACCCAGCCACATCCCAGGTGGGCGAGGGTGCACAGACCACTACCGCACAGGCTCATAGACAGGCAGCTGCTGTATATCAGACCTAGGGTGAACTACCCGTGGGTGGAGACCAGCCAGTGGCAGCAGCTACACCTGAGCCTAGGCCAGCTGTAGCCGATGATCCTCAGAAACTGTTGGACAGATGGACTAGACTACATCCTCCTATCTTTGGGGGTGAGCGACATGAGGATCCCCAGGATTTCATTGATCGGTACAAGGATAGACTGTACAACATGAGGGTATTGGAGTCTCATGGGTTAGACTTTGCTACTTTTCAGCTAGAGGGCAGAGCTCGTAGATGGTGGTAGTCTTATGTTCTTGGCAGACCAGCAGATTCTCCTCCCATAACTTGGGACAAGTTCACCCGTATCTTCCTAGACAGGTATATTCCACCCTCTCAGAGGAAAGAGTTGAGGTTTCAGTTTGAGCAGCTCCAGCATGTCAGTGACCGATTATGAGGCAAGGTTTTCTGAGTTATCTCGCCATGCACTTATGATACTCCCTACTGAGGCAGAGAAAGTGCGGAGGTTTGTTAAGGGTTTACATACCAACATTCAGGCCACTATGGCTCTAGAGGTTGAGATGGGAACTTCTTATGAGCTAGTCGTGGAGATAGCCCGCAGGATTGAGGGTGTACATCAGCGTAGCCGAGAGCAGGTTACTAGAGATAAGCGGTTTAGGTATTCTGTAGAGTTGAGAGATGCTCTGTCTAGGGGCAGAGGTCAGTTCGTGAGAGGGTAGTCCAGCATGCCCCCATATCCAGCACCACCGCCTCCTCGAGGTGCTCCAGTGCGACCCTATCTCAGTGCTATACCAGAGAGTTCTTATCGCCCACCAGCTATTCAGGGTTCTTCTAGTGGGTATTCAGGTCACCAGGGCCAGACTTCTAGTCAGCAGCTTATCGCACAGAAAAGTTGTTACGAGTGTGGGGATCCCAGTCACATATGGAGATTCTGCCCCAGACTGCGGGGTAGACTAGTGCAGCAGGGTCAACATCCTATGATTACCGCACCAGTTGCTCCACCAGTAGTCCGAATACCAAGAGGTGGAGGACAGGTGGGTAGGGGTCGTCCTAGAGGTGGAGGTCAGCCAGGCGGAGGCCAGCCAGTTGGTGCTCCAGCTTGGTTCTATGCTTTTCCGGCCAGACCAGATACAAAGGCCTCAGATGCCGTGATTACAAGTATTATTTCTGTTTGCGGTAAAGATGCCTCAGTATTATTTGATCCAGGATCTACGCATTCATATGTGTCATCTCTATTTGCTCCATTCCTGGGCGTTTCTTGTGAGCCCTTGAGTACTCCCGTTTATGTGTCCACTCCTGTGGGCGATTCTGTTATTGTGAACCATATCTTCCGGTCCTGTATTATTACATTCTGTGGTTATGAAACTATAGCAGATCTCCTATTGCTTGAGATGACCGATTATGAAATTATTCTTGGCATGGACTGGTTATCTCCATATCATGCTATTCTAGATTGTCATGCCAAGACTGTTACCTTGGCTATTCCAGCATTGCCTAAGCTGGAGTGGAAGGGTTCGTCTGTTATTTCATTTAATCGAGTTATTTCTTTTATAAAGGCTCAACACATGGTTGAGAAGGGTTGTTTGGCTTATCTAGCCTATGTTTGGGATACTATTGCAGAGACTCCGGCTATTGATTCAGTTCCTGTAGTTCGGGAGTTCTCTGATGTATTTCCTTCAGATCTTCCAGGTATGCCACCTGATCGTGATATTGATTTCTTTATTGACTTGGCTCCAAATACCCAGCCTATATCTATTCCACCGTATCGCATGGCTCAGAAAAAATTGAAAGAATTGAAAGAACTGCTTGAAGAGTTATTAGCCCAAGGGTTCGTCAGACCGAGTGTATCGTCTTGGGGTGCACCAGTATTATTTGTGAAAAATAAGGATGGAATAATGCGGATGTGTATTGATTATCGCCAATTGAACAAAGTCCCTATTAAGAACAAGTACCCGTTGCCGCGCATTGATGATCTATTTGACTAGTTTTAGGGTGCTAATGTGTTCTCTAAGATCGACTTGAGGTCGGGGTACCATCAGTTGAAGATTCGGGATTCGGATGTTCCGAAGACTGCTTTTCGGGCTAGATATGGTCATTATAAGTTTCTAGTAATGTCCTTCGGTTTGACTAACGCCCCGACATCGTTTATGGATCTGATGAACAAGGTATTCAGGCCATGTATTGATTCGTTTGTCATTGTCTTCATTGATGGCATTTTGATCTACTCGTGCAGTAAGGAAGAGCATGAGCAGCATATGATAGTAGTGCTTCAGACGTTGCGGGAACAAAAGTTATATGCTAAGTTCTCTAAATGTGAGTTCTGGCTTGAGTCTGTAGCATTTTTGGGGCATATTGTATCGGGCGAGGGCATTAAAGTTGATCCCAAAAAGATTGAGGCAGTTCAAAATTGGCATCGTCCCACTTCGGCGACTGAGATCAGGAGTTTTCTGGGTTTAGCAGGTTATTACGTTGGTTCGTGGAGGGTTTTTCGTCTATTGCGGCACCTTTGACCAAATTAACCCAGAAGGGTGCTCCGTTCCGATGGTCCGATGATTGTGAGGTGAGCTTTCAGAAGCTCAAGACAGCATTGACTACAACACTAGTGTTAGTGTTGCCTTCCGGTTCGGGGATGTATACAATATATTGTGACGCTTCACGCATTGGCTTGGGTTGTGTACTGATGCAAGAAGGCCGAGTTATTGCATATGCTTCACGCCAGCTAAAGTCCCACCAGAAGAATTATCCAATACATGATTTGGAGTTAGCTGCGATTGTTCACGCTCTTAAGATTTTGAGGCATTATCTTTATGGGGTATCTTGTGAAGTTTACACTGATCATCACAGTTTGCAGCATTTGTTCAAGGAGAGGGACCTAAATTTGAGATAGCGCAGATGGCTTGAGTTACTAAAAGATTATGATATTACTATCCTGTATCATCCGGGCAAAGCAAATGTGGTTACAGACGCCTTGAGTAGAAAGGCAGAGAGTATGGGTAGTTTGGCTTTCATTTCATCATAGGAGAGGCCATTAGCTTTGAATATTCAATCCTTGGCTAACCAACTTGTGAGATTGGACATTTCAGAGCCCAACCGAGTTCTTGCATGTGTTGTAGCTTAGTCTTCACTATTTGAGCAGATCAAGGCTCGCCAGTATGATGATCCACACTTAATGGTTCTTCGACAAATGGTACTACGGGGTGGGGCCAAGGAAGTTACTATTGGAGCGGATGGTGTTCTGCGACTCCAGGATCGTCTATGTGTTCCTAATGTGGATGGACTCAGGAAAAAGATCCTAGAGGAAGAAAACAGTTCTCGGTATTTTATTCATCCAGGTGCTACGAAGATGTATCTTGATTTGAGGTAGCATTATTGGTGGAGACGAATAAAAAAGGACATAGTTGAGTATATAGATAGGTGTCTAAATTTCCATCAAGTTAAATATGAGCAACAGAGGCCAGGTGGGCCTACTTCAGTAGATGACTATACCGGAGTGGAAATGGGAATGCATCACTATGGACTTTGTAGTTGGGTTGCCGCGGGCCTTTCGGAAGTTTGATGCAGTTTGGGTCATTGTTGACAGGCTGACCAAGTCAGAACATTTTATTTCTGTTATGACTACGTATACTTCAGAGAGGTTGGCCCAGATTTATATTCAAGAGATAGTTCGGTTGCACGGTGTGCCAATTTCTATCATATCAGATAGAGGCCCTCAGTCTACTTCACATTTTTGGAGAGCAGTACAGAGTGAATTGGGGACCCGTGTAGAGCTCAGCATAGCCTTTCATCTGCAGACCGACGGTCAGCCAGAGCGTACAATTCAGATTTTGGAGGATATGCTCATGGCATGTGTGATTGACTTTGGAGGTCAGTGGAATCGTTTCTTTCCTTTGGCCGAGTTTGCTTATAATAACAGCTGTAGATATCACAATTGCGATGTTCGTAAAAGAGAACCACTGATCGTAAATGTGAACAGTGTCTGAGCCTCCCAAATTTTGCAAATATGACTAAATATTCGCATTTGCGAAGGACCAGACCCTCGCAAAAGCGAACACAGCTTCACAATAGCGAAGTTGTTCCTGAGCTCTCCAGTGTCGCAGTTGCGACACAACCCTCACAATTGTGAAGCCCGACCACTCACAAAAGCGAGCAACACTTCGCAAAAGTGAAGTTGCCCATTCCCTTCCCAACTTCACAAGTATGAGCTAGCACTCGCAAAAGTCTCGCATTTGTGAATAGACACTCGCAAATTCAAGGTCTGCAACACCAGAACTGCTCAACTATGCCAAGACAGTTCGAAACTCATCGAAAGCTCACCCGAGACCTTCGGTATCCAATTTGAACATCCACACAAGTGAAAGAAAATACTTTTCCATATAATAAGAAATGTGAGTCATCTAGTGAAAGATCTAGGCAACCTCAGGAAGAAGCAAAGGAAATTATGCCTTATAGAGGAAAATCCAAGACGTAATAAATGTCATAGGACAACTATTTCCGTTTGACCATATTTTCTGACATTCTCATTGGAGATGAGCCTCAAACTTTTAAAGAAGCAATGTCTTTCTCGGAAGCACAATATTGGAAAGAGATAGTCAATAGTGAAATAGAATCCATACTAAACAACCATACTTAGGAATTTGTTGATCTTCCTTGAGGGAACAAATTTTAGGTTCCAAATGGATTTTCAACAGGAAAATGAAAGATGATGGCACTACTGATAAATATAAGGGAAGACTTGTTGTCAAAGGGTTTAGACAACGAAAATATCTTGATTATTTTGACATATACTCGTCGATAATGAGGATTACATCCATTCAGGTGTTAATAGTATTGACTGTTGTGTACGGTCTTCAAATTCATCAAATAAATGTTTAAACAACCTTCTTAATGGAGATTTGGAGGAAACATTTATATGTAACAACCTGAATGAGAAGGTATATTGACTTGTTAAGTCACTCCACGGACTAAAACAAGCACTCAAATAATAGCATGCAAAATTTAACCAAACAATATTGACAAATGAAATTAAGATTAATGAGTGTGATAAATGGTTTTACATTAAGTACGCTCTAAATCACATAGTCATTATTTATTTATATGTTGATGATAATTTAATAATGAGTAAAGATATTGCCGATAAGAATGCTACCAAACGTAGCAAGTTTGATATGAAAAACTTATGAATTGTTATTAATTCTAGGAATTAAAATTCATAGGACTTTTTAGTATTGTCTCAATCTCATTACGCTAAAATGGTACTTAAAAAATTAAAGTATTTAAATTTCAAAGTAGTAAAGATTTTGTCACGACCCAAAATTCCACTAGTCGTGATGGCACCTAACCCAACCCGTTAGTTAAGCCAATTTCTAACTATCCAATTCCAATGAAATTAATTAAAAGAAAATATCTAAAACCTATACATCTTCCCAAGAACTGGTAGTACAAATCATGAGCTTCTAAGAATAGAGTATACAAAGCGGAAATGAAATTAATAAATAGTCTATTTGAATAATACATAAATAGAGCTTTTATAAATCTAAGGCTACCCTGAACAAGAGGTAGCTACAAAAGGAACGCATGTACATCTTCAGATCCCGCAACCATCGAGCACAGAAACAACAACAGCCAACATCTGCACACAATGTGCAGAAGTGTAGTATCAGTACAACCGACTCCATGTACTGAGTAAGTAACAAACCTAGCCGTAGGTTGAAAGTAGTGACGAGATTTCACCAAGGTCAGGTCCAAAACCACTAGTCCACAACAATCCATAACAACATAAATAAAATAATACCAGAAGTAACTCAGGGATAAAATACTCAGCCAAATAATAATTTCAAAAAAAAAAACAAATATAGTAGTTCTTTCTTTCAAATACATCAGTGAAAACCCAAATCGTTTGCCGAAGTTGCCAATAATATGAATAGTTTGAAAACATTAAATTTCTCAAAAAATCTACTCAATAATAAATAATATGTTTCATTTTCCTTCCGGATAACCCGTGTAAAACAAATGCATTACTATGCCCATCTGTAAAAAATGTGTGAGAAATCATGAATGATGTGATGTTGTACAACATGAGGAAATATATATCTCTATGCATGTATGTCATGTGTGCATTCCAATGCGATGCAATTCAGTGATAAAATCATAAACAGCCCCTCGGGCAGAACATCACTCATATACAGCCCCTCGGGCAAACCTCACAGTCACTCGTGCCACTCGGGCATACCTCACAATCACTCTTGCCACTCGGGCATACCTCACAATCACTCTTGCCACTCAGGCATACCTCACAATCACTCATGCCTCCCAGTCACTCAGGGGGTGTGTACAGACTCCGGAGGGGCTCCTTCAGCCCAAGCGCTATAATCTGCACGGACAACTCATGTGCTATAATAATAAAGTATGCTGCAGACGGGCAGCCCCGATCCACACTCATCCTCACAAATCAGGCCCTCAACCTCACTCACTCATAAACCTCTCAAGCTACTCGGGCATTTCAGTAAAACAGGGCATTTGGCCCAAAATATTTATATGCATCAAAATAGAGTCATAACACTGAGTTATGATATGCAATAAAATGAATATGACTGAGTATGAATTTTCAATTTAAAATAAATAATTCACAACAATATGACATTTGTGGGTCCCAATAATACTGGCACATAGCCTCAACGTGATTTTTAATATGCTTTTTCAACTCAATTTCTTTAACACATAAAACCGCATGGAAAATGCCAAGATTATTTAACTATAAAATTCCACAAAAACAATTATGTCACAATTTCTATAGAGCACGCCCACACGCCCGTCACCTAGCATGTGCGTCACCTCCCAACAATTCACAAAATACATATATTCAAGGTTCATACCCTCAACTCCAAGATTAGAAGAGTTACTTACCTCGAACAAGCTGAATCCAATGTCGAGCAAGCTAAACAATGCTCCAGAAATCCGATTATGCGCGTATCAACTCCCGAACGGCTCGAATCTAGTAACAATTAATTTGATTCAGTCCACACAATTTATAGGAATTAATTCCATATCAAAATGCTAATATTTTTCACAAAAATCTGAAATTACGCCCCAAATATCACCTGTGGGGCCCACATCTCAAAATTCGACGAAACTCACAAAATACGATAACCCATCCAATTACAAGTTCAACCATACTAATTTCACTCAAATTCGACTCCAAATCGGTATTCAAACTTGAAAATTCCTTTTATTTCTCTTGAAGATTCAATAATCTTACACCAAAAATAAAAATTAATTCATAGAATATAATCACAAGGGAGTTAAGAACACTTACCCCAAGTTGTGTAAAAAATTTCCTCTCCAAAATCGCTCAAACCGAGCTCCAAAATGTCCAAAATGAGAAAAAATCTCGGAACCCTCGTTTTAACCACTGCCCAGGCATTTCTGCACTTGTGGTGCCTGGGCTCGCACCTGCGCATCCGCATTTGCGGAACAAATTGCGCGCCTGCGGACAATGCCAAACTTTTAAAACCTCGAATCTGTGGCGCGCATCTGCGGGCTCACAGATGTGTAAATCCTTCGCACCTGCGTTCGCCCTAGTCCGCATCTGCGCCAACACCTTCGCACCTGCGGCCTTGCAGATGCGGCAAATTCCTCGCACATGCGAGCACTGCCCAATCCCACTCTTGGCCGCTTCTGCGGCTTATTTCACGTATATGCGGCTTCGCACCTGCGATCAAAATCTTCGCAGGCGCGATCACACCAGTAGGCAGCAATTCCAGCATTTCCTTAAGTCCAAAATTTGATCCGTTAACCGTCCGAAACTCATCCGAGGCTCTCGGGACCCCGTCCGAACATACCAACAAGTCCCATAACATAACACGGACCTACTCAAGGCCTCAAATCATACCTAACAACCTCAAAAATATGAACTACACACGGATTCAAGCCTAATAAATTTCTAAATTTCCAAATTCTACAAACGACGCCGAAACCTATCAAATCACGTCCGATTGACTTTGAATTTTGCACACAAGTCATATTTCACATTACGGACCTATTCAAATTTCCATAATCGGATTCCGACCCCGATATCAAAATGTCAACTCCCCGGTCAAACTTCCCAAAAATTCAACTTTCGACATTTCAAGCCTTATTTTACTACGGACCTCCAAATAATTTTTCGGGCACACTCCTAAGTCCAAAATCAACATACGGAGCTATTGGAATAATTAGAATTAAATTCCGAGGTCGTTTACACATAAGTCGACATCCGGTCACTATTTTAACTTAAGCTTTAAACCTTGAAACTAAGTGTTTCAATTCATTCCAAAACCTCACCGGACCCGAACCAAATGCCCCAGTGGGTCACACAACAACTGTAAAGCCCAATTTGAGTAGTAAATGGGAAAACGGGGTTGTAATACTCAAAACGACCGGTCGGGTCGTTACAGATTTTGATTGATATAAATGTTTCTCTTACAAAGAATCTAGGTCAGAGAAAGTCTCAATTGGACTACACTCAAGTGTTGGAAAGATTAATGTACATCATAAATTGTACACGGCCTTATATTGCTTGTACAATAAGTAAACTAATCATTACACAAGTAACCCTAACCAAACTCATTGGATGGAAAATGAGTTTTGGGGCATTTAAAATTAATCCAAGATTATGATTTGCCCTATAACAAGTCTCTTGCGATAATTGAAGGATATAATGATGAAAACTGGATCATCAAATCGGCAGAAACTAAATCCACAAATGAATATATTTTTACCATTGATGGAGGAGCAGTGTCTTGGATATCGTCCAAACAGACACGCATTGCTCGCTCTACAATGGAGTCTAAGTTAATAGATTTAGAAAAAGCTGGTGAAGAAGCTGAATTGCTCCAAAATTTTTTGAAAGTTATTTCATTTTGGCCAAAACTAGTAGCTCCTATATGCATATATTGTGATAGTCAAGCAACAATAGAAAGGGATGGAAGCATTATGTATAACGAAAAATCTCGTCACATACGATGAAGACATAATACCATTAGATAATTACTCTCTAGTAAAAATATCACAATTAACTATGTAAAGTCAAAAGAAATGTGTCGGATATGTTTACAAAAGGCCTAACTAGAGAGGTGATTGATAAATCGTTAAAGGGAATGGGATTATGACTGAGGACAAGTCATCATGATGGTAACTCTACCTAGCTGATTGGAGATCCCAATATCTTCAAGGATATTACTTAAAGTTATGACTAACGGTTCAAATAAAATTTATTCCATTCTCATGATGAAAACAATATTCAGTATCAAAGATAAAATGCTAAGGATTTTTAAATGGTTCTAAATTTGATATTACGATTATCAAATAGTGTATCTACGGGATTATGTTTAAAAATTACCTATGTAAGTGTGAAGTGTAAGTCGCTTCAACGAGAATTCTGTAAAAGCAGTTCTCTATACACTTATGAAACAACTGGTGTTTATGGCTGAAACGAGCACAACAATGAGAACCAAATACGATTAAGGGTTGATTGGATAACATATGGTTGTCTGGGTATATACCAAAGTTCGATGGTTCAAAAATATCAAATCTACCAATTGATCTAGTATATCCGACATATGATCACTATGAAAAATTTAAAGGAATATATACTTATAAAGATGTGATGTATCCTTATTTACGAATGACACAATTGTTTCATGTATGCTTTCATCATAGATCCATTTCACATTCATGTGGAGAATGGTTAGATTTTTAAGAAAGTTGTGAATGAAAAATATAGAAAATGAAAACAGGGGAAAATAAAATTCTGAATTGGTTCCCTTTACAAAGGAACTTTGTCCCTGATTGGATAGGAAGAGGAAGATTATTGTGCTTATATATGAAGCACTTCTTCTAGCTCTCAAAGAGTTGAGAAGAGAGGAAGCCTCGAGTCTTCGTCATCATCGCTTGGCTTCGTCTTATGCTTCAGATTTGGATTTGGTCAATGATCTGATTAATTGATAAAACATTTAGACAAAATTTATTTTCTTTTTTCGTTATTATTTTCCTTTTTAGATAATTTTCGCGCAGAATTTTAAAATTAACAATTGTGATTTAATTAATTATATTTTTCAAAGGTCAACTTCACAACCAATAAATAAATTAAGAGAATTATTTTTATGTCGAAGAGACACATTTTTCATGAACAAGTATCTTTTCATCTGTTGATACTCTAATTGGTTGGCTAAATATTCAGAGGCTTGGCCTCATTTTTTCACCATCGAAATCTAGAAGAATTCTTCTCTCTTTGTTTTGTATATTGCATAGTTTTTAAAAGAAAAAATGTAAGTGTTAGTGTGATTTGTTGTCGTTTGTTGAGTTCGCTAAAGTTCTGGAATTTCTATTGACAGTAATAAAGAATTATCACGCCAAAATCCTACCTTAAGGATCGTGATGGCACCTAATCACTAAGACTAGGTAAGACTATCACACAATAATATCGAGCAAATTATAACAATGTTAAATATTGAATAAAAATTGAGAAATGCCAAAACATAGCCAAAAACGGGGTTACAAAAGTCATAAATCTCATTACCAGGTAATAGTGAGTCATAAGCTCTATGAAGAATACATAATAAGTTTCAAAATGTACATCAGTATTTCGAATACATAAACTATATTAAAACAACTAAAGAGGGTGACTCCGAGGCATGTGAGCGAAAAAACATGTACACTTTGAAGTCTCCAATAGCTCGGCACCACTCTCTAACAATCATCACGATCTGATTTACCTGGATCTGCACAAAGAATGTGCAGAAGTGTAGTATAAGTATACCACAGTCGGTATCCAGTAAGTATCAATACTAACATCGGTGGAGTAGTGATGAGGTTCAAGTCAAGACACTTACTAGTAAAATAACATGTGCAAGATATCAATATAAAACAGACAGCGAAAAATAAAACGGAATAAATATCTACCAAGGGTGGGGCATGTGATAACAGGGAAAATCGACCAACAACTCATAAAACACAAAGTGAATTCATTTAAGAAAAACATATTTTCAAAATACCACCCCGTTCCAACACATGAATAACATCAAGAATCACCCCAAAATACCACATAACATCATCAACAAGCCACCCTTATGTCGTCGCGTGAGCTTTACAATGAAACATTTCCTCTTACATAGCTATACGCGTATAATTTCCATTATCTCGCCGCATGTGCATCAATAAACATCACCTTTATGTCGCCGCATATGCATCTCACCACCCTTATACTCCACACAACAACAATCAACCCGCACAACAAGCCCGCATGTGCCACAATATCATAAAAAAACAACAATATCCCAAAGCCACATCAATATATAGCCCACGACTCAACAACAAGATGCACAATAACATAAAAGTGCAGGGAATAAACAATAAAGTATGTTCATATAGTAAACAACCCCCAATTCAAGGCATATTAATAGCCTAAGGTCCAATCCGATCACAAACCACACATACGACCATGTACAGACTCGTCACCTCATGTATGTGCATGGCCAATTTTGACCCTCCCTTTTAAAATTAATTTATTTATACTTAATAATTTGCAATAAATGTTTTCAAAGTATTTTCCAGTAATGAATACATATTTCTATAAATTAATTCAGTATTAGTTTCACAATTAATCATTTGGTAATACAACAACAACAATAACAACCTAGTATAATTCCACTAATGGGGTTTGGGGAGGGTAGTTTGTACGCAGACCTTACCCCTACCCTAGGGTAGAGAGGCTGTTTCTGATAGACCCTCGGCTCCCTCCCTCCAAGAACTCCCCACCTTGCTCCTGGAGTGACTCAAACTCACAAGCTCTTGGTTGGAAGTGGAGGGTGCTCACCACTAGAGCAACCCACTCTTGTCAAACTATATTTGGTAATAGTATTACGTAATCACAAACTATATTTACTATTTTAGGATTATTAAAATAATTTCTATACGTAAGTTCTATAATTAATTCAATAAATTACTTCTTAAAATAGTTAATTAGTTCACTATATCAATAATTCAAAATTAATGTCCTACTGAAGTATATTCACAAATAATCAATTAATTACAATAATTAGTAGTATTTAACAGTTATAATTTTCATTACATTTTATTGAAATTATTAAGTTTATTTAACTTAATTTCAAAAGGGATTAAAGACCATAAGGCTACAATTTTAATTGCAATTAAAATACAATATGGTTATTTGTTAAATTACTTTTAGCCCAAATACAAGGTCCAATCCGAAATAACACAGTCCAAACACCCATCTCCTTCTCTACTTTGGCAATCCATGCCTCTCCCTAAACCAGTCACAACCGGTCACATCACCTATCTTAGTCACTCACAAAAGAAATACAAAATCATCTGGGCCCTCCATTCCATAAATCAACAACCCATAATTTTAACCCAATTTTTTTTTATTTTTAATACACCTACAGATCTAATCCTCACCATCCAAAATATAACAATCCAACGGCCACAAACTTTTCTATGAAAATCCCTTTAAATGCCAAAATACTAGGACTGTTTATCTAAAGGATCAACGGACCAGATCTTTCCTTACTTCTTTAATCCGAAGGCCAAACGTCTAACCCTATCAACCCTAATTCATTTGCATCTTCACAGCCGCCTCCCATTTCCCTTTTCTCTCTCATGTTTCTCATCTCTCCAGCCTCCATCACTCACAAGACGTTGCACAAATCCGTGCAAGGTCAACAAAATCAAACCACAAACACTCAATTTTCCTCTCTACACCCACGAATCCTACTGTTATCTTTCTATTTTCATCACTAAATTCAAACGCCCGATTTCTGAAACCTTAGACTCAAAGATGAAAGCTCAAATCGCCTGAGCTCTGTTATAATCATTCAAATCGAAGCCTGAAATCACCTCTTGTCTCTTGAACCCCGTGAATCCTGCTGCAAATTCCTTTTTCAATCACAAAATGCAGAACCCTTCAAGTCTGAAAACCCTAGGTTGAAGGTGTAACATCAAATCGCCCGAATCCTCTCGTGCCCCGTCAAATCGGAGCATGCATAAAGCCTTCTTCAGAAAATCATCATGGAATCCTATACATAGAGGTCAAACATAGTGACCTCTGGGTTTTAAGGTTTGTCCGTTGGTTCGAAGCTTCAACAACCAATTACCCTTTACTCAGGTAAACTCAATATTGAATTTCCCCTTTGTCTTTTGATTTTCATTCGATTTGCTCTCATTATTACCATGAGTCACTCTCCACTATCCGATTCGAATTCTTTGAACCCTAGAGCCTTAATGGCACTATAAATAGAAGACTTTAATGTTCTCATCTACAACAACCTAACAAAAGAAAATTATGAATCAATAACTTAACACTGAAGAGATATACACACAAAAAACACTAAGAAATTTACCCTTAGGTTTCTCACTATTTTCCTTTTCCTTTTTTTTTAAGTAGTATCGCTGGTCTAAACTTGAGTGTTCTGGGATCTTAAGAAACTGAAAATAGTTCTCGTTTGGTCTGTTACACCTTTCATTACTGCCCATTATTTCCATAGCGTAGTTTATTTTCTTAATTATTTTTTGCTTATTTCCTTCGCTGTCTTATCGCATTTTCATTATCATGTATTAACACTCATATATTAGATTATGTATTTTTCTTTTATGCTCTAGCATTACATAAAACTTAGCCTTAATTAATATAGGACTTAAAAGAAAATATCTAGTAATTGATCTTCGCCTCCTGTTAATTCCAACATGTTCATCTTATACACTCACTCTTCTTAAAGGTGTTAAAGCTCAGGTCTTTAATCAGAACGGCAGCCTGTTTTCAAAGAAAATTAGGAAAGAATCACTGATTTTCACTAACAAGGAGCGAAGTCATATTTTTCATAAAAAAGGGAAGTAACAAATAGTCTCAAATGAATTTCCAAAGACTCGCTTCTTCAATTTTTTTTGAAAACCAAGGTACATTTGAAAATCATCTTTCTTACAAACAATGATTACTCTAACATCTATTCTTCAAAGATAATCACTTTTCTTAACTTAATAACTTAAGCTTTAAAATAAAAATCACTTTCAAAACTCTCATAGCCTCCAATAACTCTTTTATAATCCCATACCCTTCTTAAGTCTTACACATACATTTCCTTTAGTATATAGCGAGCCATGCCTTAGTGATAATCAAAGCATAGTGTAAATAACCGAGTCCTTAAAATTAGTCTAAGTCTTATAGAGCTACGTCAGATAGATTTTAAGGGGTACCTAATACCTTCTACTTAGAAGAACAAAAACCCTTACTCATAATCTCACCGGTTTGTAGACATGTATTGAACATAACTTAGTAATTAAATAGGTACCCTAGTATACCTTTAAATATTAGGTGGCGACTCTCTTTCATCAATAACAGAGAAACCACAAGTTGAATCCTGCCTTGACTAGTGCAAAATAGTGCAACAACGTGGTGACTCTGCTGGGGACTTCACACTTAGGTTTTGACCTTAACAGACTTAGACTAATTCGGCCTCCAGATTTATTAATACTTTGCATTGATTATAGTTGAAATTGCAATTACATGCTTACATGCTTTATTTGCTCTTTATAATTAGTTGCTCTTTATGATCACCATGCTTATTGTTGCTACACCCTTGTTTGTTACTGATTTATATACACTGTCATCAAATCTCTTCCAATCGAGTCTTGGTCATATACTATCACGCATAATGGCACGCAAGGGTTTTCTTTTACACCCCTCTAAACCTTTTTTTGAAAACTCTCTTCTTTTAGAGAATTGGTTTGTCAGGCCAACTGACATAACTTCTCGCAGCTTTCAGTCCAATTCTAAAGTAGGAAACACTCTACTCTAGTAAAATAGGTCATATTGCATAAACCTTAGGTGAGTCTGTCCTTGGTACCGACACACAATTAGGAAACTACCTTGATGTCAACGGGTCATGTACCTAACGACATAATTTCTGTGGAAAGACAAACAAACATGACAAGACACTTAAGGATCCGAAGAAAACACTTATCTTTCTTTTACCAACCTCAGAAAAATGAAAATCAACCAAAACATCCCTGAAATTAGCAGGGTAATGGGAGCACCACATAAGCTGAAACAATGGTGGAAGAATATTCGCTAGGAACACGGAGATGAGGTTTGGACGCATCTAGTGGGATTAACTGCATCGATGAACATCCCAGTAGACAGGGTGCTCACACACTTGTTCAAAGAATTTTGGGATCCACCTAAGGTGATGTTGAAATTTGTCGACTGTGAGTTGGTACCAACATTGGAAGAAGTCACAAGTTTCACGGAGCTGCCGTTCAATGGAAGAAAGCCAGTATTGCTAGTTACTATGCCCGGTTATCAGTTCCTGGATGCTCTGGGTTTTACCAAAAATAGAAGCCTCAGAAGTATCGAGGACGGATAGGTGAGCCTCGACCAGATATTCGACAGGTTTGGGCACCATGAAATCTACAAATGGTATTCAAGGGAGTTTCAATGTGACCAAGCGACGTGGGAGAGTCCCGGTCCTATCACTTTCGCAATGGCACTGTTGGGACTATTGGTCATCCCGCAGCGAAGGGGCCATATCAACATCGACCTGTTACCAGTGGTCCTAGCAACCTTCCCCGGCAATCTTCAAGATGCTTTGGTACCGATGGTGTTAGTTGAGTTGCTGAGAGCTTTGTCCACATGTGTACGAGGATATGATTTCTTTAAGGGTTGTAACATGTTGCTTCATATCTGGGCTACTGGACACTTCTTCTAGCGAGAGGCCAAAATCGACTACTTCCTGGGTGTCAGCAATATGATTCGCAGCCACAATGAAAGAATGAGATACTAGATCTCCCCACATGGGAGAAGAGTAGAGGGAAACACTAACCAATTTGACAGGGGAATAGATCAACTGGAAACTCTCTTGGTTAGGTGGAAGGGCAATCTTGAGGACTCCTCAGAAGTACTTCATCGAGTTGATCGGGCTGGAAGGCATTCAACCATACTCACCCATGTGGGTCCTCAAACAATTAGGGATGAACTAAGACGTGACTTTGTGGACAAGTACGGCGTTGTACGAGGATGAGTACAATGACCAGATCTCAATTCCCACGATAAGAAGACTGCAAGAAGAGTGGAATGACCTGGTGACAATGCCTATGGGTCAAAACTCATGGTGTACTCCCGAGTATTACGTCTGGATTAACGAAGAAGAAGAACTAGCCCGCCCAGGCAGATAGGGTATAACCTGGTTAGAGGACGCAGTGGTTGCCTTGCAGATTTATCACGAGATCCTGCCGCATTATCTTGTGACCACATCAATGCATCGTCAGGTGGTCCCAGGATCTATTGACCACATGTTGCCACCGGCTGAAGATGATGATCGGGTAGTAGAGTGCATCCAGATAGAGTCAAGCATAGAGCCAGAAGAAGATCCGTAGGAGGAGTCTAAATTCAACAATGATGAGGAATATTTGAGGAAGACCCAGAGGAGGATCCGAAAGAGGAGCCAGAAGAAGAGAAGGGTACAGGAAACGACTCTGGGGATGGTTATTAGAGTTGGTTGATTTCTCCCTATTTCCCCACTTTGTACCTTTACCCCTAGTTTTTCTCTTTTACTTTCCAAAAGGGCAAATTATCCGAGCCCATGCAACTTTATGAAACAATGATGTAATCCTTGTTCCCACTTGTACCAGTCCAAATTATCAATGAATACAAATTGCTTCGGATCTAAATATGTCAAGTCTAAATGTCTGTCAAATATCCATGAAAGATGCCTACTTCTGGCATTGAGAGGCTCCCCGCGAATTCTCGGAACGTGCTAGCTGTAATGCATGAATATTCCGCTCTCTGTGATTTCCTGCTTGCATAAATGAAGAAACTGACTCTTGCTCCCTTTCTTTTCTTTTTTCTTATTTTCTTTGCCTTATTTTTATCCCCAAAAAGAAAATAAAAGAAAGTTGGTTTGTGCAATCTAAGGTCAAAGGGAAAGATGTCATTCACAGAAGACCCAACTGAACATGCTCTTGTCATAGCCGATAGCCCGGGGAGATCGGGAGAAAAAGACAACACTATTAATGATGAACACGTGGCCAGGATGGCCCAGGAAATGGAGTCTCTAAGGGAGGAGGTACAACATATTAGAGAATTGGCACACTTGGCCGTGACAACACTTCCTCAGCCACCTAGATTCCCTTCTTTAGAATCACTTCCAAATCATTTCCCTTCATCAGCATGCCAAAACAACTACACCCCAACTTCAACTCCCATCACTCAAGTCATACCCCCAGTAACCCCCGCTAACCCACCAAATTCCCCTATTAACACTTCTTACGTACCACCATACACTTAGACATCACAGAACTTGCCTATTACCGCTAATGCCACTACCCTTCCTTGTGATGGAATCATTTTCACCACTAACCAGCACTTACTTATGGCACATGGCGTCACTTATGAGCGGTTCGATCCCCCTGTACATGCCATTTCTGAACCTACCTTTATAGCACCAATCAAGGTTAGGGTGCCTTATGAGATTGATCAATACGCCGAGATGGAGAAAGAATACAGGCATAAGGAAGAAGAGTAGGTATCTGAGCAGTTGCAAATGTTTAGAAGGCAAATGAAGAGTCTTCATGTTGCCCGAGGAAGTGAAAGTTTGGACTATGAGGATCTGTGTATTCATCTAGATGTGGATATACCAGCAGAGTACAAACCCCCAAATTCGAGGGCTTATTGAGACAAGTTGGTTAGAGTGGGAAGGAACGATAAACTAAGGATGAAATGCTTTATAATGATTTTGACAGGAGAGGCACTCACCTGGTATACCCGACAGGACCTACGAAATTGGAGAACTTGGCATGATATGGCGGAGGACTTCGTGAATCGTTTTTGATTCAATACATAGATCACTCCTGATCAATACTCGTTGGTGAACCTGTAGAAAAATCCATCTGAGTCATTTCAAGAATATGCATGATGGTGGAGGTCGGAGGCTGCTAGGGCGCAACCGCCGCTGTATGACAGTTAACCAAGTATTTCATTAGAGCCGAGGAGGGAATATACTTTGAAAAGATGATGGGAATGATGGGTCAAAAGTTCCCCGAGCTGGTTAAGATGGGAGATTTCTTAGAAGAGGGCATAAAATCCGGTAAAGTTCAATATATGGTAGCACTACAAGCGGCCAGCAAGGCCATCCAGTCAGGGTCAATCGGTAACAGAAAGAAGAAGAAAGAGGAGGTCTCAGCAGTCATCCCTTACTACCAAACCATCCCACCTTATGAAAGCACCTCTTATTCCCCAAACAACCACTCACCACCACCCGCCTACACTCCAGTCTATAATACCCAGCCATACTACCACCTTAAACCACAATACAACCCTCCTCGAGCCAACAACAACCAAAACCCACAAAGACCATATGCTCATGTCCAAACCACTACTCATCAAAATCGACATGTTTATGCACCACGTCCTCGTCCCAACTTTGAAGAGAGGGGTCATAGAACTTATACCCTGATTGCTGAGCCTCTGGCCCAATTGTTTAAAAGGTTGAGAATATCAGGATTGATACATCCAATTGAGGGAACAATTCCTAAGCATCCCTCCAAATATTTTGATGCCACTAAAAGATGCATGTGTCATTCCAATGTACTTGGGAACGACACTAAAGACTGTTTCAAGTTGAAAAACAAAATCGAAATCATGATTAAGAGTGAAGCCATTAACATTTCTAGTTGGGGGTAGCTTCTTGTATAATTGTGGATATGGTAGATTGATATTTTATTTTCATGTGATGTGTTATATTAGTATGTTTACTAGCTTCTTGAATTTTTGTTTTTATATATAGTATGTTTTATTGACTTGATGTTTATTAGCTTCTTGATTTTTTTAAAATAGTATGTTTTATTTTGGTGGCGCTATCCTTGATTTTATTTTTACCACGGTTCTTTTTCTGAGAATGCCAATTTACTTTTTGAACCGGATAATTTTTGGTAAATTTTTATGTCGACGCTTCCCGATAATGGATAGCTAGGCGACTTTCTTAAGGGAATTAGTCTTGTAGTTTAGATATAATTTTTGTTAATATGGGAAGAATAAGTGGTATGAGTTGGGGTTTGTGCCCATTGGCCAATTTGTGGCTTGTTTGGTACCAACATGATTTAAACCTCGGCATATGAATTATTGATCTTTAAAAATAATGATTGAAGTAAAGATCATTGTCATGACTTTTACACTCAATTTTTGTCTCTTTGCAATGTCCCCAATGCAACTAAACAAAATAGAGTAAAGTGCTCTCCTGAATACTGCATCAAGTGCTCTCCTCGCTGTCGGACTCAGTCGCATCCTCCTGCTCTTCTTCTTCCTCGGACCAATGAACTGGAGTATCATCATCATCTTTCGGCTCGGTCGATGGCACTGACTCTTGAGGCTTTAGAACTTTCCACAGGCCCTTCACACCCTTCCATATGTGGGTGAAGAATTTATCTCTCTTCTTCTCCCTTTTCTTCATCCTGGTGTGTGCATTTGCAAATTTGTCATGAGAAGTGCTCAAAGTACCGTGCGCCGTGGCCAAATAAGTATATTCCTTCTCCAGCTTCTTAAGGTCCCCTGCTTCTTCTGATCATCAAGATACTTTTGAAATTCTTGAAATGGATACATAGGATCCCTCAGATGTCTCCCCAGGTCCTTATGGAAGGCCAGCTACTAGGTCGCGAATCAGCCGCATTTCCTCGAAAAGCATAGCAAATGATCCTCCTGCAGAAGATGATGGCTGACTACCCTGGTAGGTCTGAGAAGAAGATCCCAACTTTCTCTTTTTACTTTTGCCGGCGCCGCCCTCTCCTTTTTCTTTAATGGATTAATAGGCTTTCCCGGATCTATCCAGTTGTCTCCCGGATCCTCCTGAACCCCAGCAAATTGGCACAACTCAGTGATAAGAGATGGGAATAACAATGATGGACCATTCTGAATCCGATACTCCCTCATTTCATTGACAAAAATCTCACCAACATTGAGCTGAATACCATCAAGAATGGAGGCTATCATTTGAGCTCTCGTTATTGGTACATTCCATATATTCAACGCAGGAGAGATGCGACTGCATATGATGGCCAGCCATATCTTTGCTTCAGCAGTGAATTCTTTGGATGTGATCCCTCTCGCCAATTTTGATGACGCCCAAATCCACTACTAAAAGGTAAATGGACACGGTAGCATGCAATATAATTTACCCAACTATGAGTCGGGGTTGAATCCCACAGAGAATAATATGTAGGCAATTAGGCGTGTAAGAGAATTATCACTTGTTATGCTAAGCCAAACACTTAGAAATGTTTTTATGAAATATTTGTGTCTAAATGCAGAAATAAAAAGTAACCTAGAAAGCAAGTAAAATAATCAATGGCTACAAGCATGGATGCATTGGGAATTACACTCAAGTAATGATCCAATGTATTTCATGATTTTACAAATAGGAGCGAGTTTATGTTAATTAGCCTCAGGTAATAATTTTATATTAGCTTCTTTCGAAGACTAACAAGACTTCCTAATTGAATTATCCCTAAAACAATTAAGAGATTAAGCACACCCGAATATGGCTACAAGTAGTTGAATCCTATCCCTAGGTAGAATCTATAAAGTGAGGGATAATCTTTTCCAACCCCAAATTATCTTTCCCAAAATTAATTCGAAGTTAATAGGCGAGTCATAGGGTTAGCTAATCCCTTTGAAAACATTAAAGAACAAGAATAATTAAAGAAACAATAACTCACTTCATAATAAATAAAAATTGTTCAATACATAAGCACAATAAGATATTTAATCTACATTTTAAATATGAATAATTCCATAAACAAGATTTAGGTGTTGGAATAAATACTACACACTTAGATATACAAAACAAAGCAAGAAAATGAAGAAATGAACATAGATAGGTAAGAAATTCTCAACCAAAAGCTTCAAATCTTCAAGACTCAAGTGTGTGTGCAAGAACCCTAGCTCCAAAACTCGTGTTCTCTTCTCAAGATATGTCCAAAGCTGCCAAAGATATGCCAAAGATATTTAACAAATGAGCTACGGCGTGTATTAAAGGGGTTGGGGCCAAAAGAATGTGAAATTACATAAGTACCCATAATTGAAGCGCGATCTTCGCATTTGCGAAGCTATGTTCGTATTTGCGAACTATGACTTTCATGTTGACTATCTCATTTGCGATAAATACTTCGCATTTGCGAAGGTTGACTGTCTGGTTTGACTTTGCATTTGCGGCCCTTTTTTTTGCATTTGAGAACACTGCTTGACTGGGTTGACTTCGCATTTCCGATTTCTTAATCACAATTGCGATTGCAACTATCTTTGCATTCCCACATTTATATCGGAATTGCGACATTTGTGGCCATTTTTCTAGATTTTCTTCTTTTCAACTTCTTTTTGACTCGTTTTCACTTGGTTTCTACATGATCACTTCAAAATCATATAGAACCTATAAAATAGAAATAAACGACATTAAACACAAGATTTTATCAATCAAACATAGCACAAATCTAAGCTTAAAGACAAGATAAGTTGGTAAAATATCAACTTATCAGTAATCAAACCGATAAAAAATCGCGTTCCACAATTATGACATGTAACGAAATCGCTGAGCGCAATGACCCAGATTACGAGGAATAGGATGAGAGTATGATGCTAGACAATCTCCCGTAGGAGATCGAGCAGCTGTAGAGTCAGAAGAAGCCCAATCTTGAATAAACAGAAGTGGTCAATCTTGGAAGCGAAGAAAATATAAAAGAAACCAAAATCAGCATTCACCTAGAAGTCGCGCAGAAGAAAAAAAATGATTTAGCTCCTCCGATAGTACGTCGACGTGTTCGCATTGTCCTATGATGACATGCCAGGATTAAGCACCGACATTGTCTCACATCGACTACCCACTGACCTTACCAGACCACCGGTCAAGCAGAAGCCCAGGAAGTTCAAACCTGATTTAAGTCTAAGCATAAAGGAATAAGTGACCAAACAGATAGAAGCAAATGTAGTAAGGGTCACCAACTATCCAAGATGGTTGGAAAACATCGTCCCAGTTCCCAAGAAGGGTGGAAAGATCAAAATATGTGTGGACTATCAAGATCTCAACAAAGCTAGTCCAAAAGACGATTTCCCCTGCCAAGTGTCAACATCCTCATCGACAACTGTGCGAAACATGAACCGCAGTTGTTTGTGGATTATTTTGCTCGATACCACCAAATCTTAATGCACGAGGAAGATGCAGAGAAGACAGTTTTCACCACACCTAGGGAAGTCTATTGTTATAAAGTTATATCGTTCGGTCTCACCTGTACAATTTATTTCCACCTAGCCCCGGTGTACAATTTATTTCGAAATTCAACCTCAATTTGAGGTCTAAATCTTTATTTTTCAAAATCTCTAAATTCTACCCAAAACCCCCAATTTCTATTTTAAAATTCATAGATTTGATGTTAAAAACTCATGAAAAGTAGTTGAAATTGATTCAAAACTAGTTAAAGATGCTTACCAATAAATTTGAGAAGAAAATCCTCTTCAAAAATTGCCTTTATGGAGTTTAGGGTTGAAAAATGATGTAAAATGAGGTAAGTCCCGACTTTTTTCTCTTTTATCCAGCTGCATGTATCGCACTTATTCGCAATTGAGAAGTCCGCATTTGCGATACACTGATCGCAAAAGCGACAATGCATCAGGCCTCCAAAAAGTCGCATTTGCGACAAAATATTCGCATTTGCGATAGCCCCCTCATGCGCTTTTGCAAATAAAGCTTCGCATTTTCAAAGTTGGCCAACCTTCCTAGTTGTTGCAAATGCGAGAGATACATCGCATTTGCGGAGCTCCCACAGTCCGCGTTTGCGAATAAAACTTCGCATTTACGAAGTGCTCATTCCCCAGCTCCCGGCGCCACCTAAATGAGAGCCATGTCGACCCTCTTTCATGACATGATTCATAAGGTGATTCAAGTGTATGTGGATGATGTCATCATAAAATCTCGAAAGAGTTCAGAGCACTTGAATGACTTGAGGAAATTGTTTGAACGCCTGCGAAGATACAGTTTGAAGCTGAATCCGGCAAAGTGTGCGTTCGGGGTGCCGGCTAGAAAACTATTGGGTTTCATTGTAAGGGGGAAGGGATAGAGTTGGACCCGTCAAAAATCAAGGCCTCCAGAAACTACCACCACCAAAGAGCAAGAAAGATGTCATGAGTTTCATGGGAAGATTTAATTACATCAGTCTTTTCATAGCCCAGTCCATGGTAATCTGTGAACCCATTTTCAATCTGCTAAAGAAGGATGCTTGTCACGACACCAATTCACCCTCCATAGGATGTCGTGATGGCACCTAGTCTCTAAGACTAGGTAAGCCTAACAAATTGTGGAATAACATAATACGAAACTGAAACCCAATTCTCAACACATGAAATAATTATCAAACAACAAATCAATAATTACAACTCCCAATACCCGGTGGAAATAAGTCACAAGCTTCTAAGATCAAACATTAAGTGTCTCTATACATCAGAGTCTAAATAAAATAAGGAAAAACAACATAGTAAGGATAGAGGGGGGACTCCGAGGTCTGCGGACGCTGGCAGATATACCTTGAAGTCTCCACGTGCAGTCCAACTCACTAGATTCTGGTCTGCTGCGAAGAACCTAGATTTGCACAAAAAGATGTGTAAAAGTGTAGTATGATTATACCACAACGATACCCAATAAGTTCTAAGCCCAACCTAGGTAAAGTAGTGACGAGGTCAGCTCAGGGCCCTACTGGTTTAAAAGAAAAGTAACGCAGAAGATGTAATAATATTTTGAAAAAACTGAGAATTTAAACAATAAGAAATTATAGAAAATATCAACATAGTAAATATATGTAAACAACTAGGGCACTCCCGAGTCATAGTTCCAAATGTGGATATGCTCGACAGGGGGGATCTCCTGAGGTACCGCCTCGTATTTCCAAAGTAAATATTCCAGTACGGGGGGATCTCCCGAGTAAATGCCTCGTAGTCCCAAAGTAAATATGCAGTACAGGGGGATCTCCTGAGGAACCGCCTCGTAGTCCCAAAGTAAATATACAGCAGGTAATCGAAGGAAACATGAATTTACAGCAAGGATCGTACAGTTAAAGATTTAATTCAAATCAAGAAAAGCAGGTAATTCAACTAAGCATGTTGCACAAATGGAATGTAAGAGTTAAGGCACGTAGGCATGCGATACTAGGCTAAACATGATCTCTACATATGCTAAGGCAACTAAGTTAAGGAATTTAAAAGAAGACAACTCAGCAAGTACCGGAATTTCCATAATTAGACCGCGTATGCACTCGTCACCTCGCGTACATGACGCTCACATATCACAAATGGTTACAACAGTACCAAAACCTAAGGGGATTTTCCCCACACAAGGTTAGACAAGTCACTTACCTCAAATCTCACTCAATCAGTCAAATAGTATGCCTTTCCCTCGACTTTCCAACTCCGATCGACTCTAATCTAGCCAAAACAATTTTATACTATAAATATAACTACAAAAAACTAATTTAAATAATGAAACTATGACTTTAGCAAAGAATAGAAAATTCGGCCTAAAAAGTCGACCCGGGCCCACATCTCGAAATCGGGTAAAAGTCACAAAATACGAATGTCCACTCGACCACAAGTTCACCCATACACAAATTACTAAAATCCAACACCACGCAAGTCAATTCCTCAAATCCAACTCTCCAAATCCCTAGCCTCAAACTCCCAAATTTTACCTTAAACACACACTAACTAAGTAGGAAAATCAATGGGGAAACAAGATTATTGAATAAAAATAAACACAAGGGACTTACCTCAAGAAATCCCTCGAAAGTGCTCTCAAAAATCGCCCTAGATAGAGTTCAAAATGTCCAAAAAGAAGAATGAAATAAACCCTCGGAATCGCCTATTTTCTACCTAGTGAAATCGCTTATGCGAGTCCACAGCCGCATTTGCAGCTCCGCACCTGCGAAATTTCCATCACAGGTGCGGTTCTAACTTAGTCCAGGAACGTCCGCTTCTGCGAACCCAAATGTGCATTTGCGCTTCCGCTTTTGTGGCCAAGGGGTGCTTCTGCACACTTGCTCCTGCGGACCAAGTCCGCTTCTGCGACCAACCGGCCTCCCAGGCCTTTCTGTTGCGCTAATTCCTCCGCAGACTCCGCTCCTACGGCCTTCACGTCATATCTGCGACCATTGGCCATTTCCCCCATCCCCGCATCTGCGACTCCAAGCTCGCTTATAAGAGACCGCACCTGCGGCCAAATCCACCACAGGTGCGAGTAGACCAGCACCAGCCCAGCACCAGAAATCTTCTAAGTCTAAAAATGATCTGTTAACCATCCGAAACTCACCCGAGGCCCCCTGGACCTCAACCAAATATACCGACAAGTCCTAAAACATCATACAGACTTAGTCGATCCTTTAAATCACATCAAACAACGCTAAAAACACAAATTGTGCATCGATTCAAGAAGCCTAATGAACTTTGAATCTTCAAACTTCTACATCCGACGGCGAAACCTACCAATCAAGTCTGATTGACCTCAAATTTTGCACACAAGTCATAATTAACATTACGGGCCTGCTCTAACTTCCAGAATCGTAATCCGAACTGGATGGCCAAGGCCTGAACATCCAAGTCTAAGGGCCTCTCTGCTACTGGTATATATGCTAAACTGCCAAACTCTCCGCCTTGGGACTCAAGGCGTCAGCCACCACATTGGCCTTCCTGGGATGATAGAGAATGGTGATGTCATAATCCTTAAGCAACTCCAACCATCTCCACTGCTGCAAGTTAAGATCCTTCTGTTTAAACAGATGCTGTAGACTCCGGTGATCGGTGAAAAACTCACAAGGAACACCATACAAATAGTGCTGCCAGATCTTCAAGGCATGAACAATAGTTGCTAACTCAAGGTCGTGGACATGATAGTTCTTCTCGTGCACCTTCAACTGTCTAGATGCATAGCCAATCACCCTACCGTCCTGCATCAACACCGCGCGACCAATGCGTGATGCATCACAATACACAATATAGGACCCCGATCCAGTAGGAAACACTAACACTGGGGTTGTAATTAAAGCAGTCTTGAGCTTTTGAAAGCTCTCCTCATAATCCTCGGTCCACTTGAACGGAGCACCATTCTTGGTCAATCTGGTCATAGCTGATGCAATAGATGAGAAACCCTCTACAAATCGACGGTAATACCCCGCCAAGCCAAGAAAACTCCGGATGTTCGTAGCTGAGGACGGTCTAGGCCAACTTTGCATTGCTTCAATCTTCTTTGGATCTACCTTGATCCCCTCACTCGATACTACAGGACCCAAAAATGTCACTAAGTCTAGCTAGAATTCACACTTCGAAAATTTTGCATCTAACTTCTTCTCTCTCTTGGTCTGAAGCACAGTCCTTAGGTGTAGCTCATGATCCTCCTGACTCCAGGAGTACACCAGAATGTCGTCAATAAACACAGTAATGAAGGAGTCAATATAGGGCTGAAATACACTGTTCATCAAGTGCATGAATGTTGTTGGGGCGTTGGTCGGCCCAAAAGACATCACAAGGAACTCGTAATGACCATACCGAGTCCTGAAAGAAGTCTTTGGGATATTCGGCTCCCGAATCTTTAAATTATGATAGCCTGAACATAAAATCGATCTTAGAGAACACTATGGTACCCTGAAGCTAATCAAGTAAGTCATTAATACATGGCAATGGATACATGTTCTTCCCTATAACCTTGTTCAACTGGCAGGAACCATCCTTCTTCTTTACAAACAAGACAGGAGCACCCCAAGGTGATACACTGGGCCGAATGAAGCCCTTATCGAGCAACTCTTGCAACTGTTCATTTAGCTCTTTCAAATCTATTGGGGCCATCCGATAAGGTGGAATAGAAATGGGATGAGTGCCCGATAACAAATCAATGCTGAAGTCAATATATCTGTCGGGCGGCATGCCCGGAAGATCCACTGGGAATACATCTAAATAGTCCCTCAATACCGGAACAGACTCGATGGTAGGAGTATCAACTCTAACATCTCTCACATAGGCCAGATGTGCATCACACCCCTTCTCAACCATTCGTTGAGCTTTAAGAAATGAGACAACTCTGCTAGGAACATGATCCACGGTACCTCTCCACTCTAGTCGCGGTAGACCTGGCATAGCCAACGTCACCGTCTTGGAATGACAATCAAGGATAGCGTGATAGGGTGACAGCCAGTCCATGCCCAAAATAACATCAAAATCAACTATGCTAGCAATAAAATCAGCTCTGGTCTCAAAACCACTAAGAATAATCAAACATGACTGGTACACACGGTCAACAACAATAGAATCACCCACGGATGTAGATACATAAACAGGTGAACTTAGAGAATCATGGGATACGCCCAAACATGAAGCAAAATAAGATGACACATACGAATAAGTGGAGCCTGGATCAAATAAGACTGATGCATCTCTATGCCAGACCGGAATAGTACATGTGATAACATAATTTGATGCAACTACCTCTGTACTAGCAGGAAGGGCATAATATCTGGCTTGGCCTTCCCCTCTAGGGCGACCTCTACCTGTCTGACTTCTACCTCTAGTTGGCTGTGCAGGTGGGGTGGTTGCTGGTGCTGTAATCATAGCCTGAGGACCCGGTGGAGCACGCAGTGCCTGAGAAATCTATGGAGGTGCACCCCTACTGAATCTAGGGCAATCCCTCACCAAATGACAAGTGTTGCCACACTCAAAATAAGCTCTCGGAGGAGGTGGCTGATGCGACTGCCTCGGGACTGAACGACTGGACTAACCACTGGAAATACCCCGTGCATGAGGCACACTAGATACTGGCGGTGCATAATAAGGATCGTGGGGCCTAGTAGTGGCTGGAGCATAGCTGGCAGTTAGAAGTGCTGAATGACTAGGACGACCCATATAACCTCTACCATGGTGAACTGCAGCTGGGGCACGAGTACCATTGTAAGTGCCAGACTCTCGAGACCTCTTGGCCTCTCTCTCATCTCTATCCTGAGTTAGCATACCCTCCAAACTCCTGGCAATCCCTACTACCTACTGGTACGTAATATCCATCTCCAACTCTTAAGCCATGCTCAATCTGATACAACGGTTGAGCCCCTCAATAAACTGACGAACCCGCTCTCGAACAGTAGCGACCAAGGCTGGTGTATGCCTGGCCAAATCACTAAATCGGACCGCATACTCTGACATGGTCATAGCGCCCTGGCGCAACTGCTCAAACTCTGTGCGCCAAACATCTCTGAGACTTTGAGGAACATACTTCCTCAGGTACGGAGGATAAGTGGCACTCCTCAAGAAAACCCTGGGCATCCTCTGATGCCAAGCCACTAAAAGTAGGAGGGTGGTACTTCTTGTACCTCTCGAGCCTAAACTGCTCCACCTCAGAAGCTGCTTCCCTAACCTCGGGCTGAACTAAAGCTACCAGTTGCATTGGTATGATCTCTGGAACCTGGTCGACCTGAACCCGCTGCTCTAGGGTACCAACGGCGGGAGTCTGTGCTCCTCCCCCGGCCTGAGATATGGTAGGAGCAAAAGGTATGAATCCTGCCTGAGCTAAGGTGCTGAACAAGCTCAGAAACTGGGCTAGAGTCTCCTGGAGGGCTGGTGTAGTAACACGCATCTCAGGTGCCTGCCCTCCAACTGGAGCTACTAGTGGCTCCTCTGTAACAGCCCGTATGAGTCCTCTAGCTGCACCACGTGGGCATCCTCGGCCTCTACCCTGGCCCCGACCTCTCGCGGCCCTAGTAGGGGGCGCGAGTGTCTGGAACCATCCTTCTTATTTACAAACAAGAAGAAGACTAATAGGGCTGAAATACACTGTTCATCAAGTGCATGAATGTTGCTGGGGTGTTGGTCAGCCCAAAAGACATTACAAGGAACTCGTAATGACCATACCGAGTCCTGAAAGAAGTCTTTGGGATATTCGGCTCCCGAATCTTCAAATTATGATAGCCTGAACGTAAGTCGATTTTAGAGAACACTCTGGCACCCTGAAGTTGATCAAATAAGTCATTAATACATGGCAATGGATACAGGTTCTTCACTGTAACCTTGTTCAGTGAATATGCAGTAAATGGGGATCTCCCGAGTAAATGCCTCGTAGTTCCAAAGTAAATATGCAGTACAGGGGGATCTCCCAAAGAACGGCCTCGTAGTACCAAAGTAAATATGTAGTACAGGGGGATCTCCGGAGGAACCGCCTCATAGTCCCAAAGTAAATATGCAGCAGGTAATCGAAGGAAACACGAATTTACAGCAAGGATCTTACAGTTAAAGATTTAATTCAAATCAAGGAAAGCAGGTAATTCAACTAAGCATGTTGCACAATTGGAATGTAAGAGTTAAGGCACGTAGGCATGCGATACTAGGCTAAACATGATCACAACATATGCTAAGGCAACTCAGTTAAGGAATTTAAAATAAGACAACTCGGCAAGAACCGAAATTTTCACAATTAGCCTGTATATGCACCCGTCACCTAGCGTACATGGCGCACACTTATCACAAATGGTTACAACAATACCAAAACCTAAGGGGATTTCCCCCACACGAGGTTAGACAAGTCACTTACCTCAAATCTCGCTTAATCAGTCAAGTAGTATGCCTTTCCCTCGACTTTCCAACTTCGATCGGCTCGAATCTAGCCAAAACAATTTCATGCTATAAATATAACTACAATAAACTAATTTAAATAATGAAACTACGACTTTAACAAAGAATCGAAAATTCGGCCCAAAAGGTCGACCTGGGCCCATGCCTCGGATTTAGGTAAAAGTCACAAATACGAATGCCCACTCGACCACGAGTGCACTCATACCCAAATTACCAAAATCCGATACCAAATATCCACTCAATTCCTCAGATTAAACTCTCCAAATCCCTAGCCTCAAACCCTCAAATTTCACCTTAAATACATGCTAACTAGGTGGAAAAATCAATGAGGAAACAAGATTGTTGAATAAAACTAAACATAAGGGACTTACCTCAATAAATCCCTCAAAAGTGCTCTAAAATATCTCCCTAGACCGAGTTCAAAATGTCCAAAATGAAGAATGAAATAAACCCTCAGAATTGCCCCTTTTCTGCGCAACGAAATCACTTTTGTGAGTCCACAGCCGCATTTGCGGCTCCGCACCTACGGAATTTCAATCGCAGGTGCGGTTCTAACTTAGTCCAGGAGCGTTTGCTTATGCGGACCCAAATGTGCATCTGCGCTTCCGCTTCTGCGGTCAAGGAGCGCTTCTGCGCACTCGCTCCTGCGGACAAAGTCCGCTTCTGCGACCAACAGGCCTCCCAGGCCTTTCCCTTTTTGCGCCCATTCCTCTGCAGAAGCGACTCCACTCCTACGATATTCACATCACATATGCGACCATTGTCCATTTCCCCCATCCCCACATCTGCGACTCCAAGCTCGCTTACGCGAGACCGCATCTGCGGCCAAATCCACCACAGGTGTGAGTACACCAGAACCAGCCCACCACCAGAAATATTCTAAGTCCAAAAATGATCCTTTAACTATCCAAAACACACCCGAGGCCCCCGGGACCTCAACCAAATATACCGACAAGTACTAAAACATCATACCGCCTTAGTCGAGCATTTAAATCACATCAAACAACGCTAAAAACACAAATTACGCATCGATTCAAGCCTAATGAACTTTGAAACTTCAAACTTCTACATCCAACGCCGAAACCTATCAAATCAAGTCCAATTGACCTCAAATTTTGCACACAAGTCATAATTGACATTACGGACCTGTTCCAACTTCCGAAATCGAAATCCGAACATGATATCAACAAGTTCACTCCCGGTCAAACTTCCCAAAAATCACCCAATATTTCCAACTTTCGCCAATTGATGCTAAAATGACCTACAGACGTCCAATTCGACATCAGACCAAAATCACCCTATGGAGCTATTAGAACTGTTAGAACTCTATTCCAGAGTCGTCTTCACACATTTCGAAGTACGGTCAAATCCTACAACTTAAACTCTCCTTTTAAGGACCATATGTACCATTACACTCCAAAACCAAAGACAAATCCTCCCGGCAAGTCATAAAACCCAAAAGTAAAATAGAGGGAGCAATAAATAGGGGTTCAGGGCTAATTCTCTCAAAACGACCGGTCGGGTCGTTACAATGCTTCCACGAAATGCACAAAAGAGTGTCAAAACGCCTTCAACAGAATCAAAGAGTGTCTTACAAACCCGCTAGTGTTGGTTCCCCCTGAACTACGGAAACCATTGTTGCTCTATTTGTCAGTCTTGGACGACGCCTTCGGCTGTGTGTTGGGGCAGCATGACGGAACTAGGAGAAAGGAGTCGGCCATCTATTACTTAAGTAAGAAGTTTACACCATGCGAGACCAAGTATACTCTGATAAAATGCACTTGTTGTGCTCTGACTTGGATTGCTCAGAAGCTAAGGGCAAGCTTTAGCTGACCATCTCGCCAAGAATCCAGTAGATGGAGATTACGAACTGCTTACCACGTATTTCCCCGATAAAGATGTACTATTTTTCGATGGGGGATATTGCAGAATCATACCCTGGGTGGAGAATGTTTTTCGATGGAGCAGCAAACTTCAAAGGAGTTGGGATTGGGGCAGTCCTGATTTCAGAATCTGGACAACACTATCCAGTATCGACAAAGATAAGATTCCCTTGTACCACTAATATGGCTTAATATGAGGCGTGCATCCTTAGAATGAGAATGGCAGTCGATATCTATTTCAAAGAACTTTTGGTCATAGGAGATTCTGATTTGTTAATACACCAAGTCCAAGGAGAATGGTCCACCAAGAATGTCAAGATACTGCCGTACCTACACTATGTGAAGGAGCTGTGCAAGAAGTTCACAAAGATTAAGTCTAGGCACATCCCCAGGATTCAGAATGAGTTTGTGGACGCCGTTGTGGCCTTATCATCTATGATTCAGCATCCAGACAAGAATTACATCGACCCTATCGAGGTAGAGATGAGGGATCAACATGCTTATTGCTTCCATGTGAATGAAAAACCAGATGTTAAACCATGTTATCACGCCATCAAGAAATTCCAACCAGGAATACCTAGAGAATTCTACTAATAGTCAAAAGCGAGCCCTCAAGAGGTTAGCAAATCACGTTTTCCTCATAGGGGAAGTCTTGTACAGGAGGACCCCATACTTAGGTTTGTTCAGATGTGTAGACGCCATCGAAGCAACCAGATTGTTGAAAGAAATACATGCAGGGACGTGCGGACCGCACATGAACGGGTTCACATTAGCCAAGAAGATTTTGATAGCTGGATACTTTTGGATGACTATGGAAAACGATAGTATCCGCTACATGCAGAAGTGTCACTAGTGCTAGATTCACAGAGATTTCATCTGGGTTCCACCAAATGAGTTAAATGTAATGGGTTCAACTTGGTCGTTTGTTTCTTGGGGCATGGACGTGATTGAACCCATGGAGCATGCAGCATCAAACAGACATTGTTTCATCTTGGTAGTTATCAACTATTTCACTAAATGAGTCGAGGCATCTACTTACAAGGCCGTCACAAAGAAGGTAGTGGTAGATTTTGTCTGAAACAACATCATTTGCAGATTTGGAATACCGGAGTCCACCAACACTAACAATGCCGCTAACCTCAATAGCGAACTCATGAGAGAAAGATGCAAGAAGTTCAGAATTTTCAACCACGATTCCACAGCCTACAGACCGTAGTCGAGGCAGCCAACAAGAATATCAAGAGGAATTTACGAAAGACAGTGAACAATAACATACAATGGCACAAGAATCTACCATTCGCTTTATTAGGTTATCGGACTACCATGAGAATATACACTGGGGCAACGCCATACATGTTAGTGTATGACACTGAAGTGGTGATACCCGCAGAAGTTGAGATACCGTCCTTAAGAGTCATTCAAGAAGCAAAATTGGATGATACAGTATGGATACATGTGAAGCAGGAACAACTCATGCTCATTGATGAGAAAATAATGGATGTTGTATGCCATGGACATCTATATCATAATAGGATGGCCAGTGCATTTAACAAAAGGGTGAAGCCTCGCCAATTCACACCGAGGCAGTTGGTTCTAAAGAAAATCTTTTCCCATCAAGAAGAAGCCAAATGGAAGTTTGCACCAAACTGGCAAGGTCCTTACGTGGTTCATCAAGAACGGTCTGGTAGAGCTCTAATCTTGGCAGAAATGGATGGAAGATTCAGCACGAAGCCTATCAACTCAGACACAGTCAAGATATACTATGCCTGAAAACAAGTAGATTTAGGGTTTTTGAAGTAACAGAACTTCTTTCAACCTGACTTCCCAGAGAAGGATACGTAGGAAACCCACATAGGGTTCGGTTTCTCTCCCCCCTTTCTCTTGTAATAGAAAAACCAAATATCACTTTTGTATGTTGATCAGGAACTACGCCGACATGATTTCCTCAGAAAGGAACACGTAGGAAATCCTCATCGTATTCAGTCATCTTTTGTAATTGAACTACATTCCAACATGATTCCACTTTGATACGCAGGTTGTATGAGTCAGACTCGGCCATTTTCATTCTTAGTCTCATCATTTTGCATCTGTTGTAATCGAACTACGCTTCTACCGGATTCCATTTTAGATACCTAGGCTGCCTGAGTTGGGCTCGATCATTTTCATCATATTTTATCATCATCCCACGAACTATGTTCAAACCTGATTCCGTTTTTTGGATACGTAGGCAACCTAAAAGTGTTGGGTCATAACCTTAGGAAAATCTTTGTAATGCATTAGTTCAGATTACGACGCAGTCACCACAGTAGGTAGTCGCGTTGTTAGAGACATCACAGAAGATCGACATTCACAGAATGAAGTTCTCAAAGGGATACGTTCGCGTGTGGAGAACCTTTCGTAACATGTCATAATCTAGAAAGACGGTATTTTCCTTAAAAGAAGCAAGTATTTCCAAAATGTTTTCTATATATATATATATATATATATATATATATATGTGTGTGTGTGTGTGTGTGTGTGTGTGTGTGTGTAGTAATTTGTTCCATCTATCGAACTTCGTGGCGTAATCATGTCAAAGGCCAGCGCAAGCCAACACTATGGTCGATACAAACCAAATCCCCCCTACTAAGAAGTTTTCTTTCTTTAAGTGCAGGGTCAACAGGGAATAAGGAAGTGCTAGAACCACACTGGGGGTAAATGACGAATCCACCACTTGCCTAAGATTATCTCTCCTCCTTTTTACTTGAAATTTTCTAGTACAACTAAAGCTAACTCTTGAATAATCTACAGGTGCCTCGGAATTAGACAACTAACACAGAAATTTATACATAGAAAATCGCCCGCTCACTTAATCGGAGCACCCTGTACAAATTGTACATCGGCTTCACCAATAGAATTCAAGTATATAGCAAACCGCATGCTCAATCAATAGGAGCACCCTATACAAATCGCACGTCAGCTTCACCAATAGAAGTCCTGTATATAGCAAACTGCCTACTAAATCAATCGGAGCACCCTGTACAAATCGCACGTCGGCTTCACCAATCGAAGTCCTGTATATAACAAATCGTTCGCTCAATCAAATCGAGGAACCTTGTACAAATCAAATGCCGGCTTCTCTAGCTGGAGCCTTGAATATAGCAAATTGTAAACTTTGCCAACAAAAGCAATCAGCAGCACCACTCTGTCAATCACGGATGTCAGGACATACAATCGCAAACCACGTTACCAATATCCTGCCAATCGATGGCCGTAACCTAGCTTCATAGTCAAGAGTATCTTTTGGGCATGCTTTCATTTCCTTTACTATTACTTTGAATGTTTTGACGTTTTGTTCGTGTAGCTTTAGGCATGATTACAATTTTTATCAATCACTCCTAAATGGAGGATACTTTACGTTCCACTGCAAAGCTCTCCCAACAAGCGGAGATGCACTTTACAAATTGAGCTCTCCGGACAAGCGGAGACATTTCTCAGTGCAAAGCTCTCCCAACAAGCGGAGACACACTTTACCAATCAAGCTCTCCCAACAAGCGGAGTCAATTTTTAAATGCTCTGATAGTTGCGGAACGGTACACATCCCGGCTAACAAATCAAGTCAGGATCAAGTATCCCTTCATCCCAATCCCAAATAACGGCTCGTCAGCAGCGAGGCATCATCATTCCTGCATCATTTACATCGCATCTTAATATATTCTGCATTAAAATATATTGGTATGTGTGTATTTCATTTATTTTGCAGGAACAAACACCCAGCGTGGAACTTTTTCTTAGCAGCAGACCAAACTACAACGCTATGGGGACAGCCAACCCAGTAGCGGGCCTAAGATCCCAGCTCAGGATGATCAGCGAGCTCAAAATTTCGAATCATTCAAATCAGGCCGCAAAATTGAAGCTACCATGAGTGACTTATCTTTCGTCTCGTCGTATCGTCGCAATACTATGCAGGGGCAATTCATGCGAGTGTCACTTCCCCAAAATTCCCACACCGGAACTACATGAGGCCTGATCCTCGTTAAGTTCGAGATATGTAAGCAATTCAAAGCCAGAATTTGGCCTGATACCCCCAAATCTTTCTGGATTCTTCATCAATTCAATCCCACAAATTCACCATCTCCATTTCTTGTAATACCTACCTAAAAGGCAGGACAAAATGGGCTTTGGTTCAATTTATTTGCCCTAAAACTCTTTCATTGTCTCCAGTCAAAGAGGGGCAGCTATTGACAGCCTATTTATACCCTCCCTTTTAAAATTAACTTATTTATACTTAATAATTTGCAATAAATATTTTAAAAGTATTTTTCAATAATGAATACCTATTTCTACAAATTAATTCAGTATTAGTTTCAAAATTTATTATTTGGTATTAGTATTATGTAATTACAAATTATATTTACTATTTTAGGATTATTAAAATAATTTCTATACGTAAGTTCTATAATTAATTCAATAAATTACTTCTTAAAATAGTTGATTAGTTTACTATTTCAATAATTCAAAATTAATATCCTAGTGGAGTATTTTCACAAATAATCAATTAATTACAATAATTAGTAGTATTTTACAATTGTAATTTTTATTTCATTTTATTGAAATTATTAAGTTTATTTAACTTAATTTCGAAATGGATTAAAGACCAAAAGGCCACAATTGCAATTTCAATTAAAATACGATGTGGTTATTTGTTCAACTACTTTTAGCTCAAATACAAGGCCCTATCCGAAATAACCCGGTCAAAACACCCATCTTCTTCTCCAGTTTGACAATCCACGCCACTCTCCCTAAGCCAATCACAACCTGCCACATCACCTGTCTCAGTCACTCACAAAAGAAACACAAAATCATCTGGGCCCTCCATTCCATAAATCAACGGCCCATAATTTTTACCCTATTCTTTTTAATTTTAATACACCTACAGATCTAATCCTCACCATCCAAAATATAAAAATCCAACGGCCATGAAATTTTCTCCGAAAATCCCTTTAAACACCAAAATACCATGATTGTTGATCTAAAAGATCAACGGCACAGATCTTTCCTTCCTTCTTTAATCCAAAGACCAAACGGTCTAACCCTAGCAACCCTACTTCATTTGCATCTTCACAACCACCTCCCATGTCTCTTTTCTCTCTCATGTCTCTTATCTCTCCAGCCTCCATCAATCACAAGACCTTGTACAAATCCGTGCAAGGTCAAAAAAATCAAACCACAAACACTCGATTTGCCTCTCTACACCTGCGAATCTTGTTGTAATCTTTCCATTTTCATAACTAAATTCAAACGCCTTGATTCTGAAACCTTAGACTCAAAGATGAAAGCTCAAATCGTCTGAGATCTGTTATGATCTTTTAAATAAAAGTCTGAAATCACCTTTTGTCTCCTAAATCCCGTGAATCCTGCTGCAAATTACTTTTCAATCATAAAATTCAAAACCCTTCAAGTCTGAAAACCCTAGCTTGAAGGTGTAACTTCAAATCGCTTGATTCCTCTCGTGCCCCATCAAATCAGAGCATGCATGAAGTCTTCTTTAGAAAATCATCATGGAATCCTATACCCAGATGTCAAACGCAATGACCTCTGGATTTTAGGGTTTTTCTGTTGGTTCAAAGCTTCAACAACCAATTACCTTTCACTCAGGTAACTCAAAACTGAATTTCCTCTCTGTCTTCAGATTTTCATTCGATTTGCTATCATCATTACCATGAGTCACTCTCGGCTATCTGATTCGAGTTCTCTGAACCATGGAGCCTTAATGGCACTATAAATAGAAGCCTTTGATGTTCTCATCTACAACAACCTAACAAGATAAGATTACGAATCTGTTACGACCCCAAAACCAACATTCGTGATGGCGCCAATCGTGGAACTAGGCAAGCCAACTACTCAACCAGAACACCAAGTAAAAACTTTGAAAAACAAAACGGAATATTTAGGAAACCATTTAAAATCTGAAATAAACCACAATGCAATACAAATCTCTCCCAACAATCGAGGTGTCACCGAGTACATGAGCATCTATAAAAGGATACAGTCTACTACAATGTTTGAGGAATAAGAACTGAAATATAGATAAAGAAAATGAAGGAGAGTCAAGTCCTGCGAACGCCATGCAACTACCTCGATAATCTCCAAGATCTCGACTCCTCACTCAGCAGTCGCCCTAACTAGAAGTACCTGGATCTGCACACGGGGTGCGGGTTATAGCGTGAGTACAACCAACTCAATAAGTAACAAACCCAAACTGTGGGCTGAAAGTAGTGACGAACTCAACCAGCACAGTACAATACAGAAAATAATAGTACAGAAATATAGACATGCTATCAAGTCGATAGATATCTTAAAATAGCAAAATGGATCAAATCTGAATGATATGACAAAATATAACTCCTCTAATTCTACCATGCCAATGCACATGTTGTATGTGATGCACCATGCTAACACCCTCATGTGCTCACACTCTCAATGCTCAATCACTCGGTACTGTATATGGCCCAAACGGCTCAGGGAAGATCCATCCCGGAATATATACATCACTGACCATCAGTCACCCAATACCGAGTAGGGAAAATACAGCCCGTGGAGAAGATCCATCTCTAGGTATAAAATGCTTCGGACAAGTTCCATGTCCAGGGAAGATCCATCCCTTAATAAAATCAATCGCGCTCACTGGGGGTGTGTGCAGACTCCGGAGGGGCTCCTTCAACCCAAGCGCTATCATGAATCAGTATAACCGCTGCGGTGTGCAGCCCGATCCCATAATTGTCACTCATAATCAGGCTCTCGGCCTCATTCAGTCATCAACCTCTCCCGTCTCACTCACGGGCTCACAATGTCATGAAAACTAGCCTGAAACAAAGATATGATATATCAATAAATAACAACTGACACTGAGATATGATATGAAATGAATAAATATGACTGAGCACGTAATATCAATGAAATCAGTAAGGTGACAACAAGAAACGACCACTATGGGTCCCAACAGTACCGGCACAACGCCTAAACATGATATCTAACATGATTGACAGCTCAATTACTTTATCACATGATGAAAACACGGATATTATCAATATATAATTACTATACGGTGCCATGGAATCAATCAGGTCACAATTCTCACAGTGCACGCCCGCACTCCCGTCACTTGGCATGTGCGTCACCTCCATACCAATCATATAACACATAATTCAGGGTTTCAAACCCTCAAAACCAAGTTTGAAAGTATTACATACCTCAATTCAGGCTAAACTCTACTCCAAAATGACCTTGCCCCTCAGATCGGTCTCCAAACATCCCGAATCTAGCCACAAGCAGTACAATACAATCAATATAGGCTAAAGGAATCAATTCCACAAGAAAAATACGAAATTATAGCCAAAATCCAAAATTGGCCCAAACCCGGCCCCTGGGCCCACGTCTCGAAATCCGACAATGTCATAAAATCCGAAAGCCCATTCACTCACGAGTCTAACCATACAAAATTTACCAAAATCCGACACCAAATGGTCATTCAAATCCCCAAAGTTCATTCTCTAAATCCCTAGTCTCAAAACCCCAAATTACACCTCAAAAATACACCATCTAGGTGGAAAATCAATGAGAAAACATAATTATTGAAGAAAAATAGAGACAATGATCTTACCTCAAGAATTCCACTTGAAACTCCCTCTCAAAATCTTCAACTTCCAAGCTCAAAATGATGAAATGAAGCCGAAAACGCGAAGTCTCGTATTTATAGACTCTGCCCAGCCCTTCCGCATCTGCGGAAATTTGGCCGCTTCTATGGTATCGCAGGTGCGCCCCCATAGCCCGCTTCTGCACCAAACTCCACACTTGCGCCCCATTTTTTTGCACCAGCGCACTCGCTTCTGCGAGACAAATCTCCGCTTCTACGAAGTCAAGCTTCAAGGCCAAATCCGCTTCAAGGCCCTTCTGCCGCATCTGCGGTCGCGCAGATGCGGGAACACCATCACACCTGCGACCTTCTGCTGCTTCACTCCATTGGCCACTTTTGCGGCTTACCTCCTGCTTCTGTGGGCACGCACATCACTCCGCAGGTGCGATTACACCAGCAGTGGAAAACCTTCAGCAAGCCTAATACCTCAAAAGTTGATCCGTTAGACACCCGAAATCAAACCGGGACCTCAACCAAACATACCAACAAGTCTTATATCCCAATAAATACTTAGTCAAATTCTCAAACCACCTCAAACAATATTAAAAACACGAATTACACATGGATTTAAGCCTAATGAACTTCAAAATTTCCAAATTCTACAAATGATGCCGAAACCTATAAAATCACATCCGATTGGCCTCAAATTTTGAACACAAGTCACAAATGACCCCACAAACCTACTGCAACTTCCGGAATCAGAATCCGACCCCGATATCAAAAATTCCACTACATGTCAAACTTTCCAAAATTTCAACTTTCACCATGTCAAGACTAATTTTACTCCCGACCTCCAAATCACAATCCGGACACACTCCAAGTACAGAATCCCCCAACGGAGCTAACGGAATAATCAAAATTCCAATCTGAGGTCATTTACACATAAATCGATATTCAGTCGACTTTTCCAACTTAAGCTTTCAATTAAGAGACTAAGTATCTCAATTCACTTTGAATTCTCTCCGGACCCAAACCAACTAACCCGACAAGTCATAAAGCAATAGTGAAGTACAAAAATAAATAGAAAATGGGGAATGGGGCTACAACTTTCAAAATGACCGGTCGGGTTGTTACAGAATCAATCACTTAACACTGAAGAGATATACACATAAAAAAATACTGAGAAGTTTAGCCTTAGGTTTCTCACTATTTTCCTTTTCCTTTTTGTTGAGTACTTTTGATGGTATAAACTTGAGTGTTCTGGGATCTTAAGCGACTGAAAAGAGTTCTCATTTGGTCTGCTGATCTCAAAAAGTTCAACACCTCTCTCATTTTTTCTCTTTTGAATGATACAAGTATGCCAAGTTAGGTTCTATATATTGCAATTGTTCTATGGTGTTTAATATGTTAATACTTGTGCTCTGTTAGTTTAACGACTATTTCTGATTAGTTGTCCTGCTATGAGTCTTTAAATGATGGTTGATTAAGCTATAATTGACTCTTGTTGATCTTATTTCCTGAGCTCCAACAGTTTACATGTTTAAGTTGTTATATATGCATGTTCACTTGAACCTTATAAGATTTGTTGGCATGCATTAACCCTTATCCTCGCTTGTTGCATTTTTTTTCCTTGCCTGTTGCATCTTTGTAGCTTGTGAGTTTCTGAAGTTGAACCTATATTCTGATGACTATGATTGAATGAACCTTAAGGTGTTTCAGTTTATATTCTCTATCCCTTTAAACCTTGGACAAAAATTCTAAGTGTTCATATGCACCTCTTTTGTTTAAGACTGTTAGACTGTTGTTGCTATGTTCTTTCATTTTGTTCAGTTTGCTTGTTACTTCTATTGACATGATCTTATTTGAACTAAACCTCTCTTTTCTTCTCTATTTAATCCTGTTGTACACACTTGTTAAGTATAATTCATCTTTCCTCATAATGTGATTAGGATTTTGTCCTTTCCTCTCTGTTATAAAGACTGGTAATTGGATAAACTGAACTTAACTATTTTTTTGATTAGTCAACACTCTCAACATCATGCTTATTTGATATCTCATATCTCTTATCTTTAGGGTCATCATGCATCTTTATCTTTTAAATAACCTAGTTACTCTGCCCTAGTTAAGTAATAACTTGTAAAAAGGAAGCATGATCGTCCTTGTATCCATGTGATAACTTAGAATTAAGTTTGAGTTAATAATTATACTGATACAATGCCTATCCCTTATCTGTAACTTTGCCTGATCCAACTCTCAAAAGATGTAAGGATTCCTCTGTCTGTATAAGGTCAGTACTGACCTGAGATGTTCAAGTAGTTGATTAACTACTGCATGGTCTTACTTAATTTTTGGTTATACATTCTGTCCAGAATTATCCTAGTCTATGTTCTCTTGATAATTTTAAAACCAAATCTAATCCCTAAATTCTCATAAAGGTCTTTCCTGATGCTATGTGAGCTTGATGATTTGCTTGAAGTTAATGCTGTTAGGAGTATGGTGCTTAAGAATTCCATGTTGTAGTTTGTAAGTTAGTGACCTACTGAGAAAGTTGATCATGTCATAAATACCTGTGAAATCTCTATACATGATGAATTATTGTTGTATAGTTTTACCTATTCTTAGAGAATTGCCTTACTATAGAGTTAGCCTTTTATAACATGTTTATGATGTTTCTGATGTTCACATGTATGCGCTTCAGAAATAGATCTTTCGAATTCATGTGAATACATGTTTGTTTGGTAATTCAGAATAGATTGTATGTTCTTATGTTAGGAAGGAAAGTATATTTTGTCATAGGTAATACCTTAGCATTTAATTTGCATTGGAAGGGCCTCATTTGTATTCAAACCTATAAAGAAAACATGTTGTTAGTGTTTAGGGGTATTTGGGAGTGGGGTTCAACTCTAAGTTGGGCTTCCCTCCCGGCAGGAGCATTGCCCTAGGCCTTGAGTCCCTTAGGAACTTTGAAGTGTCAGGGGATCCAAAGGGGGCATCGACTTTAAGTGGGGCTTCCTCCGCATCCCTTATTTCATTAATGCATTTAGTTCTTTAGGGGTTTAATGTTCAATGGCAACGAAAGGTTTCCAATGTGGATTATTTGCTAAGTAAAGCCACCACATTAATATAATTTCCCACAGTGTTGATTATTTTCTTGTTTCAATTGTTTGTCTATATATCTGTCATGTGTATTTGAATATGCTGAGAATGTGGGAATATTTCTAATGACCTTCTTTTATTTCTTTTGGGCATGTACACATTTGGGCCTTCTAAATTCCTAAGGAACTCAGGCCCAAACCAGCCTTGCTATATCTTTGAAGAGTCTAGTCTTGTCATAGCCGCACCTCTCAAATTGTTGGGCCTACCTTATTGAGGCCCAATCTTCAGAGTCCAGTCTTCTCCCTTACTCCTTTCACTACTTCCCTTTCTTTCCATAGCTTAGTTTACTGTCTTAATTATTCTTCTCTTATTGCCTTCGATGTCTTATCACATTTTCATTATCATGTATTAACACTCATATATTAGATTATGTGTTTTTCTTTTATGCTCTAGCATTATAGAAAACTTAGCCTTAATTAATATAGGACTTAAAGGGAAATAGCTAGTAATTGATCTTCGCCTCTTGTTAATTCCAATATGTTCATCTTATACACTCACTCTTCTTAAAGGTTTTGAAGCTCAGTTCATTAATCAGAACGGCAGCCTATTTTCAAAGAAAATTCGGAAAGAATCACTGATTTTCACTAACAAGGAGCGAAGTCAGATTTTTTATAAAAAAAGGCAGTAACGGACAATCTCAAATGAATTTCCAAAGACTCGCTTCTTCAGATTTTTTTGAAAACCAAGGTACATTTAAAAATCATCTTTTTTACAAACAAGATTACTCTAGCATCTATTCTTCAAAGATAATCACTTTTCTTAACTTAATAACTTAAACTTTAAAATAAAAATCACTTTCAAAACTCTCATAGCCTCCAATAACTCTTTTATAATCCCATGCCCTTCTTAAATCTTACACATACATTTCCTTTAGTATATAGCGAGCTATGCCTTCGTGATAATCAAAGCATAGTGTAAATAATCGAGTCCTTAAAATTAGTCTAAGTCCTATGGAGCTACCTCAAGTAAATTTTAAGGGGTGCCTAATACCTTCCCCTTAGTAGAACAAAAACCCTTACCCATAATCTCACCGGTTTGTAGACTTGTAATGACCATAACTTAGTAATTAAATAAGTACCCTAGTATACCTTTAAATATTAGGTGGCGACTCTCTTTCATCAACAACAGAGAAACCATAAGTTGAATCATGTCTTGACTAGTGCAAAATAGGGTGCAACAATATACACGTTACTTCACAAAGCACAAATAATGCAAATTAGACCAAATCCTAAGGGGAAGTTCCCCCACACAAAGTTAGACAAGATACTTACCTCAAATAATCTAAGTCAATACTTTAAGAAGCCCTTCCCACGTGAATCAACATCCAGAGGACTCGAATCTAGCCAAAACAACTTAATAATATCAATAAAGGCCATAGAAAACAAGCCCAAATAATAAAGCTAATATCTTGGTTCAATTACACAAAGTCAACCCAAAAGGTCAACCCCAGGCTCGCACCCCGGAACCCATCAAAACTCACAAATTTCGAATACCCATTCTAATATGAGTTCAAATATATGTGTTTCATCCAAATTCGACCTCAAATCGACCCTCAAACCATCAATTTTTACTTTAGAAATTGTTTTACTAAAATCTCCTATTTCTTCAATTAGATTCACCAATCAAACGATAAAATCAAAGTTGGAATCATGAAGAATAAATAAATTCGGGAAAAAATACTTACTCCAATCTAAATCATGAAAATCCTCTCCAAAACTGCCATAATCCGAGCTCTATATCTTAAAATGTGATAAAACAACCAAAACAATTGAAATAGAGTACTTAATTGATCTGCCCAGGCATACATATCGCTATCACAAAACCTACGTTGCGATCGCGAAGAAATCCCACGCCTAGCTACTAACCCTTTCTATGCGAAGGCGAGGCGACCCTCGCGAACGTGATGCTCAAACCTTCTCGGCCTATGTGAACGTGGTCGCATGCACACGAACACGAAGGACAAACACATGCCATCCCCCCAGCCGGCCTTCCTCTACGTGAACGCGGCCACTCATACACGAAGGTGAAGGCCACTGCCTCTCAAGCTCTACGAATGTGACCTCTCCAATGATTAAGTGAAGAACAAAGTTCGCCTGACTATCCATGAACGTGACTACCTTGTCGCGTTCGCGATGAAAGAAACCAAACATCTGCAAATCAACAATCCATAATAAGGGAAAAAATCTGAAACCCATCTGAAACATACCTGAGGCCTCCGGGACCCCGTCTAATGATACCAACCAATCTCAAAACATAATACGAGCCTAATTGAGGCCTCAAATCACGTAAAACAGCATCAAAACCATGAATCTCACCTCAATTCAACCAATACCATATGAAGCTATTGAACCATCAAAATATCATTACGGGGTCATCTACACAAATGTCAAACTCCGGTCAACTCTTACAACTAAAACCTCCTGCCAATTGACTAAGTGTCACAATTCAATCCAAAACTCCCCCGAAATCAAATCAACCACCTCACAAAGTCACATAAACACAAATACACATATAGGGAGATTCAAAAGTGGAAACGGGGCTTAAAAACACAAAAAGACCGGTCGAATTGTTACATTCTCCCCCTCTTAAACAAATGTTCATCCGTCAACGAGTATAGAGACATACCTGAAGTGCAAATAAGGTGAGGATATCGGCTCCGCCTATCATGATCGGTATCCCAAGTCACCTCCTCGATTGATTGACCCCTTCACTGAACCTTCACCGATGCAATGTTCTTTGACCTTAACTTTCGGACCTGCCTATCCAATATAGCCATCGGATCCTCAACATAGGTCAAATCCTTGTCCAATTGCACTAAGATGAAATCTAACACATATGATGGATCATCATAGTACTTCCGGAGCATGAAAACATGGAACACCGGGTGAACTCCTGACAAGATGGGTGGCAGAACTATGAGTAGAACCCTCTCACCCACCATGAATACCACATCACTAGCCCTCGTATCGGTATAACTTATTTGTCTGTATTTCATTGTATGAAGTTGATCCTGAATCAACTTCACCTTCTTGAAAGCATCACAAACCAAATCAGTGCCCAATAACCAAGCCTCTACATGCTCAAACAAACCAATCGGAGAATGACATCGCCTCCCATATAAGGCCTCCAACCAATCGGAGAACGACATCGCCTCCCACATAAGGCCTCATATAGAGCCATTTGGATGCTCTATTGATAGTTGTTGTTGTAGGAAAAATCTGATAGCGATAGAAACTAATCCCACTGACCCCCCATAATCAATGACACGGGCTTGTAACATGTCCTCCAAGATTTAAATAGTGCACTCTGACTGTCTATCTGTCTGTGGATGAAATATCGTACTTAGCTTGACCTGTGTGCCCAACTCACACTACAGGACTCTCCAAAAATATGATGTGAACTGCGTTCTCTAATCAGAGATAATAGACACCGACACACTATAAAGGCGAACAATCTCACGAAGATAAATCTGAGCCAGCTGCTCTGATAGCATGTAGTCATGACTGGAATGAAGTGTTCAGACTTGTTCAGTCTGTCCACAACTACCCACACTGCATCAAATATCCTCAAGGTATGTGGAAGTTCAACAACAAAATCCATAGTGATACGCTCCCACTTCCGCTCCAAAATGTCAAGCTTCTAAAGCAAACCACCCGGTCTCTGATGCTCGTAGTTAACCTGATGACCCTTCAAACATCGAGCCTTATTCCCGACAATATCATTTTTTATTCTTCTCGGTCAGTAGTGCTGCTTCAAATCATGGTACATCCTCCCGACCCATCCACATTGGGCACTTAAATCCAACCCTAAAGCCTCAATACCCCATAATCACCAATAGTCACCTCCTTAGCATCACTGTGCTACACTGTGTCCTTAAGGACAAGCAAATGGGGATCATCATACTGATGTGCCTTGATGCGCTTAAACAAAGACGATCGTGACACAACACAAGCAAGAATCCTACTAGGCTCCAAAATATCCAACCTCCACAACCTATTGGCCAAAGCCTGAACATCCGAAGCTAATGGTCTCTCCCCAGTTGGGATAAAAGAAAGACTACCCATGCTCTCAGCCTTCCTACTCAAAGCGTCTCCACCACATTGGCCTCCCCGGGATGAAAAAGAATGGTGATATCATATTCCTTTAGTATCTCTAACCACTACCATTTCCTCAAGTTCAGATACTTTTATTTGAGTAAGTGCTTAAGACTCATGTGATCCATGAACACCTCATAAGACACGGTGTAAAGATAGTACCTCCAAATCTTGAGCGTGTGAACAATGGCTGCTAACTCCATATCGCGAACTTGGTAGTTCTTACCATGGGTCTTCAATTGACGTGAAGCATAAGCTATCATATTACCCTCCTGCATCAACACACATCTTATGCCAATCCGTGAAGCATCACAATAGACTGTATATGAAGTGGAAGACAAAACCAGAACTGGAGCTGTAGTCAAGGAAATCCTGAACTTCTGAAAGCTATCCTCGCACTCGTCATACCACCTGAATAGGGCACCATTCTAAGTCAATCTAGTCGAAGGAGCTGTAATTGATGAGAAATACGAAATGACAATAATACCTAGCCAAACCTAGAAAACTCCGGATCTCACTAGCGGTAGAAGGTTTGGGCCAATTATGAACTGACTCAATCTTCTTCGTATTCACCTTAATCCCCTCACTGGATACTACATAACCCAAAAATGCTACTAAGTCTTTCCAAAACTCATACTTGGAAAATTTATCATATAGCTTCTTCTCCCTTAAAGTCTGGAGCACGATCCTCAAGTGTTACTCATGCTCATCTTGGCTGTGAGAGTACACCATTATATCATCAATAAATATTATGATGAAGTAATCTAGATAGGATTGAAACACATTGTTCATCAGATGCATAAAAGTTAATGGGGCATTGATCAGCCCAAAATACATCACCAAGAACTCATAGTGGCCATAGCAGGTCCTAAAAGCTGTCTTCGGAATATCTAAAGCCTGAATATTCAACTGATGGTACCCCGATCTCAAGTCAATATTCGAGAATACCCTAGCACCCTGAAGCTGGTCAAATAAATCATCAATACGTGGTAGTGGGTACTTGTTCTTGATAATAACCTTGTTTAGCTGTGTGTAGTCAATACACGTCCTTATAAAACTATCTTTCTTCTTCACAAATAGAACTGGAGCACCCCAAGGTGAAACACTCGGTCTCATGAAACCCTTATCAAGCAAATCCTAAAGTTGTTCCATAAATTCTCTCAACTCTATTGGTGCCATGTGATATGGTGGAATAGAGATGACTTGAGTGCCCATCACCAAGTTAATACCAAAATCAACATCCCTATCGGGTGGCATGCCTGGTAGGTCTACTGTAAATACATATGGAAACTCTTTCACTACCGAAACTGACTCAATGGTAAGATTGTCACCACTAACATCCCTCGCAAAGGCCAAATATGCCAAGCACCCCTTCTCAACGATCTGTTGTGCCTATAGAAATGACCCCACCCTACTAGGAACATGATCCAGGGAGCCTCTCCACTCCAATCTCGGTAACCCCTGAATAGCCAATGTCATTGTCTTAGCGTGATAATCAAGAATAGCGTGATATGGTAACAACCAATCCACACCTAAAATCACATCAAAATCTGCCATATTGACTAATAAAAGGTCAACCCTACTCTTATAGCCCCCCAATAGTGACCAAACAAGCATGATAGACATAGTTCACCATAATAGAATCCTCTACCGGTATAGAAACATAAACATAAGTACCCAAAGAATCACAGGACATATCAAAATATGAAGCAAAAGAGGATGATACATATGAATTAGTGGAACCGAGGTCAAATAAAACTTATGCATCTCTATGACAGACCAGAAAAATACCTGTAATGACAGCATCTGATGCAACTGCCTCAGTCCTACCAGGCACATCATAATAACGGGCCTGGCCTCCCCAACTAGGACATCCTCTACCCAGCTTGTCCTCCATCCCTAGCTAACTGTGTAGGTAGAGTAGCAATTGGAGTAGAAATCATAGCTTGAGTACCCTACGGAGGTCCACCCTGCTGAAGTTTGGGACAATCCCTCACCATGTTCTAGTATCATCCCACTCGAAACAACCTCTCAGCGGGCATGACTGATACTGAGTTTGACCCAGACCACTATAATAACTGTTGTAGGAACCCCGTGAAGAAGGTGCACTGAAATATTGTTGTCCAATATGAGTACCCTGAGGTCCTTGACTAGCTGGATCAGTTTCTACCGCTTGCAGACTTTGCCTAAAACAACAACTATCAATCAAGAATTTAGATAGATCTGTATGAGGCTTTGTATGGGAGACAATGTCGGTCTCCAATTGGTTGGTTTGAGCCGGGTGAGGCTATGATATTGGGTACTAACTTGGTTCAGAATGCTTTGGATAAGGTTAAGCTGATTAAGGATCGACTTCGCACGGCACAGTCTAGACAGAAGAGTTATACTAATTGGAAGGTTTGTGATGTTGCTTACATGGTGGGAGAGAAGGTGTTGCTCAGAGTTTCACCCATGAAGAGTGTTATGAGGTTCAGTAAGAAGGGCAAGTTGAGCCCTCGGTATATCGGCCCTTTTGAGGTGCTTGAGAGGATTGGAGAGGTGGCTTACAAGCTTTCATTGCCACCTAGTTTATCGAGTGTTCATCCAGTGTTTCATGTCTCCATGCTCTAGAAGTATTTCGGCAATCCATCTCATGTTTTGGACTTCAGCACGGTTCAGTTAGATGGGGATATGACTTATGATGTAGAGCCGGTGGCCATTTTGGATCGGCAGGTTTGGAAGTTGGCGGTAAAGAATATAGCTTCAGTGAAGGTTCAGAGGAGAGGGCAGCCAGTTGAGGAGGCTACTTGGGAGAGCGAGCGAGAGATGCGGAGCAGATTTCCACGCCTAGTTGAGACTCCGGGTATGATTCTAGACCCGTTCGAGGATGAACATTAGTTAGGAAGGGGAGAATGTAACGACCTGGTCGGTCATTTTGAGTATTATAACCTTGTTCCCCTATTTATTACTTAATCTGTCTTCCTTGCTGTTATGTGACTTTCTGGGGTGTTTGGTTGGGTTCTGTGGATGTTTTGGAATGAATTGGGACACTTAGTCCCAAGGTTAGAAGCCTAAGTTGAAAAAGTTGACCAGATATTGACTTATGTGTAAACGACTCTGGAACGGAGTTTTGATGGTTTTTATAGCTCTGTATAGAGATTTTGGACTTAGGAGTGTGTCCGAATATTGATTTGGAGGTCCGTAGATGAATTTGGCTTAAATTGGTGAAAGTTGAGAAAGTTGAAGTTTGGAGAATTGAGAAATTTGACCGAGAGTGGACTTTGTGGTTACCAGGCTTGGATTTTTGTTTCAGAAGTTGAAATAGGTTCGTTTTGTCATTTATGACTTGTGTGCAAAATTTGAGGTCGATCGAAGTTGATTTGATAGGTTTCAACATTGATTATAGAAGTTGGAAATTCATTAGTTTCAATAGGCTTGAATTGGATGTGATTCGTGTTTTTTATGTTGTTTGATATGATTTGAGGCTTCGAGTAAGTTTGTATCGCATTTTGGGAGGTGTTGTTATGTTTGGACTGGGTCCCGGGGGCCTCGGGGATGACTCAGATGGAAATCGGATTGGAATTGGACTTAAGAGAGATTTTGATGTTGCTGATATCTGGTGCCATCACACCTATGGAGGATTAGTAACAGGTGCGTGACCGCAGAAGCGAGCCAGGGATCGCAGGTGCGGTCTTGATGGAGTTGGGCAGTGGTCACAGCTGCGTGGAGGCTTTCTGCATCTGCGAGCCAACAGATGTGACGAGGCTCCGCAGATGCGGAGTTGGGCAGGCGTGGCTAGCTTCGTAGAAGCGGATGGGATCACGCAGGCGCGAAAGCACAGAAGCGATGAGCGGACCGCGAAAGCGGCCTCGCAGGTGCGTGTCTTGGGCCGCAGGTGCGGCTGGTCGGGGACCTAACTGAGTTTCGCAGGTGTAGAGTTTGCACTGCTGATGCAGATATTTGGCCCGCAGGAGCGAAAAAGCCTGGGCAGAATATAAATTTGAAGGGTTCCGAGATTTCTTCATTTTTGGACTTTGCAAGCTCGGTTGGAGGGGATGTTTGAGAGGGGTTTTCCAAGATTTCAAGAGGTATGCCACTTTTGATCATTTTTATCTATTAATATTGAATGCCCATTGAATTTTCCACCAAGATTATGTATTTTTAAGGTGGAATTTGGGGAATTTTGGACTAGGGATTGGAGAGTAAGATTTGGGGATTTGAGTGGCGATTTGATATCGGAATTTGGTAATTTTTATATGATTGGACTCGTTACTGAATGGGTGTTCGGATTTTGTTAGTTTTGTCGGATTCTGAGATGTAGGACCGGGGTTGACTTTTTAGGTTGAATTTTGACTTTAGTCAAAGATCTTAGCTTTATTATTTGGAATCAATTCCTATAGCTTTTGTTGATAGTGTTACGTTATATTTTGCTAGATTCGAGCCTTCTGGAGGTTGATATGCGTGGGAAAGGCTTGCTAGCAGAGTGATTTGATTTGTTTGAGGTAAGTATCTTATTTAAACTCGGTTAAGGAAATAGTTACCTGAATTGTTGTGATAGCTACGTGCTATTGGGCACGCATATGTGTGGGGATGAACCCATATTTTATTCATGTTCGGGTTGTGCTCAGGCTCTTATAAGCCTAGAATTTGACTGTTAAACCTTAAGCTATGATGTTTCGCACATTTGTGTCATTGTTGTGGACGATTTGAGCCATGTTTGAGGCTACATAGGGGTTTAACACCTGAATGAACTGATAAATGTCATTCTTTGATGAAATTTCTGGTTTTGAGCTATGATGGTACACTTGCACATGCCTACACTTTAGCATGTCATTTATACCATTCCAGAAGCATGAGATTTGATATTCACTCGTTTCATACATGTATACTTGTTTAATTGCTCTTGTAGATATATTTGGACTGGAGGCCTGTGACCATGTCGGACGGATTGTATTGTTGTGCCTGTGACCATATCGGGTAGATTGTGTTATTGGCACGTGAGTTATATATACAGCACGTGAGTTGTCCGTACGGATTCATATATTGGTGTTATTGACATGTGAGTTGTCCGTGCAGGTTCTATTATTAGCACGTGAGTTGTTCGTGCAGCGTGTGGATATGGATCCACCCCCTAGGGTCAGCCTCTCATATTTTTCTCTTGATGATGTACATGCAAATGTTGAGAATACTGATCAGTGATTTGGAACGGATATGGAAAAGTGAGGGAATCTGGCCAGTATTTTATTGGATTTTGCAGTTCATCCTTTACTTGCAATTTTCTTGATCATTTATCTAATTTAACTGCATATCACCTCTATATGCCAAGATATTATCTAAGCAGAGTAATCATATACACACGGATGTTCTCTTACTAAAATTGATGATTTGATTTCAATATTGTTCTGTACCGGAATTAAAACTGAAACTACACAGGTGATAGCTAGTGTTATTAATAACTTGTGCTCCTTTTACCTTGCCGTATTTATTTACGATAGTTATTGAGTACATTGGGTCAGTTGTACTTATACTACACTATGTACTTCGTGTGTAGATCCAGGTACTTCTGGGCACGACGGTAGTTAGCCTTGGAACTTTATCTATTTGAAGATAATTGAGGTAGCTGCCTTGGCGTCCGCAGACCTTGACTCTCCTTCTTTTCAGTTTATTAGTACTGTTCTATCTTTCTAGACAATGTCTTATCAGTCAGACTACGTTGTTTTAGATGCTCATGTACTCAGTGACACCTGAAATTTGGGGGATTTTGTATTGAGTTGCCATATTTTCTTATCAGTTATTATGAGATTTTCACTATTAAGCTTATTTCGTTTTATTTAAAATTTAAAGATGTGTGGTTATTTGTGATTGTCAGCTTGCCAAGTATTGCGATAGGCACCATCATGACATGTGAGAATTTTGGGTCGTGACAGTTGCTTACCTAAACTATCACCTGTCCCGAAAAAACTCCTGAACTACATACCCCTTCATAAAAAAAATCCTCTCGTCGTATTCTTACTAGTGTGTGTAATACACTCTCCAAATTATTTATAAAATCTGTCACGTGGCAATCTACGTGAATATTTGTTTATCTTAATCTAAAAAAAAGACTTAATTAAGATTTTAATACTTTTTATTGTATCATTGTAAAAATATTACATGGTAAAAATAAAAAAAAAAAGGGCTAAGGTTAAAACTAGTATGTCAATTATAAAAAACTCATTTTCTCTTTGCTCTCATCGGAGAGTTGGTCTCATCGGAGAATGGCTACACTAACCTCTCAGTAATGATTTTCTCCATTAATCTTGGTTCTAACTTCGATTGCATTGTCTATTCTTGTTTCCGTTCGAAAATCAGGATAAAAACTAGGGTTTCTGCTCCTAAATCGGTATAGAAAATTAGGGTTTTGATAGATCTAAATTCTGAAGATTGTTGAAAGGAGATACCTAAATTATTAAAGAAGCTAGTTGCACACATGTCCTATTTCTTTATTCCCTAATTTCTTCAAAGGCATTAAACCTCATGCTCTACAAATACTTGAAGGGGTGTTCCTTCTTTCAAATAAATTTAGGTAAGAAATGAAGGATGGATAAAATAAAAAAGATAAGAAATAAAATCATAAATAATAAGAGAGAGAGAGAGAGAGAGAGAGAGAGAGAGAGAGAGAGAGAGAGAGAGAGAGAGAGAGAGAGAATTTCAGATGGATTTAGAACTGGAGAAGAACTGTAAAAAAAATGGGAAAGAAATGTAAAAAGATGAGGGAGAAAGGTGAAATATAAAGAAAAAGAGGAGAAAATAAAAAAAAAATAGAAATTATAAAAAAGAATGGCTAATAGGTGTTAGACACGCCATTTTAATGGCTTTTTTTAGCCTTCACGCGCTTTTAGGCGATTTGTTACACACATGATGCCACATAAGCGACGAGGGAGTTTTATTATGAAGGGGGATATAGTTCAGAGAGTTTTCGAGAACAGGCGATAGTTTATGTAGGCACATGACAAAAATTGTATAGTTTAGGCGGGTAAAGGGTATTAACTCTTATTATAACGATGGTTATTTATTGTGAAATTCTTTGCAATTTTGCACATTAACACCGAATGGGTTATTATGTTTTTAGTGATGGATATCGAACTATGAAATATATATATATATATATATATATATATATATATATATATATATATATATATATATATATATATATAGAGAGAGAGAGAGAGAGAGAGAGAGAGAGAGAGAGAGAGAGAGAGAGAGAGAAGTATAATACTTTTTGTACAAAAATATTATAGGAGTAATATTTGAGTGAAGGTCAAAATAATTATTCGGCTTTTGATTAGCAGTTTGGCCTTTTAACTTTAGGCAGAAGAGCATCCTACTAGTATGGTATATAGTATATGATATGATAATATTCATAAATGGATAATCATCAAGTACCAAATCCAGTTAGTTCTCATATATATAGTGATCTAATTAATAGAAAAGTAGTCTAATACCAAAAATGCAGTGATTTTGTTGACCGAGAAACAAGGATAAAAAGGAAGCCCAAGTCAAGTTTCATGAGTAGTAGCTTTCGAAAACAAAACTTGCAAAATGGCAAAGTTCCTCGCTTCACTTTTCTGTGTTGTCCTCTTTGTTGCTATTGTATCAGGTCCCAATTTTTACTGAGACGATGATATCTTTGCTTTACTCTTTTTTCTCTTTTGCATCTCATTTTCGATAACCGTATTACGACAAGATTAAATTCAAAGTCGTGTTGTAAAGTCCCAATTTAGAGGGAAAATACTCCCTGGCAAAGACAACTTCATGCTCAGGTCTCGAATTTAAGACCTCTGGCTAAAGATAATGGAGTATTTTCCACTCCATCGCAACCTTGTTGTCGCAACCTTTGTTGGTTGCTTTACATTATTACAATGATCATGTTTTATTATTTGTTATTTTATTTTCTTTTATTTTGTTGAATATGCAGATGAGAGGTTTGTTCCAGTGGTATATGGAGAGGAATGCACAGTTGATGTTGGTTTTAACATTTGCAGCTCTCTTAACGATCGATGTAGGAAGATATGCATTCAAGCAATTTTCTATCCGGTTGACCAAGCCACGTGTCAAATACGTAGCGATGGTTCTACATTTTGCGAATGTATATTTGTTTGCCATAAAAAAACGAACTTAAAGCTTGCAACATCACCTGCACTTTATTGATGTTTCAAATTTCAAATATTTTAATTTATTTGGGAATGAGATATAGTTATTGTAAGAAAAAAATTGTACAACCAACCATCACCATAATTTACATGCTCTAATCGATGGTTTCGTTAGTTTCGTCGGGTGATTTTAGACTTGGGAGCATGTCCGAATTGTGATTTGGAGGTCCGTAGTTGAATTAGGCTTGAAATGGTGAAAGTTGAAAATTTGAAAGTTTGACTGAGAGTGGACTTTGTGGTTACGGGCTCGGATTGGAGTTCCGGGAGTTAGGGTAGGTCCGTGGTGTCATTTGTAACTTGTGTGCAAAATTTGGGGTCAATCGGACATGATTTGATGGGTTTCGGCGTCGTTTATAGAAGTTGCAATTTTTTTAGTTTCAATAGGCTTGAATTGGGAGGCGATTCGTGTTTTTGATATTGTTTGAGGTGATTTGGGGGCTCGACTAAGTTCGTATCGTATTTTAGGACATGTTGGTATAATTGGTTGAGGTTCCGGGGGCCTCAGATTGATTTCGGATGGTTAACGGATCGAAAATGGGACTTAGTATATTGCTGGAGCTGGGACTCTTCTTTTGTGATCGCACCTACGAGGGGTTGGCCGCAGGTGCGATGCCGCAAATGCGGCTGATTTTGCACAGGTGCGGAGCTGGGCTGGCCTGGGGCAGGGCGCAGGTGAGAGGGGGTCACCGCATCTATGAGCCCGTAGGTGCGAGCAAGGCTTCACAAATGCGGAATTGAGGGGGGAAGTCTGTTTCCGCAGAAGCAGATGGTGGGCCGCAGAAACACATCCGCAGGTGCGAAACCTGGAGCGCAGATGCGGGCCCTGGGGGTTTAAGTGATTTCCGCAGAAGCGAAGGATTTTACCGCAAAAGCGGTTCCGCATGTGCGAAAAGCCTAGGCAGTGTCTTATAAACGAGGGTTCCAAGATTTTCACCATATGTAACATTTCAAGCTCGGGATTTGGCGATTCGTGAGAGGATTTTCGGGGGATTTCTTGAGGTAAGTCATTTGTGGTCTAATTTATTCAATAATTGTGTTTTTTCATTGATTTTTCCACCTAGTTTGTGTGTATTTAAGGTGAAATTTGGCAGTTTGAGGATAGTGATTTAGAGAGTTTGATTTGGGGATTTGGGTGGCGATTTGGTATCGGATTTTGGTAAATTCGATATGGTTGGACTCGTGGATGAATGAGCTTTCGGGTTTTGTGACTTTTATCGCGTTTCGAGACATGGACCCGGGGCCGACTTTTGAGTCGACTTTTGACTTTTGATTAATAACTTAGTATTTTCTTATGGAATTGATTCTTTTAGCCCGTGTTGATTGTATCGCATTGTTTGTGGTTAGATTCGAGGCATTCAGAGGCAGTTTTCGCGAGGCAAAGGTGTGTTGGAGTAGAGATTTTCCCGGTTTGAGGTAAGTAACACTTCTAAAGTTGGCCCTGAGGGTTCGAAACCCCGAATTATGTGTTATATGATTGGTGTTGAGGTGACGCGCATACCAAGTGACGGGTGTGTCGGCGCGCACCGTAAGAACTGTGACCCGGTGGATTCCATGGAACTGTATAGTGGATTTATCCTACATTTCTGTACTATTATTTCTATATTGAACTGTACCTGCTGAGTTCGTCACTACCTTTCAGTCCAAAGGTTATATTTGTTACTTATTGAGTTGGTTGTACTCACGCTATACCCTGCACCTCGTGTACAGATCGAGGTGGTTCCGGTCACGACAGTTGCTGAGTTGTGGAGTTCGAATTTTCAGAGACTATCGAGGTAGCTGCTTGGCGTTCGCAAACCTTGACTTTCCCTCCTTATCTTTCATTTTATGTTTCAGTTTTATTACCTAGATGATGTATTAGACCATGTCTTTATGTAGATGCTCATGTACTCGGCAACACTATGATTTTTGGGAGAGATTTTGTTTTGTATTATGATTTTGTACTCTATTTTAAATGTCTACGTAGTCGATTTGCCTTGTACCATGATAGGCACTATCACGACAGGTTGGTATCAGAGCCTAGGTTACATAGGTCTCATGAGTCAAGAGCAGGTTTAGTAGAGTCTTGCGGATCGGTACGGAGACGTCTGTACTTATCTTCGAGAGGTTGTCGACCCTTAGGAAACCTCTCATTCTTGTATTCTTGTCTAGTGATATTGTGATACTTCTCGGATTGGTGTTGGGTGTGTCTTGATGCAGGAGGGTAGAGTGATTGCTTATGCTTCGCGTCAGTTGAAGCCCCATGAGAAGAACTACCATGTTCATCACTTGGAGTTTGCTGCCATCGTTCATGCATTGAAGATTTGGAGGCATTACCTCTACGGTGTGTCTTGTGAGGTATTTACGGATCACCGGAGTCTCCAGCACTTGTTCAAATAAAAGGATCTAAATTTGAGGCAGTGTAGATGGTTGGAGCTGCTAAAGGACTATGATATTACTATTCTGTATCATCCCGGGAAGGCCAACATAGTGGCCGATGCCTTGAGTAGAAAGGCAGTGAGTATGGGTAGCCTTACATTCATTGTTGTTGGTGAGACACCTCTTGCAGTTGATGTTTAGGACTTGGCCAACCAGTTCATGAGATTAGATGTTTCGGATCCCAGTCGGGTTCTAGCTTGTGTGGTTTCTCGGTCTTCCTTATATGATCACATCAGAGAGCGCCAGTATGATGATCTTCATTTGCTTGTCCTTAAAGACACGGTTCAGCACGGTGATACCAGAGACGTTACTATTGGGGATGATAAGGTGTTGAGGATGCAAGGTCGGATTTGTGTGCCTAATGTAGATGGTCTACGTGAGTTGATTCTCGATGTGGCCCACAGTTAGTGGTATTCCATTCATCCAGGTGCCGCGAGATGTATTAGGACTTGAGACAGTATTATTGGTGGAGGAGAATAAAGAAGGATATAGTGGGATTTGTAGCTTGGTGCCTTAACTGTTAGCAGGTGAAGTATGAGCATCAGAGACCGAGTGGATTGCTTCAGAGGTTAAGATTCCAGAGTGGAAATGGGAGAGATCACCATGGATTTTGTAGTTGTGTTCCTACGGACTTCGAGGAAGTTCGATGCTATTTGGGTGATTGTGGATCGGCTAACCAAGTCTGCGCACTTCATTCCAGTTGGGACTACTTATTCTTCAGAGCGGTTAGCTGAGATTTACATTCGCGAGATTGTTCGCCTTCACTGTGTGCCAATGTCCATCATTTCATATCGGGGCACGCAGTTTACATCGTAGTTTTGGAGACCCATGCAGCGAGAGTTGGGCACCCAGGTTGAGTTGAGTATAGCATTTCACCCTTAGACGGACGGATAGTCCGAGCGCATTATTCAGATATTGGAGGACATGCTACGCGCTTGTGTCATTGATTTCGAGGGTTTATGGGATCCGTTTCTGCCGCTCGCAAAGTTTTCCTACAACAACAACTACCAGTCGTGCATTCAGATGGCCCCGTATAAGGCTTTGTATGGGAGATGGTGTAGATCTCCAATGGGTTGGTTTGATCTGGGTGAGGCTAGGCTATTGGGTGCTGACTTGGTTCAGGATTCTTTGGACAAGGATAAATTGATTCAAGACTTATAATTGGGGAGAAGGTACAGCTCATGGTTTCACCCATGAAGGGTGTTATGAGGTTTGGAAGAAGGGAAAGTTGAGCCCTCGGTATATTGGGCCTTTTGAGGTACTTCAGAGGATTGGAGAGGTGGCTTACAAGCTTGCCTCACCACCTAGTGTGCATCTAGTGTTTCATGTTTCTATGCTCCGGAAGTATGTCGGTGATCCGTCTCATGTTTTGGATTTCAGCACGATTCAGGTAGATGGTGATTGGACTTATGATGTGGAGCCGGTGGCCATTTTGGATCGGCAGATTCCAAAGTTGAGGTCAAAGGACATAGCTTCAGTAAAGGTGCAGTGGAGAGGTCAGCCAGTTGAGGAGGCTACTTTGGAGACCGAGCGGGAGATGCAGAGCAGTTATCTACACCTATTTGAGACTCTAGGTACGTTTCTAGACCGGTTCGAGGACGAACGTTTGTTTACGAGGGAGAGAATGTAACGACCCGGCCGATTGTTTTGAGAGTTGTAGTTCGTTTCCCTATTTTCTGCTCATTTTATGCTTTATAGCTGTTCTGTGACTTGTCGGGGTAGTTGGTTCAGGTCCGGAGGGATTTCGGAATGAATTGAGATACTTAGTCTCAAAGTTGGAAGCTTAAGTTGAAAAGGTTGATCGGATGTTAACTTATCTGTAAACGAATCCGGAATGGAGTTTTGATGGTTTTGTTAGCTCTGTCGGGTGATTTTAGACTTGGGAGTGTGTCTGAATTGTGATTTGAAGGTTCGTAGTTGAATTAGGCTTGAAATGGCAAAAGTTATAAATTTAGGAGTTTGACCGAGAGTATACTTTGTGGTTACCGGGCTAGGATTGGAGTTCCGGGAGTTGGGGTAGGTCCGTGGTATCATTTATGACTTGTGTGCAATATCTGGGGTCAATTGGACATGATTTGATGGGTTTCGGCGTCTTTTATAGAAGTTGGAATTTTCTTAGTTTCAATAGGCTTGAATTGGGGTACGATTCGTATTTTTGATGTTGTTTGAGGTGATTTGGAGTCTCGACTAAGTTCGTATCACATTTTAGGACTTGTTAGTATAATTGGTTGAGGTCCTGGGGGCCTCAAGTTGATTTCGGATGGTTAACGGATCGAAAATGGGACTTAGTGCATTGCTGGAGCTGGGACTCTTCTAGTGTGATCAAACCTACGAGGGGATGGCCACAAGTGCGATGCCACAGATGCGGCTAGTTATGCGCAGGTGCGGAGCTAGGCTGGCCTAGGGCAGGGCACAGGTGCGAGGGGATAACCGCATCTGCGAGCCCTCAGGTGCGAGCAAGGCTCCGCAGATGCGGAGTTGAGGGGCGAGGTCTGTTTCCGCAGAAGCGGATGGTGGGCCAGAGAATCGCCTCCGCAGGTGCGAAACCTAGAGCGCAGATACGGGCCCTGGGGGTTTAAGTGATTTCTGCATAAGCGGAGGATTTTACTGCAAAAGCGGTTCCGCGGGTGTGGTCATTTGGCCGTAAGTGCGAAAAGCCTGGGCAGTGTCTTATAAAAGAGGATTCCGAGATTTTCACCATTTTTAACATTTCAAGTTAGGGATACTGCGATTCTTGAGAGGATGTTCGGGGGATTTCTTAAGGTAAGTCACTTGTGGTCTAATTTATTCAATAATTGTGTTTCTCCGTTGATTTTTCCACCTAGTTTGTGTGTATTTAAGGTGGAATTTGGGAATTTTGAAGGTAGGGATTTGGAGAATTTGATTTGGGGATTTGGGTGGCGATTTGATGTCAGATTTTGATAAATTTGGTATGGTTGGACTCGCGGTTGAATGGGCTTTCAGGTTTTGTGACTTTTATCGCGTTTCGAGACGTGGGACCGGGGACCGACTTTTGAGTCGACTTTTGACTTTTGATTAATAACTTAGTATTTTCTTATGGAATTGATTCTTTTTCCCATGTTGATTGTATCGCATTGTTGGAGTAGAGATTTTTTCGGTTTGAGGTAATTAATACTTCTAAATTTGGCCCTGAGGGTTCGAAACCCCGAATTATGTGTTATATGATTGGTGTTGAGGTGACGCGCATGCCAAGTGACGGGTGTGTGGGCACGCACCGTAAGAACTGTGACCCGGTTGATTCCATTGAACTCTATAATGGATTTATCTTGTTGATATCCGTGTTTTCATCATGTGATAAGTAATTGAGCTGCCAGTCATGCTAGAAATCATGTTTGGGCTATATGTTGGTACTGTTGGGACCCATAATGATCGTTCTTGTTGTCGACTTATTGATTACATTGAAATTTCGTACTCAGTCATATTTATTCATTGTATATTATATCTCAATCTCCGTTTCTATTTATTGTTGTATCATATCATCATTTTTGGGCTAGTTTCATGACATTGTGAGCCCGAGAGAGAGAGACTAGAGAGATTGATGACTGAGTAAGGCCGAGGGCCTGATTGAGAGTGACAGTTATGGGATCGGGATTGCACGCCGCAGCATGTTTTATTGATTTATGCCTGGATCTGGCTTATTATAGCGCTTGGGCTGAATGAGCCCCTCCAGAGTCTGTACACACCCCCAGTGAGCTCAGTTGATTATATTGAGGGATGGATCTTCTCTGGACATGAATCTTATCCGAATTATTTATATTTGGGGATTGTCTTATTTTACTTATACTTGGGATGGAGTTCCCTGAGCTAGATTGGCCTTATACAGTACTGAGTGACTGATTGTCAGTTGATATATATATATCTGGGATGGAGTTCCTTGGTCTGGATTGGCCATATACAGTATTGAGTGATTGAGTATTCTGAGAGTGTGAGTACACGAGGCTTTCAGTGTGGTGCATCGCATACAGCAAGTGCATTGACATGTAGATGTAGAGAGGTCATACTCCTCATATCATTCAGAATTGATCTATTTTACTTGAATTGAATTTAACTGTTCAACTTGAAAACATGCCTACATTTCTGTATTGTTATTTTTATATTGAACTGTACTTGTTGAGTTCGTCATTACCTTTCAGTCCAAAGGTTAGATTTGTTACTTATTGAGTTGGTTGTACTCACGCTATATCCTGCACCTCGTGTGCAGATCCAGGTGCTTCCGGTCACTGTAGTTGCTAGTTTTGGAGTCCGAATTTTCGGAGACTATCGAGATAGCTGCTTGGCGTTCGCAGACCTTGACTCTTCCTCCTTATCTTTCATTTTATGTTTCAGTTTTATTACCTAGACGGTGTATTAGACTATGTCTTTATGTAGATACTCATGTACTCAATGACGCCTCGATTTTTGGGAGAGATTTTGTTTTGAATTATGATTTCGTACTCTGTTTTTAAAAAGGTATTCCTTAATTTTAACTGCTTACGTATCTTTCAAAGCTTTAGAGTGTTGGAAATGTCAGCATAGTCGGCTTGCCTATTACCATGATAGGCGCCATCACAACAGATTGATTTTGGATCGTGACAGATTTAGAAGAAATTAACGAAGAACTAACATAATAAGTACAAGCGAAAAATTGGTAAGAAATTATTAAAAAGTATTTTATAATACTATTAGTAAACAAATAAATTGGGGAAATTACATGCTTGGTTCAGTCGCGTTGGCACTTTCTTTTTCTTTTCATTTTTTAACGACCACCTTTTATGAGGGGAAGAAAATAAAGGTTGAACGAAAAAAGAGAAAAAAAAAAAAGAAAAAAGAAAAGAAAAGGGAAAACAGAATTGCTGAATTATACTTTTTTCATTCCTTTAGTTCTGCGATGTAAGAATGGGTGTTAATCGTTCGACACGGCCTATTATTTTAAAAACAATTGTACTATATTAATTTTTTTGATTACTATATTGTGTGGATAGAAACTAATTTTTTTAAAAACGTTCCAATTACCTCAGTTCTTCTTCGATATTAGTATAGGTCAATTAATTTTCGTTGTCTTTTATTTTAAAAAACAAATCACATAAAAGTTGCACTATTGTTAGGATATCTCATTTGTTATGTAAAATTAACAAGTTTTACGATAATACATAAACTATAGATTAAAGTATTATATATTTGTTTGAGTACAATTTTTACGACCTTCATAGCTCAAGCACGATTTTGATATACATGGCACAGATTGTAATAATGCAGGCTATGCACCCATCTTTACACACAAAAAAAGGGATTATTTCGTATATATACGAATTTTTTTAAAGTTATTTACCCGATTTTAGTTAGATTTTTCTATTTATAAAAAGTAACTAAAATTTTTTTTACAAAATATATACAAATGCAGTCAAAAGCTGCAATTATATACAATTTGATCAAATATAATTTTTTGTTATATAGATTCCGGTCAAAAGCTTCAATATGCATACAATATATACAACTTGTATATAATTTTTGTATATAATCCCATCAAAAAACTATAATTCACATATAACTTATATCTAATTATGTTAGTTATATATTTTATATGCCGTTTGTATAACCGACATATAAAATATAAATAATTTATTTATGTCTTCTTTTTCGAGTTTCAATCTTAAATTTTAACCAAAACTAACTTGAAACTTCACCAAATTTTCTCAAAATTGAGATATAAGCTCCAACAGATATTCTCATTCATTTGCACCAACACCAAATTCAATCAATAATAATCTCACAAAATTCGTTTTTTAAATGCAACACTTCGAAGCATTTTAATGGCAGTTTTTAATAGATTAACATGATTTCCAATTCAATCTTCTCGCTTCTAATTTAGAAGCTAAAAGAAAAAGTTTGAAGAATTAACCTAAATAGCCGCTCACCTAATCTCTTAAGCTATAAATAGCCGGCAGATGTATAATATATATATACAATTCATGTATAATATATGTATAACTGTGTATAATCAATGTGTAATTTATGTATACCGACGAGAAAAATTAATCATTGAATAACAATCCCAAAAGTTTTTGACAGTATAACTAGCATTCCCTATAAAAAAACAAATTCATGACCAGATCTTCATCAAAAAATTCAAGACCAGATTAAGTAGAAAATTTGGAGTTAAAAGAATGTCTCAGTCAATATAGTATAAAGGCTCTTCACCTACACCACTTAATGAAAGGGCTAATGTTCCTTGTCTCGTGCTTTTGCTAAGAATATAGCAGATCCAAGTAAAATATAGAATTTCATGCGTGAGAAAGAGAAAGAGGGGGAGAAAAAAAAGGAAGATTAGAGTCTAGTACATTATTATGTATATAATTAATAAATTATATATTAATTTATAATTAAGTTAAAACTTCTCTAGTGAGAATAAATAAGTTTTCAATATAGTATAGTTAGGTAAACATTCCTACCAAAAATAGTATTGTTCAATTTAGTCTAGTTAATATTGTTTTTCAATATGGATCATTATTAAAGTGGGGCAAAATTCAGGCCCAAAAGGATCAACAATTTGCCTTTATAATGCGCTATATATTTATAAAACTGAAGAAATTTTAGTTTTTTTGAAACAACAAAAATATCTCAATCCCAAGAGTTTAAATTTGTGCAACCCAAATGGAAGCTAAAAACGATGAAGCCTCTATAATTAGATGTTAGACCCCATCAATTTTTCGTGTGTTTGCCTTTTTATATTTTGAATCCGTGCTTCCGCCATTACCCACAATTAATACTCAAATTTTATCTACATCGAGCAAATATTCAATGTTGATAAGCCCTAACTTGCCGCAAGGACTCATCACTACAATCATTATTAGGCTTCCAGTTAAGTCCATCTAACAATTGAAGTTTGTGTCAAAAAGATTGTCTTGGTTTAATCTCTAGCCCTGAATTTGTCAACACCCATCTTAATTTTACTGCTAAGGATATACCCGCCATAGATTGTTAGTAAGATTAGAGAAAAATCTTAAATGTTATTCTATTAGCTCTTTGTTTTATGGTTTCTGTTGCTGAGACATTTGACTTGGAATTTCTTATAAAAATCCCCGTTGAAATTATGGGTTATGTCAATAGGTTGGTTTGTCTTTGTTTTTGCAAAGTGTCTATTCGCTTGGTTTTATGAAATTCATCAACTAGAAAGTTCAAGCAGGTGTCGAATTTTATGCCTACATAGATATATGAGTGTTGGTTTTGGATATGATGAGGTTTAATTTGTGCAACCCAAATGGAAGCTAAAAAAGTTAAAGCCTCTATAATTAGATATTGAATCCCAATCAGTTTTTCGTGTGTTTACCTTTTAATATCTTGAATCCGTGACTCCGCCATTTCCCATAAATAATACTCAAATCTATCTATATCGAGCAAAGATTCAATGTTGATGAGTCTTAGCTTGCCGCAAGGACTCATCACTACAATCATTAAAAGGCTTCCAGTTAAGTCCATCTTACAATTGAAGTTTGTTTCAAAAGATCGGCTTGGTTTAATCTCTAGCCATGAATTTGTCAACACCCATCTTAGTTTTACTGCTAAGGATTAACCCGCGCCATAGATTGTTAGTAAGGTTAGAGAAAAATCTTAAAGATTATTCTATTAGCTCTTTGTTTTATGTTTTTGTTGCTGAGGCATTTGACTTGGAATTTCTCATAAAAATCCCCATTGAAATTGCGGGTTCTATCAATGGGTTGTTTTGTCTTTATCTTTGCAAAGTGTATATTCGCTTGGTTTTATGAAATCCATCAACTACAAAGTTCAAGCAAGCGCCGAATTTTATGCCTACACAGACATATGAGTGTTGGTTCGTGTATAGTTTTGGATATGATGAGGTTCATGATAATTATAAAATAATGAGTATATTTTATAACATCAATAATGGCAATGCCAATTTGTTTAAAGAGTGATTCTTGTAGAAGATTTAATGATTTTCAAGGCAGGATTCTGTTCGGTCTTTCAGTTAAGGTGATGAATGGAAAGCTCGAATGTGTGTCACGGTCCAAAATTTCAATCAAAGGACCTAACTCCGCCTGCTAGGCAATCAAACACTTAACAATAATAAAAGAATCAAAACAATTATGCCGCATAATATCATATATATATATATATATATATATATATATATATATATATATATATATAAGAGCAAAAGACACCGTAATACATAATAATTTTAAAACCAAAACAATTGTGATAAATATTGTTTACCCTCAAAATTGAATAACAATTAAATTTGTACGTGGTTCTAAGGATACGTGATTTAACTTGATACAAAATGATAAATCAGATTGAAATTGAAATAAACAATGGGAAAGTAAATGCAAACCGCACAAGTTGAACAGTCTTAGCCTTAGAAGGTTAGCCGCCCTCGAGCCAAAAGTGCTTTTATCGATATCAGAACAGAATGACAAGAGAATAATAAAAACTAAAAATAACAATATATTCAATGAATTATCTGACCCCCTTTGTATAGTATAGGAGTCATACTTTAGGTACAATTCTATATAAGGTAAATAATCTCTTAATTTGATGATTGTCGGTTCCTTATTGATACGTGCTGAGATTCCCGCCGTAATATCCGACCGATCGCGGATATTTCGGTCTTCAATTAGTTATCCCAACAATGTCTCTCCAAGCTCGTTCAATGCTACGGTCGACATCGGACTCACCGACCTCGGGTCCTAGATCGGTGGGACTCGAGGTCGATCTTCATTCCTTAGTTGCCACGTTACAAACCTAACCTACCAAGTCGTAGGCGAGCTCGATTTCGACCGTATACAGATAGTCCCCTCATTGTTCGGAGAGTAGATAACGAGAAACGATATGAACTTTCGATCCTGACTTCGATATTTTGTGACAGAAACGACAAAATGATCAAAACGTATTGTCAGTCAAGTCTTAATGGCATTAAATGCTCGTCAGTTCCCGGCCGGCCATTCCCAGCTGCGAACAGTCGCTGGAAAGTTATAAATACCCCCTCATTAGTTCATTCAAACTTTTACTTTCAAACCTTCTGACTTCGTACCTTTAGAAATTTCAACACTTCAAAGCATTAAATTTCTAGCTATTCTGAAATCCCTTTATAAGAACTTCAGCTCTATTTTTATCCCAAACCATCAATCTTAATCTTTTAACTCCCTCTCTTTTCTTCATTTATCAAAGAAATGGCGAAAACTTCAAAATTTGTTCCCCAAAAAGAAACTCCCTCTGCCTCGCGACCGGCTGTAGAGGAAAACGTTTTGTCTGCTGCTATCGAGTAACCGGCACCGAAACCTCATCTGAAAATGTTCATCCCCGGAGGGTGCCTGACCGGTGCTGATTTCAATACCGAGAAACCCTCCTCGGTACTGGGTCGGTGTGAGCCCGTCTCGAGATATATTTGCTCGATCACCGAGGACGTCCTTTCCGACGTCAAGAAAGATTGCAACTGGGCTAATAAGCACGTAGTGGTCCCCAAGCCTGAGGAAGCCATCACTACCCACGTGGAGGGATTTTTAAGTGTTTACACTTATCCCTTCATGTTGGGTCCCTTGGACCCGGTCATTATTGCCTTCTGTAAGAGGTACAAGGTGACCCTTGGTCAAATTCACCCTTCTTTTTGGAGGATAGTAATTCTCCTCCGTTTTTTCGTAAGCAAGATCGAGGGGTATCAGTTCACCCTCGACTATCTCATGCGCTTATATAGTCCCCGACTTTATCGAGGGGGACTAATCAAGCTTGCTCGTCTGGCCAGTAAGGCCCCGTTCTCGAGCATCGATGAAGATCGGGATCGAGGCTGGTTAGGCCGCTTTGTCCGAGTGAAGACCTCGGATTTGATTCCAGCCGAGCATATGCTATTTTCTGAGAAGTGAAACATGACACGTAAGTATAATCTTTGCTTTCAAGATTTTGTTCATCGCTCTTCCTTTTCCTCCTTTCTCATCGATGTTCTATGGTGGTGCAGCTGTTGCTCGGATGCCGGATGCAGTTCCTCAACTCAAGGAATGGGTCGAGGGCATTACTACAAAAAGGCCCTATTCCGAGCATTCGTGGCGCGAGCTTTCGAAGGGCCGATGGGAGGCCCGTTCCCATGGTGAGATTTTTCTTAAGTGGCATTTGATTTCCCTTCTACGCTATTGAGTTCTTTCTCGTTTTATTTCTTTTGGAAGGTTTATCAAAAGATGTCGCAATGAGGCCTCCATTCGGTGATGATGATACCCTTATCGAACCATCTGCTCTGAGGTAGGATAAAGAGAAGAAAAGAAAAAGGGCTCCGAGTTCTCCTAGCTCTAAGAAGAAGAAGCAAAGGAAAAGATTGGCGCGTAAACCCATGGAAAGCACCAGTGCTCGAGTACTGTCTCCGTATACACTCTATCGATTGAGGGATGAGTCCGAGGGGGAAGGAGAAGCCTTCGATCTGGTGGCCAGCATGCCGCCGCAGCTTGAAGGGCAAGGGGCCTCCGAGCTAGAGGGAGACGAGGCCGATCTTCATCAAGTCGGGGAGGCCGAGGAAGAGGCTGGAACTGAAGCTTCCCGAGATGCGGGAAAAGCCCCGCCGGAAGCACTTGGCCCGATAGAGATTGCCGAGTTGCCCTCGTTCACAGAGTCGATGTTCAACGAGGCCCAAGCTGCAAAAGAATGCCCCATCAAAGGGGTGCATGGAACGGACGACCTTTTCCACGGCTTTTTCGAGTGGCTTAGAGATATCGAGGAAAAGCCAATCCCCGGAAGCAAGCAGGCCTTCCTCGAGCCCGAAATTAGTTAATAAATTCCCTGCTCCGAGTGTATATCCCGATCAGAAACGTACTATTGTTATTTCCCTTGTTATCTCCCTTTTGGAGGATGCCCGAGTCCTCTCCGCCCCCGTAGAGCTGACCAATTATCTTTGGTGTTTGATGACCGAGGATGATCAAGCCAAGATGAACAAGATGTATGCACCCTGCCTTTTCAATGAAGCAAAACAGGCGCTGAACTGGGTAACTTCATGCTTTCCTAAGTGATTTTTTTGATTTACACTTAGATTATTTCGTCGATAACTTAGTGTTTTTCTTCGTGATCGTAGGCCTCAGTGCTTCATCATGAGACCTTTTTAAGGTACCGCGATGAGCTGAAACAACTCGAAGCAAAAGTTTGTGAGCTCACTGAGAAGAGAGACGCCTTTAAACTTCTTAGCGAGCAGTTCGAAGGGGAGGTTAAGAACCTCCGTGCCGAGCTGGAAGTTGCTCGGAAGGAACATACCGATTTCATCGAGCAGGTAAATGTTTTTGAGGTTAGTGACGATGAATTTGATTTGGTGACTGATGGTCAAAATTCGCAAGTCCAGCAAAAACTCGATCGGATTGACCAGCTTCGAGCTGAAATGGATATAGTCAAAGCTGAGACCGATGAATGGAGAGGCCGAATGGATTGTCTAGCCTCAGAAAAAGAGGCTGCTTGGGCACAACTAACTTCGGCTGAAATCCAACTTAGAGCGGCAAAGGAGAGGGCTGAGATTCAGACCAAATAGGTTGAGGAGCTCCAATCCTGGTTAGGCTCCGTTGTCTCAGATCGAGAAAGTCTGGACAAGGAGCTTAAAACGGCCAAGTCAGAGGTCGTTGTGGTCAAAGCCGAAGCTGATGAAATGGTGGCCCAGTACAAGGCCGATGCCGAGGCAGCTTTGGACCTTGTAAAAAATATAGTTGAGCATATAAAGTGGCAATCCCGAAGGGAGGCCCTCAAGGAAGTTCACGCTCGGGGTTTTGATTTATCGGCTGAGATCGAGAATGCCAAGGTGTTCGAAGTCGAGGCCAGGAAGCTGGCCTATCCCGAGGATGAAGATTTCGAGGAGTCTGAAGGTTTGGGCGAGTCCGAGGGTAGCGAAGACCCCGAAGGTGTTGATGCGGCCCCCGACGAAGACTATTCCACTTAGGCCCTTTTAAGATGTTTTTATTTTTTTCTTTTTGTATTACCTTTTTGTTGAGGCCGTTCGGCCTTTGTAAAAATTTGCATCGGGGCTGTTTGGACCTTGTAAAAAGAATTTTTGATATGTATATAAGGCTTTTTCCCTTCAACAACTTTTGAATTTTCCCTTTGCTTTATTACTTATCTTTGCAAAGATCGAAATGCCTTAGCATAAAATAGTTAGGTTATCTTTGGAAGTTCGTACAAACCTTGCCTTCAACATTATTTCTTTTTAAGGCATCGTAGGGGTTTGGTATTACCAGAAACTGTTTCCCAAAGTAGTTTAGATTATAGTTTGCCGAGGATAGACTTTAGAACCGGTTATGAAATTTTGAAGGCCTTATTTTTTATTACGGGTCTCGGACGTCTCCGAGCCATTTTAGTATGGCCGTAGCCTTTTTAGTTAGGGTGTTGCCCAATGGGTTCGGCACCTCGGGTTATCTGGACTTTCCTTAGATAACGATCCCCAAACGGGGTTAGCCGTAGATTTTTGGAGTTCGGGAAATGCCAAAATAAGCTTCGTGCCCTCGGGTTTTGATATCTCAGAATGGTCGTAGCCTTTTAATTCGGGCAACGCCAAATAGGCTTCGTGCCCTCGGGTTTCTATATCCCGGAATGGCCATAGCCTTTTAATTCGGGCAATGCCAAATAGGCTTTGTGCCCCCGGGGTTCGATAATCCGAGCCGTCCGAGTTTGATTTCGGACTGTAGCCTCCGATTGGGAGTGATCGTTTGAACCCAGATAAAGGCGACCCTTAGGATCGATACCTTTAGGGTATCGAATGTTAGAAATTCCTTAAGATAAAAAGAGAAATTCTTAAAGGACAAGATATTTATCCGCAAGGTAGAAACTTTTATTCTTGTGCGTGATAGTTACACACATGTACAAGTTTTGTGCCAGGGCTCGAGTAGTCTATGCGGGCACGGTTCATGTGACTGTTTGGCCCTTAGAGTAAATCCTATCGATCGAGTCGTGACCGTTTAATCATGAAGTTCCTTCCTTGCTAATGTCGTTAACCGAGGATGATCCCCCCAGTGATCGGGGCCTATCGAAGATATGCCTCAAATACTGTTGTGTTCTTCGATACCGGTTCATAACCGGCCTTCAATTCTAAGTTAGCACGATTTACTTGTTACCTCGTTAAAAACCTTGCCGAAAAACCCATTTGGGACAAAACCGATTCAAGGGAAAAAGAGTGCAATGCGTTCCTTCAGGCCTAAAGGTTTTATCATTCTTTAATGATTCCCTACAAGTGTTAGTTCGGAATGTAAATAAATAAAAGGAAATGAATGGGGTCGTACCTTAGCAGTAGTATTGCTTCAACTGAGCTATGTTCCATCTATTCGGTAGTTGATCACCGTTCATCGTTCCGAGTTTGTATGATCCTTTATCGATGATCTCAATAATCTGATAAGGGCCTTACCAGTTCGGACTCAACTTCCCTTCATTCGGGTTTCAGGTGTTTTGTGTAACCTTCCTTAGTACCATGTCCCCGACAGTGAAGTGTCGAAGGTTAGCCCGTCGATTGTAATACCTTTCGATCCGCTGCTTTTGGGCGGCCAATCAGACAAGGGCTACCTCGCGCCTTTCATCCAGTAAACTTAGGTTCACGTTCATAGCCTCGTCGTTTGATTCCTTGGTTGCATATCGGAACCTGAGACTTGGTTCTCCGACTTAGACCGGTATTAAAGTTTCGGTGCCATAGACCAATAAGAACGGGGTGGCCTTGGTACTGGACTTCGAGGTCGTTCGGTATGCCCATAAAACTTCGGGCAGGATTTCCTTCCATCTTTCTTTGGCGTCAGTTAACCTCTTTCTGAGGTTTTGGTGTATGGTTTTGTTGGTCGATTCTTCTTGCCCGTTCCCACTAGGGTGGTAGGGTGTTGATAGTATCCTTTTGATCTTTTGATCCTCGAGAAACTTGCTTACCTTACTGCCGATGAACTGTATCCCGTTATCACATACGATCTCGGCTGGCATTCCGAATCGGCATATGATATGACTCCAAATGAAGTCGATGACTTCTTTCTCCCTGACCTTTTCGTATGCCTGGGCTTCCACCCACTTAGAAAAATAGTCAGTCATAAATAATATGAATTGAGCCTTACCAGGAGCCCATGTAAGGGGGCCAACAATATCCATTCCCCACTTCATAAATGGCCATGGTGACAAAACCGAATGCAGAAACTCCCTGGGCTGATAAATCATCAGAGTTTGTCTTTGATATTCATCACATTTTCATACGAACTCCTTCGCGTCTTTTTCCATATCGATGCAGTAATAACCAGCTGATTATTTTTTTAACCAACGATTCGGCGCGTGAATGATTTCCACATGTACCTTCGTGGATTAACCCTCAAAACGTACTCAGTATCTCCTGGCCCTAGACATATTGTGAATGTTCCATCGAATGCTTTTCTGAACAGGATTCCGTCTTCGGACAGGCTAAATCGGGCAGCCTTTGTACGCAAGGCCTTCGATTCTTTTGGATCCGATGACACTTTCCCGGTCCTGAGATATTCTACGTATTTATTTCTCCAGTCCCAAGTTAGGCTCATCGAGTTGATCTCGTCATGGCCTTCTTCCACCACCGATCTCATAAGCTGTACGACTACCCCCGAATTGAACTCGTCGTCTTCGAACGATGACCCTAAGTTAGCGAAGGCATCGGCCTCACTGTTTTGATCTTGAGGTACGTGTTGCAAAGTCCATTCTTTGAACCGATGTAATATTACCTGCAACTTGTCCAAGTATCTTTGCATTCATTCTTCTCTTACCTCGAATGTTCCATTAACTTGGTTTACCACAAAGAGGGAGTAGCACTTGGCTTCGATCATTTCTGCCCCCAAGCTTTTGGCTAGTTCAAGGCCTGCAATCATGGCCTCATATTCGGCCTCATTGTTAGTCAATTTCACAGTCTTAATAGATTGTTTAACTACATCGCATGTTGGTGGCTTCAATACGATGCCAAGTTTGGACCCTTTTGTGTTTGAGGCGTCGTCTGTAAAGAGGGTCTAGATTCCTGAGGAGGTCCTTGAGTTAATTAATAATTAGGGCTGGCGTTAAGTCGGCCACAAAGTCTGCCAAGATTTGAGACTTAATGGCAGTCTGAGGTCGGTATTCAATATCGTACCCACTTATTTCCACGGCCCATTTGGCCAACCGGCCTGAGACCTCGGGCTTATTCATAACGTTCCTCAACGGGTAAGTAGTTACGACACATATGGGGTGACACTAGAAGTGTGGTTTTAGCTTCTTAGAGGTCCTTAGCAAAGCGAACGCCAGTTTTTCTAGGTGAGGGTACCTAGTTTCGGCCTCACATACGGTCCTGCTAACATAGTAAATTAGAAATTGCGTACCTTGCTCTTCCCGGACCAGGACTCCACTTACCGCTATCTCTGAAACTGCTACGTACAAGTATAGTTCTTCGTCTGCCTTCGGTGTGTGAAGCAGCGGTGGGCTCGATAAGTACCGTTTGAGTTCCTCCAAAGCTCGTTGGCATTCCGGAGTCCATGAAAAGTTATTCTTCTTCTTCAATAGTGCAAAGAATTGGTGGCTCTTATTGGACGACCTCGAAATGAATCGTCCCAGGGCGGCTATACGTTCGGTTAGTCTTTGCACGGCCTTCACGTTGTCCACGATCGTGATATCTTCAATGGATTTGATTTTGTCAGGGTTGATTTTGATTCCCTGGTTGGATACCATGAATCCGAGGAATTTACCCGACCCAACTCCAAACGCACATTTTTTCGGGTTCAGCTTCATATTGTATTGCTTCAATATGTTGAAGGTTTCCTGCAAATGTTTCAAATGGTCCTATGCTCGCAGGGACTTAACCAACATGTCATCAATGTAAACTTCCATTGATTTTCCTATTTATTCCTCCAACATCCGGTTTACTAAGCGTTGATAAGTAGCACCGGTATTTTTTAATCCGAATGGCATCACGTTATAGCAGTACGTGTCGTACTTTGTGATGAAAGAGGTTTTTTCCTGATCATCCGGGTCCATCCGTATTTGGTTGTACCCAAAATAGGCATTGAGAAAACTTAGGATCTCGTGGCCGGCCATGGCATCGATCATGCGATCGATTTTGGGCAGATGAAAAGAGTCCTTGGGACATGCCTTGTTCGAATCCTTATACTCTACACACATTCTTAATTTGTTTCATTTTTTAGGGACTACCACTGTGTTTGCTATCCAATCCGGGTATTTAACGTCCCGAATGGACCCTATTTTAAGGAGTTTAGATACCTCGTCCTTGATGAAACCATGTTTGACCTCGGACTGGGACCTCCTCTTCTGTTTGACTGGATGGAATTTGGGGTCTAGGATTAGCTTATGAGTGGTTATCTCCGGTGGGATCCCTGTCATATCAAGATAGGACCAAGCGAAACAATCTTCATTAATTATATGAAATTGAATGAGTTTTTTTCGGAGCTCGGTGCTTAACCCCGTGCCAAGGTATACCTTTCGATCGGGCAAGTGTTCTCTCAATATGACATGTTCCAGCTCCTCGACCATCGATTTAGTGGCGTCGGAATCATTAGGGGCTATAAAAGATCTAGGAACCCCATAATCATCATCCTCGCCTTCCTCTCGTTTGTCCGAATCTGCCGAGACTGGTATCAGTGATTGCTATTTAGCCCCGTTTTTTACCATCTGGTTTGGATCCTTCGATGTTGAGATTGAAGGTGCCGGCATTACCTCCTTGACCGCGAACATTTCCTTGGAAGCCGGTTGTTTACCATAGACTAATTTGACTCCGCTAGGTGTTGGGAATTTTAGTGCCTAGTGCAGTGTCGAGGGCACTGACCTCATGTTGTGGATCCATGGCCTTCTGAATAAAGCATTGTACCTCATGTCTCCTTCGATCACATAAAATGTAGTTTCCTGGATGGTCCCAATGGTGTTTACTGGTAACGTTATCTTGCCCTTAGTGGTTTCACACGCCATGTTGAACCCGTTTAGAACTCGGACTGTAGGCAGGATTTGGTCTAGTAGACCGAGTTGCTCCACGACCCTCGATCGGATGATATTGGCGGAGCTACCTGGGTCAATTAACACACGTTTAACTCGGGATTTATTTATAAGTACAGCAATTACCAGTGCATCATTGTGGGGCTGCACGATTCCTTTCGCTTCCTCGTCGTTGAAAGACAAAGTTCCTTCTGGTATGTAATCTCGAGTCCGTTTCTCCCTTGTGATGGATACTTTGGTGCATTTCAACATCGGCCCTTGAGGGACATCGACCCCACCAATGATCATGTTAATGACGTGTTGAGGTTCTTCTTTTTTGGTCTATTTGTTAGAATCCCTATTCCTGAAATGATTCTTGGCTCGGTCATTCAGGAATTCTCAAAGATGCCCGTTGTTGAATAGTCGGGCTACTTCCTCTCTCAACTATCGGCAATCCTCCTTTCTGTGACCGTGAGTGCCGTGATATTTACATAACTGGTTAGGAGCCCATTGGGTTGGATCGAATTGTAGAGGTCGAGGCCATTTGGTATCTTTGATGCGTCCGATAGTTGATACAATGGCGGCAGCATCAATATTAAAGTTGTATTCCGATAACCTCGGTGCTTTTGTAGGCCCGACGGGCCTATCGAAGTTGTTTTTGCTCATAAGTCCCCGGTTGCTATAACCTCTGTCGCTTCTCCTTTCGTTTCTTATAGAGTTCCGCCCGGACCCGCTGCTTCTTCGGTCTCCATTATACGGCTGGTACCGATCCCTGTTTGGTCTTGGTTCACGATCGATATCTCTCTTGACTCTGTCGATGTTTCTGACGGGATAAACAGACCTCGAAGGGGCCCCGAGTTGATCATCTTCAACTCTGATCTTCGATTGATACCGGTTATGCACGTCGGCCCAAGTAACGGCCGGATTTTCTACCAGGTTTTGTTTCAACTATTGTGAACCCACCGAGCTTCGGATATTGAGTCCCTGAGTAAAAGCTTGAACAACCCAATCATTAGCAACCGGCGGTAGGTCCATCCTTTCCATCTGAAATCGGGATACGAACTCTGTGAGCATCTCGTTTTCTTTCTGTTTTACTTTAAAAAGGTCTAACCTCCTGGTCTCGACTTTGATGGCACCAGCGTGTACTTTCACGAAAGAATCTGCAAGTATAGCAAATGATTCAATAGAATTAGAAGGTAAGTTGTGATACCATATCATAGCTCCCTTTGATAGGGTCTCTCCAAATATTTTCAGCACAACAGACTCGATCTCATCGTCCTCCAAGTCGTTCCCTTTGATGGCACTAGTATAAGAGGTTAATGCTCATTTGGGTCGGTCATTCCGTTATATTTATGTATCTCGAGCATACGGAATTGCTTAGGGATAGGCTTCAAAGCCGCGCTCGGAGGAAAAGGTTTTTGCACAAACTTCTTGGAATCCAGACCTTTCAATATCGGTGGTGCTCCCGGGATCTTGTCTACCCTGGAATCGTAGGTTTCCACCTTTTTGTCATTAGCTTCGATTTTCTTCTCCCCTGATTATATCCGTTTTTTCAATTCTTCGAGCATCTTTATGATCTCGGGGTTAGCCCTCGATTCATGTTCATTCGACCTTTCTGCGACCGGTTCATCCCTGCGGGTGACTTCCCGGGGTAGATCGGGTTCAACTCTACTCGGTGAACGACTTTGGTTCTATAACTGAGCTATCGCCGCCTGTTGAGCCTGCAACATTTCAAAGATCACCCGTAAACCTATCTCGTCCCCTCCAATGTTTTGTATATTTTGAGTTGCCAATCGGGCTCCACCACAGACGCTATTCTCGGGGTCAGTTGGCAAGTTTGCATCGATAACCACATGTCAATTAGCGTCAATTGGGTCTGCGACCGGAATTTTGATGGGATCAAAGACGGTACCTCGTTACCGGGTGCTACGTTGTTATTTTCACCGTGGTAACCGGACTCGTTGTCAATATGTAGGGGTGCTGATTGAGAGTTCGACATTTTGTGTTTTAACCTGAAATCAGAGACACTTCAAAGAGCAAGCGTAAAGTAGTGTGTGTTATGGAGATTTGTATCAAATAACTACTATTATCCTTAGCCCTACGGTGGGAGCCAAACTGTTTACCCTCAAAAGCGGATAACAATTACATTTATACGTGATTTTAAGGATACGTGATCTAGCTTGATACAAAATGATAAATCATATTGAAATTAAAATAAACGATGGGAAAATAAATGCAAGCCGCACAAGTTGAACAGTCTTAGCCTTAGAAGGTTAGCCGCCCTCGAGCCAAAAGTGCTTTTATCGATATCAGAACAGAATGACAAGAGAATAATAAAAACTAAAAATAACAATATATTCAATGAATTATCAGACCCCCCTTATATAGTATAGGAGTCATACTTTAGGTACAATTCTATAGAAGGTAAAAAATCTCTTAATTTGCTAATTGTCGGTTCCTTATTGATATGTGCCGAGATTCCTGCCGCAATATACGACTGGACACGGATATTTCGGTCTTCAGTTAGTTATCCCAACAATTTCTCTTCAAGCTCGTTCGAGGCTAAGGTCGACATCGGACTCACCGCTAGTCGAAGGCAGGCGTACCGACCTCGTGTCCTAGATCAGTGGGACTCGAGGTCGATCTTAATTCCTTAGTTGCCACGTTCCAAACCTAATCTACCAAATCGTAGGCGAGCTCGATTTCGACCATATATAAACATCTTCCAAGACTGGTGTCACTGAGTACATGAGCTTTTAAGAGTACTAAAGATAAGATCTCAAATAAAGTATAATATTGTTTGATGCAATTAAACTGTAATAAAGATAACGAAGATGACTCCAGAATCTGCAAACTAGTGTGCAGCACTACCTCGGATCTCCCAGATGTCCAAGCTAGTCACCTCTCTGAATGCCGCAAGGACCCACGCCAGAACCTGCACAAGAAATGCTGAAGTGTAGTATGAGTACAACTGATCTAATGTACTCAGTAAGTATCGAGCCTAACCTCAACGAGGTAGTGACAAGGCTATAACAAGATACTTACTTTAAACCTGTGCAAGTAATAAGCAGAAAGCAATAGCAATAGAGAGACGAATAAAATATAAGATCAAATAATAGACTAAATAACAAGGTTCACAAAAGTAACAACACGGCATAGACTTATGATGCAAGCACCACAAAGGAGGGACAACAAATAATAAATAAGCTCAAGACATCATATACATTACGGCGTGCAATCCGATCCAACCAATATACCGTTGTGGCATGCAACGCGATTCAATTTTAATGCCTTTTTTTGCATGAAACTCGATCCAACCAAATACCGTTGCGGCACAACTCAATCCAATCTCAATACCAAACCACATGGAAACACCAAACAAGCAACAAACGCGACAAGGAGCATTACATAATATTGTACGGAAAACGAGTTAGCATAATATACCAAGGAAATGATGAACATGAGCGAAAAATCAATATTTCATGTGGATTGGGTCCGACTTTATGAAATATAAACAGTTTGTCTGATTTGGTTCCATTCTCTGTTTAGCTTCACTTGCTCGAAAGGAAAAAGTATAATCGAATGAGATTAAATTCAGTGTATCATTGATGAATATGGAGAAGTGGAATGGAGTATGAGCTGCGATTTGATAAATTAGTGTAAGGTAGTTGGCTATTAGTGTAAGGTGGTCACATTGTAATGAACAATCATAGACTAGGTTGAATATGTATGTCAATTTCAAACTTAGGTTCAAAGACAAAAAATTGAAAGACTTGATGTGGGCTGCAGCAAGATCATACACAATTATAGATTTTGAAACAATATGGAATTAATCAAGAAAGAAAATATAGAAGCCCATCGATGGTTATCAAAAATTGGGGCCAACTAGTGGAGTAAGTCAACCTTTTCAATATTTTAAGCAACAACATCTATGAAATATTTAACCACTGGATTCAAGAATCTAGAGACCAACCAATACTAATAATGTTGGGGATCATTCGAAGAAAGATGATGGGTAGGTTGCAAGAAATATGTGAATGGATTACAAAGTATGATAGGTTAGTTTGTCCAAGGATCATGGAGAAGATTGAAGAAATCAAACAACAAACTTTAGATTGTGAAGGAAATGGAATTTGGGAGGTTATGAAGGGTTGGAAATATACGTGTGTTTACCCGAAAAATCGGATAACGTTAAATTTAAATATGGTTCTAAGGGTATGCAAATTTCTTTGATATAAATGACAATACAGGTATTTTGCTGTGTAAATGGAAAATGATGGAAAGAAAGACTGAAAAATATTAGAAGAACAAGTACAACCAAATCTTGACCTCTCCCTATTGCGGTCTATCTCTCCTTTTATAGTAGACGGTCACTACTTTATTAGTAATAATATAAAATAATATATATAGTAGAGAACCCATGATGGTTTGTCTCTCCCTCGATTCTCGCCAAGATTCTCTCCCTTGGTGCGGTTGTAAAGGCTCTTGTCTTGCGAGCTCGGCACTGACTCGAGCTTGGTGCCAAATCGAATCCCCGATCTTAATTCGAGCTCGGTTCTGCCTTGGAGCATCGATATTCGGGGCCCGCGTCGATCGTTGTTACCCCGTAGTCCGATCCCGATGCGGGTTCGATAATGACATCAGGTTTTGCGGTTGGTTGGTCTCATGGCTCGAAGCTCGACGTCTCTACTTCGGAATTCGTCCGAGCTCGCCATGCGGATACCCTTCGATTGAAACGTTATTGTCTCGACCGGTCTTTATGACTGAGAATTGGTTTTGACCGTATACAGATAGTCCCCTCGTTTCTCGGAAAGGATGCGGCGAGGAACGATATGATTTCCCTGTGGCTCGATCAAATTTATGCCGACGTTTCTATCGAACCCTATCTCGACGTATGCGATGGCTGTCCCATCGGCTTGGTTTTACCGAGGCATTTAATGTGTGTCAGAAGATGGTCGGCCGCCGCTGATACCGAACCGTCGGGCCTTAGTCTATAAATAATCTTTCCACATAACTTTTACCATTTTTGCGCCTTCTCTTCCCCCAGACTTTCTTATTTATCCTCTCTACTTTGCTGCTACGGGGCCGTTCATACCAAAATTTTGGTGTTGTCCACTTCTTCCCTTGCACTCTTTTCTTTCAAATCAATGGCGAAAACTTCCAAAACTGTACCTCAGAAGAAAAAACCTCTTCTTCACGGCTATCTTATGACAAGGCGCCGGTGGAGCCGTCAGTTCATGACTATGTTCCTGGCCCGTGCATTTTGAAAACCGATTTTAAGGTGGAGAACCCTTATTCCGTTCCCGGTCGATGTGAACACGTATCGATGTATACATGCTCTATAACGGAGGATCACCTCGAGGTCGTCCGAAAGGACTGCAACTGGGGTTCCGAGGTCGTGCTGCAAATTCCGTCTTCCGACGAGGATGTTACCACTTACGTGGAGGGATTTTTAAGTGTTTATACTTATCCCTTCACACTGGGACCCGTCGACCCGGTGATTATTGATTTCTGCAAAAGGTATCAAGTCATCCTTGGCCAAATCCATCCCTCTTTATGGCGTATAGTGATCCTATTGCGCTTCTTCTCTACCAAAGCCGGAGGGTTGGATTTTTCTCTGAACCACCTCATCCGACCGTATCGGCCTCAGATCTTTCGAGGACTAATCATACTTCATCGTCGGGCATCGAAAGCATTGATGTCGAGCATCGATGAAGACAAGGATCGAGGTTGGATGGGTCGTTATATCCGAGTGAGGACCCGTGATATCATTCCGGAGGAGAGGATGCCATTCCCTGAGGAATGGAATTTTGACCGTAAGTAATTTTTGTTCGCTTTTCCTGTGCTTTTTCAATTTTTTCTAATGTCCTTCCCTGATGTTCAGCTGCCCCTTGGATGCCACAAGCGGTGCCCGACCTCGAGGACTGGGTTCGGAAGTTGGCCTCGACCTCCTCTTATGCCGAGCGCGCTTGGCGTGATTTGGCAAAAGGCAGATGGGAGGCCAATAACCATGGTGAGGTTTGCCTCTTGTTTCCTTTGAAGTATTCTTTGCGTTCTATTTGTTACCAATTTCCTTTTGTGCAGGTGTAACCAGGGATGCCGTTTTGAGGCCTTCGAGCGGCGAGGAAAAAAACAAGTCTCTGGTCCCTAAACAGGGGAAGATAAGAAGCGAAAAGCTTCCTTTCGGTCAGGGGACCCCAAGCCCAAAACTCGCAGGGTGAAGAGAAAAACAATTGCCCTTTCGATTGACTCGGTCCAGCGATTGAGAGATGATGAAGAAGAAAATAGCTCCTCGGCTTTGGTAGTTCGGTCTACGGAGGCCATCAAGGTTGCCAGAGCTACCGAGCCGATGGCGGCTGTACCTGTCAGGGTTGTTCCCGAAGACCAGAATCTCGACCGAAATACTCTGAGCAATTTGCTCGGGGCTATGACAATGGGTGATTCGCCTTCTCTTCCATCTTTTTGTGAGGAGGCGCTGATGGAAGCTCGAGAATTGAAGACTCCTGATATCGGCACAGGCTCTGGTGCAGGGGATCCTTTTGGGGATTGTTTTACTGGAGTCGACGACGGTTCCGATATCGGTGACGCTTCTTTTTTATTGGAGGAGGCTCAGTGTTTCATTACTCGGGTAATGATTCTCCCATACTTCGTTTATTTGTTCTTTTCCATACTTGACTTTGTGTTTCTTACTGTGCAGGCCATTGGTAGGTTTCGAGTCGATTTTAGCCATTGTGAGGCCGAGCTCCGGAAGGCCTCAGGTGAGAGAGATGCCCTGCGGCTTCTTTGCAGCCAAAAAGATGAGGCTATAAAGGACCTCCAAGCGGATTTGGCTAAGGTCCGTGAAGAAGGGGTCGAGCTTGATAAGCAGGTGAGCCTCGTTCTGTTAAAGTATAGGTCTGACTCAACCATGGAAGTTAACCCTTCGTTGTCTCAGTTGCAGCAAAAGATCGAAAGATCGGGTTACTTCGAGAAGAAGTCGATCAAATCCGAGCTGAATGCAATCGGTGGAAGGAGACCCTCGACCGCCTGGCAGCGGAAAAAGAAACCATCTTAACAAAATTATTATCGGCCGACGTTCAGCTTCGAAGTGTCAAGAAAAAGGGGTTGGTTCAAGCTAAGAAGGTCGAGGAGCTTGAAACACGACTTGCCGAGGCTAAGGCGGAGGTTGAGTCGTCGAAAGTCTTGGCGGATAAGTCCATTGCTGTATATCGGGCTATTGCTGAGGCTGCTCAGATGGAGGCCTGGGAAGCGACGAAGACCGCCGATACTCGAGCTCATTGGATTGCCGAACTTGCTAAGTGTAGGTCTCGGAGGGAGACCCTCGAGGAGATTCACGCTTGAGGTTTCGACCTTGCCGAAGAGGTAAAAAATGCAAGAGAGCTCGAAGCGGAAGCTGAAGCCTTGGCTTCTGACGATGATGATGATGATGGTAGCAAAAGCGAATCCGAGGACAGGGAAGAGCTCAACTCGGAAGCTTAGTTTCTAATTCTTGATGTTTGTACATTAACCTCGTAGGCAAATTTTGTATATACATGTGTAATCAGGTCGACTTGTTTTTGTTTTGTGAAGACTTTTAATCGTATGTTAACCTTGTAGTTTCTTTGATCGATCATATTTGTAGCCCCTGGGTTTGCTTGTTGAGTCGATGATTCAAACTTTTGAAGGAACATAATCCGTAGGTGTAATGTAATGGTTGAGTTAATGTAAATTCAGAGTAAAAGTAGCTTATTAGCCGTCGAGTGAATGTTTTGAACTTAAAATATTGTAGCCCGTAGGCGTAATGGTCGAGTGAGTGCTTGCTCAAACTCGGAATAACAGCAGCCCGTAGGCTTAATAATCGAGTGAATGTTTCGAACTTGAGATCACATGGCCCGTAGGCTTAATATTCGAGTGATTATTTCGAACTTGGAATGAAAGTAGCCCGTAAGCTTAATGGTCGGGTGAGAGCTTGCTCGAACTCGGAATAACAGCAGCCCGTAGGCTTAATAATCGAGTGAATATTTTGAACTCGAGATAATATGGCCCGTAGGCTTAATTGTGCGCTTTGCTCGAACTCAGAATAACAGTAGCCCGTAGGCTTAATGGTCGAGTGAATATTTCGAACTCGAGATAACAGTAGCCCGTAGGCTTAATAATCGAGTGAATGTTTCGAACTCGAGATAATATGGCCCGTAGGCTTAATTGTCGAGTGAGCGCTTGCTCGAACTCGGAATAACAGTAGCCCGTAGGCTTAATGGTCGAGTGAATGTTTCGAACTCGAGATAACAGTAGCTCGTAGGCTTAATAATCGAGTGAATGTTTTGAACTCGAGATAATATGGCCCGTAGGCTTAATTGTCGAGTGAGCGCTTGCTCGAACACGGAATAACAGTAGCCCGTAGGCTTAATAGTCGAGTGAATGTTTCGAACTCGAGATAATAGTAGCCCGTAGGCTTAATATTCGAGTGAATGTTTCGAACTCGGAATATAAGTAGCCCGTAGGCTTGATTGTTGAGTGAATCTTAATTCTGGTTGAGCAATAAATCTCAAGTCATTGCACATGGGTTTATGTTTGGGCCAATCTATATGAGCATGATTCATTTTGACCATTTGGCTCTTAGAGTTTTTCCTGTTGTTGTGAGATGAGCTTTCTTGTATCTGAACTCGATGTATTTGAGGGACCTGATGCCCCCTGGTATTCGAGGTCTGTCAGAAAGAGGCCTCAGATATTTGTTGAAAGTGCAGCACGATCGATGGTTGCCTCATTAAAAACCTTGCCGAAAAAACCCATTTGGGAGAAAACCGGTCTAAGGGAAAAAGAGTGCAACGCATGCTCTTGATTGGAAGATCTTCTTCAGCTCTCGCTCGGACTTCTGCATGGATTAGTTAGATGAATATGGAAAGGCCGTGCCTTAACAGTAGTACCATTTTAGATGTGATACATTCCAATTGCTTGATAGGTGTTTGCCGTTTATGATGTCAAGCCTGTATGATCCTTTTCCAACATTCTCGAGCACTTGGTATGGTCCTTCCCAATTTGGTCCCAATTTTCCTTCATTCGGATTCCGAGTATTGATGGTGACCTTTCTTAACACTAAGTCCCCGAGCTTGAAATGGCGGAGTTTAGCTCTTCGATTATTGTACCTTTCGATTCGTTGCTTTTGGGCGGCCAGTCGGATGAGGGCAGCTTCTCGTCCTTCGTCCGATAATTCAAGGCTCGTGTTCATGGCCTTATTATTTGATTCTTCTGTCATGAATCGAAATCTGGTACTAGGTTCCCCGACTTGGTATCAATACTTCGGAACCATATACTAAGGAGAACGGGGTCGCCCCCGTACTGGATCTTGACGTTGTTCGGTATGCCCAAAGGACTTCGGGCAGGATTTCTCTCCATTTTCCTTTCGCGACGTTCAATCTCTTCTTCAGGTTTTGAAGAATAGTCTTGTTCGTTGATTCAGCTTGACCGTTCCCATTGGGGTGGTATGGTGTTGATAATATCCTTCTTATTTTGTGATCTTCGAGGAATTTTGTGATTTTGCCGCCAACGAATTGTTTTCCATTGTCGCATACTATTTCGGCGGGTATCCCGAATCGGCATATGATATGATCCCAAATAAAGTCTATGACTTCTTTCTCTCTTATTCTCTCGAACGCCTGCGCTTCAACCCACTTAGAAAAATAGTCAGTCATAAATAAAATAAATTTGGCTTTACCTGGGGTTGACGGCAGAGGGCCGACGATGTCCATCCCCCATTTCATGAATGGCCACGGGGATAGGACCGAGTGAAGTTGCACCCCGGCTTGATGGATCATTGGCGCAAACCTCTGACATTTATCACATTTACGAACAAACTCTTTCGTATCTTTGCCCATATCGATCCAATAATACCCCGCTCTGATCACTTTTCGGACTAATGCGTTGGCGCCGGAGTGATTGCCACAAGTGGCCTCGTGTACTTCCCGGAGAATATAATCGGTATCTCCCGGACCCACACACACCGCCATCGGTCCATCGAATGTTCTTCGATATAGTGTTCCATCCGCAGCCAACGTAAATCGAGCAGCTTTAGTCCGTATGGCCCTGGAATCTATAGGGTCTGAAGGGAGCTCTCCATTTTTTAAGTACTCAATATACTTGTTTCTCCAATCCCAGGTTAAGCTAGTAGAATTTATTTCGGCGTGTCCTTCTTCGATTACCGATCTTGAGAGTTGGACGACAGTCCCCGAGCTCAAATCATCTACCTCGGGTACGACCTGATCCTGCAGGTCGAGCTGTTCTATGACCCTCGATCTGATAATATTGGCCGAGCTACCTGGATCAATCAACACACGCTTAATCTTAGTTTTATTCATGAGTACGGATATTACCAGCGCGTCGTTATGGGGTTGGATGATTTCCTCTGTATCTTCATCACTGAAGGATAAAGTCCCTGCGGGTGCATGATCTTGGGTCCGAGATCGCTTCACAATTGTCGTTTTAGCGTGTTTAAGCATCGGTCCCAGGGGGCATCGACGCCACCGATGATTATGTGAATGACGTGTTGCGGTTCTTCTGGCTTGCTTCGCTTACCGAATTCCTTGTCTCTAAAATGGTTCTTCGCCCTATCGCTCAGAAATTCCCGAAGGTGCCCTTTATGAAATAAGCGGGCCACTTCCTCTCTTAGTTGCCTGCAATCTTCCGTTTTGTGACCATGGGTGCCATGGTATTCGCATATTTGATTGGGATTCCTTTGGATAGGATCAATTTGCATGGGTCGAGGCCATCTGGTGTCTTTGATGCGTCCGATGGCCGATACGATGGCGGATGTACCAATGTTGAAATTATACTATGATAGCCGAGGGATTTCTATAGGATCCGTATATTTATCGAAGCCGCTCTTGCTCATAAGTCCCCGAGAATTTTGCCCCGATCAATCCTTCGGTTGTTCCGAACCGTGTCACGTGCCGAACTGCTATTCATCCGATCTGTGCCGTACGGTTGGTATCGATCTCTGTTTGACCTTTGCACTATGTTGGCTTCCCTTTGATTTTTGTGGTTGTGTGGTTCTGTCGTGCGGGCCCATATGGAACTCCCAATTGATCGTCTTCGACCCTGATTTTTGATTGGTACCGGTTGTGTACATCTGCCAAAGTTATTGCAGGGTACTCGATCAAATTTTGTTTCAGCCGACGTGACACTGTCGAGCTTAGCCCGTTCAGTCCTTGGGTGAAAGCTTGTACGGCCTAATCGTCTGTGACCGGTGGCAAGTTCATACGATCTATTTGAAATCGGGATACGAATTCCCTCAGCATCTCGTTACCCCTTTGCTTTACTTTGAAGAGGTTCGATTTTCTTGTTTCAACCTTTATGGCACCAGCATGTGCTTTTACGAACGAGTCCGCTAACATGGCAAAAGAATCAATGGAATTCGGCGGTAAGTTGTGACACCAGATCATCGCTCCTTTTGTGACAGTCTCTCCGAACTTTTTCAACAACACGGATTCGATTTCATCATCCTCCAAATCGTTGCCTTTAATGGCACATGTGTAGGAGGTGACGTGTTCGTTAGGATCGGTCGTACCGTTATATTTGGGAATTTCGGGCATACGAAATTTTTTGGGGATTGGTTTTGGGGCCGCGCTCGAGGGAAAAGGCTTTTGTATGAATTTTTTCGAATCGAGCCCTTTTATCATTGTCGGAGCCCCCGGAATTTGATCGACCCTAGCATTATACGTTTCCATTTTTTTGTCGTTGGCTTCGACTCACTTCGTGAGTTCCTCGAGCAATTTAGCAATTTCAGGAGCAGTCCCCCATTCCTGCTACGGCGGGTTCCGTTCTGGGTGTGACTTCCTGAAGAAACGGATTGGAGTTCGGCCCGCTTTGCTTATGGGTTCGGCTCTGCAACTGAGCTATTGCTGCTTGTTGGGCCTGCAACATTTCGAAAATCATACGCAAGCTGACCCCGATTTCCCCCGTGCTGTAGGTGTCTCGGGCTATAGATCGAGCACCGCCCTAAACGCTCCTCTCTAGTTCAGAACGCTGATTCGCTTCTAGAGCTATTTGCGAATTAATATCCAGTGGTACTTCGGCTCGAATTTCGGGTTTTTCGATTCGAGCCTCGTTACCGTTGTTAGGTAGCCTTCCGCCCCCGGGTACCAAGTTGTTGGTTTCATCTTGAAGGCAGGCTTCGAGGTCGATAGGTAGAGCCATGGCTGATTCAAAGTTGTAAGCTGGAGCGTATTGTAGATTTATATCAGACAATCACCGTTACCCTTAGCCCCATGGTGGGTGCCAAACTGTTTACCCGAAAAATCGGATAACGTTAAATTTAAATATGGTTCTAAGGGTATGCAAATTTCTTTGATATAAATGACAATACATGTATTTTGCTGTGTAAATGGAAAATGATGGAAGGGAAGACTGAAAAATATTAGAAGAACAAGTACAATCAAATCTTGACCTCTCCCTATTGCGGTCTATCTCTCCTTTTATAGTAGACGGTCACTACTTTATTAGTAACAACATAAAATAATACATATAGTGGAGAATCCATGATGGTTTGTCTCTCCCTCGATTCTCGGCAAGATTCTCTCCCTTGGTGCGGTTGTAACGGCTCTTGTCTTGCGAGCTCGGCACTGACTCGAGCTTGGTGCCAGATCAAATCCCCGATCTTAATTCGAGCTTGGTTCTGCCTTGGAGCATCGATATTCGGGGCCCGCGTCAGTCGTCGTTACCCCGTAGTCCGATCCCGACGCGGGTTCGATAATGATATCGAATTTTGCGGTTGATTGGTCGCATGGCTCGAAGCTCGACGTCTCTACTTCGGAATTCGTCCGAGCTTGCCATGCGGATACCCTTCGATTGAAACGTTATTGTCTCGACCGGTCTTTATGACTGAGAATCGGTTTTGACCGTACACAACAACAAAACTCAAATAAAAGGTATGCACTTGTAGAGAATGGAATGTGATAGGTATACCATATAGGCATGGAGTTAGCACCATAATGACTGCTAGTCGTGAACCAGAAGACTTTGTACATCCATTTTACCATGTTTCGACATTAAAGAAAGCTTATTCTGGGATAATTCCTATACCATATCAATTGCATTAGGACACTGCACCTGGTGATCCTATTCTATCACCTGAAGCTTCAGATAACAAACCCGAAAGACAAAAAAAAAAAAGGGGGGAAAAAAGGTATAGTTAAACCAACAAATCCCAAGAAGGTAAGGAAGTTTTACTATCCTCATGAATGCAGCAACTCTCATGAGATTGGACATAATAAAACAACATGCAAAAATTCTAGCAAGCCAATGCAAAAAAGAATTGTTCAGGTATTTTTCTTGATGAGCTTAAGCTTTTCATTTTTCCTCTTTATTGATGATTTTAAGTTAGCTTGTCACAACACATTCTCTTTTATATTTGATTTGGTTTTTCTTGGTGTTCAATAGAACAGTGGAAGAGGAGGTAATGGTGTAAATGAGCTTAATAAGCTGCTCGCTAATCCTAAAAGTAGGGAAAGAGGAATAGGAAGAGCTATAAATATTACTCCCTCTGTTTTAATTTATGTGAACCCATTTGACTGGGCACGAAGTTTAAAAAAAGAGAGAAGACTTTTGAACTTGTGGTGTAAAATGATGCACATATATTTTGTGTAGTTATAAATCATTGCATAAAGGTAAATTGTTTCCAAATAAGGAAAAAAGTCATTCTTTTTGACACGGACTAAAAAATAAATAGGTCCACGTAAATTGAAACGGAGAGAGTACAGGTTATGACAGAGCATCAGCTAGAGGTAGGGGAGAAACTACCTTGCAGTCTATGAACGGTAGAGGTAGGGGAGCAACTAGCTTGCAGTCCGTGAGCGGTAGAGCCAGGGCAGAGGAATGGGAAAGCAAAATAGACATGGTCCATATTGCGGCATAGGGAATTGGAATGGTATTGAAATGTCAAATACGAACAAATTCTTACTGGCCTCACATGTAATAATAGGATATTTTTCATATCATATGTTAATAACAAATGTTGTATTAATTTTTCTTCCCTAATTTAAATTTTTGGTTTCAAGGAACAACCACCGAGACAAAGTCACATTGCTTCTTCAGCTACACAAATGAGAACATCTCAATTGCACAGGCAGTCAATAACTTTTGGAGATTTATATTCTCAACTCAAGCTTCAGCGACTGGATGAGTTGTGCAAAATAGTGTAGGAAACTCATCTAGTGAGTGGGATAGCGTCCTTGACTTTGCATCTAGAATGCTCATTGATTAACAGTCCAAATTGTGATGGATCGCCTAGTTTTCTCAATTCCTGTGACAATTGAAGTTCTTTGGTGCTTATATTTAATCAAGACATGTCTGCGTTGGAATAAATGAATCTTCATAGTCATGATATTTTTCTTATATATTCTGTGAGTTATTGAGTTCATGCCAATATATTCATTATTGTCATCTAACAATTGAAGTTCAATGATACTTATATTTATTTAGTGGTAGAGAATGAAAAATATTCCAGTATGTTCATGGATTGTGAGGTGGTGCCTTATAGAACGGTGTAAGGCCATGTAGAGGCCAACACGTTCTATTGACGAGATATAATGTGAGGAACAAAGAGATAGGACTGCATTTTTGGAAGGTTCTTGTGATATAAAGTGCAAATTTAGGTGTTCAAAAGCAGGATGGCATGACATATGCTAGAAGTATTGTGGGATATGTTTGTGAGTATATGAAAATACCAATTTAGTATTCTCAAAATTCCTTTATCAGCAGCAAACCAAAGCAAGATATAATGATAAAGAAATATTTCATTATTGACTGTATATTTAAACCAATTTCAGACTGTCTTCCTTGGAAAGGGTTCAGGAAATAAAATTCTTTATTTACGTAAAAACGTACTTGAGAGAAGTTCTAACAAGTGTTCACTCTTCGATGAGAGATACAAAATGAAGAGGTTATACAATTTGCTTAAGGGGGAGCTGAGATGCCCTTGAAATTTATTTGATCTTTTGAGTACCGGGGTTGTCGTTGTAAGTACATGGGGTGAATTGTAAATAACTTAAAAACTTAGTCGACTCAGAAATGAATTAGTCGACTTCACTTTATCAGCAAGTTTGATTGGCAATGAAAATAAATTGCGAGAAATTTAAAAGCTGAAAACACATAAGTTTTATACTGGTGTGGTACCTACATCCAGTTCCCTTAGGTCACAAGGATTCTCCTAGATCTTCAATAGTTTGTTATAGCAGTAGTGGATTTTGGATCGTTTACCACCAACGCTTTTTAGCAGCAATGTTTTTCAAACTTGTCGCAACTGTTATTTTGTTTCCTAACACTTCCTATCTTTTAAGACACTAGTAAACTCAGGAATACAATATTTGTGCTACGAACTAGAAAGGTATACAAAACAGTGGTAAGTTGCGTAATCGAATTCTTGAGTCTGCCAGTCTTCTTATACGAGAGTCTTGAGTAGCCATTGCAGATTGACCCTTGATTGAGGCACAAAATATTCTAAGAGTTTTGACCCAAGGGGTGCTTCAGAATCCTCAAGAAATGGGTTGGATTCATTAACTTCCTTTCTTTTCGCATTCACAATCAAGGGAGTGATTTGTGATTTGACTTAATCGATCAATCCTCAGAATCTTCAGATTCCAAATCTATCCTTGAAGTAAAGATTGTCTTCCTATAGCGACTACACTTGATCTTGTATCCTTTTTTATGGCCTTGACATCCTTTGATTTAGCATTGTCCTTGCTACATTTGATCTTGTTTCCTTTCTGATATCCTCGACATCTTGACTTTCTTTGATGGAGTATTGTCCTCCTAATTTTCTGCAATCAAATAGATACAATTAGATTTGCATTATTGTCATTATTGAAACTTAGGTGTAACAATCTCCCCCTTTTTGATGATGACAATCAAAAAGACTAAACAGAGCACACTTTCCTTTCATGTACTGGAATGTTGCTCCCCCTGGGTTGTTGCTCTACACTTCCCTATACTGATGTGCTGCTCTCCCTGAGTTGTTGCTCTGCTTTACTCTCATGTTTCTCCCCCTTTGACATCGATCAAAATGAAAGAAGCAAGTGCATACAGAACAAACACAACAAAGTAGATAATGAATATAGTAGTTAGGGTAGCAGATATTGTGCCTTCAACAGAGGAACATAGTGATGGTTCTTACAGACCAAAGCAAAAGCAATTAACAAAACAAATAAACAAAGAGCAAAAGAGATTGTTTTAAATACGCACACAACTGCCTTAGTTCAGAAAGTATTTTACGGTATTGATCACTTTGGTGCAGAAAGAGTCATAGGAGGTTTCAACTTCTTTGGTGATTTTGTCCATTTTCTCTGTTATAGAGTTGAATGCCCTGATTCCTTGCCTCCTTGTGGCTCCCATGTTCATCTTGAGCTTAGCCACATCTGTACCTGTTTCTTTAGTGACTTCCCTAATCTTGTCCACTTGTTCTTTCATTGCAATGAGCATGATTTTTACCCCATCCAGTCCTTGCTGAATCTACTGTAGGTTGTTGGTAGCAGTCGACTGAGGCTTAGTTGGTTCAGTGGTTGGCTCAATCTGTACTGGAGTACTTTCAATCTTGGCACGTCTGACCCATCCATTGTCACTTAAGGTTTAACCCATCATAGCAAAGGCTGTCTTATCATAGGTGCTTGAAATGTACTTGGGGGAAAAAGGTGTTAGATCAACCTTCATGACCTTAAGAATATGTGAGATGAGCAAGCCATGAGGTAAGCAAGTAGCAGAAGAAGATATGTCCCTGATACTTTCAAGCATATACTGACGAATTCACATAAACCAGTCAAGACTTTTATTGTTCATAAGGTAGTAAAGAACAAAGATATCCCTAGTAGTCAAAGTGCTGAGAGACCTAGTCCTATGAATGAGAGTAGTAGCAATCATGAAAGCCGACATATTCAGAATTGCACAAGGAGAGTCCGAGTTACTGCAGGAGTTCGTCATCCAGTTCCGGCTATTTCGGATGAATGGGTGGTTGAAGTATTCAACAAGGGTCTAAATCCGAGAAGTTTAGACGCTTTTCAAAAATTAAAGAAAATCTTGCTTGAGCTCCATGCGACGACTTGGGTGGATGTCCACAACCGGTACAAATCTAACAAAAGGATTGAAGATGATCAGGTTGGCTTCCCGTCATCAGCAAAGGGGCAGGAGAAGAATAAAGAAAAATAAAAAGACAATTTCGACACAGATAGACAGTCTTCGAGGGGCCGGTTTTTTCCCTATGAATGGGCTGAAGGACGCGGCAAAAGTTTTCGATTGGCAGACAGGTTCGTTACCGACAGAAGAACTGATCGCGGTTGGAATAACAGATCCTTGCAGGACAAAGAAGCGTCCGGTACACGGGATCCTTCCTACCCCATGCTATTAGAATACAATTTCAATGTCAGTGTAGTGGAGTTGGTATCCTCTATGAGAAATATTAAAGAAGCACGTTTCCCGATGCTGGCGAGGTCTAATCCTAGCTAGAGGGATCCCAATCAGTGGTGCGAATACCACGGGACGAATGGGCACAGACTGGGGACTGCCGACATCTGCGTGAAAAGGTGGCAACACTACTGAAAAATAGTCATCTCATAGAGTTCTTAAGTGACCGGGCTAAGAACAACTACGGTCACAACCGTGATAACACGGAGCCCTCGAAAGCAGGAGAAGATCCCCACGGCAGACGATCAATATGATCTTCGGGGGGAACGAGAGCAACGGGGTCACCTTCTCAGCAGAAAAAAAGACGAAAGTATGAATAACCCATAGCAAGAGACTCTGGGAAGTCACTGAAGATGACATCACTTTCACGGAGGAAGACGCGGACGGACTGTTGCTACCGTACAATGACGCATTGGTAATTTCTTTAAACGTACTAGATTTTAAAATCAAACGTGTTTTAGTGGATCCAGGAAGTTCAGCCAATATCATACAATTGAGGGTATCGGAGCAAGCCAAACTCACCGAAAGCATAATTCCAGCCACAAAACTCCTTGGCGGATTCAAGCTCGCAAGCATGACATCCCGGGGAGAGATCTTGCTGCCCACGAGCGTCGAAGGAGTGATGAAGACAACTCTTTTCGAAGTGGTGGATGGTGATATGGGGTATAATATTATTCTGGGAAGATCGTAGTTGCACGCAATGAGAGTCGTACCATCAACATATCATCAGTTACTGAAATTTCTGACACCCGAAGGAATCAAACAGATAAGAGGCGACCAACCAGCGGCAGGGGAGATGAATGCGATTTCGGTCTCCAGTAGTAAAGGGAAAGAGCATGCAGCATATCAATTACAGGAACCGGTGCCCGCTCCCGAATCGAGTGAAGTTATCCAAGGGAAGAAGCGTCTGAATCTTATCAGGTGTCGAGATATTTCCAGGTACCAGAAGAGACTGAGGCAACAAAATCCATAGAGGAAGAGCTCGAGCAAGTTGCATTGTTTGGAAAGTTCTTATAAAGGAAATTCCACTTGGGGACAGGACTGCACCCCAAGCTCAGGTCTCGCATTATTGAATTTCTTAAATATAATGTCGATTGTTTTGCGTGGTCGCATGCGGACATGATAGGTATCCCAACGGAAGTGGCAGTGCACAAGCTAAGCTTGGATCCCAACATCCCTCTGATAAGACAAAAGAAACGCCCTATTGCGGAGGCCAGGAATAAATTTGTCAAAGAAGAGGTAACTCGCCTACTTGATATCAGTTTGATCTGAGAGGTAAAGTATCCAGTCTGGATAGCTAATGTAGTAGTAGTTCCTAAGAAGAACATTAAATTTTGCATGTGTGTAGATTATAAGGACTTGAATAAGGCATGCCTAAATGACTCATTCCCACTGCCAAACATCGATCAAATAAGTGATGCGATGGCCGGGCACGAGTTAATGAGTTTCCTCGATGCTTATCTGGGTACAAATAAATTAAGATGAAGCTATAGGATCAGGAAAAGACTTCGTTCATAATGAATTTCGGCACATATTGCTATAATTTGATGCCCTTCGGGCTAAAGAACGCCGGAGCCACTTACTAACGGCTCGTAAACAAGATGTTTGAAAAATAGATAGGGAAGACTATGGAAGTTTATATATACCATATGCTCGTTAAGTCTTTGAATGCAGGTGATCATCTTAAGCATTTGTAAGAAACTTTTGGCATCCTAAGGAAGCATAACATGAAGCTTAACCCTAGAAGTGTGCGTTCGGGGTCAGCTTCGGCAAATTCTTAGGATTTCTGGTATCACAAAGGGGGATTGAGGTAAATCCTGATAAGATCAAACCCATCGAGGACATCCCGAACCAGCTATCAAGCGTGAAAGAAGTTCAAAAGCTCACAAGGAGATTGGCTACTTTGAGCTGGTTTACTTCCCGGTCATCAGAGAAATGCTACCATTTCTTCGCGCTGCTCAAAAAGAAAAATAATTTTGAATGGACCCCGAAATGCCAGCAGGCTTTGAGGGATTTGAAAAGGTACTTGTCAAGCCCTTCGTTACTTTCAAAATTGAAGGAAGGTGAAACATTGTTGGTTTACCTCGCAGTCTCGGAGGTAGCGGTAAGCACCGTTTTAGTCTATGAGGAAAAAGGTACACAATCTCCCATTTATTACGTTAGTAAAAGTTTAACGGGGGCAGAAACTCGCTACCTGTATTTGGAGAAACTGGCCTTAAATCTCGTAGTCGCCGCTCGGAAGTTGAGGCCCTACTGCCAATGTCACCCGATAGTTGTAGTGATTACCTTTCCCCTACAGAACATCCTCCTCAAACCCGAACTCTCGGGTAGATTGGCCAAATGGGCCGTCGAAATGAGTGAATTCGACATATAATATAGACCAAGGACTGCGATTAAGTCACATGTTTTGGCTAACTTTGTGGTCGGTTTCAGTGCAGGATTGCTGCCTCTAGCAACCAAAGAGGCAGTGATGGTGTCAAAATCAACATCGGGTGTTTGGACCTTATTTACGGACGGAGCTTCCAAAGTAAAAGGGTTTGGGCTTAGCATAGTATTAACCACGCCTTCGGGAGAAACCCTAAGGGAGGCCATCAGAATGGTCCCTTTAACTAACAATGAAGCAGAGTATGAAACTTTGATTGCAAGACTCGAACTGGCCTGGGGACTAGATTCCAAGGTCATAGAAATCAAATGCGACTCCCAACTGGTGGTAAATCAGGTCTACGTGATCTTCGAAACCAAAGAGGAGCGCATGTAACAATACGTAGTAAAGGTCCAGGCTCTACTGGCTTGATTTCGGGAGGGGTTGATTGCTCATATCCCGAGGGAAGAAAATGCAGAAGCAGATGCCCTAGCTAACCTTGGTTCATCAACGGAAATGAAGGGATCGGATTCTGGGACGGTAGTACAACTCATGCACTTGGTCCTGGACGCGGATAGCTACTATGAGGTAAATACGACTAATTTGGTCTGGGACTGGAGGAATGAGATAATCAATTATCTCGAGCACGGGAAGTTGCCTGAAGATTCCAAGGCGTCCCAGGCATTGCACGCCAAAGTAGCATGATATAGCTTTAAAGGAGGCCAACTATATAGGAAATCTTTCCAAGGCCCGTTGGCTCGATGCTTGGGAGCATCCAAAGCCTAATTATGTTATACGAGAAGTCCAAGAAGAGATATGCGAAAACCATTCGGGCGTAGATTCTTAGTGCCAAAATTGGTAAGGGCGGGATATTATTGTCCCCGAATGACAAGACACCATAGCTTTTGTGCAAAAATACGATAAGTGTCAACACTACGCACCGTCGGTACATCAACCAGCAGAACCATTACATTTAGTTCTGTCTCCGTGGCCATTGATGAAGTGGGGAATGGACATCGTCGGACCGCTGTCATCGGCCCCTGGTAAGGTAAGGTTTCTTTTAATTTTAACTGACTATTTTTCTAAGTGGGTTGAAGTAGGTCCTTATCAGAAGATCGAAGAACGTGAAGTAGTGGATATCTTGTGGGAGAACATAATTTGCAGATTTGGAATACCAAAAGAGATAGCATGCGATAATGGGCCATAATTTATTGGCGCAAAGATCACAAAGATCCTTGAAGATTTGAAAATAAAGAGAATCATATATTCACCCTATCATCCGAGCACAAATGGTTAAGCAGAGTCAACAAACAAAATGATTATACAAAATCTCAAGAAAGGGTTGGAAGTGGCTAAAGGTAAATGGCCTAAGGAACTACCTTGAGTGTTATGGGCGTACCGAACAAAGGCCAAATCGAGCACAGGAGAAACTCCTTTTTCCCTTATGTATGGAGCAGAAGCCTTAATCCCGGTGGAAGTAGGAGAGCCTACCTTAAGATATTTCCAGGCAAGCGAAGAGACGAATAACGAAGCGATGTTAATCAACTTGGAGCTACTCGATGAGCGCAGGGACTTGGCACATATAAGAATGGCAGCCCAGAAGCAGAGAATGGAAAGATATTATATTCAAAGAGCCAACCTCCGTTATTTTAAAGCGGGAGACTTGGTTCTAAGGAAAGAAACTCAAAACACCCGGGAACTCAATGCAGGAAAGCTAGGTCCAACCTGGGAAGCCCCTACTGGGTTTCAACTATCACCGGGAAAGGTTCATACGAGCTGGAGAATCAGGATGGAGAAAAGTTACCAAACAACTAGAATGTGGCACACCTCAAGAGATATTATTGCTGACAAACAAGAGATATTATTGCTGACAAACATCACTTGTACTGAAAGTATGTGCTGCACTCTTTTTTCATTCGTCCAGTTTTTGTCCCAATTGGGCTTTCTGGCAAGGTTTTTAATGAGGCAGCAAAGGAAAGCATACTACGAAGAAAGTTTCAACAGCAGCAATAAGACCTTTAATGGCAAGGTACACAAGCAAAGAACCACTCTAGGGCGGCTAGATAATCTTTGGCTCCATAGCGAAATTCCCACCAGGAAAGTGAGTTTTCTATCAAGCAAAGGTTACCCGACCGTTCACAAGTGCAAACCACTAGAGGATTGTTAGATAGTCTTTTTCTCGATAGCATAAATTCCTAAGGGGAAGCAAAGTTTATTACCGAGCTGAAGATTGTCTAGCAATTTATTGGTGGGATCCTCGAAGGTGCAAGACTTTCAATGTTCCAATTTGCATTCTTCTTATTTGAACACTGGGGTAATGGTATGAGGATACAGAAACAATGCCTTCCACGTCGATTGGAACACGAAAATCGGGAACATAGTTGTATCATCGGGATCGGGGACTACGCGGCCAGCCCCGTAGGAACAAGTTGTATAAGTTAGCCACAAGGAATGGCAATTTCTTTTTAGCATAACGAATGCTTATGTACTTTTAGAAAATGGAAGGGATAAAGTAAAGTCCTTTTATTTTCTATCTTGTTTCTTGTCTGATCTATGAATTGATTTTATCATTTAAAAGTTAAACAATTGCTTCAAATGCTAGTGCCGTAATGAACAAGGAACGTCCTCTTCAAGAGAACCGTAAACATAAGAGGGCCCTCTCTTATAAAAACCCTCATGATAAAGGGTTGATTTGTGCCGAAATCCAAATGCTTTCGGGGGGAAAATACACTCAAGATCTTACAGAATAAGACACAAATAGTATAACTTGCTCAAGATACTTAAACAAAAAAGAATGCAAAGATTAAAACTTGCATAAATATTCAAACAAAAGAAAGACGCATGCAATACATGATCAAAAGATGTCTTTATTTACAATAAATGTGCCAAAGCGGCACAGATACAAAAGTTGGGAAAAGAAAAGAAAAGCTAAACTATTGCATCTCCAGAACCCGGAAGAAGAGAAGTGCCAGCGCCCCAGGAGAAGTGGGTAGATCCGACGATGGCTTAATATCTTGTTCCTCATCAGTTTGGCCTTCAACATCTTCGCCATGTTTCCTCTTCAGTTCTCGAAGTTTCGGAACCGGAACCAAAAGAACCGGAAGCATCAGGCTCTACCGGAAGACCTCTTTTAGCAGTTGACTCAAGCACACGGGCCTTAGCAATTTCGGCATCAAAGTCAATGATACCCGCTTTAGCCTCTTCCAAGGTTTTTCTCCTAATGATGTACATAACATAAGTTTTCTCAACAATGAGGCAAGCCACTCGACGCTTAAGTTCTTCTTTGAGTTAGGTAACCTCGGCATAAAGATTTTCCCGAGCGGATCTAACAGACTTGAGGCTAATATCGAATTCGGGGACAGTTGAGCTAAAAAGCCTATTATGCTCAAGGGTCTTCTTATACTTCTCCTCTAATTGGGCATGTTTCACCTCCGGCAGTAGCAAGCTCTTCAATTTTGGAGTTCAAGGCTACCTCTAAGTTGGTCAATCTTTCAGCGGAGGCAACTTCGCGGTCGGTTGCAGCAAGAACAGCACAATGGACTTCAGCCCATTTGGCCCTGGCTTCGTCAAATTTAACCCTTAGCGGACCAATCTCTTAGATAAAGGTTTCCACTTCTTGCTTGCTTTGCTACAAACGAGTCTCCAACACAACGGCCTCAGCAGCCTTGGCTTCCAATTCTTAGAGGTGAGCAGCAGTTTGCTCCCGCTCGGCCAAAGGTTGATCCTGCGCGGAGGTAAGATCTTCTTTTTACCTAATCAACCTCGGGAGGCCCTCAGAAGCAAGAAAGTTGACCTACAAAATAAGAAAGGTAGACTCAAATATTTTCAAGCAAAAACAGAAGAAACAACAAAAGAAGTGAAGAATGTACCGTTGTAGCGTTGTGCATGGCATTGTTCAACAAGCACGATCCCGAGAGAGCCTGTATATTTTCCCAATCTTTTTCTAAAGCCAAATGCACTAGATAGTTAGCAAGTTCCAGCATCGGGGATAGAAAATTTCATCCGGTAGAGACCGAAAGAGTAACGTTCCTCCTCCTCTGTGGATCTTCTGAGGGGGGCGTTGTTTTACCCCAAATTCCCCATGAACTGGGGACTGTGGGAGAAGAACACCCTCTTCTCGGGTAGATGTTGCCGGTGGAGATGATGTAGCAGTTGCCGATGGAAGAGTTGATAATGGTGGAGATGATGTAGAAGTTGCTGGTGTTGGTGAAGATAGAGATGAAGGTGATGGTGTTGAAGGGTGAGATGCAGCTGTGACAAACACAGTGCTGGTTGTAGGTTGCTCGTCAACTGAATACGAAAGAGACCCGGTACTCAGCCCTAAAATACCGGGTGCCGCGACTGGAACCCGGAAGCGGGAGTTGGCATTTTCCACCATTTCATACTCCCCCCCAGAGTGTCGAGACATCGTCCTCGGTTGGTGTAACTAACTCAACAGATTGAGCGGTTTGTTGAGTTGAGGAAGGTCGTCGTCTTCTATGTAGAGAAACTCCCTCATCGCTAACTTATCCATCATCGTCAATCATCATAGTATCTATGGTCGGCCCGGGTGGAGAGCTCCTCACCACGACTTCAGGAGATGACTCGGGGGAAGCATTCCTCGCCCTCTTATTATTTCCCCCGGCCGTGGAGGAACGCCTTCTTTTTGGTTTCTTGTTCTCTGGTGGGGGACTTCGAGAAGAAGCCCTTGCACCAGAAGCATGCCCGGATATGCCTGTCTATGAAAAAGCTTTATGCAGCAGCCTCGCTGCATCAGCAAGATCAGCCAAAATGTCCTCCTCAGGGACGACAACTGAGCCCCGGGGTAGACCTATATTCAACAGGAGAAAGGAATTAGATAATTTTCTCATAAGAAAAGGTAAGGACGTGATGAGTTAAACTTACCATGATTTTTGGCCTTCCACCCGTATTCCAGGGACAACTCTTTCCACGAGCGGGTTTCGGGCGTGGTAACGTCCAAAATCTTCTGAACCCATTAGTTCAAGCCCTTAACCCTAGGGGGAACCCACTAAGCCACTGAGGCGGGAAAAGGAAGAAAAGTTAATAATGACGAGGAAAGGATCCTTAACAAGAAAAGAAGCAGATTGTATACTTACGAGTGCGGTTCCACAGTTCCAGGAAGGAAGGATCCGAGGCCGGGATGATGTCACTGGTGGAAACTGAAACAAACTGTTCCATCCACCCACGGTTGTTATCATCATCCATGCTGGATAGCAATGCATGGTGGCCTCGCTTGCTGAAGTTGATCATCCCCCATGGAAGATCTTAGGGGAATAAAGGTTCATCACATGAGCTAAAGTTAGCTCCTCCCTCGTTTCCTGGCACAAGCACCGAAGGCAAGCAATCATCCTCCATACGGAGGGACTCACCTGTGCCAAACACACTTGATAGCAGATGCAAAACTCTTCAATAACGGAGTCAAACTTTCCACTTAGAGAAAACGTCCCCAAAGTGAAGGGATACGTATAGAAGTATGTAAAACTCTTCTTGGGTAAGGTTATCCGCTCTGCCAGGTCGGTAGCGATAATGTATAAGTCCTGGCAACGAAAATCTTCCTTCATAGCAGGAATGCTGGAAGGATGGATGGAATAAGGATACATGATAATGGCTCATGTATGAGGGCTAATAGAAGGAAATTTCTCTTCGAAGTCTTTTGTTGTAACAAGACTTCTCGGTATGATGGTGCTCACTGTTGGAGGAGCAACGTCCTCGACTTTGTTCTTGTTCTTTGAGGAACTGGTATTCTTTGAAGAATAAGCCATTATATTTTATGGAAGAACGAAAAGCTTTTTCGTTTGAAGAGAGTTAAAGAAAGGTTGAATAACATGATAGAAGTTGAATAAAGAGAGTTTGAGAGAGTTTGGATAATTATGGAGTATGAATGAAGGAGGTTGTTGCGTATAAGTAAAGGCTTAAGGTGGCTAAATTCGTGGCAATGATTACCTCGATCACCGGCAAAAGTTATGCTGAATCGTGGGATGACACGTGTTCGAGACATTAAATTTTGAGAGACGTGCGTCTAATCAACAGTCAGAAGCTTTTCAGAGAGGGTCATAGTAATTCCCGCCAAAAAGAGTGTTTCTACCAACTTTCCGGTAACACAAAGTTATGTCACCAGAAAGCAGAGGGACTTTCTGTATAGGGTAAAATATGCTATGCTAAGTGACCGCTTAAGAGAGTGACACGTGGAGCCGAAGGCGGAGGATAGTTAAAACCAAAGGCAACTGTTCCGTTTGTCACCGGAAAGAATGACGCTCGTAAAGATGCAATAAATACCTTCCGCCCGGTAGTATTTAATGGAGAATATTTTACAGTATTTACTACACTCCCCGTTACAGAGAATTTATCATTTATGCTCGTCATTACACCTTCTTCAATGGCCCTCATAATTGATATTAAAGAACGGCATGATCCTAGGACCTTGTTCTCTAGGTGTAGCTATATATAGTGAGCCCTGTTATCATTGTAGAGGATAAGAATTTTCTGACAAACTTATGCTATAATCAATTCAAAGTTTTATACAATTTTATCTTCTTATTCCTTGATTTCATTGTTGTTGTGCCCGGAAGCCCTGCTCCCGGAATTATTGTTTCTGCTATTTATCTTCATTTCAAGACTAAGTATTACGTATTTCTTCAATTATTTTATTATTTCAGGATAGAATTAATTCACTTGTCTAGAAATCACGTATAAATTCAACTGTACCATTTTACGGGTAAACAGTCAAACTCCAAATCCTTAATTTAACTAGTCTCTCAACCAATAATCTAAATCACACCCGAGCCCCTCGGGACCCATCCAATCATACCAACAAGTATAAATACATTATCCAAAGCCTCAAAACATTCATGAAAAAATCACAACAAAGAATCGAGACTCAAACCAAATAGAATTTCTCTTAAGTTGTTAAATCTTCATTCTTTCAAAAGAGTATACACTTAGATACTTTGGATTATTTTTAAACTGTGTATGCAAGTTTAATTCAACTATATAGACCTATCCAAAGTCTCAAAATACCAATTGTGTTCCAATAACATCAAAGTCAACTCTTGGTGAAACTTATGAACTCTTAAGTTCTTCAAATTGTCGATTTTCAACAAATAGCATCGAATTCTTGTAGGAACCTCCAAAATCAAATCCGAATATATATATATATACGTACAAGTCTAAAATTATCATACGAACCTATCGGAACCATGGATATTATACTAGATAAGAGTGGAAAAGGATATGAATGTAAATGTTGAGTTTACATTATGCATGGATATTTTAGATTAATATAGAAGCATAAGGATAAATACTAATTGGTAATTGATATGAAATTTGGACATTTATCATATATACACACTTTACATTCATGTAGGAGTAGTTACTTAGTGCATAACTTCTTTGTATGGGGATTTGGTATATTTGTATATGCTTTAATCCTTTCAATTGGAAACCCATGGTTATTACCTCTCTCTTCGCTTGTTAACCTTTATAATTGATATCTGATGTTCCTTATATATTTCTTAGTTATCTTTCTGCTCCTGCATATGCTTATGAACTGCACAAGTTATATACAATGAGTATCTTTTGACTAAACCTTGTCATTACTTCAATGAGGTTAGTCTTGATACTTACAAAGTACATGTGGTTGGTTGTAATCATACTACTCTTTTGCACCTTGCGTGTAGATTCTGGAGCCTAGCGGATGCGGCATTCGAGGATGAGGGAATTTCAGTTATTAGCTGACATTTATTCGTGGTAGCCTAGAATTTCGTATTTATGTTTATGTATATTCAAACAGATGTTGTATTTATTCATACCAGCATTGTAAATCTAAAGCTTAGTGGCTTATGACTTGTACTACCAGTTCTTGGGATAGTTTTATTGATTTTTGCATTGTTAGTATAATATTTGTTTAATGATCTTCAGTTCAAATTGTGTTATATTATTGTTGGCTTACCTATCTCTCTCTCTCTCTCTCTCTCTCTCTCTCTCTCTCTCTCTCTCTCTCTCTCTCTCTCTCTCTATATATATATATATATATATATATATATATATATATATATATATATATATATATATATATATATATATATATATATATATATATATACACACACACACATACACACACACTCACGAGGACTCTTTTTTTTTTTAATCGGTAGAAGGAAAATTGAAGTGAAATTCTGCTTAAATTTTTTAAATTTATATTAAATTTATAATTATCTCGATTTCTTAATTAATATTTCTCATATATCATTCATTGTTACTTGAATAATGTGGATGTACTTCAAAATGAAAATGATAAAAATAGTAGGCCAAGAATGTACTCAAGTAATAGCGTTGAGGGATAATTAAATACAATTTGAGGATAGTAAATAAAAAAAAATGGATTTTATTGTGGTGTATGACTTTTGGAGAAACAAATAAATAATTTAGTGACTTTTTGGTCCTAAAATAAAATAAAACATTGCTAGGTAAAGTCATCAAGTTGAATGACTATTTGGGTAATTCACTCACAAATTCATTTCCATGGCTTGATTCTTCCTAATGATTTAATTAGGACAGCATCACAAATTCTAATCAGCAGAAAAAGTAATTAAACTAAAATAATAGAGACACCAATTTCTAGCTTGTTCACCAAACTTTTGGAAAATTGAAAGTGGTTATTTTAAAAAAATACTGAATTTTATAATTTAGTTGCAATAAAATTTAATAGAATGACAACCCGTGAAATAAATCCTACATTTCACGGGCTAACGGTTTAAACTATTTCATGTCAAAACAAGTTACAAAAGGCTAGGACTCCTTTGTAAAGTAAATAATTATTACAATTGTTTATAGATCATTCTTATATTCATAAATGGTTATTCATAAAGTACGAAATCCAGTTAGCCCTCATACATATAATAATCTAATTAATCTTTTCCCATCAAAACAAGTTACTAAAGGGTAAGACTCTTTTGTAAAGTTATAATTATTACATATTTTTATAGATTTTTGTATCCATAAATGATTAATCATCAAATACGAAATCCAGTCAATCCTCCTACATATAGTCATCTAATTAATTTTTTCCTGTCAAAACAAGTACAAAAGGATAAGACTCCTTTGTAAAATAATTAATAAATAAAATTGTTATAAATCATTCTTATATTCATATATGGTTAGTCATCAAACGCCAAATCCAGATAATCCTCATACATATAGTAATCTAATTAATATAAAGTAGTCTACCAAAAATGCAGTAATCTTGTTGACAGAGAAACAAGTATAAAAAGGAAGTCCAAGTCAAGAGTTCTTGGTCAGTAGTAGCTTTTGAAGCAAAACTCGAAAATGGCAAAGTTCCTCACTTCACTTTTCTATGTTGTCCTCTTCGTTACTATTGCATCAGGTCCCAACTCGATCAATATCTTGGTTTTACAATAATTACAATGATTAATTATGTTTTTCTTAGTAATTGTAGTATTTTGATTTTATTGTGAATGCAGATGAGAGAATTGTTCCAGTGGTATATGGAAAGATATGCGTAGTTGATATTGGTTTTAACATTTGCAGCTCTCTTAATGATCGATGTAAGAAGCTATGCATTCAAGCAACTTTCTCGTATGTTCACGTAGCGTCGTGTCAAATAAGAAGCGATGGTTCTACATATTGCGAATGTGCATATGATTGCGATGACAAACACATACATCAAGAAAAGAACTTGAAGATTGCACCTGCACCTTATTGATGTTTGGGATTCAATTTGTTCGAGACTGAGACGTAATTGTTGTAGTACGAAAAAAATTGTACGGCTAAATTTTCAACCACCACCATGATTTACATACTCTATATATAATCTGCAATTTCCGTACAATTCATTATACATGCCTTTGTGCTCAAAATGCATTATTCTCAGCTTTTTTCCTCTTGAATTTAAGATCGAGATTAATGGTTGCCCTTTTAAGTCTTGATTCTTCACAAATTTTCATTTTTTTCGTTTATGTCAAAAACCCTGATGGCTGAATTCTTCCTACGCCAAAAGTTTATGTTTAAAGTTCGAAAGCGGTAGAAGAGAGCAGATATCGGATTTAAAACTTCATTGACTTTGCAACGTTATTTCTAGGCCATCAACATTCAGATTTCCATACTTTTATAATACAATGTAATATAAAATAGATAAAATATTAATCGGTATAAGAGTATAAATGAATACGTTTGGATGTCTTATTTGTTATGTAAAATTAAAAGTATTATACGTTTGTTGAGTACATATTTTAGGCAGTACTAGTATGTCAAGTTGTCTCATGCCCTGTGCTCCAGAGGGTATTCTCATTCCATGAATAATTACTTCTTGTTCATTCGAAAGACTTCTGCTTCTATTGTTCTTCTAGTTGTGTATGTGAATGATATTATCCTTTCCGAGGATGATTTAGAGGAAATTTCTGCCCTGAAGACCTTCCTGGACTGTCAGTTTAAAATAAAGGATTTGGGAACTCTTAACTACTTTTTGGGCATTGAGGGTTTTTATTCTCCTTTTGGTTTATTACTTCATCAGAGAAGTTTATTAGAGATTTCTTTAAGGATTATCACTATGATCTGGTTTCTCCTGTTACATGTCCTTTGGATTTGAATGTGAAGTTAAAAGCCAACATGGGTGATCTCCTCTCCACTCATGAGTCCAATAGGAGTTTGGTGGGGAAACTCAATTTTCTCACTCACACAAGGCCTGACTTCAGTTTTGTTGTCCAATACCTCAGCCAGTTTCATCAAAAACCTTGGCAGGCCCATATGAAGGCTGCCTTACATCTCCTAAGATACTTGAAGGGGCCTTCTGATGTTGGTGTCTTTTTTAGCAATTCTCCTGGTTTTGCCTTATCTGCCTACTTTGATAGTGACCGGGCTGCTTGCCCAGACTCTCAGAGGTCAGTTTATGGCGTTTGTAACACTTTGGGTGATTGTTTGATTGGCTGGAAGGCTAAGAAGCAGTTAGTTGTCTCTCTCTCTTCAGCACAGGCCGAGTATAGAACCATCAGCAAAGTTGTCACTGAGTTGACTTGGGTTATACGACTGTTGACTGACTTTGGTATCTCTGTTAGCATAGTTGTCCCTGTGTATTATGATAATCAGACAACAATCCACATTGCGAGGAATCTAATTTTTCGCGCACGGACCAAACATATTGAAGTAGATTGCCACTTTATTCTGACTAAGCTTGGTGAAGGGTTGATTACTTTGCATCATGTTCCTACTTATGTTCAGCTGACAGCCCCTCACAGGCCTTGCTCATTGCTCTTTTCTGCTCAAGTTGGGTGTTACATCACCCTCCAAATTGAGAGGGGTATTGGACCTACGCTACTTCAGGCCCAATCTGGTGGCCCAACATAGAAGAAACAACTTAGTGTATTTAGAGGAATTTTCAGAAACCACTATTGTTCAGTGGCTATTAAGTTCCTATACTTACCATATAAATAATTACTTCCTATAGCTACTATTCGGTTGTTACGGTAGTGTATTTGTTGTATTCGCGTTGTTGTATTCATGAATACAACAGCAAAAAATGCCTAAAAATCAGGGTAGTCCAGCTGTACGCGCATATATTTACATGTATTCGCACCATGTATTCATGAATACAGCAGCAAGAAGCGCCTAAAATCAGGGCAGTCCAGTTGTACGTGCATGTATTCACATGTATTCGCGTTGCTGTATTCATGAATACAACAGTAAAAAGTACCTAAAATCAGGGCAGTCCAGCTGTTCGTGCATGCATTCACATGTATTCGCGCCATGTATTCATGAATATAGCAGCAAAAAGGCCCTAAAATCAGGGCAGTCGAGCTGTACATACATGTATTCACATGTATTCGCGTTGCTGTATTCATGAATACAACAGTAAAAAGTACCTAAAATCAGGGCAGTCTAGCTGTTCGTGCATGTATTCACATATATTTGCGTCATGTATTCATGAATACAGTAACGGCAATCACCTTAAAAATAGATATGTCCAGCTGTCTAAGAGAGAGGAAAAAATATAAATAGGGGTATTTCATGCCTTATTTCATGCCTCAATGGTAGTATATACCATAAATACTTATTTTGATATAAAATATAAAAGGTAACTATAGAAAATAATATTTTAAAATAATTTTGGTTTATAATAAATAGGGTGTATACCTTTGTTATAGGAGGTAAACTTTCCGTGTATTTATTTATATTTGGGCTAGGACCACATATGTAATAGACAGCAGGGGCGAAGCTACGTAGTTCCAAGGGTGGTCAATTGACCACCCTTCATCAAAAAATTACATGGTATATATAGGTAAAATATTAGTTTCTAATGGTATATAACATATATTGAACACCCTTTATCAGAGATTTTTTTTACTTCTTTCAAATTTGAACACCCTGAATGAAATTTTTGGCTTCGCCACTGATAGTTGATAGTGGTAGTTAGGTGTATAAGAAAAATGTTTTTTTCTAGATGGTTCACGAACACTTATTCATCAAATACACATAAATAATATTTCTCTTTTCTCTCTCTATGTTCGTTCATTCTCCATTAAATTCAGCATGTTTACATCTCTCTCTATTCCTTGTTTAATCTGTTTTGTCTCTTTCCGGTGCCGGCTCAAGCCTAAAGCAAGTCAAACACTTGCTTTAGTCCCAATAATTTAAGGCCTCAAAATTAGTACATTACTATATAACTAAATAAATTTTGTTCATTAATAGATATAGTAATTCAATCACATATATCTTGTAATCAAAACTACTCCAGTTCGCTCATTTTTCCTCACATAAATCAATTTTTTTAGTTCTCATGTCTTAATTGGAAATCAGTCAAGACAACAAGTGACTAAAAAAGGAAACTAATTGTAGTATTTATTTATTTTTTCTATATTCATAATTCAATTAATTCAATTCATGTTCTTTATAAAATCAACTTCCCCCCACCCCACTCCCACCCCAACCATACTCTTATATCAATTCTACCAAATAACAAGGGGTATTAATAATATGAGTTGCATATTCTTTTTTTATTGTTCCTTATATAAAAGATAGAATGATTTTTCACTACTAGAAAAACATTAATTTGCAACCGAAATTTCTAACCGATATTGAAGTAGTCTCTAATGTGACTTCTTTTGCGACTGCAATAGTGGGGAAAAGATTGCATTTTTCTTACTTTAAAAAAAAAAAAAATTTGACTAGTATTCTGACAAAAATAGTGAGAAAACAGCGCGCCAAATCTCCCGCCTTCACTTTTGCGACCAATTCGGTCGGAAGATAAAATGTCAATAATAATATTTGACCAATTAAATGACTGTTCCGGTCGCAAAATAAAAATGATAAAAGAATATTTTAGTGTCACTCAATGATATTTTAGTAAACTCGATTCCGAGGATGGTAGCTCAACACAAGTGTCACTCAATGATGTAGCTTCAATATGGACGCAAGTGGTTGATGTCGTAAAGAAAGGTAGAACCTACGGTCTTGGATCACAACATTCCGTAGGCCGTTCTACGACATTGTTGTCCGGTGATGCGAGTTATTCGCAGAATCATGAAGAGGTGAAAGCATTACGAAAAGAAGTTGAAGAGTTGAAGGATGAACGTAAATAAGATCGCACAAATTTTAACAAATTGCAGAGTGTAGTGGAGAAATTTATGAGTGGACGTCCATTTGATTCTTTGAATGGCGAGGATGGAGAGGATAATGAGCTTTAGTTTGTTGTGGTAGTGATGTTTGAAACATTATTATTTGTTGTGGTTGGATGTTTACACTTGGTAATTGTTTTCACTTTACTATGATTGCAATACTTAAGACTAGATTGAATGGTGCTCGAATGTTTAACTCTTTTTGGATATTTTAGTTATAAATATTTATGTTTTCTATAGTTGTTTGCATTTTATGGATTTAATTGGTTGGAATGGAGAATTGATTGATTGGAATGGTGGATTGATTGGTTGGCATGGTGGATTAATTGTTTAGTTGTTGTATATTTGAACCAGGTGGTGCTGCTTTAAAAGAGCTGAAATCTGCCAAATAATTTCTAATTTTTCGACTCATTTTCGACCACAGTAGTCGCAAAACCTTCAAAATTTTTCAGATTCAGGACCATTTGCGACTGCTGTAGTGAAAAAATTAACGACCACAGTAGTGGGAAATATAAATAAATAAATAAATAATTTTGCAACTACAGTAGTGGAAAAACTTAAATAAAATAAAAATACTTTATATTATTTGTGACCACTCCGGTGAGAAAGATTAAATAAAATTATAATATATATATCGTTTGCGACAGAAGTAGTGGGAAAGTTAGTGTAAAATTAAAATTTTATTTAAATGGTTTGCGACCGCGTCAGTCGGAGAGTTGACAATATTTATTAGTCATTTTTCTATTTTGACTTTGTGACCGCAGTAGTCGTAAATTACGGACGAATTCGGTTGTAAACTATTTTAGACCAACTATTTTGCGACTACGATTTTTCGGTCTGAATATAGTTAGAAATTAGCATTTTCTGACCACTTTTCGACCATTTTGGCAGTCGAAAAATAGCTATTTTCTAGTAGTGGTTTAAACTATCAATTCACATAAATATACAAAAGAATTATATTGAATATATTTTAGGCCTCTTATTAAGGTTTGGCTTTAGGTCACCATATCGATTGAGTCGCCCCTGTCTCTTTTAGTTGGATTTGGCGATGTCTAGAAAGGGAGGAATATATATTCCTTCATGTACCCTCAGTTCATCCATATAGGTTTTACAGGAATAATCTTAATCTTGAATAAAGTGTTACGACCCAAAATCTAACTAGTCGTGATGGCACCTAACCCAACTCGTCAGGTAAACCAATTAAAAACTATCCAATTTAATGAGATTTATTAAGAAAAAAAATGATAAAACAATTGCTTTTATAGCTTTTATACATGAATTTCCCAAGGACTGGTAGTACAAATCATGAGCTTCTAAGATGTAGAGTTTACAAAGCTGGTTTGAAATAAAATATACCATATGTTAGAAATATACATGAACAGATCTAAAATATTAAAGCTACCAAGATCAAGAGGCAGCTATGACTGGAATGCAGGTATATCTTCAGATCCAGCTCCCGCCATACGCAGCAACATGAGCATCCAACATCTGCACACAAGGTGCAGTAATGTAGTATGAGTACAACCAACCTCATGTACTCAATAAGTAACAAACCTAACCTTAGGTTGAAAGTAGTGACGAGCCAGGACAAGGTCAGAGTCCAACTCCAATAACCAGCAATAGTTCATAACGATATAATAAAAGGGTACATGAAAATAACTTAGAGGTAAGAAGTCCAACTTGTTCACAGTTACGAAAAAAAATAGACATGCTTTTCAAATATAACAGTAAATCCCAAATCTTTCATCTAAAATCCCAAAAGCATATGGGCAATTTTGAAAACTATGAGTTCTCCAAAAACCATTCAATAATAAATAAGATGTTTCATTTTCAGATAGCATGAGAAAAATACATCTCTATGCCTACATGTCAATATACATGTGAAATCATGAATGTCACCAAAATCGGGTAGCAGAAGGGAATGCATCTCTATGCATGTATCTCAAGTACGCATGTCAAATGCAATGTATCTCAGTGATGAACTCATGTACTCACACTCTCAGAGTACTCAATCTCACTGTCTCATATTCTCTCTCACCATGCTCAATACTCAGTACACTCAGTCATTGTACAATACCTTTTGCGGCGTATAGCCCGATCCACATATATGTCACGACCCAAAATCCCACCACAGGCGTCGTGATGGCACCAAATCTCTAAGACTAGGTAAGCCGATTTCTATTACATTTTGAAGTCATTTCTTTTTAATTAAATAAGTAACCAAAACTAACAGCGGAATAAATATGAGTATACAACCTCCCAAGACTGGTAGTATTCAGTCACGAACTCTAACTGAATACATAAAATGATCACGAGGACCGAATATACAATACTGTTTGATTACAAGTTAACAGTACAATGAAATGAAAGGACTCCAAGGGACTACGACGACCAAGCAGCTCTACCTTGAATCCTTACGATCCCGCTTTAACTCTGCTCAAGTCCGTTATCTTCAATATCTGGTTCTCCACAAAATGTGCAGAAGTGTAGAGTGAGCACACCACAGCGGTGCTCAGTAAGTATCAAGACTAACCTCAATGGAGTAGAGACGAGGTACAGTCAAGACACTCACTAGTCTAATAACCTGTGCAATATAATATACAAAATAATAGGAAACAAATAATAATAATAAAGGCATTATAAAACAACGAGTGATATGCACAACAGACAACAAGAATACCATTAATATCACTCAGCAATTAATAAACACAATTACACCCAATTAAATCAAGCCATTCAAATAAATGTCTTTCACATAGTTCTTCCAGATAACTCTCTTTCAAATGTAATTTTCTCAAATAATTATTTTTCAATATAATTCTTCAATAAATCTTTTCAAATATAATTTTCTCAAATAAATATCTTTCAAAATATAATTCTTTTATATAATACTTTCTAAGTAAAAATCCTTCCAAATAAATATTTTGAATATAATTCTTTCAATTAAAAAGTCACCATGTGACACCTCATTTCAAAATCATCAAAATATGGGTCTCAGCCCATTTTTATAGTTTTCGTAAATACGAGTCTCAGCCCATTTTCATATTTCCATGGCACCTCGTGCCCATAATTAAATCATCATATTTGCCCGGCACCTCGTGCCCTCATTTCATATCACAACTGCACGGACAATTTACGTGCCAAATATCATTATTATTTTATCACAGCACCTCGTGCCCACATTTTATATCACAACTGCACGGACAATTCACGTGCCAATATCCCCATTTCATATCACAATTCACGGCACCTCGTACCCACATTTCATTTTATAAACCGTCTGGCAATAGCCACAGGCTCCCAATTTCAACATAAATTAGATTATTATCCATTTACTAACATCAAGACAAGTTGCACAAGGTATAAAAATAAACACAAAAAAATCACAACATCACATGAAAATTGTCAACACCACAACCCCACATCATCATATATCGTCCCTGACAATAGCCACTCTTATCGCTCCTATTTCCACCCTTATCGCTCCTATAACCACCCTTATCGCTCATATTGCCACCCATATATCGTCCCTGACAATAGCCACCCTTATCGCTCATATTGCCACCCTAATCGCTCCTATAGCCACCCTTATAGCTCCGCCCAGACAATATCAATAGCCAACAAACACAATAGTGAAATGCCACCCTTATAACCACATAATATCAACGGTGAAATGCCACCCTTATCTCCCCAAAATAACAACTCACACAACACAACAATTTACACAGAAAATTATCACAACAAGATAACAAAAATTAATTCATATCACAATTTGCCTAATGGCCACAACTAAATTTTAAAGCTACAACCAAGTTAATTAATTTCACAACAAATAGCCAAATGCTCCACACAATGTGTACAACACCCAAAAACAATCAATAGAGATAGAAATTACTCAACATAAAGCAAAGTCTTCATAAAAGATCAAATTTTTAATAATTATAAAAACACCTCTTCTTAAGCTCATTTAATTAATTATTTGCAGAGGGAAAAATCCAAAATGAAATTAAATTCCAATAATTATCAAACCAGCAAATTCACGAAATTTCATAAATAATCAAATAACAATCACATCACATTGTCATATAACAACAGAGTCAACAACAAAGGATTTAGGCACGACAAATAGATGATTAAATATATGCCAACAATTATCTAATTTACTACACAATATGTTCAAGACTTTAACTCAATAAAATTTGCACATATAAACCAAGTACGTACTCGTTACCTCGCGTACATGGTTTTCAATTACCCAAGTTGCACATAAGACTCAATGCCTAAGGAGAATTTTCCCCACTCGAGGTTAAGCAAGACACTTACCTCTTTGAAGTTATGCCGATATTCCAAAATCGCCTTCTTGCTTGAATTGACCTCTGGGCCGTTCAAATCTATCCAAATTAATTATATAACTTCATTAAAATTCATCAAAAATAATTCCGGATAATAATACGTCGACTTAAAAATTTATTCCAAAAAGTCAACAAAATTCAATACGAGACCGCCTCTCAGAACCCGACATAATTTTCATGAAATCCGAACACTCATTTCAATACGCGTTCAATCGTACCAATTTTATCGAATACCAATAATAACTCGACTTCCAAATCTTAAATTTTTGTTTTTGGAAGATTTTACAAATATCTTAATTTTTTCTCCATTAAATGATGGATTCAAAGAGATAATCATGGAAATTAATCAAAACTGGATAAGAATCACTTACCCCAAACACCCACGCAAGAATCTCTCCAAAAATCGCCTTCTACCGAGCTCCAAATTAGATTTTGAGTTATGAACTCAAACCTCCGTTTTTGGGACTTTTAATTCTGCCCAGATAGGCTTTCTTCGCGTTCGCGACCATTGCTTCACGTTCGCGAAGGCCAAAAACTCGCTGCCTTAATTTCTTCTTCGCATTTGTGTTAGCAGCGTCGCGTTCGCGAAGGCCTGCCATGCATATCATCACGTTCGTGTTCAAGCTCTCGCATTCGCGATGCACTCAGGTCCTATTGCTTTGCGTTCGCGAATGAAGCATCGCATTCGCGAAGGCTGATGACTCCAGGCCCAGGCCCCTCCTTCCTTCTACGCGTTCGCGACTGGCCCCTCGCGTTCGCATAGGTTCTTCAGGCATACCTTCGCATTCGCGAGACCTCCTTCGCGTTCGCAAAGGATAAATCCCAGCAGCTTCAAAACGCTTCTTCGCGTTCGCGTGACTCTCTACGCATTCGCGAAGAAGGAAGTCAAATACCAGATACAGCAGTTCCGAAACATCCCGAAATGATCCGAAACCACGCCGAAACACACTCGAGGCCCCCGGGACCTCAACCAATTACACCAACAAGTCCTAAAACATCATACGAACTTAGTCGAATTCTCAAATCACATCAAACAACATCGAAACGACAAATCGCACCCCAAATCAAAATCTATGAACTTTGTACTTTCAAATTCTATAACTTGTGTCGAAACACATCAAATCAATCCGGAATGACTTCAAATTTTGCAGGCAAGTCCCAAATAACATAACGGAGTTGTTCCAACTCTTGGAATCGCATTCCGACCCCAATATCAAAAGGTCAACTCTCGGTCAAACTTTTCAAAAATTCGACTTTCTCCATTTCAAGCCTAAATTGGCTACAGACCTCAGATTCACGGTCCGGACGCGCTCCTAAGTCCAAAATCACCCAACGGAGCTAACGGGACCGACAGAACTCTATTCCGGAGTCGTCTTCACATAGTTCCGAGTACAGTAAAAATCCTAATGCTTAAGCTTCCATCTCAGGGACTAAGTGTCCCAAATCGTTCCGAATCATTTGTAAATCAAACTCGACCACACACGTGGGTCATAATACATATTGTGAGGCTGCTAGAAACCTTAAGTCAATGAACAGGGAGTAAATTCCTAAAACGACAAGTCGGTTCGTTACATTCTCCACCTCTTAAACAAACGTTCGTCCTCGAACGTTCTAAGAATTATTCTGAGATTACCGAGTTGATAATTTTACTTTTACACATAAACTCACAGTTGATTTCACGTTACCGCATTTGAGATAAGACCGACAACATCATCTCACTTGAGATTATTTCTTTTATCCATATTTATAAACTTTAAGGCCATTTTAATACGCTCCAACATTTTCAAAAGGCCTGATTTCTTACAACAACGCACAGTATTAGTCTCAACTGGTTATAGCAACTCGTGCCTATGCACACATCAATTTTCTCGATAGTGTTGAAGTAATTCAAAACTTCTTTTGGGGTGCTGCATTATTCCCCGCTTAGGATCATTCACCCTCAAACACATAACATAATTCATCTCTTCCTTTGCAAATCTCAATCCCCCAAATTTTACTAACTCCCAAATATTTTAGAAATTTCGGCAGAATCTCCCCTGTAATTGGGCTTATCCACCTGCCAGAGTAACACCCAAACAACTTCTAACAACATGTCCACAATCCAACAAAATACCACGGGGTATATATCAATAATATTAATCTCAGCATTGCCTGATCATAATGATATCAGGACATGAAGCACATCATATGTATGCTCATCACCACATCTCTGGTCTTAAAAGCTGTTCATAATTAATTCCAACATCATCAATTAATCTCATATTAATCATCACCTCGTTTCAAATTTTCACAACACTGACAACAAAATGTGAGGCATGAAGACCTCATGATTACTTACTCGGATTAATGAGTCACATTTAACGCCGCCTGGGCACTCACCTCATAGGCTAAAACTCAATATTTACAGCACAAAAATGGATGAATATGAACAGAAAATATATAAGCATTATCAAATAAGCCTAACAGGAATGACTCCCTATTAATATTATTGCACAAATTAAATTTCACAAGGGAGAATTTTAAACTCATAAATATTTTACCACAAGGACCTCGTCCTTATATAACTTCCAGCGCGGCTTGAAGCCCGGTTTAAATATTTCACATCATATATAAAATTCGAGGATCTCGTCCTCAACTCCGAGTCACAAGTATTTTGCACATTGTGCCAACTAATTTTCAATTTCCTTTCTTTCTTCTTTTCAATGTATTTCATAAATAATTTTCACAATATATAATGAACCCTCATACCGGTAGGGCGTATAATTCATAAAAATTAGAATCAATTATTCCGAAATACATTAAACCCACTGTATTAAATAATAAATTTTTACTTTTGGACTTATAGCCCTTAATGGTGCATAAAAATAAAGTGACAGACAGAGGTTCACATCTTTAAATCTCCCAACAAGGATACACATATAAGTGGGTCACAAATTTACGAAGCTCACCATAAGTGAAGCATAATAGGAGGACTCACCTCAATATTTAGAACCGAATCAAATTAAGGAAAATATCCTTTATAATAAAATCTGGATCGTACCTGTAATGACACCATCTGGTGTATTGGCCCCAGCCAAATCATAGTGATTATATCAATGGGTCGGTCTCCACCTCTTAGGCGCCCACTACCCGCCTGTTCTCCACCTCTAGCTAACCGTGCACGTAAAGTATCGACTGGAATAAAGCTTGCAGCAAGAGTGTTCTGATGGAATCCACCCTTCCCAAATCTGGGACAATCTCTCATGATATGCCTAGTATCACCACACTCATAATAACCCCTCTGAGGTCGCGGCTGCTCGTACTGAGTCTGTGCCGGATAACTGAAATAATCACTGTAAGAATCTCGTGTCGGTGGTGCACTGTAAACTGGAGCACTCCGAGTATTCTGATGTGCGGACTGAGCTGACCAACTTCTCGAGCCTCCGCTATAATGGGTTCTAGCTGAAGAGTAAAATCCACTGAACCCTCCAGATTTTCGAGACCTTTTGGCCTCCTTAGACCCTCTTTTCTCGCCTAAAACACCCTCAATCTTTCTTGCAATCTCTACTACTTGCTGAAATGAAGCATCAGTTTGCAATTCTCGAGCATGCATATTTTAATATCATAATCGAGCCCCTCAATGAATCTTCGGACCCGTTCTCTGATTGTAGGACCTAATATAGGTGCATGACGGGCTAACTCACTGAACCTGATAGCCTATTCTGACATTGTCATAGTGCCCTGACATAACCGTTCAAACTCTGTGTGCCACGCATCTCGGAGAGTCTGGGGAACAAATTCTTTCAAGAACATTTCCGAAAATTGAGCCCAAGTTGGTGGTGTGGCATCGGCTGGTCTACCTTTTTCATAAATTTTCCACCACAGATACGCTGCGCCTGACAGTTGAAATGTAGTAAAGGCAACTCCGCTCACCTCCACAATACCCATGGTGCGGAGAATACGGTGACAATTTTCTAGAAATTCTTGGGCATCCTCTGTAGCTATGCCACTGAAAGTTGGTGGATCATATTTCTTAAACCTTTCAAGTCTCTTTTGTTCTTCTTCTGATGCCTCGGGCCTGACCTCGGACCGAACTGGAATAACAGGTTGTACCGGTACTACACCCTGAACCTAACCAACGTGAACCTGCTGTTCTGCAATTGTGATAGGAGTCTGAGCTACTCCCCCAATCTGCAAAATATTTGGTGCAAAAGAGATCAATCCCGCCTGAGTTAATGTACCAAACATACTCACGAACTGTGCCAAAGTCTCCTGAAGTTCGGGGGTAACAACAGGTGCTTCTGGTACCTGTCCCCCAACTGGAGCTACTGGTGGCTCCTCAACTGTTGTTCTAACAGGTGCTCTAGTCGTATCACGTGCCCTTCCTCGGTCTCTACCCCGACCCCGGCTTCTTGCAGCCCTAGCAGTATGTGCGGATGCCTGCTCAACTAACCAGTAGCACGTGTCCTCACCATCTGTGAAAGAATGGAGATACAAAGGTTCAAATTCCAAATTCAACAAATTTCGCACGACAGGAATGAAAGAAATGGAAATTTCCTAACAGTTTTGTAGCCTCTCGAAGATAAGTATAGACGTCTCCGTACCGATCCGCAAGACTCTACTAGACTCGTTCGTGACTCGTAGAACCTATGAACCAAGAGCTCTGATACCAACTTGTCACGACCCAAAATCCCACCACAGGCATCGTGATGGCACCTAATCTCTAAGACTAGGTAAGCCGATTTCTATTACATTTTGAAGCCATTTTTTTTTTAAATTAAATAAGTAACCAAAACTAACGGAATAAATATGAGTATACAACCTCCCAAGACTGGTAAAACTGAGTCACGAACTCTAACTGAATACATAGAATGATCAAGAGGACCGAATATACAATACTGTTTGATTACAAGTTAACAGTACAATGAAATGAAAGGACTCCAAGGGACTGCGACGACCAAGCAGCTCTACCTTGAATCCTTACGATCCCGCTTTAACTCTGCTCAAGTCCGTTATCTTCAATATCTGGCTCTGCACAAAATGTGCAGAAGTGTAGAGTGAGCACACCACAGTGGTGCCTAATAAGTATCAAGACTAACCTCAATGGAGTAGAGATGAAGTACAGTCAAGACACTCACTAGTCTAATAACCTGTGCAATATAATATACAAAATAATAGGAAACAAATAATAATAAAGGCAGGATAAAACAACTAGTGATATGCACAACAGACAACAAGAATACCATTAATATCACTCAGCAATTAATAAATACAATTACACCCAATTAAATCAAGCCCTTCAAATAAATGTCTTTCACATAGTTCTTCCAGATAACTCTGTTTCAAATGTAATTTTCTCAAATAATTATTTTTCAAATATAATTCTTTCAATAAATCCTTTCAAATACAATTTCCTCAAATAAATATCTTTCAATATACAATTCTTTTATATAATACTTTCTAAGTAAAAATCCTTCCAAATAAATATTTTAAATATAATTCTTTCAATTAAAAAGTCACCATGTGACACCTCATTTCAAAATCATCAAAATACGGGTCTCGGCCCATTTTTATATTTTTCGTAAATACGGGTCTCAGCCCATTTTCATATTTCCACGGCACCTCGTGCCCATAATTAAATCATCATATTATCCCGGCACCTCGTGCCCTCATTTCATATCACAACTGCACGGACAATTTACGTGCCAAATATCATTATCATTTCATCACAACACCTCGTGCCCACATTTTATATCACAACTGCATGGACAATTCGCGTGCCAATATCCCCATTTCATATCACAATTCACGACATCTCGTACCCACATTTTATTTTATAAACCGCCTGGCAATAGCCACAGGCTCCCAATTTCAACATAAATCAGATTATTATCAATTTACTAACAACAAGACAAGTTGCACAAGGTATAAAAATAAACACAAGAAAATCACAACATCACATGAACATGGTCAACACCACAACCCCACATGACATATCGCCCCTGACAATAGCCACCCTTATCGCTCCTATTGCCACCCTTATCGCTCTTATAGCTACCCTTATTGCTCCACCCAGACAATATCAATAGCCACATTTATCGCTCCTATTGCCACCCTTATCTCTCCTATAGCCACCCTTATCGCTCCGCCCAGATAATATCAATAGCCAACAAACACAACAGTGAAATGCCACCCTTATAACCACATAATATCAACAGTGAAATGCCACCCTTATATCCCCAAAATAACAACTCACACAACACAACAATTTACACGGGAAATTATCACAACAACATAACAAAAATCAATTCATATCACAATTTTTCCAATGGCCACAACTAAATTTCAAAGCTACAACCAAGTCAATTAATTTCACAGCAAATAGCCAAATGCTCCACACAATGTGTACAACACCCAAAAATAATCAATAGAGATAGAAATTACTCAACATAAAGCAAAGTCTTCATAAAATATCAAATTTTCAATAATTATATAAACACCTCTTCTTAAGATCATTTAATTAATTATTCGCAGAGGAAAAAATCCAAAATGAAATTAAATTCTAATAATTATCAAACCAGCAAATTCACGAAATTTTATAAATAATCAAATAACAATCACATCACATTATCATATAACAACATAGTCAACAACAAGGGTTTAGGAACGACAAGTAGATGATTAAATATATGCCAATAATTATCCAATTTACTACACAATATGTTCAAGACTTTAACTCAATAAAATTAGCACATATAAACCAAGTACGTACTCGTCACCTCGCGTACATGGTTTTCAATTACCCAAATTGCACATAAGACTTAATGCCTTAGGGGAATTTCCCCCACTCGAGGTTAAGCAAGACACTTACTTCTTTGAAGTTATGCCGATATTCCAAAATCGCCTTCTTGCTTGAATTGACCTCCGGGCCGTTCAAGTCTATCCAAATTAATTAAATAACTTCATTAAAATTCATCGAAAATAATTCGGAATAATAATACGTCGACTTAAAAATTTATTCCAAAAAGTCAACAAAAGTCAACGCGGGACTCACCTCTCGGAACCCGACATAATTTTCATAAAATCCGAACACCCAATCCGATACGAGTTCAATCGTACCAATTTTATCAAATTCCAATAACAACTTGACTTCCAAATCTTAAATTTTCATTTTTGGAAGATTTTACAAAAATCTTAATTTTTCCTCCATTAAATGATGGATTCAAAGACATAATCATGAAAATTAATCAAAACTGGATAAGAATCACTTACCCCAAACACCCACGCAAGAATCTCTCCAAAAATCGCCTTCTACCGAGCTCCAAATTAGATTTTGAGTTATGAACTCAAACCCCCATTTTTGGGACTTTTAATTCTGCCCAGATAGGCGTACTTCGCATTCGCGATCATTGCTTCGCGTTCGCGAAGGCCAAAAACTCGTTGCCTCAATTTCTTCTTTGCGTTCGCGTTCGCGTTACCAGCGTCGCGTTCGTGAAGGCCTGCCATGCATATCATCGCGTTCGCGTTTGCGTTCGCGATGCACTCAGGTCCTATTGCTTCGCATTCGCGATTGAAGCTTCACGTTCGCGAAGGCTGATGACTCCAAGCCCAGTCCCCTCCTTCCTTCTACGCATTCGCGACTGGTCCCTCGCGTTTGCATAGGTTCTTCAGGCATACCTTCGCGTTCGTGAATGCTAAATCCCAGCAACCTCAAAACTCTTCTTCGCGTTCGCGAAGAAGGAAGTCAGATACCAGATACAGCAGTTTCGAAACATCCCGAAATGATTCGAAACTACCCCGAAACACACCCGAGGCCCCCGGGACCTCAACCAATTACACCAACAAGTCCTAAAACATCATACGAACTTAGTCGAATTCTCAAATCACCTCAAACAACATCAAAACGACGAATTGCACCCCAAATCAAAATCTATGAACTTTGAACTTTCAAATTCTATAACTTGTGCCGAAACACATCAAATCAATCCGGAATGACTTCAAATTTTACAGACAAGTCCCAAATAACATAACAGAGTTGTTCCAACTCTCGGAATCGCATTCCGACCCCGATATCAAAAGGTCAACCCCCGGTCAAACTATCCAAAAATTCGACTTTTGCCATTTCAAGCCTAAATTGGCTACAGACCTCAGATTCACGGTCCGGACACGCTCCTAAGTCCAAAATCACCCAACGGAGCTAACGAAACTGACAGAACTCTATTCCGGAGTCGTCTTCACACAGTTCTGAGTACGGTAAAAATCCTAAGGCTTAAGCTTCCATCTCAGGGACTAAGTGTCCCAAATCTCTCTAAATCATCCGTAAATAAAACTCGACCACACATACGGGTCATAATACATATTGTGAGGCTACTAGAGACCTTAAGTCACTGAACGGGGCATAAATTCTTAAAACGACAAGTCGGATCGTTACAATATAGCTATAAGGCCTGTTGCGGCGTGCAACCTAATCCACATATATATAGTCATATGGCTTGTTGCGGCGTGCAACCCGATCCACATATATATTTAGCCATGAGGCTTATTGCGGCGTGCAAACTCTATATATATATATCGCTCAAAGCACAGCACTCGGGCCCCAACTTAATCACCAATCTCTCCTGTCTCTCGGGCTCACAACGCTCATACTAAGCAACCCTAATCAATGATATGAGATGTGACAATATACAATAACAGAGACTAAGAAATGATATGAAATGATGAATGCGACTAAGTACATAACTGTAATTAAGCAAATAACTCAACAACGAAGAACGACCACTGTGGGTCCCAATAGTACCAGCATATAGCCTAAACATAATTTCTAACATAAATTACAGCTCAAGTGCTCTAACACATAGTGTACAGTAAAAATGTTCAGATAAGATGGCTACACAGTTCCATGGAAGCTACTAAATCACAATTCACATGGTGCATGCCCACGCACCCATCACCTAGCATGCGCGTCACCTCAACATCAATCATATAACATGTAATTCGGGGTTTCATACCCTCAACACCAAGTTTAGAAGTGTTACTTAACTCGAACAAGCCAAATCCAATACCGAGCAACCCAAGCGATGCTCCAAAAATGCCATCTCGCACGTACGGACCTCTGAATGACTCAAAACTAGCCAAAAGCAAATTAAATACATCAAATAATGTCAAAGGAAACAAAATCAATCGATAAAGGTCGAATCTTTAATCAAAAGCCCAAAATCAACTCAAAAGTCCAACTCGAGCCCACGCCTCAAAACTCGACGAAACTTATAAAATCTGATAACCCATTATATTACGAGTCCAACTATACTAGTTTCACCCAAATCCAACTCCGAATCGATGTTCAAAACTCAAAAACTCACTCTATGAAACTTTACGCTAAAACCCCCAATTTCTCTTAAAATTCATAATCCAATTACCAAAAATGAATAGAGAATCATGAAATATAATCAAAACCGAGTAAAAAATACTTACTCCAATCCTTGTGATGAAATTTGCCTCCAAAATTGCTTCACTCCGAGCCCCAAATCTCAAAATATGATAAAAGAACCAAAAACATTGATTTTATAGCTTCTGCCTAGAAATCCCGCATATGCGGTCACACTGTCGCATTTGTGACCCCCACTTCTGCGGTAAAATGCCTAGCTTCTACGAAAATAGCTAGACCCATCTCACCTCGCACCTGCGGTAGAAAAATTTTGCTTCTGCGAAAACCTTCGCACCTGTGCTCCAAATCGTCGCTTCTGCGCACACGCAGGTGCGCCTCTTCCTCCGCATCTGTGATGATCTCCAGCCAAGCCTGTTTGCGCTTCTACGACCAATTGTCTGCATCTGCGGACTCGCATCTGCGTCCATTCTTACACAGATGTGGAAGCACCAGAACCAGCATACCTTCACCAATGCAACATAAAACAAAAATAATCTGAACCTCATTCGAACTCACCCGGGCTACTCGGGACCCCGTCCAAATATACCAACAAGTCCCATAACATAGCACAAACCTACTCCAAGCCTCAAATCACACATGACAACATCGAAACGACGAATCGCACCTCAATTTGAACTAAAATGAACTTTGAACTTTCCACTTCCAAAACTCACGTCGAAACATAACAGATTAACTCGGAATGAACTCAAATTTTGCACACAAGTCCCAAATAACATAAACGAAGCTATTCAAATTCCCGAAACCACAATCCGAATCCGACATCCACAAGGTTAACTCTCGGTCAAACTTATGAACTTTCTAATCCTTCAAATTTCTAATTTTCGCCAATTAGTGCTGAATCCTTCTAGAAATATCCAAATGCAAATCCGAGCATACGTCCGAGTCCAAAATCGTCATCCGGACCTAACGGAACCATCACAACTCCGTTCCGGGATCAAATTCACAAAAGTCAAACTTGGTCAACTCTTCCAACTTAAAATTTTAACCCGACGATACACACCAGTCATAATATGTCATATGGAGCTACTCATTCCCCCCAAACTACCGAGTGAAGCGCAAATGCTCAAAACGGCCGGTCGGGTCGTTACACAAAGTTACCCAAATTTTGTCCCAACGGTCAGGTATTTAATTTGCAGTCATTTTTGGTTGGTCTTGCTACATATGGGAGCTCTCACCTTTGATTTAAGGCTAATAATTAAGGCAGCTTTTGAAAACACATACAACAGTCTACGGAAAGGAGTTGGTACATAATTTGGCCTCTTTGTTTGATAGTTACTAAATTGCTAAGAGTAGCAATTTATGGTCCCATAAAGCTTTTGCCCCTTAAGTTTTTAGGTCGCATGTTTTAAAAGTCTTCTTTTTTAAAAAAAAACTTTGTGCCAAGTCAAACTAAATCATCTAAATTGAAATGGAGGGAGTATTTGATACGTGATCATGCCCAACTATGCCTTATGAAAGGACTAAACGATTGTTGCAAATATTATCTGGTTCAAGATGCCGGAGTTGAGTCGCACAGGGAATTAACCTATTAATTACAACTATTTATCACACAAGAATTCAATTAATCAATCTCCAGAGGTTGTACATATCAATTTGTTGTTCTTTCAATACTAAAATCAAGTGGTAAGGATGTAGTAAAATTTCACTAATAAAACTAAGTGTTGTAAACAAGGACGGGAAGGCAGTTATGATTTCCCCAATTGTCGGAGTCCTCCCCGCTATATCTCCTATAATTTTGCCCAATTATTCTCTATGGATTGTGAGCACTCCGGTTATCGTAATTCTCTCGCGAGTAACTATAGCAGTTTACTAGCCGTACTCTCTCGAATTACACAAGTTGCCCTTTTTTACCGCTTACTATGATCATGTCAAGGTTTTATTATCTCTAAATCTACCTTTAAACCCTCTGTATTAATCTCTCATATATTTCAGGAGTATGTTGTTCAGCAACTACCTAAATATGCACTCTTTCTCAAGTAATATATACTAGATAGGAACCACTAATTGATGGTCATTCAATTAGCTAAATTAAGCACGTAGTTAAACACATAGAGAAATTCAAAGGCAAAATTATATTGAAATATAACGGAATTTCATCCTCCAGAAGATTCAATCAAACTCTAGATAAAAGTTTAGCTCCTCATAGTCATGCTAATAATCATATGCATAATGAGAGAATTAAACTACAAACTAAGAAGAATTGGAAGAAGAATATGTGTAAATTTGTTGCTTGCGATTGTTCCAACTGTGTTTTCGCCTACAAAACTTGTCTAACCCTTCAAAATCTAAGTTAAAGAGGTAATTATATGTTAGGGTACAATTAAGGCCGAAATAACTAAGTCCTAAGCTGACTAGGAGTCAAAACGCCTCGGAACAGAGCTTGGCGCGTCGCACTCTTAGCTTGCAACCTCGTCCTGGACCTCGCGAGGCGGCCTCTGGCGCGAGCTCTTTGGCGCCTCTGGCCTCGCCTAGCGCCCTCTAGGGCGTGGTCCAATCACGGACTCGCGTCATGGTTCCTTTCGTGCTCTATTTTGTTGTCTTTGATGCCTCTCTGTCCAATTTTCTTTTCAATTCAATCCCAAATGATCCTACACACAAAAATAACTAAAATAAGCACAAATATAGCACGAATCGTTAATATTTATGAGTAAAGCATATCGCAAATGACGATATAAAGTGTACATAAGCCTCGCATCAATATGGTTCAATCAACTGGACAGACTGATGATGACGCTAACGAATTAGAATGTCTGAGCCAGAAATAATTGCTTTTCCAAAACATTGATTATGCATTGGTCTTGTTCTTGATTTATGCCCTCACTTTATCAATTGGAATGTCTGAGCCAGAAACAATTGCTTTTCCAGAATATTGATTATGCATTGGTCTTGTTCTTGATTTATGCCCTCACTTTATCAATTGGAATGTCTGAGCCAGAAACAATTGCTTTTCCAGAATATTGATTATGCATTGGTCTTGTTCTTGATTTATGCCCTCACTTTATCAATTGGAATGTCTGAGCCAGAAATAATTACTTTTTCAGAACATTGATTATGCATTGGTCTTGTTCTTGATTTATGCCCTCACTTTATCAATTGGAATGTCTGAGCCAGAAACAATTGCTTTTCCAGAACATTGATTATGCATTGGTCTTATTCTTGATTTATGCCCTCACTTTATCAATTGGAATGTCTGAGCCAGAAATAATTGCTTTTCCAGAACATTGATTATGCATTGGTCTTGTTCTTGATTTATGCCCTCACTTTATCAATTGGAATATCTGAGCCAGAAACAATTGCTTTTCCAGAATATTGATTATGCATTGGTCTTGTTCTTGATTTATGCCCTCACTTTATCAATTGGAATATCTGAGCCAGAAACAATTGCTTTTCCAGAATATTGATTATGCATTGGTCTTGTTCTTGATTTATGCCCTCACTTAATCAATTGGAATGTCTGAGCCAGAAATAATTGCTTTTCCAGAATATTGATTATGCATTGGTCTTGTTCTTGATTTATGCCCTCACTTTATCAATTGGAATGTCTGAGCCAGAAACAATTGCTTTTCCAGAACATTGATTATGCATTGGTCTTGTTCTTGATTTATGCCCTCACTTTATCAATTGGAATGTCTGAGCCAGAAATAATTATTTTTTCAGAACATTGATTATGCATTGGTCTTGTTCTTGATTTATGCCCTCACTTTATCAATTGGAATGTTTGAGCCAGAAACAATTGCTTTTCCAGAATATTGATTATGCATTGGTCTTGTTCTTGATTTATGCCCTCACTTAATCAATTGGAATGTCTGAGCCAGAAACAATTGCTTTTCTAGAACATTGATTATGCATTGGTCTTGTTCTTGATTTATGCCCTCACTTTATCAATTGGAATGTGTGAGCCAGAAACAATTGCTTTTTCAGAACATTGATTATGCATTGGTCTTGTTCTTGATTTATACCTTCACTTTATCAATCTTCCCTGGTATCTTGTATGAAACTACCGGTAACCACAAATTAGGCTCATGCTAAGTATGCTTACCTTTTTCTCCGTATAGTATATTATGCCATGCATGAAATCCTTCCTATACTCTATTCGTAATATCCCATTGAATGATCTATATCATCCATATGCTTCTTAATTTATTATAATTAAGAAAACGGAAAGAAATAGTGGAGAAGAAAGAGAACATGACTTTTGAATCTGGAGTGGTAATCTAGTGCTACTCCATGTGATCATCATCCTATCAATTTGAAATTATACGTGGCATACCATTTAACATAATTGTGCATCTCACCCTAAGTAGATAATATATTTTTCCTACCTTGATGGTACAAAACTAAGTTTTTAAAACTATAGTATACTTTAATGAGGAAAAAAAAAAAGAAGTTCTTCCTATGAATTACTGGTATATGTTACTCAAACCAAAAATAAATAAATAAATAATTAAATATTTTATTTCAGGTATGCTATAGTTCTGATAACAATGTATAATGCATGGGATCTGATATTAAGATACATTACACTCATCAAGATAATCAAGATTAATTCGCGAAAAGGCCTCATGATCATAGAGTTGTGACTTGAAATCTGCAGATTGTGACATCGGGTTCTGGTTTCAGCTTCTAGCAAGATGGTGGAATTTCAGAGTAGCATCTTTTGTCCTCAGTGTTATTACTTTATTCTAGTTAACTAAGGTCCTTGATTTGAACACTTCGCTGAAATCATGCTCAAACAGCTCTTCAACCACTTGCAGTAAAATTAAATGAATCATGCCTTACCAGACATTGAGTGGCCGTACTATGACATATGGGCCCGCATGGTTGACCTTCAATTGGAATAAAGCAATAATACAAATACCAAAGGGGTTGTTTCCCCTACATTTTAAGTGGGTGCTCTCTGATCAACTTTTTCTTATGTACAAGAACCATCTCAACAGCTCTTTCAGAAATCTTCAAGTATAACGTGGAATTCATGCCACCAGCCTTGTTAAGGAATTCTATCCCCAAGTGACTAGCCAAATGCAAGGAGTTCTGTCACGACCCAAAATCCTAACCTGTCGTGATGGCGCATATCTCAGTACTAGGCAAGCCGACAACATCAATAACCCAAGATTTCGTTTCAATTTAAAAACGTAACTGTTAATACAATACCAAAATCTAGAAAAATCCGATACAACACTCCCAAAATCTGGTGTCACTGAGTATATGAGCATCTAATATGAGTACAAGTCTGAAAAATACGGTATATAATAGTCTGAGACCAAATACAGTAACAAGGAGATAGAGAAGGAGAGACAAGGTCTGCGGAATACGGCAGCTACCTCAAAATCTCCTGAGAATCAACTGCGCGAAATGATCAACACCCGCTATGTTCAGGAACACCTGGATCTGCACACGAAGTGCAGGGTGTAGTATGAGTACAACCAACTCAGCAAGTAACAATAATAACTAAGGAACTGAAGATAATGACGAGCTACACAGTCATAGTTCACTTTCAGTAGTTCCAGCAAAGAATAGACATGCTTTCAAATCCGGCAGTTTAAGTCAAATCAATTTTATACAGTTCAATTTCAAGTAATCCGGATATAAATTCTTTGAGAGATTTCACAACAATGACAGATAGCCACCAAGTGCAACAACAAATGCAAAACAAGTACAGCCTCTCAGGCAACAGTCACTCAGCTCATCACAACAGCTCAACCACTCGGCTCTCAGCCCTCAGCACTCACACTCAATGGGTACCCGCGCTCACTGGGGGTGTGTACAGACTCCGAAGGGGCTCCTACAACCCAAGTGCTATAATCTGCACGAACAACTCATGTGTTGCACGGACAACTCACATGCTATAATATCCTGCACGGACAACTCACGTGCCATAATATCCTTACCTCACTAACAAGCCCTCGGACTTACTCAGTCTTTCACCTCTCTAGTCTCTCGAACTCTCAGAAACCACACAGATCAGCCCAAACAAAGATAACATAGTGCATCAACAAATATCAAGAAAGACTGAGGTATGATTCGCTAGTAAAATCAAGACTGAGCACAAGATAGCAACTAGCAAATAATTCAACAAGTTTGTGACCTCTGTGGGTCCCAACAGTACTACCACATAGCCTAAGCATGATTTTTAACATGATTTACAGTCAAATTTCTTCAACACAAAGAGAGCTTATAGCTAACAACAGGTTATTTAACTTTACAGTTTCACGGGACGGACCAAGTCACAATCCCTTCGGTGCACACCCACACGCCCGTCACCTAACATGTGCGTCACCTCTAAAATAAATATATGACATAAAATTCGGAGTTTCATACCCTCAGGACCAGATTTATAATTGTTACTTACCTCAACCCGTATAATTATTTATTCCGCTATGCCCTTGCCACGAGAATTGATCTCCGAAAGCCTCGTATCTAGCCACAATTAATTCGAATCAGTCAATACAAATTATTGTAATTAATTCCATAAGAAAATACTAATTTTTCCAATAAAATCTGAAATTAACTCAAAAATCGCCCGTAGGGCCCACGTCTCGGAATCCGACAAAAGTTACAAAATATGAACGCCCATCCAACCACGAGTCCAACCATATAAATTTTACCAAAATCCGACACCAACTCGACCCTCAAATCGTCAATTAAAGTTTGAAGATTTCTACCATTTTCAACCCAATCCTTACCTATTGGAACTTAACAATCTTTCCACAACCTTATTAGTATGTTTATATGATACTCTACACCCAAGAATCATACTATTAATCACTCATCTTTACTCCAAACCCGAAATTGAAGAATTAGAGAAAGAAATTCTTACCTCTTTGAAGCCCTAGCAAGATCCTTGTGAAATCTTCAAACCTTGAACAAATATTGATGGATAAATCACTAAGTCTTCACTTTATCTCTCTAAAATGCTCTCACCTCTCTAAAATATCAAATTTTGGCTCAAAAATGAGCTTCAAGAGCTATAAATCGAAGTTGGGTCGGGTCAAAAATTAGAAAGAATAGAAGCTCAGACGCAGTTATGTGATCTCATATGCGATCGCATAACAGGTATGCGGTCCGCATACCGGCCGCATAATTTGGCCTCCAAAGCTGGGCGTCACTGACCTGTTCTGCGGTCATTATGCGGTCTGCATACTTCTTCTGCGGTCGCATAATGCACCGCAAAACAGGTCTGCGGTCACATAGTGCACCGCAGATATTCCTCCAATCTACCATTATGCGGTCCGCAGAATGATTCTGCGACCGCATAGTGGTCACAGAAATGACCTATTTCCAGCAAAATTTTTCTTTACACATCGGTGCATTGTTCAACCCAAAAGTCCCGAGTCGCAGCGAGCTTGCTCGCCGCGAGAACATTCAATAATATTAGTACTAATTGATCTACCTCGGCACCATCAAACCTTAATTTCCTTAGCAAATATTTCTCTGGGATCGTTACACCTAAGTCAATATCCGATCAACCTTTTCAATTTAAATTCTAAACCTTGGAACTAAGCGTTCCAAATCATTTCCAAACCTCACCGGACCCAAACCAATTACCCCGGCAAGCCACTATAATTAACAATTTGAGCAATAAATGGACAACGAGATTATAATACTCAAAACGACCGGCCGGGTCGTTACAAGTGGCAACTGTTACAACCTTGACATTTGCACATGCAACATTGAATTTATAACGCGGTATTAAAGGTCCAACTACATATCAAGGCCAAGTTAATAACATGACATATCAAAGAGGTATGTACATGCCCTGCGACTACATTTCTCGACTACAAAGTCAGGAGGCATAAAATGCAGAACATGGAAACAAAGGTAACTTTCCTTCTCCGAGCCACCACATGGAAGTCCCATTAATGAAGGTAACAAATTTCCTCCAGAAGAAATGTGCTGCCACACTATCTGATTAACGAAGAAGAATACGGTCCAAGCTGGAAAACGAAAATTGAAGTGCAGCAACCTTTTGTAGTCTACCAGTGGGAAGAGAAGCAGATGAGAGAGAGAAACTTTGTTGACTTTGGAGCAGTTTGAGCTGGCAAATGAAGATTGAAGGCAGCAGACAGCTATCATTGTCCCCCGGCGCACAGAAAAGCAAAAAACTTTACCTACCTAAAAAAGCTTTGTTGCAGAAGGAGCCGCTTGGCCATTTTGCAGTTTTCGGTAGGAAAAACTCGAAGATGATGATTTAATGTAGAGAAGCACTGGTGCTAAACAATGTCAACAAAAGAAGCATGTGGCAAAATGATGCAGTCTCAGCTGGAAATCATACCTCAAAGAAGGAAACCTAGATATTTTACGAAAAGTGACTTTATGATAGTAGTCAAAGCAAGTAGTCAAAGCAATTAAGCGCAAACATTAAACAATAATGAAGAATAAAAGAGACCTCCAAAGTTTGCTGAACTAAGGAAGCCGTCACAAGAATGAAGTCTGGAGGTGGCTATAGAGAGCAGAAGCCTCCCATAATCCAGTTCGAACACACCATTTATCACAGAAACAAACTACATAATGCTACTCTTTTGACAAGCCTATCAGACTACAAACGAAGAGCCTCAGTTGTATTTCCTGCTCAGACCAGCATCAAGCTCTGCACGAAACATCAATTCCAAGTGCCCGTATGAGTATTGTGCAAAGAAATTGCAAAATAAAAGGTGATAACTTTAACAATACAAGGAAGCACTGCTCATGCGAAATTGAGAAGCACAAAGTGGAATAATATTATTTCTTAATGTGCTTTATTTGAAGCCCTAATACCCACCCACCCCCCCACCCCCACCCCCCAAACCCCCAAAAAGTGATAAGATACTCAACTCTGCTTTGATAGGCAGTAATGGAAGAAAAAGCTAGCTTCATGATGAAACCACTAGGTGGCAGCAGAACAAACATACCCTTTTGCATAAGGAGAATCACGATGACGGCGATATGCTGGGGATCTGCTATAGCTGCCACGGCCACGACGAGGTGATAAACTGTTCAAGCAAAAGATAGTCAATAAGGGTCTGTTGCTGCAGGGGCTTCCAGAAAAAAGCAGCAGATCTAATGCTCTCATTCAATTCCAAACCCACAAAATTAACATGGAGGCCTTGGAAAGTTTTATAGAAAATTTCCACCTAAAGATTGTTTCAGACTTCTACCTAAAGATTGTTTCAGACTGATAGCCTGTTTGGCCGAGCTTCTCCAAGCCAAAAGCACTTCTTTTTTTTCAAAAAAGTGTTTTTTTCCAAAGTTGAAGTGTTTAACCAAGCTTTTAGAAGAGAAAAAAATACTTTTGAGGAGAAGCAGAAGCAGTTTTGGAGAAGCAGAAAAAAGTAGATTCTCTCCAAAAGCACTTTTTTGAAAAGCACTTTTGAGAAAAATATACTTAGAAGCAGTTTTTAAAAACTTAGTCAAACACTAATTTGTTGTTCAGAAGTGCTTTTCAAAAAAATTAGCCAAACACAAACTGCTTCTACTTTTAAAAAAAAAGCACTTTTGAGAAAAAACACTTCTCAAAATAAGCTGATTTTTGCAGCTTGGCCACACAGGCTATCAGTTTTAAGGAGAAACTCAAGAATTGCCCCACTAAATGCGTATGCCATAAATATGTTCATCAATTAGTTACCCATTGGCATAAGGTGACACATAGCGGCCGCGGCGATTGGGGGGTGACCTGCTGTAGCTGCGTCCACGACGAGGAGATAGGCTGCGACCTCGAGGAGATTTTCCAAGAGGGCTATAACTCCTGCAAAGCCACATCACAATGTTCCTCAAAATGCAAAATTTCGAAGTAAATTGTATATGGACAAGTACAATAACTCTACTCTGAATTCAAAACCAAGTGACTTATTCAGAAGTAAAACAATACTAAAATAGAACTTGTCAATGCCACCCAGGTTATAGGCCATCAACTAAGATGATGAAGCACCACCTTTTGATATTATGAAGCCCATCAGATAGAAGTACTCAAGAAAACTAAACCACAACATACCCAGTGTGATCCCACAAGTGGGGTCAGGGAGGGTGGGATGTACGCAGACCTTACCCCTAACTTGTGTGCGGCAGAGAGGTGGTTTCCAATAGACCCTTGGCTCAAGAAAAGGGTTTTCCAAACAGGTTTGTTAAGTACAAGAGTAAAAAAGCTAAGATGAAAATACTGAAGAAAAGAAAAGTATTGACAACAAAAATAGTAAAGATAACTAAAGTAAAAGACAACATCAGTCCTCGAGAAAAACTAAAATTGTATATATCCAAATAATATCTCTGTAGCTGCAACAACACGACCATCGAGAACCATGATATATAGGATATATATGCATGCATATAGTTCATAATGCAACTGGCTAAGTTGGAGACCAGGAAGTAGACAAATCCACTCTCCTCGGACCTCTATGTGTTACCATTTAGGTAATGAATAGAATGTACAAAAAGTAAATTAAAGAGTGGCCTAATTTGCAAAGAGGAAAAAGAAAAAGAAGGCTATAAACAGCCAAGTGTTCACATATATTTCTTATGTCATATACCAAGTGAAAGCACTGACATAGCTGCGATATTATATCTGTCATCATATTCCTAGCGAGACAAAAAAACCCACCAGAAGGATGATTATGTAGGCATTATTTTGTAGTGTAACATCACCCTAACTTGCATGGCTCTGACAAGGTTCTATGACAAATGAAATATTTTCTTCTTCACAGTCAAGTAGCATAAAACTAGAGTTCAAGAAGCTCGCAACGTGAGTTCATTAAATAAGGTGCATCAGTACATTGCACATAAACTAGGAGATAAGCCCCATTTGATTAAAATTAATGAAAGAGAGAGAGAGACCTTCTCCCATAACTGGGACTTCTACGATATCGAGGACTAGGACTTCGACGTCGCCCACTTCCAAGTCCTCGTGAACCAATGCGCAAGCGGCACTCTCGAGCAAAATGACCTGGCTCACCACACTCATAACATTTCGTATCATCACCTCCACGACCACCACGGCCTCCACCACGACCGCTCGAATTGTGTGAGAGCTCCACACGCCAACCATTTTTCCCTGTTATACAGAATTCCCCAAAGGTTCGCCAGGGATGCATGTAGCACAGTTACTATCCAAGAAGAGATAAAAATAAAGTCTTACAGGCAAGAAGTTTTCTGAATGAACTTGTATCGCACTCATCTATTATTAAAACTGAAAGGTCAGCAGATTTTGTTCCGCTGGACTTCTTTTTCAGATTAGTAACACACATTGTGAACAAAGCTACAACACACTCAAGTAATATTTCATCTGAATGTTCAGCAGTAGTTATTGTATGATCACTATCTGTTCCATTGGACGTTTCTTAAGAGATTATTACGAGAAGACACACAACTTAGAAGGCAGGCAAGAATTACATCACAAAGGAAAAGTCCAGAAGTACGAGGTACGCCAAAACAAAAATGAATCGTTCTACGAAAACACGCACTAGACAGAATGAAACTGGTGATAATTAGCAAGATCTACATTTTTAAACTACGCTAACCATATCATTACTTGAAGGAAAGCCTGGTAAAACGAAGTTCAACATAAGATATCAGTTGTGGACCATAAAGGGGCATGCTACAGTCTTCTCATAGAAAAGATAAGAACCAAAAGGGAAAGTTATACTGATAACCTGAACCTGCATGTTATTATTACTAAAAAAGGGTCAACTACAATCACCATACTCAGCTAGCTATTGATGTATGGTGCACTACACTCGGTTCATACCATCTAGCTCGTGAATAGCATCTAGAGCATCCCTACGATCGTCGAACTCAATGAATGCATAACCTGGCGGTCGTCTTGCAACCCAAACACTGCAACAAATTAATAACACTTTAATTATGTGCAAAACAATAATATCACACCCAAAATGACAGACATATAAAGAGGGCCGAAACAGACAACAGAGAGGCCCAAAAATGCAATCTTTGTTATTGGTCTTATGGAATATGAGAAGAAAACAAGATATACTATGAAACTTTAGGCAAAAAGAAGTAACTCAAAAAAAGGGATGTAAAAACAATGATAGAAAATGCAGTAGCTATTGCAACACATTTAGGTGGTATAGCCATAGGCTTGTTCATCAGACAGTGTAAGCTATTTTCATAAAGTCAGATAGGTATAAAACTACATGCATCACATTAGGGAAAAGAGCTTCTTCTTCTTTTTTTTTATGATAAGTTCATTAGGGTAAAAGACCTTTTAAACCACCACCTAGTCCAAGTAGTCATTCATGGACTAGAACAAAGAACTAATGCAGATTGCTGAAGCCACTAGCTTCTGTTTTGAGATTTGTTCCTTCAGGGAGGTGGAGCTCAACATCTTAAGTCGTTTAACTTCTGCGAGTTCCGACAACATCTTCACACAATGTGTAATCCATACATAGGACATTTAAAGCAGTAAAAGAGACATGTGACAAAACATAATCGAAGTAGTATGAGGCAAAATTCACCCGCCAAATAAAGCTTCCCAAATATAGAAACTAATTGAGGTGCTCCACTTAACACTCAAAGACTGATTTATATACCTAAAACATACTTCCTCCATTCCATTTTATGTGGCGGCTCCAGGGCACAAGGGTCAAAGTACTTAATTTTCGGTGTGAAGTCGGACATAAATCCTTCAAGTTGTTTGAAATAAACTTCACATATTTGGAAACTGCATAAAAATTACTATAGTCACAATAGTTAATAATTCAGAACATTTTTAAAAAGTACTTGAAAAATGATGGTCAACGAAGAATCTCTTTGACTCCCCAAATGATCATATTGCCACATAAAATGGAACAAAGTGAGTAACAAATACGATGCTTCAGATTTCAATCTCTACTACTAGAGTAACCTCCCTCATCCTCTCACGATGCTTCAGATTTCAAGTTCCACTCCAATTTCTAAACCCAATCTCATTTTCATAAGTAAAATAATAATAATAATAATAATAATAATAATAATAATAATAATAATAATAATATTATTATTATTATTATTATTATTATTATTATTATTATTATTATTATTATTATTATTATTATTATTATTATTATATCTTGAATTGAATTTCTTTTTTGAGCTAATTCAAAACCAACTCCAAAAAAGAGAAACACGAGAAAACAATACCAAGAATGTGGCCTAGGGGTCGATGAAGCTGATATGAAGACCATGAGAGACCAAAGTTCGATTGTCAACAGAGGCAAAGAAGTCAGGTGATTTCTCCCCATCTGTTAAACTTTGATGAAATAGTGGAGGTGCTTGCAAGTTGGCCCGTCCAGGCACCGTCGTTATTTAAACAAACAAGAAAAACAACAAAACATGAGCTTATAATAACTACAAAAAATAATTTACCCCAAAAGATCCTTCATTTTCTTCCAAAAAATACCACTTGGACGATCCAACGAAAGATGAACTGCTAAATTGAACGCGAAACTTTAAAACCTAATTCCATCTAAAAAATATATTGAAAAATTTACCTTCGAAGAACGCCGTAGATACGAAACTCATCCTCAAGGTCTCTCTCAGTTACCCGAGGATTCAAATTACCAACGTAAACCCTCGACATTGCTCTATCCTGAAAATTCAAAAAACAAAACAGTTCAAAATAACATCTTTCGAATTTTAAAAAAAAAATGCATAAAACCACGTTTGAAAGAAGAGGAAAAAAATTGAAAGAAACTAGTTGATAAAAAACCTAGGGTTTTAATATGCTGAAATGATGGGTGAAAAAAGGAGAAGAGAAATAAGGAATTCACCGGGAGACTATCAAGCGTTTTTGTGAGCTCTATCAATGGCGACGAGCTTTTGAAAGGAGGACACGTGTTGGAGGGAAAGAGTGGTGCTGAATAGAGACTTCTAGAGAGTCCCTTTTTGCTTTTTTAAAGAAGAAGAAAGGAGGACACGTGTTTGCATGTGACATGGAGATGTTTTTGTTGGGCCTCCATTTAAGTGAGGCTGGAAATGTATTACAGCCCAGTTTACTGAACATCTTTTCTGTTTGGGTATGAGGCCCATGGTAATAGGAAAACATTTACGGAACAACCTATTAGGCTACTCTCAACTCACATTTAATCTATGCCCACTTTAGCTAAAAGTTTTAACTCGTGTTCAATTCTAAAAGAATTTCAGAATTTCAAAAAACCTTTGAGGCAGATCGATTGCAGCATTCTCTCTCTTTATTCTTTTGCCCAAGCCTCATCAAACGTCATTTCTTCCCTTTCTTCTTTCGCGCTTCGATTGAGCTAAATCTTGAGGAAACAACATGGTTTCATCAAATTAAGAGCCCTTTGGACATAAGAATTTTTTTCACTTTTTTTCGAAAAAAAATTCATTTTTTTCGAAATCAGTGTTTGGCATAAAATTTTTAATTTTCACTTGAAGGTAAATTTTAGAATTTTTCAAAAATTTGAAACACTTCAAAAAGCTGTTTTTCAAAATTTTCACATAGATCACTCACAAAAATTCAAAAACAACCCAAAATTACATTCATGTCCAAACACAATTCTAATTTTCAAATACCATTTTCATTAAAAAATTTTACTTTTTTGGGAAATTTTACAATTCTTATGTCTAAACGCCCGCTAAGAATCATCTCAAGCAAATCTCATCAGTTTCTTAATAAAGATTTGATCAAGTTTTTGAAAAGCTTTCTCTTTTGGAGGTTTAAGAATTAATAACGTAATGGCTGTTTTTGGTGGTTTTCTGGAGATCTATGACTAGTTTAAAGTGCAAAACGTGAGACGGAGAAGAAGAGCTAAACTTCATATTCAATTCTGAAGTTGCACTTTGAAGTGATAAGAACTTCAAATCCCCGAATTTTGAAGTTGCACTTTGAAATGATAAGAACTTCAGATCCGATTCTGAAGTTGCACTTTGAAACGATTAATTTCATATTTGATTCTGAACTCCAAATTTATAACTTCATATGCAAATTTTAAAGCAATCACATGCCAATTCTGAAGTGTGTTTCGAAGTGAGTAAACTTACAAACAAACAAAAAAAATCAACTTCGAGTATAGCTTAAACAGCAGCCTCAAAATCGGGTGTTTGTGCACTTCCCCAAGGAGTTAACTTAAATAGCAGTTTATCCAACTGCTTATACTAATTAACCTAAATGTATAGTGCATGTAAAATATGTGTATAGTTATATAAAATGTCTAATTTATATTTACTAGTAAATTCGAGTCTAATAGGAAGGGAAAGGAGAAGGGCACCCAACTTCCCTTCCTTACACTTTCTCACCATCTCCTCAATTATATACATGGATGCTTGACACTTGTTAATTTTAAATTATGAATTTGTTTGCGCTTCGCACTATTATAAAAAAAATGTGAATTTGTTAAATGCTTCTATAAATTTGTAGACATAAAGAAAGAAGAAACATAAAAAATACTTATGTTTCCTTCTTCTTATCGACCAAAATCATGCCCAACCTAATTATTCCTCCTTTTTCCTGCAGAATTCTATATTCTGTAAACTCTTAATTCTTATAATCAGTTATCCATAATGATATGCTAAATCGAAAATAAAATCATACGTCAGTTTTCACAAATTTGATACCTAAAGCATATAAACCTGATTTTGCTCACATCAGGGACGAAAAAACAAAACAAATCACCACCACCACCAACAACAACAACAACAACCCAGTAAAATCCTACTAATGGGGTGTGGGGAGGGTAGTGTATACGCAGACCTTACTCCTACCCCGAAGGAATAGAGAGGCTATTTCCGAAAGACCCTCGGCTAAAAAAAAAAAAAAAAATGACAAAATGACAAAAATGAAACAATATTAGTATCACAACAACAATCATAGGATAAAACAAATCACCAAATGCATAAGAAATTATACAAATTACATAGGATTATAGTGATTATGAGGTTTTGCAAAGAATTCCAAAATAAGTACCCGGTAATTATACATAGGCCATCACTTTAAAGATTTCTCATGATTTTGATCTTCAGAAACAATATGCTTTTAAAAGCTCACCAAAAAAAAGGCTAGAAAAGCTCGCACAAAAAATAAATACACTCAATATCCCAAGCATAACATTCTTCATTGTTGATTATGGGAAGAATAATTCCAATGATGAGCAATAGGAGTACAAGTTTCTGTGTCTAATATGGAAGCAAGAGAAATGCCTTTAAAGTAAAGTTTAAAAGACAGTGAACATAATAATTCCAGGCATGATAAACAAATACAAGTTTCAATGTATGACGCGAAAGCAACAAAATCACCTTTATAATAAAATTTATAAGTACCATAAAATAATAACACTCAACTGAAAAAACTTCTTAAGTTATAGTACATCACAACAAAATAATTTGTTTTTTCAATTGTTCTTAAAAGAAGTTTCTTCAAATAAATCAAAAACACCAGCACTAAAATAAAGGGAAGAACAGTCTTTTGAGTCTTTTTTATCAAATAGATAGCTAGAAAAGGAATACACAAAGTCTTAAAAATAAAAACTTGAAAGCTTAGAAATCATACTTCAAATGCACAAGAACAAAACCCATATATCTCCCTCGATCAAATTAGAGAGCTTGCGATTTTAGAATAGGCACAGAATCTATATGTACTTGTTTCTAAGTATTACCCCTAAATACATCACATGTAAAAACAAAAAGAACTCAAAAGAAAAATATATGAATTCTCTACCTGTAAATTTTTAGCCATTCAAACTATTAGCCACCAGATGATAATCCTACAAACATGGAATATTTTAATCGAGTTTAACATATACTCACTACAAATCAATAAACTAAAATTCTCATTTAGAATCACTACAAATCAATAGGCTGAAATTCTCATTCAGAAATACTTCAATCCCTAAATATGCCGCATGAAAAAACCCCAAAAGAAAAATACTCAAAGCTCTACATGTAAATTTCTGGCGATTCACAACTATTTGCCACCAGATTGATGACTGCAAATAATACTCTTCATTTTATACATTACGACTATCATTAAAAGCTCAAGAAAATCATTCAAAATCAAAAATAAAAAATACCTATAATAATGATCATACAGGTTCCAACTAACTAAATATTGCCAATAGGAACCAAATAAAAAATCAAAGAATATAGAATAAAAGTAGATTGACAGTAATTATAATGAGATTATCGCTTAATGCTTTTGATATTCAAAATAGAATTTTTGTATATAATTATGATATATCCAGCATTGTTGATTGGCAAATAAATGCCTCCCAATTGAAACATAAGGGTGGCAAGTGGGTCGAGACCGGACCGGGACCGCGGGCCAAACGGACCAGGACCGTTTGGCCCGATTTTAGTGGACCTGGGCCGGTCTTGTGGGCCGGTCCTATGATTTGGGCCCGTCAGGCCCGGGACCATTTAGCCCGCCAGGGCCCGGGACCAACGGTCCCAATGGCTTTTTTTTTTTTAAATATAGCCGTTGGGCTGTCAAAAATAGTCGTTGGCTATTTATAAATAGCCATTTAACCCCCCCAACTTTGTTTTAATCCCAAACTTTTTATAATTACACTTTTTCCCTATTTTCAACTATAAATACCCCATCATTCTTTCATTTTTTTCTTACAAAATCATCAATCTATCACAATCTCTCTCTAATTTTCTTCTATAATTGCTATTATTGCTTACTTTATTGTTACAATTTGTGGAACAATTGTGAAGTTGGTGAATTGAAGTCTTCAACGATAATCAATTTTTAACAAGTTGTTCGTCAATTCGGTAAACTCGTTCCAACTCTTAAGTTTTAATAATATAATTTTGTTTATTTTATTTATTTTCTATTACTTTATTAATTAAGATGGCTTCCTTAAAAAAAAATTTGGTAAAAGTAAGGGAAAATCCAAGAGTGACGAATCTAGTGCTCAATCTGTTCCTCCTCCACTACCCCGGGCTCCCCGAACCAAACTCCATATACGTCCTACACCTGCTATTCTTGATAGCGATAATAGTTTATTACAATTTACTGAAAGTCAATTTTGCCATAATATTAGAGTTGGTGAACAATTAGACCATGAATTAATGAATGCTCTTTATTCTAATCCAACTATTGATAAAAATGATGACGAGGAAATAGATTTTGATAAAACTCAACCGGATGATGATACACCAACTAGTCCTGCTCCTGATGTTAACCCAACTTGTCACGACCCAATTTCACCTATAGGTCGTGATGGCGCCCAACACTACAGCTAGGCAAGCCAACTAATAAGTCAAACGTACATTGGTTAAACTTTTATTCCAAGAAAATAATAAAATACCAATTTCTACCAATGTGTGTGCCAAGACCTGGTGTCACAAGTGCATGAGCATCTAGTAGATTATACAAAACTCCAAATACTGTCTGAAATGAAATAGACAGAATATAAATATCAGAAGAGACACTGGTAGCTGCAGAACGGCTCAGAAAGGCAGCTCACCACTATGCCTCGGGATGACGTGGGTATGTGATGATAGGTCCTCCACTAGTACCTGTCTCAGATCATGCACAAAAAACTTAAATTCTTGGTTTTAGCTATTTTAAATCTAATTTAACTACGGAATTCCAAATAAGGTTCCGAACACGCTCCTAAGTCCAAAATCACCATACAGAGCTGTTGGAATCATCAAAATTCTATTCCGGGGTCGTTTTCTCAAAATGTTGACCGAAGTCAAACTTAGCACTTTAAGGCCAACTTAAGGAACCAAGTGTTCCGGTTTCACCTCAAACACTTCCAAATCCCGAACCAACCATCCCCGCAAGTCATAAATCATTACAAGCACCTACAGAAAGTTTTATTTTAGGGAACGGGGTTCTAAAAGTTAAAATGACTGGTTGGGTCATTACATTCTCCACCTCTTAAACAAACGTTCGTCCTCAAACGGGTTTAGAATTATACCTGGAGTGCTGAATAAGTCTGGATATCTGCTCTGCATGTTTTCCTCGGCCTCCCAAGTCGCTTCCTCGACTGGTTGGCCCCTCCACTGGACTTTTATTGCAGAAATCCTCTTGGACCTCAACTGGCGAACCTGTTTATCAATAATGGCAATTGGCTCCTCTTCATAACCCAAGCTATCATCTAGCTGAACTGTGCTGAAGTCTAACACATGTGATAGGTCGGCATGATACTTCCGGAGCATAGATACGTGAAAAACTGGATGAACTCCCGATAGGCTGGGAGGCAAGGCAAGCTCATAAGCAACCTCCCCAACTCGTTTCAACACCTTAAATGGGCCTATAAACCTTGGGCTCAACTTGCCCTTCTTCCCGAATCTCATAATTCCCTTCATCGGCGAAACCTTCAAGAGAACTTTTTCACCTACCATAAATGATATATCACGCGCTTTCTGATCCGCGTAACTCTTTTGTCTGGACTGTGCTGTACGAAGTCGCTCCTGAATCAACTTTACCTTTTCTAAGGCATCCCTTACCAAATCAGTACCATATAACTTAGCCTCACCTGGCTCAAACCATCCGATAGGTGAACGATATCGCCGACCATATAAAGCCTCAAATGGAGCCATCTCGATGCTGGATTGGTAACTGTTATTATAAGCAAACTCGGCCAAAGGCAGGAAACGATCCCACTGACCTCCAAAGTCAATCACACATGCCCTGAGCATATCCTCCAAAATCTGAACTGTCCTCTCTTACTGTGCATCGGTCTGCGGATGAAAGGCTGTGCTGAGCTCTGCTGACCCTACTGTACTGGACTACCCCGAAGCCTGGGGCAAAACCTCCGCATGTGACTGGGATCCCCGCACTCGTAACAACTCTTCGGTGCAATGGGTTGCTAACTAAGAGTCTGGCCTTGGGGACCTGAATACCCACTGGGAGGACCCTGAATAGTTGGTGGGCGGTAAGAACTCTTTGGGATAGCATTGAGATAAGGTCGCACTGGAGCACCTCGAGGAGGTGGTGGTGCTGGATATGGGGGTCTGCTGGACTGTCCCCTCACGAACTGACCTCTGCCCCCGGACGGAGCACCTCTGAACTCTCCAGAGTACCTGAACCGCTTATCTCTCATAATCTGCTCTCGGCTCCGCTGACGTACACCCTCAATCCTCCGGGCTATCTCCACAACTCGCTCATAAGAAGTACCCATCTCAACCTCTCGAGCCATAGTAGCCTGAATACCAGTATGTAAACCGGCTACAAACCTTCGCACTCTCTCCGCCTCAGTAGGGAGTATCATTAGTGCATGGCGAGATAATTCAGAAAACCTCGCCTCATAATCAGTCACTGACATCTGACCCTGCTGGAGCTGCTCAAACTGAAACCGCAACTCTTCCCTCTGGGAGGGTGGAATATACCTGTCCAAGAAGATACGGGTGAACCTGTCCCAAGTCATGGGAGGAGAATCTGCTGGTTTGCCAAGAGCATAAGACAGCCACCATCTACGAGCTTTACCCTCTAACTGAAAAGTAGCAAAATCAATCCCCATGGGATTCCAATATCCTCATGTTGTACAGTCTTTCCTTGCAACGATCAATGAAATCCTGTGGATCCTCATGTCGCTCACCCCCGAAGACAGGAGGATGTAGTCTAGTCCATCTGTCCAATAGTTTCTGAGGATCGGCGGCTACAGCTGGCCTGGGCTCAGGTGTAGCTGCTGCCACTGGCTGGACTCCACCCACGGGTAGTGCACCCTGGGTCTGATATACAGCAGTTGCCTGTCTATGAGCCTGCGCAGTAGGGGTCTGTGCTCCCCGCCTGCCTAAGATGTGGCTGGGTCTGCTGGAAATAAACCAGCCTGAGTCATATTGTCCATGAATCGCAGCATACGACCCATGACATCCTGAAATCCCGGTGCAGATATGAAGTCCACCGGAGCTGGCTCTGCCACAGGTACCTCACCCTGCTCCTCAATAATGGGATTTTCTGCTGGATTCAGTGGCGGCATAACCGGAATAGTCCTGGGACGTCCTCGCCCTCTACCACGGGCTGGAGCCCTCCCTCGGCCTCTGCCTCGGCCTCTAGCAACTGGGGGAGTAGCTCTTCCCTGGTCTGGAATCTCATTAGAGCGTGTTCTCACCATCTGTGAGAGAATAAGAGAAGGATATTTAGTACTACATCAATTGCACGATGGAATATGAAGAAAGGTAGTTTCCTAACACCATATAGCCTCTCGAAGATAAGTACAGACGTCTCCGTACCGATCCGCAAGACTCTATTAGGTCTGCTCATAACTTGTGAGACCTACGTGAACCTAGTGCTCTGATACCATGTTGTCATGACCCAATTTTACCTATAGGTCGTGATGGCGTCCAACACTACAGCTAGGCAAGCCAACTAATAAGTCAAACGTACATTGGTTAAACTTTTATTCCAAGAAAATAATAAAATATCAATTTCTACCAATGTGTGTGCCAAGACCCGGTGTCACAAGTGCATGAGCATCTAGTAGATTATACAAAACTCCAAATACTGTCTGAAATGAAATAGACAGAATATAAATATCAGAAGAGACACTGGTAGCTACAGAACGGCTCAGAAAGGCAGCTCACCACTATGCCTCGGGATGACGTGGGTATGTGATGATAGGTCCTCCACTAGTACCTGTCTCAGATCCTGCACAAAAAAAGTGCAGCAAGTGTAGTATGAGTACGTAAACAACGTGTACCCAGTAAGTATCAAGCCTAATCTCGAAGTGGTAGAGACGAGATGGCCGACTTTGACACTCACTATGGGTCAATAATAGTTGAAATAAAATTAGAATATTCAAATCAGCATGATTTACAGAATTTACAAATAATTTATTTAATCAGCGAAAATAATCAAATTCCTTCAAATGTAACAATTCTCAATATATTAATTAAATTCCTTCAATTCAAATAAATTCTAATTTATCAATTAAATCTCATTTACAGGAGTAACAATTAATTCCTAAAAAAGCAAGAATAATAATTCATTAAATTTCAAGAATTTTTTAATTTATTACTTAGCTTTACAAGCTGAAATAAATTATTAAAGTATCATGTAATTATTATTATTAAGCACGATTTCTGCTGAGGACGTACGACCCGATCCAGAGTATCGTGTACACTGCCGAGGGACATGCAGCGCGATCCATAGATGCATCTATCCTGCCGAGGCGTTCGGCCCGCTCCACAAGAAAGGAGGACATTTTCTTATGTGCCTCCGGAATATTCATTATAAGGTGAATTTGGGAGGAGAACAATCTCTTTTAACAATTAATTGATTTAAACAGACAATCAAGCCTATGAGATTTCCATCCTTTAATATCTTTATCTAACAATTAACAATATATTCATATAGATATCAATTAATATAAATAAATCAAAGAATACAATTTACACAAGTAAGGCATGCTTTGAGTCCTAAACTACCCGGACTTTAGCATTAATAGTAGCTACGCACAGACTCTCGTCACCACGTGCGTACGTAGCCCCCCACAATTAGCAATAATTATTTAATTTTTAATCACTTATGAGGTAATTTCCCCCTCATAAGATTAGACAAGAGACTTACTTCGTCTTGCTCCAATTTAATCCACAATTTTGCCTTTTCCACGATTATCCAACTCTGTTTGGTTTGAATCTAGCCAAAATAATTCGATACAATCACTAAAAATTATAGGAAATAAATTCTATAAGGAAATACTACATTTTAATAAAAATCCCGAAATTAATTAAAAATTTGTCCGTGGGGCCCACATCTCGGAATCCGGCAAAAGTTATGAAATCCGACAACCCATTCAATTACGAGTCCAACCATACCAATTTCACTCAAATCCGACTCCGAATCGATACCGAAATCTCAAAATTTCGTTTCTATGAGAGTTCTAAATTTTTCTAAATTTAAATCTCAAAACACTAATTAAATTGTGAAAACAATGATATATTTATGTTCATAGGCCAAATCCAAGTTAGAATTACTTACCCCAATGTTTTTCTCTTGAAAATCTGCCAAAAGTCGCCTCTGCTCAAGCTCAAGTTCGCCAAAAATGGCAAATGGGACGAATGTCCTCTGTTTTTATAACACTGCCCAGCACTTCGGAACTGGGCCTCGAACAGGGCCTCGATCAGGCTTCGATCATGGCCCTCGATCAGGCCTCGATCGTGGCTTCGATCACAGGATCGAGCCGGGACCTCGGATCATGGCCTCGATCATGGCATCGAGTCCGGTCCTTCGATCATAGCCTCGATCATGGCATCGAGCTTGAGTCTAAGATTGTGACCCTCGATCTTGGGTCTCGATCCTATCCCTCGAGCCTCACCTTCGATCATGCCATCGAGCCTTACCTTCGATCACAGGCTCGAGCCTGGACCTCGGTCATGGCCTCGATCAGGGTATCGAGGTTGGGCCGTCGATCGTCTTATCTTCGATCATGCCCTCGAGTCTTGCCTTCGATCGAGGCTTCGATACTGAGCCTCGTCCCTGGCTTCGACTCAGGCCTCGATCGTGGGCTCGATATCTGGGACTCGATCTGAGGCTCGATATCAGCCCAGAAAATGCAGCAGAAGAGAAAATTGCAGTAGCTTTTTAAATCCAACTTTTGATCCGTTAACCATCCGAAACTCACCCGAGGCCCTCGGGACCTCAACCAAATATACCAACAAGTCCTAAAACATCATACGAACTTAGTCGAACCTCTAAATCACATCAAACAATGCTTAAACCATGAATCATACCCCAATTCAAGCTTAATGAAACTAAGAGTTTTCAACTTCTACATTCGATGTCGGAACTTATCAAATCAACTCCGATTGACCTCAAATTTTACACACAAGTCATAAATTACATAACGGAGCTACAAAAATTTTCGGAATTGGATTCCGACTCCGATATCAAAAGGTCAACTCCCTGGTCAAACTTTCAAACTTTAAATTCCTATTTTAGCCATTTCAAGCCTAATTTCACTACGGACTTCCAAATAAAATTCCGATCACGCTCCTAAGTCCAAAATCACCATACGGAGCTGTTGGAATCATCAAAATTCTATTACGGGGTCGTTTTCTCAAAATGTTGACCGAAGTCAAACTTAGCACTTTAAGGCCAACTTAAGGAACCAAGTGTTCCGGTTTCACCTCAAACACTTCCAAATCCCGAACCAACCATCCCCGCAAGTCATAAATTATTACAAGCACCTACAGAAAGTTTTATTTTAGGGAACAGGGTTCTAAAAGTTAAAATGACTGGTTGGGTCATTACACAACTAGTGATAACCCTGCTAATCCAAATGATGCCCCATTTGATACTCCTGTTACTACCCCTACTTTTTCTAGACAACCTAGCAAACAGACGGAAACATCTCCCGTTTGGCCACTTTTTACTCAACTAATTCCAGAAAATAAGGCTAAGTGTAAAACTTGTGGCACGGAATTAGTTTTTAAATATTTTGGATCGAGGGAGGGGAAGGGGGGACGGGAACTTTGGCTAGACACATAATGAAACACCCTCAAGATAGAGTGAGATATCTTCGTCTGAAAGCTTTGGCCGAGGGGAAAAGTCTACCTACTCCTAGTCAGGTTGACCTTAGTACTGGTTCAAATCAATTTCAACCGGGAATTAACACTGTTACCGGTGGTATTTTATATTATGATCCAAAAAAAGATCGAGAAGAATTGGCAAAAATGATAACTGTTATGTGTTTACCCTATAGTTTTCCTTCTGACCCTAACTTTGTGCATTATATTAGAAATTTTTTTAATCCTACTTATAAAGGTTTTTTCTCGCACAACCGTAAAGAGCGATATTTATAAATATAAACATGAATATGAACAATATTTGCGCTATTTATTTACTCATATAAATTGTCGTGTTGCTATTACAACTGATATTGGTAGAAGTGGTAACGACTGTGATTACCTTACTGTTACCAGTCATTGGATTGATGAGGATTGGATAATGCAAAAGCGCATTATTTCTTATAGAATAATTAATTCACGTCACACAGGGCAGTTTATTGCTAGCACAGTTACAGATATTTGTAGATATTTTTGCATTAGTGATAAAATAATGTCAATTTCAATGGATAATGCTACTAGTAACACAAATGCTATAGCCTTGCTTACCACTACGCTAAATCCTACATTTAGTGATATTTTTCATGTTAGATGTATTTGTCATATTTACCATTTAATTGTGGGTGATGGTATGAGAATTTTAAATATTGAAATTGAAAAGGTTAAAATGGCTCTTAACTGGCTTTTTATTCAAACCGTAGAAGTAGACTTAGAGAATATTTTAAAAGATGCGATGAATTTGGCCTAAGAGAAAGAAAGGTTCATAAACCCTGTCCAACTAGATAGAATTACATGTATGAAAGTTTGGTTGTTGCATCTGAATATAGAAACCCCATAAACTCAACATTTAATGCACATGTAAGTGATGATGATGAGCACCTTACAAATGGGGATTAGGCTAATGTTAAAATACTTGTAGATTTTTTAGAAAAATTTCATATTGCTACAAATGAATTTTTTGGGCAATATTATCCTACTATTTCTAACTGTTTAGTTTATATTGCAGAACTTGTAAATTTGTTTGCTCATTTTTTAGAGGGTGGAGAAATTTATAAACTTGCTATTGATTCTATGAGAAAAAAGTTTAAAAAATATTTTTTCCCTATTCCCCCTATTTATGGTGTTTCTGCTTTGTTAAATCCTTGTATGAAATTAGGAGGTCCTCATTTTTGGTATGAAACTGTTTATAATGGTTTAGCACTTAAAGATGAGGAATTGTCTCAACTTCCGGAAACAATAGCCTCAATTAGAATAAATGCTCAAACTATTTTTAATACTTATCAAGTTGCATTAAATCATGCTAGACCAAATGTTCCAACTCATTCTTCTTCTGATTCTCAATCATCTAAAAGAACTGCGGGAGTAAGAGCACTTAGTACTTGGACGGGGTTTAGGGGTTCTCAAGGTTCTAGTAGGAGTAATTTTTCACAACTAAATGAGCTTGAAGTTTATTTGTCACAGGGAATTGAGGAAGTAAATCCCAACGATTCCTTTAATCTTTTGGAATGGTGGAAGGACAAAGAAAAATACTTTTCGGTTCTTTCAAGGATGGCCCGAGATATTTTAGCTATTCAAGCTTCAACAGTGGCATAAGAGAGCGCTTTCAGTCAAGCAAGACTTCAACTCGGTGATTATAGAGCGTCTATGAGGGAGAGTTTGGAAAAATCAGTACTTTTCAGAGATTGGATCCGGTCGGAAAGAAGAAATTTTGGACTTGCTAAATCACAACCAAATGAAGACGAAGCTTACGAAGAAATGCTAGCTGAACTTGCAGAGGATGTTGCTTCACCTGGAAGTGGCGATGACCAAGTTACTTTTTCGCCACCACCAACGGAAATTCCTCCGGACCTTGATAGATTTATGAAGTTTGTAAGAGATACCATGTAATTTGTATGAACAAAAATTAGTATGTATTATGTAACTTATATTTTGGCACATCTTGATTAGTTTCTTTTTCTTCTCAATGGTGGTATTAGCACCTTGTTGTGCTCATTCCATAGTGGGATGAAGACTAAGAAAGATATTGCCATATTGTTTAATGCTATAATAAAATTACAAGGCATATCTCTTTACAATATTTTTGTCTTTAGACTTAGATATTATTTTAACATCCTTTTGTCTCTAAAGGAGTGATTCTTTTTGGAATGGACCAAAAAGGTAATAGGTTCACATAAATTGGAACTGAGAGAATAGTAAATTCTTTTAGAAAGCTAAACAGTTTATTTTTCAACCCAATTTGAATATATACATCTTATATATATTATATAAGATGTATATATTGAATCTACTGTCGCCTATGGCCCAGTATATTTTAATACCCAACCAAATCTGCAATTATCTTTATCTGATGTTAATATACTAGATGCTTTAACATTAAATGTGAAAACGCATGGTTATAATTATGCGCCTGGTTCTAAAAGGGGATAGGGAGTTTTTCCAATTAAAGTGACATTATTCGAAATAGGATTATTTATTTAATTTTCAGAATCGCCACTTGGAATAATTTATGGTGTCCCAAGTCACCGGTTTATTTTAAATCCCAAATCGAGGAAATTTGACTCTATTTATGGTCCGCGAACACAGAAGACCGGGTAAAACATTCTGTTAACCCGGGAGAAGGTGTGAGGCACTCCCGAATTCCGTGGTTTTAGCACGGTCGCTCAACTATTAATAATTGGCCTAATTATCTGATTAATACATATTTATAACCTATTGTGCATTTTAGCTTTTTAACCGCTTTTAATTATTTATGGAGTTTATTTGAATAAGTCGTGATGTCGCACACTCATTAGTTTTTGTACACATTGCGAATTGCGCCACGTGAAACGTACCCGCGATTTATAACGTGTTGATTTTATTATTAACATTTGAAGTTATAGTCGAGTCACGTGAAACGCACACTCGAATTGGGATTTGCGTATCATGACTATGCCACGGGAACCGTACCAATAGTCATGATGATTTGTTTACGCGCCTAAAGCAATCTACAATTATAAACAAAGAGGATGGCCTTGAAAGATTATAATTATATTTTTATACCATGTGAAGCCGGCAAGAAAATGACAACTTAAAGATATCACCTGAATTTTTCTCAAACACATACAACCCATTTACCGTTATTGACAAAGTAGGGCCCAAACCATATGCAACAAATCATATCAGTCCATTAATCTTAGTTAATAAGAATACATTATTAAAGTGAATTATATATAAAAATAAAAATATTTTTGGTATTTTTTTTAATGTTATAAATATTATAAAATACTAATAAGCTAAAAAATCGTTATAAAACTATTTTTTGTGTTTTCAAACTTATGTTTTAAAATTAAAACTAAAAGTTGACTGAAATCCTATTAAAAATAAAAATAAACAAATATTTTTGTAATACTACTTTTAAAAGTTGCGCGGGACTTGACAACATTTCAGCTTATTGGCCCAATTTGTCTATTCACTAATCTTTTAAGAAAAAGGGAAAAGATTGAAAGAAAACGCACAAATACCCACGCTCTAAACCATGTGAATTCTCATATCCAATTTATGAAAAAAAATTCAATATACTACTTATCATTCCCTTTGGCAGTGAGAAAATAATTTTGGCAATATTAGGAACCAAATTAAATTTCAATAGAGATAAAAAAAAACTATGAAGGAAAATGGTCAGAACTAGATGAATCAAGATATCCTTGACCAAAGTTTTACCTAAAGCAAATCTTGAAATTTTTTATAAATTAAAACTCATATGGAAAACAGATTTTATAAGTTTGTATAATACTCCAAATTTCTAATGACTTCATCAAGAACTTTAACCCAGAAGAATTGGAAGACAATGGGCCAATATCATGCTTAATATCACATAACAACACATGGAGTTAAACTTGAAATAATAGAGGGATAAGAGTAGGAACCTCTGGTGCGAGTCTTCTTTATTAAACAAGAGAAATAATCCAACAGTTACAAATTAATCTGATGCCGCTAACTCGACTTAGAATACTCCAAATCAGCGACAGAAACCGCGAACATTCGACGGAACCAACGAACCTGCGACCTCATATAGGAACTCGACTACCAGATTTTTCAAAAAAAAAACTCGGATCTCTCAACCAAATCGCATTTTTGTTGCTCAGCCTCGAATTTATTTCAAACTTTAAGAACGACCTTGGAGGCCCTTTGTTCTATGGTGTTAATAGTGAGAAAATCAGTGGAATCCTCTGTTCGAAAGTGTTGTTTCTCACTGCCTATTCATCCCCTCTCTGTATTTTTCCGTCTCTGTTTCGCCCCCTCCCCCTTCTCTCTATTTTCAGATCTATCCCCTTTGTGTGTTGGGTGAGTGGAAAATATATAGGTCTAGGTATAGGGATTAATTGGTGGCCAAGAAAAAGAGTGTGTATGGGCATGTGCATTTTTTGAGAGAGCATGTGAGTTTGTTACAAAAGATAAGGAAGAATCTTGCCACATGGAAATGACTCATTGACTCTTGCTTTAATTAATTTTTTTTTTTAAGAGTGTAAAATAAAAATACTAGCTAAATATTTTAAAATCAAGAACATATAATTTTTGTGATTTTTAATTTTCATAAATAAAACCTACTAAAAATGAAGTTCAGGTTAAAATATGTAGATTAAACTTAAAATTATTTACATACTAAAAAGTGTTGAAAAATTACAAGTATGGTAAAAAATTAGGTGCTCACAGCTTCCCCTCTTTGCTTGGGAACATGAATAGTTTTCAGGCAAAGATAAAAGTGAGCCGTGTGACTAATTTTTTACCAAATCTTTATTCAAAAGGAAAAATAAACAAAGGAAAGGGTGCAACCGAGTCCTGGTTCTGGACAGCCCACATATCCCGGGTCATAAGGGAATCAGATTGCGTGTAGTTCAAGGGGAGTGATAGAATGATGGGTTGAGGAGTCGAGTGAGGTTCCGTCGAGGTTCCGGTCCGCGGTCCCTGCCATTACATCATGAATTGAAAGCAAAAATTATAACAAAAATAAAAGTAAAATACAAGATCCTATCTTGAATCTCCACTTGATCCTTCAATATGAAACTGAAAATTCACCCCATTCTTCAAGTGGGCATCCTGCTGACTTGAATTTGAAGAAAACTGAAAGTTGACCCTATTTTTTTTTTCATGCGGGCACCCTGCTACTTGCACTTGAAATAAACTTGAACTTGCGGTAGACTTGAGCTTGAAAACCTTGTTCTTCAGGTGGGCGCATGCTATTGACTTGAAACTTAAAATGAATTCCCTCATTCTCCAGGTGGGCGCCCGATGACTTAAAACTGAAATAAATTCCCTCATTCTCTAGGTGGGCGCCTGATGACTTAAAAAACTTGAAATATATTCCCTCATTCTCCAGGTGGGCGCCTGACGACTTAAAAACTTTGAAATAAATTCCCTCATTCTCCAGGTGGGCGCCTGATGACTTAAAAACTTGAAATATATTCCCTCATTCTCCAAGTGGGCGCCTGATGACTTAAAAACTTTGAAATAAATTTTCTCGTTCTCCAGGTGGGCGCCTGATGACTTAAAAACTTGAAATATATTCCCTCATTCTCCAGGTGGGCGCCTGATGACTTAAAAACTTTGAAATAAACTCCCTCGTTCTCCAGGTGAGCGCCTGATGACTTAAAACTGAAATAAATTTCTTCATTCTCCAGGTGGGCGCCTGATGACTTAAAAACTTGAAATATATTCCCTCATTCTCCAGGTGGGCGCCTGATACTTAAAAACTTTGAAATAAATTCCCTCGTTCTCCAGGTGGGCGCCTGATGACTTAGAAACTTGAAATAAATTCCCTCATTCTCCAGGTGGGCGCCTGATGACTTAAAAACTTGAAATATATTTTCTCATTCTCCAGGTGGGCGCCTGATGACTTAAAAACTTTGGCATAAATTCTCTTGTTCTCCAGGTGGGCGCCTGATGGCTTAAAAACTTGAAATAAATTCCCTCATTCTCCAGGTGGGCGCCTGATGACTTAAAAACTTAAAATAAATTCCCTCATTCTCCAGGTGGGCGCCTGATGACTTAAAAACTTGAAATAAATTCCCTCATTCTCCAGGTGGGCGCCTGATGACTTAAAAACTCGAAATAAATTCCCTCATTCTCCAGGTGGGCGCCTGATGACTTAAAAACTTAAAATAAATTCCCTCGTTCTCCAGGTGGGCGCCTGATGACTTAGAAACTTGAAATAAATTCCCTCATTCTCCAGGTGGGCGCCTGATGACTTAAAAACTTGAAATATATTCCCTCATTCTCCAGGTGGGCGCCTGATGACTTAAAAACTTTGAAATAAATTCCCTCGTTCTCCAGGTGGGCGCCTGATGACTTAAAAACTTGAAATAAATTCCCTCATTCTCCAGGTGGGCGCCTGATGACTTAAAAACTTAAAATAAATTCCCTCATTCTCCAGGTGGGCGTCTGATGACTTAAAAACTTGAAATAAATTCCCTCATTCTCCAGGTGGGCGCCTGGTGACTTAAAAACTCGAAATAAATTCCCTCATTCTCCAGGTGGGCGCCTGATGTCTTAAAAACTGAAATGAATTCCCTCGTTCTCCAGGTGGGTGCCTGATGACTTAAAACCGAAATAAATTCCCTCGTTTTCCAGGTGGGCGCCTGATTACTTAAAACTGAAATAAATTCCCTCATTCTCCAGGTGGGCGCCTGATGTCTTAAAACTGAAATAAATTCCCTCATTCTCCAGGTGGGCGCCTGATGACTTAAAAACTTGAAATAAATTCCCTCATTCTCCAGGTGGGCGCCTGCAACTACAACAAAACGGAAACAACAAAAGAAACTTTTTCTGCCCCAGTTTACACTAGGAAGATTTGTGAGTTATAAGCAGAACTATAAATTACCTATGCTATTGATGAAGGATGCAATGGTGAGAGCAAAATTGAAGACTCGACTAGGATGTGCGTCTCCTAAAGAAATAAAAATCTGAAAAACCCAAACTAGGAAGTGCGTCTCCTAAATTTGAGATTGAGCTTTTGAAAAACAATAAACTAAGCTTGACTAAATTAAAAACTGACCCTATTCTCCAGGCGGGACACCTGATTTCAAGAAAACTAAAGATTGATAACTTAAGAAAACTAAAATTGACCTTTTTTTTTTTTTTTTTTTTTACTTCCCCTTTTTTTAAAAAAAAAACTTATTATCCTAGGAGAAAATTCATCAGACTAGGTCTTTTTTTTGTTATTGGTATCTTAGGAGAAAAATTCCTCAGACTAAGATTTCTATCCTAGGAGAAAGTTTATCAGACTAGGTTTTCTATCTTAGGAGAAAGATTCATCAGACTAAGGCATTTATCCTAGGAGAAAATTCATCAGACTAGGTTTTCTATCTTAGGAGAAAGATTCATCAGACTAAGATTTTGATCCTAGGAGAAAGTTCATCAGACTAGGTCCTTTTTTGTTGTTATCTTAGGAGAAAGATTCATCAGACTAAGATTTTGATCCTAGGAGAAAATTCATCTGACTAGGTCTTTTTTTTTGGTATCTTAGGAGAAAGATTCATCAGACTAAGATTTCTATCCTAGGAGAAAGTTCATCAGACTAGGTCCCTTTTTTGTTATCTTAGGAGAAAGATTCATCAGACTGAGACGTTTATCCTAGGAGAAAATTCATCAGACTAGGTTTTCTATCTTAGGAGAATGATTCATCAGACTAAGACTTCGATCCTAGGAGAAAGTTCATCAGACTAGGTCTTTTTTTATTATCTTAGGAGAAAGATTCATCAGACTAAGATATTTTTATCCTAGGAGAAAATTCATCAGACTAGGTTTTCTTATCTTAGGAGAAAGATTCATCAGACTAAGATTTCGATTCTAGGAGGAAAAATGTGAAGAGCAATGGCAATATTTTATGCACACTAGCAAGACAAATAAAGGCAAAGATTTGAGAAACTTCCCTTTTGTCGGCTCTTCTCTTCTTCTTCTTTTCTTTTTCTTTCCTTTCTTTTTTTTTTTTTTTTGAGAAAACCCAAATTCCTTGCACTGCTTTGTTCCTGTTTCAAACAAAGAAAATTTTGTCAGTTTTAAAAGTGGTGGTCGGTTTGCGGCCTTGAGTCTTGGGTGGCTTGGCTTTGTGATCATCCAACTTTTGGAAGACTGACTGCATTCGTAGTTGGCTGCACTGCTGGGAGACTCTGTTGTTCCTTACAAAGGACTTTACTTTCTGTATCAAACCTGATTGTTTCACTCCCAATGCCATTTGTGTTTTGTGGCTCAATTAGCCTTATCTAAAAAAAGAGATTTCTTTTCTTGGATAACCTTTTCAGATATCTTGAATGGCTTTTGCTTTTGGAGCAATTTTGTCTCTCAGAGAGAATCACAACTGGTAAGTGTCTTTTTCACAATGTGCCACTTCATAGTCCTTGTTCGGTACTATAGGGAATTCCTGATTAACCTTGAGGTTATCTTTGCTTGCTTTAGCCAAATAGGCTGACAAGAGTCTTTTGGGGGAACCTTCGTATTGCACGAATCCTCAAGACATGTTGGCCGTAACAACGGAGTGTGCTGGCCAAATTTACTTTGTGCAACTGAAAAGCTGGTAGCAGATTTTGAAATCTTTTCTTGCTTGTTTTGACAAGGACTGACTCAGAGCGAATGACACAATGATGCGAAGAAACAATATTAACAAGAAATACCCCTGTCGGGAAGGAAAGGAGGAAGATTTTATTTTTTTATTTTTTTGGGGCAGCTAACCTTTATGATCATGATATGCATTTTGGACTTAGCGGCCTGATCTTTCAAACTGATCTAATCTTTCCTTTTACCATTCCTATGACATTTGAAGTCGGGCTTGTTTGTGCCAATTCTTTGCATCAGCTTCATGACTCACTTTCGACTAGTGGTGCCCCGAGGGGTTTTCACCAACAAGTCTCTCTCATTTATTCATCTCTGCTTACCGTCGTCTTACAGTGCCCGTGAGGGTTTTCACTAGTAAGACTCTCATATTTTCTTCTTTATTTTTCTTTTTCTTTTGCTTTCTTGTATGAGCAACTTGACAGTGTCCTGTGTCGCGTGACAACCATTGCTCATTGTATGCTTCTCTTGACATTCTTGAAGGTATATCGGAAGGTCTTTATTTGGAAGGTTTTTGGATAGGGTTGGAAAGAATGATTGACATGAAGGCTCAAAGTAAACTCAAACAAAGGGGCTGTAGACTTACAACTCTTGGAATCGACTCTTTCAAAAGTGAAATAAAACCTTTGCCCCAGTTTCACATATCGGGGATTTTTGGATTTTTTTTTTTTTACTCTTATTTGGTTGGACCGAACCGTGTAAGGCTGCCTACGTATCCCTTTTTAAAGGAATCAGGTCTAACGTAGTTCAAACATCTGACCTAACTATTATTTTTTCATCTTTCTTTCTGCTCTCTTTTTTTTTTTTCCTTTTTTTTTCTTTTTTTTTTCAAAACAAGTTGCCCAACTTCTATTTTCTGGGACATGGACCTTTGACTATTCTATTTTTTTTTCACTTGTACTTTCTAAGAGTCGTCCCAGTGTGTACTCTTGGGACATGGACTTTTCCTTTCATTTTTCTGTCATTTCATCATTTGTTTTTACTTTTGACTCTAAACTTGATTCCAAAAGAGGGTGGTCAAAGAAAATAACGCAGGCTCAAAAGGGGTAACAAAGGGTATAAAGTATTTGGGTAGCAGAAAAATGACCTCCTAGCCTCGAGAATGCCAAACATGGTTTCCTTTCGCGACACAACATTGATGAACATGTCTGTCTTCTTGGTGTGTCGTGATCGGAAGACACTTTTCACCCATTAATGTCAAACTTACCAATAAACTTCAATTGATTCTTCCTCAAACCCGACCTTCACAATGATTTGAAGGTAAAGATCATTAACCTCCACGGGTCATTTTATTTGAGCTTAATACCAAAGTGTTTCAACTCTTTATTCATCCTCAAAAGTTCCATTTTCTCATTTATCCAATTCAAGCTTAAATCAGTTTTCTAAGATCTGGCCAAAAATTCCGCATGCATGTCATATCACTAAAACTAGCGGGAAAAGAACTAAGCATGGAATGAAACAAGGACAAACTGTATTTCACTGAATAACAGATAGAAGGATTTGACAATAAGACAAACAAACTAAAATCCGAGTTACGACCCTAAAATAACCCGGCTAATAAAAATAGCAACAAAACAAACAGACAAAACTCACACAAACAAAATAAAGGGATAGAAGGGTTTGACTCAATAAGACAAATAAAATCTGGATCACACCCTGGAATAACCCAGATAATAGAAAAAACATCAAAACAAGCTACCAAGATTCCTTCCTAGTGAGGAGGGAATGACTTTTCAATTGCTAAGCTTGACATTTAGCCACAAATTTGCTCATCAGAATCACCATGGCCTTCTCCAATTTCAGTCGACAAGTTCCCGAGAGGATTCTCATACTCCATGTCACCACATATCATCCCCACAAAGTGTGCATCATCATGTGCATGTAAAGGATTCTGCTGATATTCTGGGTGTCATTATCTTGGATCACAATAAGTTTTTCCTGGATCATCCTTTCTATTTCTCTTTTCAAATCCCGAGAACTTTCAACATTGTGCCCCTGGGCATTGGGATGGTATTCACACCTTTTAGAAGGGTCAAAGCTTCTTGCACGTGGGTCCACATAATTTGGAGGAATAGGTGCAATCATGTCATAATGCTTTAATTTCTCAAACATACTTGCATAGGACTCTCCTATTGGTGTGAAATTATCTTTCAACCTTTGTTCCCCTCTATACCCCTGGCTCCATTGTGGGTTATAGGGCATTTGAAAATTTTGTGGAGACTGGTGGAGATTTCGCGGTGTTGGTGCTCGCTTTCTGGGGTGTCTTGGTGGCTGGACAACATACTGAAATGGAGCAATAGAGTATTGTGGGTTCTGAGGTGGATAGTAGTGCTCAGGGGAATCATCGGAAACTTGATGAGGCTGCTCATACCTTCGAGATGTTCTCCTAGAACCTCTTCTCGACCTTATTGTCATCATGGTTTCTTTATCCTTCTCATTCGTGTCACTAAAATTATCAGATTCAATCTTTACAGCCTGAGTTGCAGCTTTGAGAACTGCTTGACTTATAATTTTGCCTGTCTTAAGGCCATTCTCAACCATTTCCCCAATTTTGATTGCTTCCAAGAAGGATTTGCCAACTGCGGACATCATGTTTTGAAAATAATCTGGCTCTTGAGCCTGAAGGAAGACAGTGATTAGCTCATGGTCATCCATGGGTGGCTTAACTCTAGCTGCTTGCTCTCTCCATTTAATGGCATATTCCCTGAAGCTTTCAGTCGATTTCTTCTTCAAGTTAGAAAGGGAATTGCGGTCTGGGGCGATGTCGATATTGTATTGGAATTGTCTGACGAAGGCCCGGGCCATGTCATCCCAGACATGCCAGTGAGAGGTGTCTTGATCAATAAACTATTCAGAGGCCACCCCTGTCAAGCTTTCCCCAAAATAAGCCATTAGCAATTCTTCATTTCTTCCAACACCTCTTAGCTGATTGCAATACCTTTTCAAGTGAGCTATGGGGTCGCCGTGTCCATCATACTTTTCAAATTTTGGGATCTTGAAACCAAGTGGCAAACGAACATTGGGGAACATACATAGATCCTTGAAGGCAATACTCTTCTGACCTGCCAACCCTTGCATGTTTTTCAATTGTTGTTCTAAGCTTTTTATTCTTTGGGTCATTTCTTCTTGTGCCATCTTTTGGGCAGGCTTCTCAATTTTTGCAGGAAGATCAAATAGGTATGAGTGGTACTCAGGAGAATGGTACTGTTCTTGCTGGGTAGCAAATTGTGACTCATGAGTTTTCTTTTGTACCACTGTCGGCTGTGGGAAGGTGAAGACGGGCATAACAGTAGTGGTTGTCTGATTGGTTGTCAATGGCACACTTTGGGAGCGCGCAACAGAAGTTCCAGCTGTAGTCATACAGTTGGGATAAAGACTCAACCCAGGTGGATAAGATTGATCATGCAATGAGACTGGAATGGTTGTAGTCGAAATGGATGTGAACTCTAGGAAACCATGAATAGAAAAAGGTGGTCCTTGGCCATTGGCCCATGCTTGACACATTTCAGTCATTTGCTGCTTCAGTACTCTATTTTCCTCAACCACAGTAGACTCTTGTTAAACCCTCTGACCCTGAGTCTTTTGAGCACTTGTAACAGCTTCGATGCCAGTTGTCAATGGCATTTTTCCCTTGGATCTTGTGTTGCCAGCTTACCACAAACCGACCACCTCAAACTTTCTTTACAATTCAAAACAAGAGACACGTTAGAATGGACTCAGTCGGTCCTTATTATCATCATCATCATTTTTTAACACTTTTTTTTTATGGTCGATCGAACCTGATGTGGGTTGCCTACGTATCATGTGGGAACATGAATCAGATCGTGCGTAGTTCGGGAGGATTATGAATAGGTAAATAAGCTAACACTTTTTTTTACTTTTGAAAACACTCAGACAATGAAAGCATTTAAAAAAAGAATATGTACTTTTTGCAATTGGTTTTTGTTAAATTTTCCAGAGAAATTCTTTTAAAGAGGAAATAAAATATTTTTGAATTTTTTGTTTTGATTTTTTTTTGAAATTTTTGAAAAAAAAGGACTTCTAAAGAAGAAAGAAAATATTTTTTTTTGTATTTTTGATTTTTTTTGTTTTTTGAATTTTGGGAAAAAGACTTCTAAAAAAAATGGTAGAAAATATTTTTTTGAATTTTGATTTCATTTGTTTTCTTTTTCTAATGAAAGACTCATACAAATAATATATTTTTTGGTTTAAAAATTTTTAATTTTGTATATTTTTTTGGGATTTTCTAAAAAAAAGACTCCTAAAAAAGGAATTAAAGGATAATATTTTTGGAATTTTGAAAATTGTTGTCTAAAAAAAAGACTTTCTAAAGAGGAGGTAAAGGAAAATATTTTTGGATTTTTTAAAAATTGTGGGCAGGAACCGATGAGGTTTGCCTATGTATCTCACATCCGGTGAGAATTAGACCCGCGTAGTTCTGCAATTTTGATGCACAGAAAAATATAATTTGTTTTGAAATGATTCTCTCTCTTTTTTAAAAAAAAATTCGATAGTGTAACGGAATTTTTGAATACCGAAATTATCAAAACCATGTGTTTTTCTATCCTACCTCACTCTTGGTTTTTCTCTTCTTCTTTTTTGGATTTTTTTTTTACTCAAGAAGCCGGTCAACATACAAGCCAAGCAAATTAATGCACAAGTAGCACGTAAAGAATGCATCAGGATGGTCCTTTAATTTTGGATATACCTGTCCTAGACGGACCCAACTCCTGTGTTGAGTCCCCTAAGTCAAATGCACGTGATGCAAGCAAGTGTACCCACTAGGGATCCAGCATGAGGCTGTGTTATTCTAAGTTTAAATCCCGGGTGTATTATTCTAGACCTGGCTTACCCGAGCGGACAACTCGAGTCGGGGGGGCAACGTACCGGTAACCAAAAGGCCATCCGGCTTTGTAACTGATCCGATCCTCGTTCTAAATTAGGATATGACATTAACAGAAAAGAAGTCACGCCAGCGTGCACTTCCCAGAAGATTTAGAAGACTCAGAGAGAAGAAGGGTTTCGTGACAGTTTATATACAGTCCAAACAATATCAAAGCAGTAAAAAGAGGCATTTAGCACATTAGGCTCAAACACGTAAAAATCAGATAATAAGTAAAAGCCAAGTATAACAGTCATCTAAGCTCGAATTCTGAACCCTGAACCAGAGATTCTGGGTTCGGTCCCCAGCAGAGTCGCCAGCGCTGTCACACCTCCTTTTTCCCGAGGGGATATATTAGAGTTTTTTCAATTAAAGTGACAATATTCGAAATGGGATTATTTATTTATTTCAGAGTCGCCACTTGGAATAATTTATGGTGTCCCAAGTCACCGGTTTATTTTAAATTCCAAATCGAGGAAATTTGACTCTATTTATGGTCCGCGAACACAGAAGACCGGGTAAGAAATTCTGTTAACCCGGGAGAAGGTGTGAGGCACTCCCGAATTCCGTGGTTTTAGCACGGTCACTCAACTATTAATTATTGGCCTAATTATCTGATTAATACATATTTATAACCTATTGTGCATTTTAGCTTTTTAACCGCTTTTAATTATTTATGGAGTTTATTTGAATAAGTCGCGATGTCGCGCACTCATTGGTTTTTGTACACATTGCGAATCGCGCCACGTGAAACGTACCCGCGATTTATAACATGTTGATTTTATTATTAATATTTGAAGTTATAGTGGAGTCACGTGAAACGCACACTCGAATTGGGATTTGCGTATCATGACTATGCCACGGGAACCGTACCCATAGTCACGATGATTTGTTTACGCGCCTAAAGCAATCTACAATTATAAACAAAGAGGATGGCCTTGAAAGATTATAAGTACATTTTTATACCATGTCAAGCCGGCAAGAAAATGACAACTTAAAAATATCACCTGAATTTTTCTCAAACACATACAACCCATTTACCGTTATTGACAAAGTAGGGCCCAAACCATATGCAACAAATCATATCAGTCCATTAATCTTAGTTAATAAGAATACATTATTAAAGTGAATTATATATAAAAATAAAAATATTTTTGGTATTTTTTTTTTATGTTATAAATATTATAAAATACTAATAAGCTAAAAAATCGTTATAAAACTATTTTTTGTGTTTTCAAACTTATGTTTTAAAATTAAAACTAAAAGTTGATTGAAATCCTATTAAAAATAAAAATAAACAAATATTTTTGTAATACTACTTTTAAAAGTTGCGCGGGACTTGACCACATTTCAGCCCAATTTGTTTATTCACTAATCTTTTAAGAAAAAGGAAAAAGATTGAAAGAAAATGCACAAATACCCACGCTCTACACCATGTGAATTCTCATATCCAATTTATGAAAAAAATTCAATATACTACTTATCATTCCCTTTGGCAGTGAGAAAATAATTTTGGCAATATTAGAAACCAAATTAAATTTCAATAGAGATAAAAAAAAACTATGAAGGAAAATGGTCAGAACTAGATGAATCAAGATATCCTTGACCAAAGTTTCACCTAAAGCAAATCTTGAAATTTCTTATAAATTAAAACTCATATGGAAAACAGATTTTATAAGTTTGTATAATACTCCAAATTTCTAATGACTTCATCAAGAACTTTAACCCAGAAGAATTGGAAGACAATGGGCCAATATCATGCTTAATATCACATAACAACACATGGAGTTAAACTTGAAATAATAGAGGGATAAGAGTAAGAACCTCTGGTGCGAGTCTTCTTTATTAAACAAGAGAAATAATCCAACAGTTACAAATGAATCTGATGCCGCTAACTCGACTTAGAATACTCCAAATCAGCGATAGAAACCGCGAACATTCGACGGAACCAACGAACCTGCGACCTCATATAGGAACTCGACTACCAGATTTTTCAAAAAAAAACTCGGATCTCTCAACCAAATCACATTTTTGTTGCTCAGCCTCGAATTTATTTCAAACTTTAAGAACGACCTTGGAGGCCCTTTGTTCTATGGTGTTAATAGTGAGAAAATCAGTGGAATCCTCTGTTCTAAAGTGTTGTTTCTCACTGCCTATTCATCCCCTCTCTGTATTTTTCCGTCTCTGTTTCACCCCCTCCCCCTTCTCTCTATTTTCAGATCTATCCCCTTTGTGTGTTGGGTGAGTGAAAAATATATAGGTCTATGTATAGGGATTAATTGGTGGCCAAGAAAAAGAGTGTGTATGGGCATGTGCATGTTTTGAGAGAGCATGTGAGTTTGTTACAAAAGATAAGGAAGAATCTTGCCACATGGAAATGACTCATTGACTCTTGCTTTAATTAATATTTTTTTTTAAGAGTGTAAAATAAAAATACTAGCTAAATATTTTAAAATCAAGAACATATAATTTTTGTGATTTTTAATTTTCTTAAATAAAACCTACTAAAAATGAAGTTAAGGTTAAAATATGTAGATTAAACTTAAAATTATTTACATACTAAAAAGTGTTGAAAAATCACAAGTATGGTAAAAAATTAGGTGCTCACAATTATGCGTCTGATTCTGAACTGATATGTTTATCGTATAGAATTTATTTTAAATTACTATCTACGTTAAACCCCAGATGTAAATTATATGATACATCTGATCAGACTATTCTAGTGGAAACAAATTCTATATATATATATATATATACTATATATACATCTTATATACTATATATATTCGATATTAAATATTGAATATTAAAATTTAGGTCACAATTCTATAATAAAATTTACAAAGCATTGTCTTAGATATTTTTTTTAACATCCTTTTGTCTCTAATATCTATTTATTTTTTATTTTTTTAAAATATGTGGGCCCACTTAGCCCGTTTAGCCCGTGGCCCGGGACCAAACGGTCCCGGTCTCGGGCCGGTCCCTACAAAAAGCCCGTTTAGGCCCGGGCCCATTTGGCCCGTTTAATTTGGAACCGGCCCACTTGGCCCGTTTAGGCCCGGGACCGGCCCACTTGCCAGCCCTATTGAAACATATAGTGGGAGTGGCATTCTAATTAATAGAGGCGGCATTTGCAGTTGTACCTTATATTTGTGTCACCTTTTAACTTGTACCCTATTTTTAAAAATTATTGTCACGACCCAAAATTCAACTAGTCGTGATGGCACCTAACCCCACCCGCTAGGTAAACCAATTAACAATTATCCAATTTAATGAGATTTACTAAGAGAAGAAATGATAATACAGCTGCTTTTATACAAAGAATTTCTCAAGGGTTGTTAGTACAGATTATGAGCTTCTAAGATTTAGATTTTATTTTTTACAAGACTGAACTGAAATAATTACAACCTCTGTTAGAAATGTAAATGAACAGAATTCGAATCTAATGCTACCAAGGACAAGTAATAGTCATAACTGGAACGCAGGTACATCTTCAAATGCAGCTCCCGTTGTACGCAGCAACATCAGCATCCAACATCTGTACGCAAGGTGCAGAAGTGTAGTATGTGTACAACCGACCCCATATACTCAATAAGTAACAAACATAAACTTAGGTTGAAAGTAGTGACGAGATGGAACAAGGGTCGGGGTCCAACACTAATAGCTAACAACAGTTCATAACAACATAATAAAAATAATACAAAAAATAATTCAGAGGTACGACGCTCAACTCGTTCACAGTTACGGGAAAATAAGCAGGTTTTTCAAAGATATCAGTAAAACTCAGTTCTTTTCACCAAATCACCAGATATATGGGTAAATCTAAAAACTGTATCCAAAAATCTTTCAACAATAATTAAGATGTTTCATTTTCAGATAGCATGAGGAAAATACATCTCTATACCTACATTTCAATAAGCAAGTGAAATCATGAATGTCACCAAAACCGAGTAGCATGAGGAAATCCATCTCTATGCTTGTATCTCAAGTACGCATGTCGCATGCAATGTACCTCAGTTATGAACTCATGTACTCACACTCTCAGAGTACTCAATCTCACTGCCTCGTATTCTCACTCATCATGCTCAATACTAAGCACACTCAATCACTCAGTACTGTACAAGGCAGATCCAGCCCAAACATAAATAAATCCATGGCAGATCCAGCCCAAAAATCCATAGCAATTGCGCCCACTGTGGATGTGCAGACTCCGGAGGGGCCGATCTAGCCCAAGTGCTATAATAAGCCAAATCCTGGCATGAATCAATAAAGTCTGATGCAGCGTGCAGCCCGATCCCATAAATATCACTCACAACAGGCCCTCGGCCTCACTCAGTCATAAATCACTCCAGTCTCTCGGGCTCACAAGAATCATGATAATCAGCCCAAACAATAATGATATGATGTATCAATAAAGGACAACAAAGACTGAGATACAATATGCAAATAATAGTTGTAACTGAGTACAAAATGGTAAATTAAGAAAATAATTCAACATGTAACACGACCTCTGTAGGTCCCAACAATACCAGCATATGGCCTAAGCATGATTTCTAACATGAATCACAACTCAATTACTCTAGAACGTAGAGATTTTACGGTTACAGATTAGATTAGGTAACTACACAGTATCACAAAAATAACTGAGTCACAATTCACATGGTGCATGCCCACACGCCCGTCACCTAGCATGTGCGTCACCTCAACACCAAACACATAACACACATATTCAGGGGTTCATACCCTCATCACCAAGTTAGAAGTGTTACTTACCTTGAACAACCCAATTCCAATACCAAGGCAAGTCAAACGATACTCCACAGATACCATCTCGGCTCAAAACTAGCCAAAAGCAACTCAAGACCATCAAATAATACCAAAGGAAACAAACCCAATCGATAAAGATCGAATCTTTAATCAAAAGCCCCAAAGTCAACAAAAGAGTCAAACCCGGACCCGTACCTCGGAACCCGACAAAACTCACAAAATCCGATAACCCAGTCAATTACGCATCCAACCATACTAGTTTAACTCAAATCCGACGTTCAAAACTCAAAGATTCCCAATTTCTCTCTTGAAATCCTCAATCAAATGCCAAAAACGAAGATAGATTCATGAAATAAAATCAAAACCGAGTAGAGAACACTTATCCCAATCCATATGGTAAAAATTGCTCCAAAAATCGTCTCAATCCGAGCTCCATAGCTCCAAATATGCAAATATGGCGAAAACCCCCAAAAATAGAGTTCTTATAATCACTGGACGAATTAATGAATCGCGATCGTAAAGAAGAAAAAAAATGCATTGCCTAGAAGGAAAAGCACTACCCCAGAAAATACCCTATGCAATCACTTATAAAGCCACGTGAACGCGGTACACAAAGCTCACAAACTACGCGATTGGTGAAACAAGACCACGAACGCGAAGAGAAACAACCTCTGTCCAGCGCAGTCTAAATCACTGCGCGAACGCGTGCACACTTACGCGAACGTATTTCTCAAACTTCAGTAACCTACGCAAACACGTCTGAGGACTTGCGAACACGATGAACATCTTTTCCCTAGCGACCAAACAACTCTACACGATCGAAAATAAGGAAACTAGATGCTTAGCAGAACCAAAAATGCCAAAATGAAGGAAAATGAGTTGAATTCGATCCAAAACACCCTCGAGCCCCTCGAGCCCACGTACGAACATTCCCACAAGTCTCATAACATAACACGGACCTAATCGAGGTCTCAAATCACGCATAACAATATCGAAACGACGAATCGCACCTCAAATCAAACTTAATGACCTCTTGAACTTTCAACTTCCAAAACTCGCGCTGAAACATATCAAATCAATCTGGAATGAGCTCAAATTTTGCACACACGTCCCAAATTACATAACGAAACTATTCAAATTCCCAGAATCATAATCCGAACCTGATATCATCAAAGTTAACTCCCGGTCAAACTTTTGAACTTTCCAAACCTTCAAATTTCCAACTTTCGTCAATTCGCGCTGAAACATTCTAGATATATCCAAATGCAAATTCGGGCATATGCCAGAGTCCAAAATCACCCTCTGGACCTAATGGAACTATCAAAACTCCGTTCCCAGGTCAAATACACAAAAATCAAACTTGGTCAACTCTTCCAACTTAAAGCTTCAATTATGAGATTCATTCTTCCAAATCGATTCCGAATAACCTGAAAACCAAAACCGACGATTCACACAAGTCATAAGACATCATACGGAGTTACTCATGCCCTCAAACTATCGAGCGAAGTGCAAATGCTCAAAATGACCGGGCGGGTCGTTATAATTATTGATTTGGTAGCCAACTGACAAAAAATCTGTAATAATATAACAATTTTACCCATGACAAAAGATATAAAACCTGCATCATGCATTAATTGTGTGATCTGCAGCCTTATTCTTAAAAAAAGATCTCATCCATCACTCTGTCCTCCTCAAAATATCTCCTTCAACCCTAGTCGAAGATCTCCTCTCCTCACAGCAGCTTTATCAAAAAACCAGAAACTTATACCAAATTCATATTCCGAATTCAAAATTACAAAATACATTGTAAGTATTGCAATTCATCTTCAGAATTCGCATTAGTTTGTGAAACTGATTAAGTTTCATGATATATGTTTCTGCAATTATTTTCGTATTTCGTCATCCTTTTTAAGATTTGAACTTAAAAAATAAAATCTGAATTCAATTAACGCCTATAGATAGATATTTTCTGTAACGACCCGACTGGTCGTTTTGAGCACTTGCACATTTCTCGGTAGTTTGAGGGCACGGGTATCCCTGCATGATGTATTATGTGATGAACCGATAGGTCATCTTATGTTTTAGAACCTAATTTTATATTTCGAAGCCTCAAATACCTCATTTTATCCCTCTTCGATTTGCGTGCACAGTCCGAGTATTTTTTTCGAAAAGCTTTTATGTTAAAAAAATGATAAAAATAATGAAAATTTTGCCTTAAAACCCATTTGATATGACTTTGGTCAATGTTTTGAGGAAATAAACTCAGATCCGTATTTTAACGGTCCCGATGGGTCCATATCATGATTTGGGACATGGGCGTATATTCACGGAATCAAATTCGGAAGTCTCTAGCTCGAGTTATCGCATTTTGTTGAAATTTGAAAGTTTAAAGGCTTAATGAATCTAAAGGTTTGTTCGATGTTTGAAATTATTGATACTGGGTTCGTATTTTGGTTTCGAAACTCGGTATATGTTCATTTCTAAATTTATGACTTGTCTGTCAAATTTGGTGAGAAACGGAGTTGGTTTGACGTGATTCGGATGTCCGGTTGTTGAAATAAAAGTTTTAAAGTTTTCTTGAAAATTTCTTTTGATTTGGTGCTCAATTCGTAGTTTTAGGTGTTATCTTGGCGATTTGGTCGCGCGAGCAAGTTTATATAATATATTAGACTTGTGTGCATATTTGGTTTAGAGCCCTGAGGGCTCGGGTGAGTTTCGGATAGGCTAATGAGTGGTTTAGGCTTAGAAAAAAAAATACATAGCTGGTGCATCAGGTCTGCAGATCTCGCATTTGCGAGGACTTGATCGCAAATGCGAGCCTCACGCTTTTGCGAATAGAATCCCACAAATGTGATGGGGGCAGGGTTCGCATTTGCTGGAATATTATCGCATTTGCCACTGGAATCAGATCAAGGCAGACTCGCATTTGTGAGTCAGAAGTTCGCATTTGCGAAGGACCTTGGCTCGCATTTGCGAAGATAGAAGGCTTAGAGATTCTTTGCATTTTTGAGGAATTGATCGCAATTGCGATAACTGTAGCTGGGTAAAAGAAGGGAAAAACGGGATTTTTGTTCATTCTTCAAATTTTCAAAACTAGAAAACCTTAGAGGCGATTTTTCAAAGAACTCTTCTACCCCAATCCATTTTAAGTGATTCTTACCTATTTCCTTTCAATCTTTCATTATATTTCATAAGTTTTCAACCTAAAATCTAGTGTTTTCATGGTGGAAATTGGGGGTTTGTGTAGAATTAGGGATTTTTGTAAAATTGAGATTTAGTCCTCAAATTGAGGTCGGATTTCAAAACAAATTACATAATCGGGCTCGGGGGTGAATGGGTACTCGGGTTTTGGTCCGAATTTTGGGTTTGGACCAAGCGAGCCCGGGAGTTGACTTTTGTTGACTTTTTACCTAAATTGAATCTTTTGCAATCGTAGGTAGTTCCTAAGGCTTAATGTGAATCGTTTGGTTGGTAAATTACTAGATTCTATTGGTTCGGAGGTTTGTTTGAAAGGAAAAAGTTATGGTTGAGCTTTGAGTTGATCTTTGGAGCGAGGTAAGTGTTTTGCCTAACTTAGTTGAGGGAATGTTTCCTACTATTTGACATTGTTTGCTATATGTGGGGGTGATACATATATGAGGTGACGAGCATATATGCATGTGCCAGGGTTGACCATGCTCGGGGGTAAATTATGTTATAAATTGTGTCTTGTAGAGTCACGTGACCTTCTTGCCTCATGCCTTACTTGACTCCTAGATACTAAGAACATAGTATTAAATGTTAGAACTAAGACTTAACTTATTATTGGTCGAATATGATGGAATTCTGAGAATACATTGGTGTGTTTAGTTCGGTCATCAATATGCATAATCATTAATTCATTGCGACGACCGATATTCTTGAATACTAGATTCTATACTTGTGTTGTAGATCATTTGTGAGATTTGTTGGAATACTTGAATAATAAGGTTCTTGTGGGTTTATTGAACTATTGTTGGCTTGGAAAGTTGTGATTGGGATTCATTTGGAATATTCGTTTAAATACTCTCCTTGACATTATTTATGCTTCCTGCATTGTTGTCATTGATATACATATGCTTGGTAAGGAAGAGTGTAAAGCACGAAGGGTGATGTCGTGCCTTTGTTTATACATTATCATGCGAGGGAGAATGTAAAGAACGAAGGGTGATGTCGTGCCTATTATTGAGAGTAAAAGTACGAAGGGTGATGCCGTGCCATGTTATGTGAGTGTAAAGCACAAAGGGTGATGCCATGCCATTTAATTTATATTATCATGCATTATGTTGTGATATCTTTCCTTTGTGTATACGTTCATGTTGTTACATTGAGCTGTTATTGTTGTATTTATGGTTCTTATGTGACTTGTCGTTAATGCCCTGTTCTTGTTCTTTACCTTATTTGTTATTGTGTCACTCATGCCTTCTACTTGCTAAACTTGCAAATACTATGCCTACTTCCTGCTGTCATAATTATATCTTTGTCGTATCTATTTTGGTTACACTTACTACATGCCTTCTACCGTGTTAGTCATTCATGCTTCTACTTGTTAACGCATAAAGATCATGTGTTCCCCTCTTATTCGTTATAATTGTATTTATGCCTCCACCATGCTAGTTAGTTGAAGTTATATTCCTTTTCCTGATTGTTTTTATCACCTCTATGTTTTTTCACCTAGTCTGTTACTGATGCCCTTATATACATTCTCGTTCATTATTGCTACTTGCGTATTTCTGCCATCCGGTTGAACTGTTGTATGCATATTTGGTGAGGATGAGATAAATGCACGAAGGATGTTGCCGTGCAGTTAACTTGATATTAGAGTATATTCCTCACCTTATGAAAGTTATGGGGTGACTATTGTGGTTTATTGGTTTCGCTCTAAGGAAAAGATTGGTTGAGATATTGGAAACTGTTGAATTGTGATCTCTTCTAGTACTCTGTTATTGCTTTGTACATTCGTTTCATGTATTCTATCCTGTTATACTATAGTATAGTTCTATTGCTAGATTTCAGTACATATTTTTATTAGTGAGCATCGTTTTACTAAAAAACCTCGTCACTACTTCGACGAGGTTAGACAAAATACTTACTGGGTACGTGGGGTCGGTTGTACTCATACTACATTTCTTCACCTTGCGTGTAGAATTTTAGAGCGGAGCTGCTGGTGATGTCGGGAGCTGACCCTGAAGATGTTCGTGCATTCCGGATATAGCTGTCACTTGTCCTTGGTAGCTTTAGGTTTTGTTAATCTGTTTATGTAATTTTCAAACAGATCATGTAATTATTTGTATCAGCTTTGTAAATTCCAAGTCTTAAAGATCATGATTCGTACTACTAGTTCTTGGGTTAATTTGTAAAAGTTCAGATAATTCTTCACTATTTTCCTATAATTTCATTTGGAATGTATTGCATGTTAGTTGGCTTACCTAGCGGGTCGAGTTTGGTATCATCAAGACTAGTGATTTTTGAGTCGTGACAAGTTAGTATCAGAGCACTAGGTTCATAAGTTCTACGAATCATGAGCAAGTGTCTAGTAGAGTCTTGCGGATCGGTATGATGACGTCCATACCTATCTTCGAGAGGCTGCAGGGCATTTAGGATAAACTTCCCATCTTTTTTTCCTTATCATGCGACATTGATTGAGCTTAAAGCGTAATTATTTAAATTTCTTCCACGCAATCGCATGCGCATGTGAGCGCTCGGTATCGGCTGAGCATCGACGACTTGTGATTTCATGGATGAGGTGCGAGATGTGATTTCTGTGTGCTGATGATGGGTCAGTTTGGAGGAATTGAGGTCGGGTTTTGACTGCTGCTTGAGCATGGGGATTTCAGTTGTGTGAGTATGTGATTTTGGACTTATACGTCCGGTAGTGTCCCTATGAGTGGAATTTGTGGTAGGCGAGTGGTTAAATGACTAAATAATGAGTAGGATGTGACTGCGGGCTATGTTCAGATGATTTGAATGTGACGAGAAGAGTCTGGTTGAGGTGTAAAAATGATACTGGGTGCTTGATTTCTGTCTTGATGTGATGTATAGTCTCGAGTTATGAGTGTGTTGAAATATTTTTCATGTTGTTTAATTATGGAACAGATTTGATTCTCGTGCCTTATTGATGAGTTCAGACTCAGGAAGATTAAGTGGTGGTATAATAGTTATGGCTAGAATATAAGATTTACGTTGGATGGTGAAAAGGCTCGCGGTATTTCTATATCATGGTGGATAATGCATTTCAGTATCAGGAAGACTAATTGGTGGAGGAAACGACTTTAGATTCACAGAAGGTCTCTTCAAAGTGGTGTCTCGGTTGTGGTACTTTGGGGTGCTGAGAGGGAATGTAATAGCTTATGGGCCTTAGGGCGGTGTGGTTTTTATGCTCGAATCTCTTATGGCGAGCTTTGGAGTAAGGATCATGGTGTTCTCGCAAGGAGGGGTATCAACTTGAGAGTAATTTGGAAGGAACTCGAAGGAAACAAGGCAGTTTGATAGTAAATTGGATCAACACGGTAATGGCATGATCGGTTCTTTGGGTACTTCTGATGTGGTAGGTCTCCACAAGTGTTTCGTGGCAATGCTCATGAGGTTTGGGCAACTGCGTGGCTTGGTTGAGTTAGAGGGATTCGGTTCTGATATCTTGGTTATGTGCAAACAAATTCCAAGGGGTTCTCGATGATTTCTATCACGGTTCGAGGTGAATATTTCATACTGGTGTGAGGAACATGTTGCGTATTGGGATTTCCTCCTGTATGAGATCAAATAAAAGGTTTCTGACTGATCGATATTGAGTTTTGCATGTGCAAGGTCACAGTTCAGTTTTGAAGGGACGACCATGAATTCTTAGACAACACAGATGGTTTCAGATGTCTAGATGGATGCTATTACTACTTGGTATAGCCTGAGAAGGGTGTGCATTTCAGAAGGCGCATTGTGTTTTGACTTACGGATGCATCATTGATATTGCGGTGCTCGCCTGGTTAGTTGACCGCTGAGATTCAGATTTTGTTATGTGGCATGGAAGAATTATAGAAGTATTCCTCGTGGGATGATTGTATACGAGAGATGTGTTAGACATTTGGGTGGTGGAGTTGGGATCAGGTAGGATGATTCGTATTTTCTTTGGATTTGGAGACTGGAGTTCTCAGAAGTCGATTGTTTCGTGGTTGTGGACTGTGAAATATGGCCAAAGCTAACCAAATGATAGTGTGTGTTATGGTTATGTCCTTGTGGAATTTTGGAGGGCTATTTGTCCGTTCGGGGATAACTAGAGTTGATTTGGGGGCCCATTAGTAGGCCCAATGAGGATGTGTATTCTGTATCAGATTGGATTTGATTGCTCCTGCGCAACTATTACCACATGTATATCGTCGGACGGAATAGATGTTATTCGCGCCTTGGTCTGTGTTATATGTTCCTCTCTTATGCTATGACGGGTTGTGAGGGTTACATGGTTCTTCGTACGCATATTGTAATTCAGTTTAGGCCTCATGGCGCTATGGACGAGATGGTCTTCGTGATGTTGATTTGCTTATTGCACCATAGCTGTGCTTGTCCTTCTCAGTATTGTTTGTTTCTAATAATTTTCCCACAGTTGTATTTTGTTCACTCTATTGTGCTTGATATTGACGCACATGTGATCAGTGAGCCCGAGTATTATGGCTTGATGGGTACCCTATGTGGATTGATATGATGGGATCGGGTTGCACGTCGCAACGGTACTGTGATGGAATGTAACTCCTGATGCTTACTTCGTGTAGTTTTTCTTCCACCTTGTTGAAAATAGTTCATAGAAAAATGCTAAAATTTCCCTGCCTGCTTAACCTGTTTAGTAATCTTCTTATTTAACTCTCTTACTGTTATCTGTCATATCTGAATTATTACTTGTTGGTGTTCGGGACCGTGTTGTGTGGGGCTCCATATGATTATTGTTGATACTTGTCGGTGGGGCTGCTTGTATTGGCTGAGATGAGGTTTCTAGACTTGAGATATGCACTATTGTATTGGGATGAGGAAGGTTTGGAAGAATAATACCATATTTTGCTGAGGATTTAGGCAATGACCCTGATCGGATGAGTGAGTTTCTTGGCTTATTGATCAGATGAGTGGTTAAGAGGTTATGTGTGTTTCTTTCATTATCGGCAGGGTATGAAGGTTTTGAACGAGGCTCTAATCGATATAAGGTTTGCTACCGGCACCAGATTTATTTTTGGGCAGTAATGGTGGTCAGCAGCTCCTGCTGTGGGTGTCTGAGTGATGGGGGTGTACTATGTGATTACACTTGGGATTTTGGTTATGACTTAATACAGCTTGTTCAGTCTAATACAGTGTGTAGATGTGAGATTCGGGTCTTGTAATGAATTCAGGATGTTAGAGATTGGGTTCTAAGGTTTAAGGACCAAGGTCGAAGTAAGGATCTCTAGTCATGTTGTGTTGGCAGGCTTATATGGAGCAGGGTGACGTGGGATCACCCCCGGGTATATGCATAGTAAGGTTACAACGTGATTTGATAGCTTTGTAACGACTCCTGGCACGTTCGAGGACGAACGTATATTTAAGTGGTGGAGGATGTAACGACTCGACTGGTTTAAAACCTAATTTTGTAACGACTCCTAGCACGTTGTAGGCCATCCTATGTTTTAAAACCTAATTTTGTGATCTGAAGCCTTAAAAATTATGTTTTAGCCTTCCTCGAGTTGTGTGCAAAGTCCGGGCGTCTTCCCAGAAAGCTTTTGTCACATCCCAAAATACCCCCTAGACATAACTGGCACCCAACTAACACCACCTGCCACGCGGACCATACTTTCTTACCTTAGCTATTAATTTATAGTATTTGATTAATCACAAGAGTATCCAAATAATCTGACAACTAAATTACGAACAATTAATATATCAAACTATTATACTGAAATTCTAGCCCAAATCCCACACTAAATCATGGAGCATCTAAGAGAATTGCAACAAACACCATATGAATAAATAATAAAGACTCTTTTAGCAGCCTCCACGAACAATGCGGTGGCTCACCTCAATAACTGAATTAACTCTAGCGAACTCGTCAGCTACTAGCTCCGTCTTCACCAATAGTATCTGCATAGACATGCAAGTAAGGAATGAGTTATACGTAAATATAACCCAGTAAGATGCTCGACCCGCCACTTTAAATACCTCTGGTACAAGTGTTAGAAAATACAAAACACACCACAACAAGAACAATATACTAAACATGATAATTATACCATAACACAATATATAGTATTAAGAGAGTTAACAATAATTAACTAACAAGAATACACGTATCTCAACCCACTACCCACTATGGACTTGTCATAACTGCAGTGAAAGAAATTAACCAACACCTCTATAAGACCACAACGACACCACAATGCCTCAAATATGTAACTGAGCATACACAATGCTCGCTGAGGCATACACAATGCCCCAAATATATCAAGAAGCATACACAATACTTGAGTGATGTATAAAGGCATACACAATGCCCCAATATCATGGCTCATAGCCATATCAAACTCAACACCATGGTTCACAGCCGTATCAAAGTATCAAACTCAACATCATGGCTCACAACCGTATCAAAGTATCAAACTCAACACCATATCACAGACGTATCAAAGTATCAAACTCAATATCATGGATCACAGACGTATCAAAGTATCAAACTCAATATCATGGATCACAGACGTATCAAAGTATTAAACTCAACACCATGGCTCACAACTGTATCAAAATATCAAACTCAACATCATGGCTCATAGCCGTAGCATTCCATCAAACAACTTATAAAATAATGTATTTGTGGCTAGTCTAAGACCACTGACTCTGCCAAGTGCACGATTGTCTCAACACATGGACCATGCAGAGAAAACATATTTTTTAAAACGGGTTTTAGAAAAGCAAGCATCAAAGCTTAAAGTCTCACTTACCTCTCTAACGGGAAGTTCCCCAACTTTGCAACACCTAGAACACCAACCAAACGGCCTCCAATGGTCTCAATCTATTCAAAATATTAATTAACGATATCAATTACGCTAGTCGGAGTCAAATATAAATATCCCTACTTTCAAGCTTAGAGTTGAATCCTAACATTTTATCTACTAAGTGCCATATTATCAAATTACTTCTCAATATCTCAATCCAACTTAATATCTAATTACAATTCTTCTAAAGTAATACTCAAACCAGAGAAAAAGTCAAAATCTGCCTAACTTAAGAATTAGTAGCGAAACAGTGCCTTAGTTTTAATACCGAAGTCCAAATATGTTCAAGTGCACAATCTGAACGAATTCTCATTTTGATTTCCAAATCCTACATTTACTTCTCTTTTTTTTTTTCCTTAAGATCATTTGCATATAACTATTATTCTTCCAATCATTATCATAGTAAATATAAAGATATAAATAACAAATTCTTCACTTGAATTCACTAATATACGTGAATCGAACTCGCCGAATTTATGATTTATTTTTTTTTCCACACATAAATATGGAAAATTATAGTATGTTCTTGCAGAAAGAAAAGATAATCTATAGAGTTATAACATAGAGAACTTCATATATCTCATTAAACATCTTTTAGTATTATACAATGATATGATGCATGAAAAGTTAACCCTCGATCAATAACTTTCAATGCATCTGTTGTCGGAAGCAATAACTTTCAATGTCTGTGTCGTGGCCCTTCCCACAGTACAATATTTACTGAAATCAACTCATGTGTCAGAATTGGAACCAAACTATTCTATACATTTCTAATTTTAAGCACAAGCAACACTCAATATTACTAATTTTCACCTATTTCAAGAGCTTAATTTTGTCACGATTTCCTTAGCTTCGATTTTACTGGCCTCCATGTTATTTGCAGTTTTCAAAGTCAAACCAATAAGTGAGTATAGTTTCTAATGAAGCCTCTAATTTCTATTAATATAATCTACTCCAATATGTTAATTTTGATTTTTGGTACACAATGAAGGAAGCTATTCGTATGAAGCTATCAACCAAATCAAAATTCAAAATATGCTTTAACTTTGATCCAACTTACAAATCTCTAAGTAAAAACAATCATGTAACAGATAGTGTGCTGGATCAGTTGAAGCCAGTGGAAAAGCCTGTGATGACTATTCATTTATGTAAAACAAATTGTTCGTTCTTTTTTAGCGGTCTGGGCAAGAACTTAGATAACTGGAAAGCAAATACAGTAAACCCAAAAAAGATATGCAAAAATAGTAAAACAGGCGAATTGCTTCAATTAATGCGAAACAATACACCTGATATGCAGATATATCGCATATGAAAAAAAACCGGCAAATATACCACATGTATAATTCCACTCGGGCTGACTTCTTCTTCATTCATAGAATTGAATCTCACAATGCGTCTGCCTTTCCAAGTAAATGCATGCGGATTGCATGCGCAAATTACATCTGATACGGAGAATATTACATATGAAATATAATCGAAAAATATGCCACATGTGTAATGCCACTCAGAAGCTGACTTCTTTTTCATTCATAGAATTGAATCTGACCATGAGTCTGCCTTTCCAAGCTCTGCATTATGGACTCATAGTAAAAAATATAAAATTCTCGCAATACATATCAAATGACATTTGAACCATATTGTTGGAGCTCGTCTCCACTAAAAACTTTCTTTAAGATCGTGCTCATGAGCCCTCACCATAGGAAACCTCTGAAACACGCTGAAGAAAGCACTGTACTGAGATTCATATAAAGTTATAAGTATTACTTAGCTATATTAAAATTGATGTACAATAGTCTTGAAATGGCATATTAACTCTAAGGATGGAGAAATTACTAACCTTACATCCATAGTAGCAACGTTCAGCTCCATATCCTTGTATTTTTTTTTTATTTTACACAATCTAAGAACCAAAACAACAACTGTAAAGAAGATCCAAGCAGGACTAACCCTAACAACAACAACAACAACCTAGTATAATTTCACTAGTGGGGTCTGGGAAGAGTAGTGTGTATGCGGACCTTACCCCTACCATGAGGTAGAGAGGCTGTTTCCAATAGACCCTCGGCATCCTTCCCTCCAAGAACTCCCCACCTTGCTCTTGGGGTGACTCGAACTCACAGCCTCTTGGTTGGAAGTGGATGTTGCTTACCATCAGAGCAACCCCTCTTGTCATACTACCGCCTTAAAAACTTAAAAAACCCTTCCACCATACTACCGCCTGCCTTCTTTTGCTCCCATGCTTTTCTTGTTTCTACTTAAATAATTTCATCCCTCTTCTCACATTCAACAATTCATGTTTTTCTTGTTTCTACTTAAATAACTTTATCCCTCTTCTGATATTCAACAGTTCTATTTTCCTGCTTTTTCCCTACAAAATCAGACCAATACTCTTCCAAGACTTCCCCCTTTATACTTTATATTTCTTTAATTTCTCCAAAGCTCACATGTAATTTTGAGTTTTCCACCGTAAACCTAATTGTTGCTTTTTCCCCTTGTTATTTGTCACATCAAACGCCTTCTCGACTTTACTATCAACAATTCAGAATATAAAAATACATGAAAAATCAAACAAACAAATATATATAAGCAATTAACAAAATCAAAAGGGGAGATTTACCTCTAGCGAGTAATAGTGCTAAAGTTTCAACAGTGGTACATTACTTACTAACCTTTATCCTACTCAAACCTTTTCACTTTTATTAGATCTAGCCAGTTGAACTCAAAAAATTAAACAAAATAAATGTTTCATATCATAAACAAACCGATTCATCCATAAAGACTACTATTTATCAAAGGATTACTGCTTGGGCAAGATAAAAGCAAAACACGCACATATCAATCAATCGCTTGTTTACACATGAGTTAGATACTCAATATGATGTCTTACTGAAATAACAGATTCATACCAAAGTGGCACACCTATAATATGTGAATAAATTTAAGAAATAATTAACATACATAATTTTGAATAAAAAGCACTCTTGAAGGTTCAAAAAAACCAGCCGGGTAGGATACCATCAGATATATGCCAAGAAGGTTATGTATACCATCCTTATGTAAAAAAAAAAGGGTCTACATAGCATAACAACAAATATTACAATGGAAATAAAAATAAATTCCAGTAAATTAGAGTGATAGTTCAGATGTTTTCCTCAAAAATAGGCTATTTTCATTATGTGAATAAAAAGGCAGCCATGCACTAAACTTCCGCTATGTGCGAGGTTCGGGGAAGGGCCGGACCATAAAAATTTTTAATATGTGAATGATGTTCACAAATATGTGGGGCAACACTGCAGGTGTTAAAACCAAAAGATCTGAAGCACCTCCTTTAGATATATTTTATTAGCGGGATGGACATCACCTTTGTTTACACACAAAAAAAGACATTGTTTAACCGAAAAGAATGCTCGAAGTCGCTGGTTTGATAAGCCTTCTCCATTTCCCTGCCTAATTCCATCAAACGTCAGGACCACTCTCACTCAATTGAAAAAGGTAAGTCTGGCCTTTCTGCAATATTCATGTAGTAATATAGGCAACATTTTTATCTATACATCATTTCGTTTCACTTACTTCCTGTACTTCTTCTCTTTTTTGCTTTTCAAAGGCCTTACCTACGACTGCACCATTCAAGAAAATAAAAGAAAAAAGGGAAAAACAAAAACTTAAATAAAGATCAGAATGTGAAAATTCGACCACGTAGACACACACACTATGGGTGGATGTGATCATAAAAATAATGGGTCGATGAGATATCTTTGGACTCAAATAGAGAAGATGAATGACCATGTGACGGAATTTTCGGGGCCAAAAGTTGGTTTAGAGGAAGCTTTTATTTGGGAGAATTTAAACGAAAAGAGAAAAAGGGTTTTAAATTAAATATCGCAAAATTAAAACGAAATTGAGGAAGAAAATTCTTTGGAGAACATAAAAAAATACAGAGGAAATAAATTAGGGTATTACCTATTACCTGCTGAAGTTGGTTTTCGTAAGTAGAGAGATTCAAAGCAAATTGTTCAACTCCAACTTCATCTCCTCCGCATTTTGTATTTTTAAAAATCAAACTACTTAATATTCCAACAAAATTACCCAAATATTTCTGGATTTCCGGTGACGAATTCGAGTTCCAGATGTGCACCAGAAAAAGATAACAGAAGAAATTATCGAAAAATGTGACTTCAATATAGGTAGCGACTATTCAATTGGGAAAACAACTTTGAGTATTTCTTTTAAATTATTATAGTAATCTAAATATTTAAAGGCAATTATAATTATATAGATTATAATGTTATCACATCACCTCTCTTAGTTCCTCAATTATAATTATATAGATTTCATGTCTATTTCCAAGGCATCAAAAGTGCCATAATGTCTGCCACTCTTGTTCCCCAATTCTATTCTTATCACTACTATAATATAATTACAAATAGTATCTCTTCTTACTTTGAGGAACAATTAATGGGTGGGCCAAATATTGTACCTGAGCACCAATGTTGAGTTGCAAGAATTGTCCACTCCTAACTCTTGATACAGCCGTCGTCCTCTCCACCACACTCCCCTGTAGCCTTTTTTTTTTTTCCTATCTAATTACAGTGCCGTCACTCTGCTCCTCCAGGTATCTTAACTAGAGTTTGGTTATAGATTTTCAAATTTATTCTGAAAAATTTGATTTGGGTGAATTTTGGTTTGGAGATGAAAATGTGTTTGGACATCTGTTTTGGGTGAAATTTAGTTTGGAAAAACATGAAACATGATTTATACCCACAAGTTCTAAAAACTATCACAAATACCCAACAATACCATTATCAATAACATTCATTATATTATCGCAAACCATAGTCCTGAACATAAATAAATTTGATACAAAATTATTATTTTTATAATGAACTACATGATACACTATCAGATGACCGAGAAGACGAAACAACATCGTTACAAAATAATAAATAGTGAGCTCTTTTATAAAATACAAAAGTTTAGGGCAATTTTAAAAAAATATAATAGTGATATTTTGGCTTGAGTTGGTTTTGGGATTTAGAATTTGACCAAAATATAGGCAAAATCTATGACCAAACATACGTTTGCCAAATAAAATCCAAGTTTATTTTGACAAAATTTATGACCAAACGGTCCTCAGAACTAACAAACCCCTTTTACTTATGTTTTCCAAGCGTGGCTTCAAACCTGGCAGCTAGGAGAATGGGTTTGGCCCAGATTCTTTATCCTTTTGTGAAAATTATTTTCAAGGTTGTATAGTGTTTGGCCCAATAACTACTAACTAAATTTCTTCTTCTTTCAAATAGTTAATTAATATATAAATAATTTCGGCCTATTACATTCTACCCCAGTTAAATAAGTGTTCGAGAAAGTGTACCCGATTTCTTAAACAACTATGGTACATGCATGTTTGTCTCGTAGTCTCACTTAGCTTTCTCAATTGAATATGTGCCACAACATTTTCACTTAAGCAACCTTTTTCGACCTTAGTTATCACACTTGTCTATCAACATTAGATATTGAACCTTTCTCGTAAGTCATATTTTCAATTAGTTTCACTTCCCCGAGATGAATTATATGTTTATGGTCATGAACGTATCGTTTTTACGACATATTATAACCTCTTTCATGGGAGAAACCTTCAAAATATTTTTTTTCCCTTTCATGAACTCTTATCTGATCTATATTGTCCGAAGTCATCCCGTATTCAAACGATAAGATCTCATATCGAGTTAGTAGCTATTATCATGTAGGACCTTGGTTAAAAGCAACTGATCATGAATCACTCACTAGTAATATCTATATGGCTCGTGTTGGACTAGATGCTTATATTTTCTCACACTTCCATTGCGCTGGAACACATCCAAACGCCACAACCCCAATCCTACAGTAAAACACATCCACAAATTTTACACACAGCAGCACTGGAACACCTTCAAACGCTCCTATATATTTCTCACACACGGTGGCGATAGAACACATCCATACACTCCTACATGACACTCTTACGCACTATTACCCTTGTCACGCATAACGATACGAGCATCTCTTGCCATTGCACTATCTCTCGCACAGATTGGTACGAAAGTTAGTATATTCTATAAGTAATTCATACATAATCAGGTGCACGATCTCACTGAGCCTATCACAATCACCGAAACTAGGATCAAAACTAACTCAACGAATGTGTAGACTAACTATAAAGTCTACAATTATCTATTTTTGATTTCTCTCGGAAGCAACCTGTTTGCGGTAAATTTTTGAGTCTCTATCACTCGCATTTAACATGTGAACAATTCAAACACCGAAACACAATATATATTTTTTTTATCTCATATCACCCCTGTCATTGTTAGTCTCGTTCTCTTATTCTAAGCCATATTTGTGGATCTTGAAGTTACTAAATTTTATAAACATTCCATCTTATAGAGTACAAATATCCTCAAGTCAACCCCATGATTGTATACACGTTTAACTCTTAAGCTATAGTGCTCTATCGCTATTCACTATCAAGGTCCCGCCTCTAAAAGTTGATGAATTTTACTTGCACAAACAAAGACAATTATGATGTCACATGTGCTCTAGCCTTAGTAAGCATAACATCATCCATCTATCACCCTTTTACTAGACATCACAAGGCCCAAAAATATTATAATAATAGAAATTAACACTTATAACTTCTATATTTAATCGGCATTATCTCGATGTCCATGGGACTATCCTCAACCGTTGTGTATGTTTCTATCAACTATGAAAATATTTTCATATGTCATCAATAAACATAATAATTAGAAGACTAAAGAACTATTTAAATACTCGGTTCATCTACTCCATGACGATTACTAGTGCCTTTTACTATGTGAAAGACATCACCATATGTTCACACCAACCATAACAACTCTTAGAATATGTTCTTCCGAATATCTAACTCTTTTATATTTCACTCATGGTGTTCGAATCACAACTCTATTTTTGAACATAAGATAACACCATGTAGCTTAGGGCACAAATCACCTAAGTATGAAAAAGATACTTGTCATTCATAGCACGTCATCTATCAATTATCGATAAATGTTGCTATAGATCCACCAGTTTATTTTTTTTTTTTCTCAACTAATAGAACTTAAGCACCTCAAAAGCGATATATTTGGTCTAGTGACCTCTTAACCCCCAAGTCTTGCAACTTTTTCTTTTAGTTACTTTGACCTCACAAAGCTATTCTATAACATGAAAATAAATATAGACTAAGTTCCTAGGAATATATTAATACCCAAGTCTTTCTCCTTAATAAGTGAAAAACTCGATAAGTCCTCTGAAAATATATTCGGAAATTCATTAACCACAAAGACTAACTCAATAATCGGTTATTCACTCTAGTACCCCAAGTTATAGTTAAATACAACACATACCTTTTACTTATCATATCTAGAACATTTAATTAACGATATAGTTTTGTCTAGAGGCATACCAAGTGAACCCTATGTACTAGGCTCAATCGAAATAGAAAATTTGACAGTCTCTCACGGCAAGCAAGTGTAAGGAAACACGAAATCGACTAGTGCAGGCCCAAGATGACCTCGAGTCAACCATGCTAAGTTTTAACAAATTCGTAAATGTATCACAACTCTGAACCATGTTCACACATATCCGATAAATCGTCTCAATAGTAAAACTCTCCCATTTAGAATAAAATCAAATAATAGATCTAAGTACTCAAATCCTTTTCTTTCCTTCTAATCCCCATATACTCGATCATCTTATAACATGTTGCTCTTCTTCCTCAAATATATGATTTATCGCATACAACACATGTTAACAAAATTGTATAAACTGATTACTCTTTACAAATAGTCATGTCATTTTTTTTTTTTTTATATTTTTTGTTCTCAACTTCATTTAGAGTCCATCTATTTCTGCTTGTTGTGTGACAGTCTCACTACTCTTACATTTTTATCTTACTTTAATGGCTAATAATATCATTATATGCTAAGTTTCATACTCAACCTCTTATTATATTGGTGCATAGCCATATACTTAACTCTTATTTCTCTCACAAGCTAGCATTCATATACGGACTCTCACCATTAACAGGTTTTGCACACGTAGTTCCAGTACCATAAATATACTTAATGCACTTGAATTATTCATTCTTACGCTACTGTCACCCATGTAACATCACTATCACGATACCACTAATACTATCAAATCGCTTCAAGAGGCATTAGGTTGAGAACTATATAAGCACTTTTCTCAAATATATTTCACCATCAAGTCCAACAATCTAGACGTGGCTAATTTATTACACCTCTTGCATACCCACATAACTCCTTTTCTCTTCTCACCAAACTCATAATAAAAGATTGTATCCATTAATTCGAGTGTTGAATGATTCGTGCTTAGGGAGAAATCATATCCTAGGCCACTTCTCCATTCACATATATTTATTAACATTTCCAAGTCAATTGTATCGTACAGTAGAGGAGGATATGTGTGTTCTAACCGTCTGCGAAATGGACATGTCAAGTTTAAACTCGATACAACTTAATGCACGAATAAGGAGTGAAAGAAGGAAAATATCCTAAATGTTTAGTAGCCTCAAAGTCATAAGTGTGGGCGTTTACATACCCATGAACAAGATTCTACCAAACACTGTTCCATGACCCCGGACTTAAAGCCTAAGCTCTGATACCAACTTTGTCACGTCCCAAAATACCTCCTAGATCTAACTGACACCCAACTAACACCACTCGCCAAACGAACCATACTTATCACGACCCAAAACCTAACCCGTCGTGATGGCGCCTATTGCGATATTAGGCAAGCCGATCTTTCCAAAACACTTTCAAAATTTAATAGAAATGAATTAAGACATTTAAAATAACCGGAGTTTCTCATAAATACGGGGGTAAAACCCAAATAAAATATAAGTGCGAAAAAATAGCCCAACATCGGGGTGTCACTAAGTCATGAGTATCTAATAACCAATCTAGAAACAAAGTCTACTACAGTCTGTGCCAAATGCCAATACAAGAGAGAAAAGATAATAAGAAAGGAGAAACAAGGACTGCGGACGCCAACAGCTACCTCGTAAGTCTCCGATAATCAGCCCGCGCACGAACTCAATGACTGTTAGAATCGTACATACCCGGATCTGCACATGAAGTGCATGGTATAGCATGAGTATAACCAACTCAGCAAGTAACTGAATTAAATAAGAAACTGAGAAGCAGTGACGAACTATAATAAAACAGATCATTTCAAATATTTTCAACAAAAAAGTGAACATGCTTTCAAATCCGGTGGTATAAGTCAAATCAGTTCGAGCTCAAGTAAAACAGATATGAATCTTTCAGAAATTTCATAACAACATCAGATAGACACTAAGTGCAACAATAAATAAAAGCAAGTACAGCCTCTCAAGGCAGCAGTCACTCAACTCATCTCATCAGCTCATACTCTCGGCTCTCAGCCCTCAATACACACTCTCAATAGGTACATGCGCTCACTGGGGGTGTACAGACTCCGGAGGAGCTCCTTCCAGCCCAAGTGTTATATCGCTGCGGTGTACAGCCCGACCCAATCATATAAGTAGTCATAAGGCTCGTTGCAGCATGCAACCCGATCCACAGTCCATAAATAGCCATAAGGCTCGTTGCAGTGTGCAACCTGATCCATATACCCTCACGTAGTTCACAGCTCGGCACTCAGGCCCTATCTCAGTCACTAACCTCTACAGCCCCTCGGGCTCATAGAATATCATGATAATCAGCCCTAATAGAGAATACAATACGTATCAATAAGAAATGAGAGGGAACAGAGATATAACACACAAGTAAGACTGTGACTAAGTACAAGACAGTAATTAGCATTCGATTCAACAAGTATACGACCACTGCGGGTCCCAACAGTGATATCACAAGGCCTAAACATAGTTTCTAACATGAAAGGCATTCAATTGCTCAAAGGCAAGGAAAAGAACAAGTAGTAACAATGGCTATTTGACTTTACAGTCTCACGGGACAGGCCAAGTCACAATCCCTCACGGTGCATGCTCACACGCCCGTCACCAAGCATGTACGTCCTAAACACTCACATCATACCAATCCTCGGGGTTTTATACCCTCAAAACCAGATTTAAAACTGTTACTTACCTCAAACGCGCAAAAATCCTACTCTGCAATGCCTTTTCCCCTCGAATCAATCTCCAAACGCTCCGAATTTAGCCATAAGTAGTACGATATAATTAATATAAGCTAAAAGAATCAATCCCATAAGAAAATACGAAATTATAAGCCAAAAATCATAAATTGGCCCGAACCCACGAAAGCCCATTCACTCACGAGTCTAACCATACCAAATTTACTCCAATCCGATAACAAAATCCCATTCAAAATCCCAAAAATCTAACTCAAGAACACTTCATCTTCTTCCCCAGTATTTCATCCCAAATCACAAATTAGATGATACAATTAAAGATATAATCATGGGTTTTAACCAAAACCAAGTAGCAATCACTTACCCCAATCAACTCCACAAATATCCCTTCAAGAATCGCCCAATTCCGTGTTCTCTAGCTCAAAATATGCAAAATGGGTTCAAACCCTCATTTTTGAAATTAATACTGACTGCCCAGATTTCCTTCTTCGCGAACGCACCCGTCCTTTTGCGTTCACGTAGACCAACTTAGACTGCCTCTCAACTTAACTCTTCGCGAATGCGACCTACGCTTCACGAACGTGAAGCTTTGCAAACTCAGACCTTCGCGAACACGTCCCTCACCTCGCGAACGCGTAGAACAAAAAAATGGGGGTCCCCAGCTACCTTACTCCCCTTCACGAACGCGGCGACACTCACGCGTTCGCGATGCACACACTGCCATACCTTCACGTTCGTGTCCTCTCCTTCGCGGACGTGTAGGGCAAAATCTCACCAACTCAGAAATACTCTTCGCGAACGCGTAAGAGAAAACCAGAAAAAATGCAGCAGCAGATGTCAGCTATCTCGCCAAGGCCAAAAATGATCCGTTAACCACCCAAAACTCACCCGAGGCCCCCGGGACCTCAATAAAACATACCATCAAGTCCCAAAATACTATACGAACTTAGTCGAATCCTCAAACCACCTCAAATAACATCAAAAACATGAATCACCCTCCGATTCAAACTTAATGAACTTGAAACTTCCAATTTCTACAAATGATCCCGAAACCTTTCAAACCACGTCCGATTGACCCCAAATTTTGCACACAAGTCATATTTGACTTTACGGATCTACTCCAACTTTCGGAATCGGAATCTGACCCCGATATCAAAAGTCAACCCCCGACAAACTTTCCAAAAATTCGACTTTCGCAATTTCAAGCCTAAATTAGCTACAAACCTTATATTCACAGTACGGACACATTTCTAAGTCCAAAATCACCTAACGGTGCTAACGAAACCGACGAAACTCCATTCCAGAGTCGTCTTCACACAATTTCGACTACGGTCAAAATCCTAAGACTTAAGCTTCTGTTTTAGGGACTAAGTGTCCCAAATCACTCCGAAACCAAAAACAAGACCTTCCGACCAATCACGTAAGCAGAAACAGATAAGAGAAAAACAGTAAATAGGGGATCGGGGATAATACACTCAAAACGACCGGCCAGGTCGTTACAATACTTTCTTACCTTAGCCATTAATTTACAGTATTTGATTAATCACAAGAGTATCTAAATAATCTGACAACTAAATTATGAACAATTAATATCTCGAAATATTATACTGAAATTCTAGACCAAATCCTACACTAGATCATGGAGCATCTAAGAGAATTGCAACAAACATCATATGAATAAATAATAAAGACTTTTTTGGCAGCCTCCACGAACAATGTGGTGGCTCACCTCAATAACTGAATCAACTCTAGCGAACTCGTCAGCTACTAGCTCCATCTTCACCAATAGTATCTGCATAGACATGCATGTAAGGAGTGAGTTATACGTAAATATAACCCAGTAAGATGCTCGACCCGCCACTTTAATTACCTCTGGTATAAGTGTTAGAAAATACAAACATACCACAACAAGAACAATATACTAAACATGATAATTATACCATAATATAATATATAGTATTAAGAGAGTTAATAATAATTAACTAACAAGAATACACATATCTCAACCCACAACCCACTATGGACTTGTCATAACTGCAGTGAAAGAAAGTAACCAACACCTCTATAAAACCACAACGGTACCACAATGCCTCAAATATATAACGGAGCATACACAATGCTCGCTGAAGCATACACAATGCCCTTAATATATCAAGAAGCATACACAATGCTCAGGTGATGTACAAAGGCATACCCAATGCCCCAATATCATGACTCATAGCCGTATCAAACTCAACACCATGGCTCACAACCGTATCAAAGTATCAAATTCAACATCATGGCTCACAGCCGTATCAAAGTATCAAACTCAACACCATGGCTCACAGCCGTATCAAAGTATCAAACTCAATATCATGGCTTACATACGTATCAAAGTATCAAACTTAACACCATGGCTCACAGCCGTATCAAAATATCAAACTCAACATCATGACTCACAGCCGTAGCATGCCATCAAACAACTTATAAAATAATGTATTTGTAGCTAGTCTAAGACCACCGACTCTGCCAAGCGCACGATTGTCCCAACACATGGACCACACAGAGAAAATATATTTTTCAAAATGGGTTTTAAAAAAGCAAGTATCAAAGCTTAAAGTCTCACTTACCTCGCTAATGGAAAGTTCTCCAACTTTGCAATGCCTAGAACACCAGCTAAACGGCCTCCAATGATCTCAAACTATTCAAAATATTAATTAACGATATCAATTAGGCTAGTCGGCGTCAAATATAAATATCCCTACTTTTAAACTTAGAGTTGAATCCTAACATTTTATCTACTAAGTGCCATATTTTTAATATCAAATTACTTCCCAATATCTCAATCCAACTTAATATTTTATTACAATTCTTCTAAAGTAATACTCAAACCATAGAAAAAGTCAAAATCTGCCTAACTTAAGAATTAGTAGCGAAACAGTGCCTTAGTTTTAATACCAAAGTCCAAATATGTTCAAGTGCACAATCTGAACGAATTCTCATTTTGATTTGCAAATCCTACATTTACTTGTCTTTTTTTTTTTTTTCCTTAAGATCATTTGCATATAACTATTATTCTTCCAATCATTATCATAGTAAATATAAAGATATAAATACCAAATTCTTTACTTGAATTCACTAATATACATGTACAGACTACATATACTTGAGTCAGAGTTCATCTTTTGTAATAAAATATAACGCAATTAATTTTATGTGAACAGACCAATTATTTCATGAGCAATGTTTTGAGAATACTCTCTTAAAGAGTTGTATCATCATTAAAGGGTGAGGTTTCCTTTATTAATAAATTTCATGTCTATTTCCAAGGCATCAGAAGTGCCATAATGTCTGCCACTGTTGTTCCCCAATTCTATTCTTATCACTACTATAATATAATTACAAATAGTATCTCTTCTTACTTTGAGGAACAATTAATGGGTGGGCTAAATATTGTACCTGAGCACCAATGTTGAGTTGCAAGAATTGTCCACTCCTAACTCTTGATACAGCCGTCGTCCTCTCCACCACACTCCACTGTAGCCTTTTTTTTTGTTTTTCTATCTAATTACAGTGCCGTCACTAAGGCTGGCAAGTGGGCCGGGCCCGGTCCTAAGTGGGTTTTGCGGGCCCGGTCCTAAGTGGGCCGGTCCTATGCGGTCCGGTCCTAAACGGTCCCGGGTTTCGCGGGCTTATTGTTGGAACCGGCTTGGGACCGGGACCACGAACTAACGGTCCCGGTTAAGTGGGCCGGTCCCGGACCTAAACGGGCCCAAACGGGCCCAACAGAAACTTTGTATTTTTAATTTTTTTTTTTATAAAAGTTAGAGAAAAAAATAGTAATAAAGATATATAAGCTATATTCGATTTATATACTATATATACATCTTAAAATATATATATATACTATATTATATATACATAGTATACATCTTAAAATATACTATATATACATCTTAAGATATACTATATATATATATATAGTATAGTATAGTAGATCTTAAGATATATATACATCTTAAAATATACTATATATACATGTTAAGATATATAAGCTCTCTCTCTCTCTCTATATATATATATATATATAGTAAGATGTATATATAGTATATCTTAAGATGTATACTATCGAATATGACTTATAAACTATGTATATATATTATAGTATATATATATAGTATATTATAGTGTATATATACATCTTAAGATATATATATATATATATATATATATATATATATATATATATATATATATATATAGTTATATACACACTATACTATATATACATAGTATATTCGATATACTATACTATATATACATATATATATAAGCTTATATATATATACTATACTATACTATATATACATCTTAAGATATATAAGCTATATTCGATTTATATACTATATATACATCTTAAGATATATATATATATACACACACACTATACTATATATACATAATACATAGTATATAAGTCATATTCGATAGTATACATCTTAAGATATACTATATATACATCTTAAGATATATATATATATATATATATATACACACACACACACACACACACACTATACTATATATACATCTTATATATACACACACTATACTATATATACATAGTATATAAGTCATATTCGATAGTATACATCTTAAGATATATATAATATATATAGTAAGATGTATATATATTATAGTATAGTATAGTATATACTATATATACAACTTAAGATATATAAGCTATATTCGATATATTCGATATACATATATATTCGATATACTATAGTATATATACATATCTAAATCCATATTTCAGAAACATATCTATGTCGAATATTTCATATCTATCTTATATATACCATGAAAGTACCTAGGCTCTGATACCATTTAACAGGATCAAGTGGCGGGCGGTAATCCGCCATGCCTTCTCAATTAAATTAAAACAGAAATCACCGTTTGACCGGGAACTGGACTTGTTTCACACCTCACATCTGGCTTTTATATGCCTGGAAGGTTTCCACCTTTTAAAGATTTCTATTTTAACATATTTGAGAATTGTTAATCTAGCTAATTTAGTACCCTTATATTTAAAGACTGGCGGTAATCCGCACAATCAGTAAGGATATAAGAATTGAAATATACTTGAATTTTATATATAGTTTAATGACTGTATGGAAGGTTAAAAACCTTTACTCAAGCAAGGGGTCTGTCATAATATAATACATACTTTTATTGAGCCCATGTGTCTAGCAGTTCTAACCGTGAAAGAAGATGCCCTTTTAACTCCTTTATCGGGCTGAGGTTCACGGCTGGCTAGACGAAGCCATTAAGGCAAAGCCAATAAGAGCAGTGTTATATCAGACTGTACCAACCATCTTGACACCAAGTCAAAACTCTATATATAAAACTCATTTATATTTTAATAGATGCCGTCGCTTTCATGGTGTATATAGGAGAGAAGTTAGATATTCAACATAGATATGATGTCTCTTAGCCGGACATCGTCACGGCCAGAGAGGAGAGACTAGAAGAAAAGCTAACTAAGAAAAGACAGAAATATGTACCTTGTGGCCAAGAAGCAAGGCCCTGAAGATGAAGAACCGAAAAACTTTTATTTACTTGATCTTCTATTACAATCTACAAACTTTAAACTAACTCTTTACTTACTCTTAGAGAGAGAGAGAGAGAGAATTCTAGAGAGAGGGAGTCTCAACGTCTGCCTCTGAAGAATGACCGAATGAATTCTATAAATAGAAAAAGAAAAGGAATCTATGAACAGTAAAAAGTGGGTCCCGTAGGTCCCTGTTACAGTGTTTCTACTGTTGAAACAGTGTATCTACTGTTGAAACAGTGTATTTACTGTTTGAGTGGGGTCCGGCAGCTTTACTGTTGCTGTGGGTCCGGCGGCTTCACTGTTTTGTGGGGTCCAGCTATTTCACCGTGCTGGTCTCTTTTCCGCTTCTTTCATTTTGCGGATGAATTCTTCTGTTTCATTTAAGTCTTCTTCAGATAATATTCTTTCTGCTTCAATGGGCTGAGAATCTTCAGCTATATCATCGTTGCTTGTTTCACTCTGCATTGACGTATCTGATTTTTCATATTGATTGATGGAATGAAGTAAATTTCTTTTGACCTCTTCCAAGTATTTATTAATCATCTCTGCTTTATCTCCTTCTTGAAAGGAGATCCTTCTGGCAATATGCCTTACTGAACTGTCATCAATTACCTCTTTCTGAGGTTTGCTGGAATATTCTTGGATTGTCATCTCGATTGAATCCAAGAGTTCTTGACCATATAAGGTTTTTGTTTTGGGATCCTTCTTCATTAGCTTATCCCAAAAATTATTGTAAAAAGTCCTGTATAAGCATGGGACTTGTTCTTCAGTGAATCCGACTTCTGGATTCCACTTGTGTATCCAAGGAATAGAAAATTCCAGAAAGAAATAAATTTGGTTAATTTTTTCTGGATAGCAGATATGATCTGCGTGATATAAATTGTTTATAAAAGGAGAAATTTTTATCCATTCTTTGTATAACATGAGAAATGGATCTGGTAAAATTTTTATTGTTGGACCGTGGTATGACCACCAGTTTAGAAACCAATTAGGAACAGTTGCTGTAAATATCTTTGCACATACTTTTATAAACTAAGTATGTTTGTGTCTATCATTATTGTAGTATAACACTTTATCAAAAGCTTGGATATAATCCTAATAGGTAAAATTCTTTTTATTTTTGTTAAGGCTTATCTGCCTTTCTTTCATTGTGGATATACCCCAGTCTTCAACAGATATAATCTGTTTAATTATAATCTTCGAGAAGTTATAAACGTTCTCGTCTGTGCTATACCCAGAAAAGTACTGAAAATCTGCACTGCCAGTACTGGTCAATATTGTTTCATAGTAGGAACGGATTTTGTATGACTCACCCGGATAGAATAACCTATTTATCAAATATCTTTGGAATATCTTCCATGGTTCTTCTTTTCTCTGAATGTCAGAGTTTTCTAAGAGAAATATTATTTCTCTTTTTGACACTTTCTCGTATGACTTGATATCATCATTGTCATCTTTAGAAATGGAAGCAAAAGTATCACTTTGCTTAACAGAAGTATCTTTTTGTTTTTGAGCAGTCAAATATGCTTGCAAATGTGCGTATAACGGACTATCTTCTGGAATATCTTCCAGATGGACGGATGGTCCGATTGATGCTTCTTCTCTGAGAGATATCCTCTCATTGACTAAACTCCTTCTTCCCATTTGTATAACTGGGGAGTTTGATGAGGATCCGTATGACGATCCCGAAGGTGATGACCTTCCTCTGGACTGTGGGGACGATCTTCCCCAACCTCTACCTCTTCCCCTACCCCAGGGGGGTTCCATCCTGTAAATATTCACGGGATAAGAAATCTGGCAGAGAATTATCAATTCCCTTTTTATATTGTATTTCAAAATTAAAAGGGGCTAATTGAGCCTGCTACCTTGCAAATATCATTTTCGAGGCATCATGTTTAAAATCTTTGTTAAACATATATTTAACAGATTGTGTGTCAGTTTTTATCAAAAACTTTTGATTGTATAAGTCGTTTTGAAATTTTAAAACACATTTTACTATGGTTAACATTTCATGTGCCACGGTAGCGTATTTTCTCTGGGCTTCAGACCATTTACCAGAGTAGAATCTAATCAGATATTCATGTTTATCATTGGGATTTATCTGTTTCAAAATCCCTCCGTAACCAATATTAGACGCATCAGTCTCTATAATCTTTTGCCATGCAGGATTAGCAAGGGTTAAGCAAGGTAAAGATTTAACACGTTGCTTAATATTTTTGACCAAAGTAGTGTGACTATCAGTCCAAGGATTTTTATAATTCTTTTTTAGCCTATCATATAAGGGGGCTAAATCACGTGATAGATATTTATAAAACGGCGAAATATAATTTAAACTTCCCAAAAATCTTTGTAACTGAGTTCTATCAGTAATAACATCGGGAAATTTTGAGGCAAAATCAATCGATCTTTAAATAGGAGTAATCTTTCCCTGGCAAATATAATGTCCTAAGAATCGAATGTTAGTTTGGAATAAACTCATTTTTTTTTTTGAGATTACCAAACCATTTTGTATAACAATTCTTTTGAAAATATCTAAATGCTTAATATGCATTTCAAGTATTTTGGAAAATATCAAAATGTCATCGATATAGACAATGACGAAGTCTAGATAGGGGTTGAAAATATCATTCATAATTTTTTGGAATTCTGAAGGGGCATTTTTCAAACCAAAAGGCATAACATTCCATTCATATTGCCCAAATGGAACATTAAAAGCAGTCCTATAAGTATGCTCTTTAAATATTTGAATCTGCCAATATCCAGATTTTAAATCAAATTTTAAAAATATATTGGCGTCATATAATCTAGACAATAAATCTCTTTTATTAGGAATAGGATACCTAACCCACTTTAAATATTTATTCAAGGGCTTATAATTTATGACTAATCTAGGAATACCATGTTCCTTTTCAGCTGCGTTATTAACATAAAAGGCTGTACATGACCAAGGAGATTTTGAGAGTTTTATCAGACCCTTTGATAGCAAACTATCAATCTCTTTTTTTGCAAAATTCTACTAATTCTGCGTTCATCTGACAAGGTCTAGATTTAGTAGGAATATCATTCTCAGAGAAATTGTCTTCATATGGAAGAGTGACAATATGCTTTTTTCGATTCCAAAAAGCACTAGGATGCTCAGCACAAATATCAATAGCAATCTGCTCGGAAATCAATTTGATTTTTTCCTGTACTTTAGTAGAATTTAAAGTATCAAATATATTCATACTAAACAATTCTAATTGTAAAGAATCAACATGTTTTTGCTTCATATCAATTAAAGCATTAATATCTCTAGTTACTGGATCCGTAACAAAAGTATAACTAATCTCTTTATCCTTATAAGTAGCAGTAAAACCTTTCGAGTCAATGCTGGTAAAAGGATAAATAGCGTTAATTAACGGTGTTCCAAGTATAATTGGAGGTTATAACTGATTTTTAACCAAGAAAAAGAAGTGAGGAATACAAACTTTATTCTGACAAATACCCGTATTAGGCAATTTATACTTTATATCTAAAGCATGTCCGGATGCAGATCTAACCATATGAGTAGTTTTTTGAAAATATTTCGTAGGTATTAAACCTTCTTGAATGCAACTAACATCTGCTCCACTATCAATCATGGCAATGTTTGTAATAGAAAAATTATTATCAATGAGAATACTACATTTAATATACCATTTGTGAGCAGTAATAATTTGCATCATTCCTAAAAACATATCATGTTTAGGATTAAAACTAATAGGTTTTTCTTCAATATCATTTTCAAAAATACCTTTATTTTTATCATTAGATTTCTCAGCTGGAGAATTGATTTTCTCAATCTGAGTAATCCTATGATCACAAATCATTTGATTTTGTTTAAGAGATTTAATCTCTCGTTTCAAGTTTTCAACTTCAATTTTTAAATCATCGAAAGAAGAATTTCTTGCAGGAGTTGCATTTTTATTTAAAAGACGGTTATTAACCTCCAGTAAAGAATAGGGCGGAGAATATTCAAATTCTTTTTCAAAAGGTTTTGCAAATTTAGAACTTGAATTAGAACTTGAACTAGCAGCCAAATTAATAATTTTTTCACGAAGTTTTTCATCAGTAACTTCTTTTAAAAGTTCTATTACATTATCAGATGTAATAGTTTTCATATTCAAATTTTCAAATTGTGATTGTAATTTATAAAATTCATCATCACAAGCACATGTATCATCTTTGCAAGTTGTACAAGTATTATCAACATTTTTATCACTATCAGATAAATCAAGTAAATCTATTTCAGCTTCGGATTCTGACTCAGAATAATAATCCGATTCTGATCCAGAAGTGTATAACAAACCATAAACCTTATCACGTAACTCATCGTCTAGTCCTAAGGTTTTCAGATTTTGAAGCTTACAATTCGGAGCTATATGGCCAAATTTACCACACTTATAACACTTAATGTCAGCTAGGTCTCTCTTAGACCTATTTTTGGTAAATCTAGTAGCCTTACGATGGGCTTTCTTAGCTTCTCGTTCTTCTTTGGATCTATATCTAGATCTCTTCCTCCTATAAGGACTGTCTTGGTTGGGGTATCTATGATACTTATGTTTCTTCTTCCTATGAGTAGAAGTTTCGGGTAAACCGAACTGGGTGCAAAAGTCTCCTAATTGGTTTCTTTCCTTAAGCTTATCCATTTTAAGCTGTCTGGACAATCTTAATTCATTGCACAGGTTTAACCCTTCCTGTGTGCAAATTCCTATCAACTTACCATAGGTATAGTCTCTGTATGGAATTTCACCATAACTACCTCTTAAAATTTTTCTAACTCTTTCAGCAAATAAAGAAGGAAGGCCATCTATAAACTTAGCTTTCCAATGTTCAAGCTTATTTTCTGGTAGTTCCATCACTCTACTCATAAAAGTGTCTTTATACCATCTAAACTCACTTAAAGTCTTACATCTAAGGCTATTAAGGAGAGTACGAACAGTCTCGTTCTGGTTGGTAAATCTACCATTAAAGTGTTCTAATATAGTAAGAATAAGGGTATAAACGGCATCTTCCCTATTTGCCACTAGGGCCATGCCTAAGTTATCAACTCCTTCGTCAGTGGCTTGAGTATTAATAACCATTGCTCTTTCTTCTATAGTCAAATAATTGTCCCACCAGCCACGCAGTTGGCCAGTAAAACCTGCAACAATCATTCTGCAAATATTCCTATCTGTATTTTTCACGCTTTTACAGATAGTTGCATACATAAGCATTCTATGTACAAGAATAGTTAATTGCCTATCAGTCAAACCATCAAGATTCCATTCATAGATTTCGGAACCACTATAAGACGTATTAGTCTGATTCCAATCACGTTCCTCTATTAAAACATCTTGAGGAGTAGGAAGATTGTAATAATAAGTCTGCATTCTAGGTTTATCAGCATATCTGCTATCTGTAAACTTACTATTCTTATTGGGGTAACTTCCGAGTTTATTAAACTCTGACAAAATATCCTTTTTATAGTCAAAAGTAGAATCTAATTTATCAGCAAAATCATTTGATAAATCAATGGGTTTGATATTCAAACCGGATAACTTTTTATCAAGAAGTTCTTCTAAGTCACCAAAAGATTTAAATTTAAAATCCTGAATATCAGGGGGTCTTTGAATATGAGTAAGAATAATTTGAGGTTCTGATTTGCTTCCTGAAGAAGAGGCAATATCAGTCAAAGTCTTTTTAGTATTCATATCCTTAATCAAGACTGTTAAATCATCAAGTTTTTTATTAAGAAAACTAACGTTTTCACCCAAAACTTTAACATATAAACTCAAATAATTATTTTGAGAAATCAGTTTATTAATTTCTGTGATGCTGACTGCGGCAACATCTTCATCAATAAATTTTTAAAATGCAGTAAAAGTAATACCTGTATTATTAGGTAAAACAAAAGATGATTGAGGAGGGTAAATGGCTTTAGTAATATTGCCATTCCCGTCTTTATAAGATCTTTCTAAAACTTTTATAAAAAGTGGTAAATATGTGGTTATAAACCAAGGAACAAAATACATAATTTGATTATGTAAAGCACAAGTTTCATAAAACTCTTGGGAAATATTATTTAAATCCTCTTTACTATAAGTATCAAAAAACCAAGTTTTAAACTGGTTCCGTTTATCAGAGAAAAATTCTTTTTGAATATAACCTCTAGCTTGTGATCCTGGACTAAAATCAATTTGGTGTGAAATCATTAAGTATCATTGGGGTCAAAATCCATTTCGGACGCAGAAGGAATATCCTTATCAGAAATATTATCATTATCCTGAACAATATTTGTCTTGGGGTTAATCTTAACCCTTTCGACTGGCTTATCACCTACTTTAGTAGAAATTGTGTGTAAAGATGCAGCACGATTTCTAGCTGGTCCATAGACTGGCTCAACAGGAGAAATGTGTTGAATATCAGGCAACAGTCTACGACTAGTAAAGGAATGTCTATTATAACTAGAACTAATAGTAGGCAACAGTCTATTATTAGAAAATGACTGTCTACTATAAGTGGAACTATTATCGTCAAACTGAATGCAAATCCTACCATCCGGATTTTGAGTAATATGAGAATACTCAGTATTACTGACAGCATCAGTTATCTGACTGGGGGATATAACCGAATCCAAAGTCCATGTGGTTGGAAAATTAATTTCTTCCCACTTAATAGGTCTCCTCGTGGTGACCTTAGACTTTGCAAAATTCGTTTCCACTAGAATAGTCTGATCAGATGTATCATATAATTTACATCTGGGGTTTAACGTAGATAGTAATTTAAAATAAATTCTATACGATAAACATATCAGTTCAGAACCAGGCGCATAATTATAACCATGCGTTTTCACATTTAATGTTAATGCATCAAGTATATTAACATCAGATAAAGATAATTGCAAATTGGGTTGAGTATTAAAATATACTGGGCCATAGGCGACAGTAGATTCAATAGAACCCATCAGAGACTGTCTAAAATTTAAATTTCTGGCATCTCTGAGAGCAGCCAAAAATGTCTCTGGTAACCCTTTAAGGGTTAAAGGCTTAAAAGCAATTTGAACCATACCAATATGCAAATAATTATACTGGTGTTTATAAACATCTACATCATGCTTGTTTAACAAACGAATAGTCTGTTCAGACGAATTTAAAGCTAAATATTGCTCAGTTGTTTTAACAAGTTGTTTAGAAGAGAGTTTATCAAACCATCCATAATCATAGCATGATGTAGCTTTATTCAAATCAATGCGTTATATTTTTATTATAGCATTAAAAATCATGGCAATATCTTTCTTAGTCTTCCTCCCCCTATGGAATGAGCACAACAAGGTGCTAATACCACCATTGAGAAGAAAAAGAAACTAATCAAGATGTGCCAAAATACAAGTTACATATTAATTTACATGGTATCTCTTACAAATTTCATAAATCCTTCAAGGTCCGGAGGAATTTCCGTTGGTGGTGGCGAAAATGAAGCTTGCTCATCACCGCTTCCAGGCGAAGCATCATCCTCCGCAAGTTCAGCTAGCATTTCTTCATAAGCTTCGTCTACCTCTGGTTGTGATTCAGTAAGTCCAAAATTTCTTCTTTCCGAACGGATCCAATCTCTGAAAAGTACTGATTTTTTCAAGCTCTCCCTCATAGACGCTCTATAATCACCGAGTTGAAGTTTTGCTTGACTGAAAGCGCTCTTTGATGCCACTGTTGAAGCTTGAATAGTTAAAATATCTCGGGCCATCCTTGAAAGAATCGAAAAGTGTTTTTCTTTATCCTTCCACCATTCCAAAATATTAAAGGAGCCGTCGGGATTCACTTCCTCAATTCCCTGTGACAAATAAACTTTAAGCTCATTTAGTTGTGAAAAATCACTAGTACTAGAACCTTGAGAACCCCTGAACCCTGCCCAAGCACTAAGTACTCTTACTCTCGCAGTTCTTTTAGATGATTGAGAACTAGAAGAAGAAGGAGTTGGAACATTTGGTCTAGCATGATCTAATGCAACTTGATAAGCATTATAAATAGTTTGAACATTTATTTTAATTGAGGCTATTGCGTTCGGAAGTTTAAAAAACTCCTCATCTTCAAGTGCTAAACCATTATAAATAGTTTCATACCAAAATTGAGGACCTCCTAATTTCATAGTAGGATTTAACAATGCAGCAATACTATAAATAGGGGAAATAGGGAAAAAATATTTTTTAAACTTTTTTCTCATGGAATCAATAGCAAGTTGATAAATTTCCCCACCCTCTGAAAAATGATCAAACAAATTTGCAAGTTCTGCAATATAAAGTAAACAGTTAGAAATAGTAGGATAATATTGCCCAGAAAATTCATTTGTAGCAATATGGAATTTTTCTAAAAAATCTACAAGCATTTTAACATTAGCCCAATCCGCATTTGTAAGGTGCTCATCCTCATCACTTACATGAGCATTAAACGTTGAGTTTATGGGGTTTCTATATTCATATGCAATAACTAAACTTTCATACATGTAATTCCATCTAGTTGGACAAGGTTTAGGAACCTTTCTTTCTCTTAGGCCAAATTCATCGCATCTTTTAAAATATTCTCTAAGTCTACTTCTACGGTTTGAATAAAAAAGCCAATTAAGAGCCATTTTAACCTTTTCAATTTCAACATTTAAAATTCGCATACCATCACCCACAATTAAATGGTAAATATGAAAAATACATCTAACATGAAAAATGTTACTAAATACAGGACTTAGTATAGTGGTAAGCAAGGCTACATCATTTGTGTTACTAGTAGCATTATCCATTGAAACTGACATTATTTTATCACTAATGCAAAAATATCCGCAATCGTGCTAGAAATAAACTGTCCTGTGTGACGTGAATTAATTATTCTATAAGCAATAATGCGCTTTTGCATTATCCAATGCTCATCAATCCAATGACTGGTAACAGTAAGGTAATCACAGTCATTACCACTTCTACCAATATCAGTTGTAATAGCAAGACGATAATTTATATGAGTAAATAAATAGCGCAAATATTGTTCATATTCATGTTTATATTTATAAATATCACTCTTTACGGTTGTGCGAGGAAAACCTTTATAAGTAGGATTATAAATGTTTCTAATATAATGCACAAAGTGGGGGTTAGAAGGAAAACTATAGGATAAGCACATAACAGTGACCATTTTTGCCAATTCTTCCCGATCTTTTTTTGGATCATAATATAAAATACCACCGGTAACAGTGTTAATTCCCGGTTGAAATTGATTTGACCCGGTACTAAGGTCAGCCTGACTAGGTGCACTTGTCCCCTCAGCCAAAGCTTTCATATGAAAATATCTAGCTTTATCTTGAGGGTGTAGCAATATGTGTCTAGTCAAACTTCCAGTCCCCCCCGACTTCCAACATATTGAAAAATTAACTCTTTGCCACAAGTTTTACACTTAGCCCTATTTTTTTCTCTTAGTTGAGTAAAAAATTGCCAAACAAGAGATGTTTCTGCCCGTTTAGGAGGTTGTCTAGAAAAAGTAGGGGCACTAATATGAGGGTCAGACGGGGGATCATCTAGATTATTATTAGTTGGGTTAACTTCAGGAGCAGGACTAGTGGGTGTATCATCATCCGGTTGCGTTTCATCAAAATCTATTTCTTCATCATCATTTTCATCAATAGTTGGATTACCATAAAGAGCATTCATATATTCATGGTTTAATTGTTCACCGGGTGCAATATTATGGAAAAATTGACTCTCGGTAAATTGTAATAAACTATTATCGCTATCAAGAATAGGAGGTGTAGGACGGGTAACATGTTTGGGCCGGGGAGCCGGGGGAAGTGGAGGAGGAACATATTGGCCACTAGATTCACCACTCTTCGATTTTTTCTTATTTTTACTAAACATATTTTTTTAAAGAATAAGCCATCTTAATTAATCAAGCAAAGTAAATAAAATAAACAAAATTATAATATTAAAACTTAAGAGTTGGAACAAGTTTACCGAAATGACGAACAACTTGTTGGAAATTGATTATCGTTAAAGACTTCAATTCACCAACTTCACAATTGTTTCAAAAATTATAACAATAAAGTAAGCAATAATAGCAATTATAGAAGTAAATTAGAGAGAGATTGTGATAGATTGATGATTTTGTAAGAAAAAATAAAAAAATGATGGGGTATTTATAGTTGCAAATAGGGAAAAAGTGTGATTATAAAAAGTTTGGGATTAAAACAAAGTTGAGGGGTTAAATGGCTATTTCATAAATAGCCAACGGCTATTTTTGACAGCCCAACGGCTATTTTTGACAGCCCAACGCTAAGGGACCGGGCCGGTCCCGGGCCCTGGCGGGCCAAACGGTCCCGGGCCTGACGGGCCCAATCATAGGACCGGCCCATGAGACCGGACCAGGCCCGCTAAAACCGGACCAAATGGTCCTGGCCCGTTTAGCCGTTTGGCCCGTTTGGCCCGCGATCCCGGGCCTGGACCGGCCCACTTGCCAGCCTTAGCCGTCACTCTGCTCCTCTAGGTATCTTAGAACTAACAACCCCCTTTTACTTATGTTTTCCAAGCGTGACTTCATACCTGGCAGCTAGGAGAATGGGTTTGGCCCAAACTCTTTATCCTTTTGTGAAAATTATTTTCTAAGGTTGTATAGTGTTTGGCCCAATAACTACTAACTAAATTTCTTCTTCTTTCAAATAGTTAATTAATATATAAATAATTTTGGCCTATTACAACTTTTATGTTAAAAACTGAGAAAAATAAGAATTTTTGCCTAAAAAAATATCATTTGAGTTGACTTCGGTCAACATTTTGAGCAAATGGACCCGGATTCGTATTTTGACGGTCCCAGTGGATCCGTATCATGATTTGGGACTTGGGCATATGCCCGAAATCGAATTCGGAAGTCCCTAGCCCGAGATATCGGACTTTGTTGAAATTTGAAAGATAAAGGCTTAATGAATTCCAAATGTTTGACCCATAGTTGAATTTTTGGATATCGGGTTTGTATTTTGGTTGCGGAACCCGGTATAAGTCCAATACCATATTTATGACTTGTCTGTGAAATTAGGTGAGAAACGGAGTTGGTTTGACGTGATTCGGACGTTCGGTTGTGAAAATAGAAGTTTTAAAGTCTTCTTGAAAATTTCCTTTGATTTGGTGATCAATTCGTAGTTCTAGGTGTTATTTTGGCGATTTGATCGCGCGAGCAAGTTCGTATGATATTTTAGAACTCGTATGCATGTTTGGTTTGGAGCCCCGAGGGCTCGGGTGAGTTTCCGATAGGCTACAAAGTGTTTTGAACTTAGAAAACATAGTAGCTGCTGCAACTGATCAGCAGACTTCCCATTTGCAATGTCTGGCTCGCAAATGTGAGCCTCGCATTTGCGAAGAGACCATCACATTTGCGAGTAGTGGGTTGGGGGAAAGACCTTCGCAATTGCGAAGTTTTGATTGCATTTGCTATCCTGGCAGTCTGCATTTGAGAACACTAGTTCGCATTTGCGAAGGCAACAACCATAGCCATTCTTTGTATTTGCGATCACCGGGTCGCATTTGCGATCATGCCTGAGTTTGCATTTGCGAACTATTCTTCGCATTTGCGAAGATTGCAGAGGTGTGATATTTCTCGCATTTGCGATGAAATCTTCGCATTTGCGGGCTTCGCAATTGCGAAGCCTAGGTCGCAAATGCGACATCTGCAGCTGAATAAATATGAGTTAGACGGGATTTTTGGTTCATTTCTCAAAAAAAATTTCAAGACTTCTTCTTCCCCAAATCGTTGGTGTGTGATTCTAAACTAGTTTATTTCAATCTTTCATTACATTTCACAAGTTTTTATCCTAAAATCTAGTGTTTTCATGGTGGAAATTTGGGTGTTTGGGTAGAGTTAGAGATTTTTGAATAATTGGGATTTAGACCTAAAATTGAGGTCGGATTCCAAAATAAATTACATAACCGGGCTTGGGGGTGAATGGGTAATCGGGTTTTGGTCCGAATTTCGGGTTTGGACCAAGCGGGCCCGGGAGTTGACTTTTGTTGACTTTTTCAATAATGACCTATATTGAATCTTTTGCACTCGTGGGTAATTTCTAAGGCTTATTTTGAATCATTTGGTTAGTAATTTGCTAGATATTTTTGGTTCGGAGGCTGGTTTGAAAGGCAAAGCTGTGGTTGAGCTTTGAGTGATCTTTGAAGCGAGGTAAGTATTGTGTCTAACCTTGACTTGAGGGAATTAGGAACCCTCGAACTATTTGCTACGTGAATTTCATGTGAGACGCGTATATGTGAGGTGACGAGTGCTTATGCGCTACCGAATCATCTGTTTTCTCCCTGTTTCCCCGTTCTTCTTATATTATCTCTTTCCCTGTCTTAGTTGTTATATGGTCTAAATGTGTTTCCATATCTAATTGCTACTTGTAGTCATTGTTTCCTCCTGTTCATGATATTAGTTCTTTCCATAGTTTCATACTCTCATACTATTTGCTCAAGTTAGTTTATCTGTACCTTGTAGTTGTAAATTCTGGATTGGTCTCGCTGTATAGTATTGCTTATTCGGTTTATCATATTGTACAAGGTTTCCTATTTGTTGAGTTTGGTATCTTGGAATTGTAAAGTGTTTTTCTATGATTTGAATTGTGAGTTTTACTTCGCTTATTGAGTACATGATATTGATATGGTGGGATCGGGTTGCACGCCGCAACAGGTGAAATAAGGGTGATATGTTGAGGTGGAATAAGGGTGAATTTGTACTATACGGTGGGATCGGGTTGCACGCTGCAACAGGTGGAATAAGGGTATATATATATATATATATATATATATATATATATATATATATATATATATATATATATATATATATATATATATATATATATATATATATATATATATATATATATATATATATATATATATATATATATATATATATATATATATATATATATATATATATATATATATATATATGTTGTCTGGTGGGATCGGGTTGCACGCCGCAACAACCTATATGTTTCCATTTCTTGAGCTGTGTTGGTTTTCTTTTGGTATTTGTATCCGAATTATTAAAGATTGGTGATTCTAGACGACACTGGTTTATTCTTGAGGTTGTGGTTATTATTTTCAATTGGTTGTTTAATTCTGTTCAGTATTCCCATTTTCTGTCATTATTATATACTGCGTTCAGGTTGTAGTGTAGGTGAACCATCTTAGCCTCGTCACTACTTCGTCGAGGTTAGGTTCGGCACTTACCAGTACATGGGGTCGTTTGTACTGATACTACACTCTACACACTATGCAGAATTTGGAGACGGTCCCAGTGGCGGCTACTAGAGAGCTCGGATTGGACAGCCTGCGGAGACTTGAGGTACAACTGCTCAGCGCCCACAGCTCCTGAAGTCCCCTTCTTTATTTTTATTTTGCTATGTATTTTCATTCAGACAGCTTTGTATTTATTTCAGACCCTTGTATGTATTACTCTAGAAGCTCGTGCACTTGTGATACCAGGGTTCAGGGATTCATAGCAGATGTTTTACGATTTTAGCTTTCGCATTTATATTTGGTTTATTGCAATTAAATCAGTTCTTCTTCATTAATTAAATTTAAATTGTTAAAAAGGGTAAATTATTCTAACGTTGGCTTGCCTAGCAAGTGAAATGTTAGGCGCCATCACGGTCCCGACGATAGGAATTTCGGGTCGTGACAGTTGGTATCAGAGCACTAGGTTACATAGGTCTCACGAGTTACGAGCAAACTTAGTAGAGTCTAGAGGATCGGTACAGAGACGTCTGTACTTATCTTCCGGAGGCTATGGAGTTAGGAACAGTTTCACTTCTATTCTTCTCTGTCGTACGATTTTATTCTATCCTTGCTGATTCGACCATTCTATTATGTTCTCTCGCAGATGGAGAACGCATACCGCATCTTCAGCTGAACAGCAGCCGGAGCCCCCAGTGGAAGCTCCTACGAGGGGCAGAGGTCGAGGCCGAAGTCGTGCCAGAGGCCGAGGCAGGGGCAGAGCTCAGCCCAGAGCTCGAGCAGCAGCACCAGCAGTGGAGCCTCAGGTAGAGTTTGATGAGGAGGTTCCAGCCCAGGCTGTGCCTGTCGGACCAGCTTAGGTCCCGGCGTGGTTCATTGCCACCCTAGTACTTCAGGATGCTTTGGTCCGTTTGGTGGGCCTTTTGGAGAGTGTGGCCTAGACTGGCGCATTCCCCAAGGAATCAACCGTCTTTCAGGCTGGAGGAGGAGAACAGACTCCTACTACTCATACTCTAGAGTAGATGGCTCCCCAGTATCAGACTCCAGCAGCTCATCCAGTCAGAGTAGTTTATCCGGTTGTTGCGGCATAGGCCGGTGATGGGTCAGCTATGTCTTCCGAGGCTTTATGGAGATTGGACAGATTTACCAAGCTCTTCCCAGTTCACTTCAGTAGTGCTCCTTCAGAGGATCCCCAGGAGTATCTTGACAGCTATCATGAGGTGCTACGGAACATAGGTGTAGTGGAGACCAATGGGGTCGATTTTGCTGCATTTTAGATGTCAGGTTCCCCAAGAAATGGTGGAGAGATCATTTGTTGACCAGACCAGCTGGATCGCCTGCTCTTACTTGGGACCAGTTCTCTCAGCTCTTCCTAGAGAAGTTTCTCCTTATCACATTGAGAGAGGAGCATCGTCGTCAGTTCGAGTGCCTCCAGCAGAGCAGTATGACTGTTACTCAGTATGAGACCCGTTTTGTAGATTTGGCCCGTCATGCTCTTCTTCTGCTTCCTACCGAGAGAGATAGAGAGAGGGTGAGGAGGTTTATTGATGGACTTGCTCAGCCTATCAGATTGCAGATGGCTAAGGAGATTGGGAGTGAGATTTTTTTTCAGGCAGCTGCCTATGTCTCCAGGCGAGTCGAGATGGTTCTTGCTCAGGGAGGTCAGGGGTCTGACAAGAAACCTCGTCATTTCGGTGGGTTCAACAGTGCCTCATCTGGAGGCAGGGGTACTTTTGCTAGAGGCCATCCTCCCAGGCCGTTTCATTCAGCGCTTCAACTATCCCACAGTGCTTTAGGGAGTTATGGTCCTTATGTGCCTCATTCTGGACAGCCAACCTACAGTGCACCACCAGCTCCTATCAGTGCACCCTCTATTCAGTATTACTACCGTGGTAATCCGGCCCGTTCGAGTCAGTCTTGGTTTCCACCGCCACAGCACTAGGATGGATGTTTCGAGTATGGTGGTTATGGGCATATTAGGAGGACCTGTCCGAGATTATTGGGCATCACGCCACAACATCAGAGTTCTCGTGCCATGGTTCTGGCACCAGTGGCTACACCTCCTGCTCAGCCAGCCAGAGGCAGGGGTCAGGCAGCCAGAGGTAGAGGCCAGATTGTTAGAGGTGGAGGTCGGGCCGTTAGAGGTGGAGGCCAGCACGCTAGAGGTCAACACAGGGACGTAGTTCAGGGTGGTATGGCCCAACCCCGATGTTATGCTTTTTCAGCCAGGCCTGAGGCTGAGTCATCTGACGCTTTTATCACAGGTACTGTTTCAGTTTACAGTAGATATACTTCAGTTCTATTTTATTCGAGTTCTACATAATCCTATGTGTCATACTATTTTGCTTCATATTTGGTTGTGCCTCGTGATTCTTTGAGTGCTCCTGTGTATGTGTCCACACATGTGGGGGGTGCTATTGTTGTAGATCGTGTTTATCGTTCTTGTGTGGTCACCATTGGGGGTCTTGAGACTAGTGTAGATCTTCTACTTCTTGATATGGTTGATTTTGATGTTATCTTGGGTATGGATTGGTTGTCACCTTATCATGCTATATTGGATTATCACGCCAAGACGGTGACCTTAGCCTTGCCGGGGTTGCCTCGATTAGAGTGGAGGAAGACTCCTGGCCATTCTACCAGCAGGGTTATCTCTTATGTGAAGGCTCGACATATAGTCGAGATGGGGTGTCTAACTTATTTGGCTAATGTCCGCGATTCTAGTGCGGAGGTTCCTTCCATTGATTCAATGCCAGTTGTTCGTGAGTTTCCAGAGGTTTTTCGTTCAGACCTGCCGGGGATGCCACCCATCAGGGATATTGATTTCTGTATTGATTTGGCTCCGGGCACTCAGCCCATTTTCAATTCCGCCATATCGTATGGCCCCGCCAGAGTTGAAAAAATTGAAGGAACAGTTGCAAGATTTGCTTGATAAGGGCTTCATTAGACCTAGTGTCTTGCCCTGGGGTGAACCCGTGTTGTTCGTGAAGAAGAAGGATGGATCAATGAGGATGTGCATAGATTATTGGCAGTTGAACAAAGTTACCATCAAGAACAAGTATCCATTTACAATGATTGATGACTTATTTGATCAGCTTCAGGGTGCCAAGGTGTTTTCGAAGATTGATTTGAGATCTGGCTACCATCAATTGAGGATTAGGGCATCCGATGTCCCTAAGACAATGTTTTGGACTCGTTACAGGCATTATGAGTTTCTGGTGATGTCCTTTGGGTTGATAAATGCCCCAGCAGCATTCATGGATTTGATGAACCGAGTGTTCAAGCCTTATCTGGACTCCTTTGTTATTGTGTTTATTGATGATATCTTGATCTACTCCCACAGTCGAGAGGAGCATGAGCAGCATCTTAGGATTGTGCTTCAGACTCTGAGAGACATCCATTTATATGCTAAAATTTCAGAGATTTGAGAAGCTCAAGACTGCTTTGACTACAACACCGGTGTTGGTGTTTCCCACAGGTTCAGGATCTTATACAGTATATTATGATGCGTCCCGTGTAGGGCTCGGTGCGGTATTGATGCAGGAGGGAAGGGTGATTGCATATGCGTCACGGCGGTTGAGGGTTCACGAGAAGAATTACCTTATTCATGACTTAGAGTTGGCAGCCATTGTTCATGCGCTGAAGATTTGGAGTCACTATCTTTACGGCGTGTCATGTGAGGTATTCACGGATCATCGGAGTTTGCAGTAATTATTCAAACAAAAGGATCTCAATTTGAGGCAGAGGAGGTGGTTGGAGCTATTGAAAGACTATGATATCACCATCTTGTATCATCCCGGAAAGGCCAATATGGTGGCCGACGCTTTGAGTAGAAAGGCAGCGAGTATGGGTAGCCTTGCGTTCATTCCAATCGGTGAGAGGGCGCTTGCATCAGATGTTCTCACTTTAGCCAACCAGTTTGTGAGGTTGGATATTTCAGAGCCTAGCTGTGTTCTAGCTTGTACAGTCACTCGGTCTTCTTTGTTTGAGTGCATCAGAGATCGGTAGTATGACGACCCTCATTTGTTGGTCCTTAGGGACATAGTGCGGCATGGTGGTGCCAAGCAAGTTACCGTTGGAGATGACAGAGTTTTGAGGATGCAGGGTCATGTTTGTGTACCTAATATGGATGGATTTCGTGAGTTGATTATTGAGGAGGCCCGTAGTTCCCGGTATTCTATTCATCTGGGTGTCGCAATATGTATCCGGACTTGCGACAGCAGTATTGTTCGAGGAGGATGAAGAAGGATATAGTTGCTTATGTAGCTCAGTGTCTAAATTGTCAGCAAGTAAAGTATGAGCATCAGAGACCTGGTGGTTTGCTTCAGAAGATAGAGATTCCTGAGTGGAAGTGGGAGCGTATCACTATGGATTTCGTTGTTGGACTCCCACGGACTCAGAGGAAGTTCAATGCAGTTTGGGTAATTGTGGATAGGCTGACCAAGTCAGCGCATTTCATTCCTGTGGTAGTTACCTATTCTTTGGAGCGGTTGGCAGAGATTTATATCCGGGAGATCGTCCGTCTTCATGATGTGCCCGTGTCTATCATTTCTAATGGAGGTACGCAGTTCACCTCGCACTTCTGGAGGGAAGTACAGCGTGAGTTGGCTACGCGAGTTGATTTGAGAACAAGGTTTCATCCTCAGACGGACGGACAGCCCGAACGCACTATTCAGATATTAGAGGATATGCTCCGTGCATGTGTTATAGACTTCGAAGGATCGTGGGATCAGTTCTTGCCGCTTGCAGAGTTCGCCTACAACAACAACTACCAGTCGAGCATTCAAATGGCTCCCTATGAGGCATTATATGGTAGACGGTTTCGATCACCGGTTGGATGGTTTGAGCCGGGGGAGGCTCAGTTATTGGGCACAAATTTGGTATAGGATGCTTTGGATAAGGTTAAAATCATTCAGGATAGACTTTGCACAGCTCAGTCCAAGCAGAAGAGTTATGCCGACCGTAATGTTCAAGATGTTGCATTCATGATTGGAGAGAGAGTATTGCTTCGTGTCACTTATGAACAGTGTAATGAGGTTCGGAAAGAAGGGCAAGTTGAGCCCTAGGTATATCAGGCCTCTTTGAGATTCTGGAGAGAGTGGGAGAAGTGGCTTACAGGCTTGCGTTGCCACCAGGGTTATCAGCAGTTTATCCGGTGTTCCATGTGTCCATGCTTCGGAAGTATCACCATGATCCGTCCCATGTGTTAGATTTTAGCTCTGTCCATTTGGACAGGGATTTGACTTATGAGGAGGAGTCGGTGGCTATTCTAGCCTGGCAGGTTCGTCAGTTGAGATCGAAGAGTTATCCTTCAGTAAACATGCAGTGGAGAGGTCAGCCCGTCAAGGCAGCTACTTGGGAGTCCTAGTCGGACATGCGGAGTAGATATCCCCACCTTTTCACTAGTTCAAGTACTTTTCTATGTCCATTCGAGGACGAACGATTATTTTAGAGGTGGAGAATATGATGATCCGATAGGTTTTAAAACCTAATTTTGTGATCCGAAGTCTAAAAAATCATGTTTATCCTTTCTCGATTTGCGTGCACAGTCCAGGCGTCTTCCAGGAAAGCTTTTATGTTAAAAACTGAGAAAAATAAGAATTTTTGCCTAAACGAACTTCATTTGAATTGACTTCGGTCAACATTTTGAGAAAACAGATCCAGATTCGTGTTTTGACGGTCCTTGTGGGTCTGTATCGTGATTTGGGACTTGGGCATATGTCCGGAATCGAATTCGGAAGTCCCTAGCCCGAGATATCGGACTTTGTTGAAATTTGAAAGCTAAAGGCTTAATGAATTTGAAATGTCTAACCCATAGTTGACTTTTTGGATATCGGGTTCGTATTTTGGTTTCAGAACTCGGTATAGGTACAATACCATATTTATGACTTGCTTATGAAATTTGGTGAGAAACGGAGTTGGTTTGACGTGATTCGGACGTTCGGTTGTGAAAATATAAGTTTTAAAGTCTTCTTGAAAATTTCCTTTGATTTGGTGTTCAATTCATAGTTCTAGGTGTTATTTTGACGATTTGATGGCGCGAGCAAGATCGTATGATGTTTTAGGACTTGTGTGCATGTTTTTTTTGGAGCCCCGAGGGCTCGGGTGAGTTTCGGATAGGCTACTGAGTGTTTTGAACTTAGATAACATAGCAGCTGCTGAAACTGATCTGCAAACTTCGCATTTGGAGGTCTGGCTCGCAAATGCGAGCCTCGCATTTGCGAAGAGACCATCGCATTTGCGAGCAATGAAGTAGGGGAATACCTTCGCAATTGGGAAGTATTGATCGCATTTTCGATCCTGGCAGTCGCATATGCGAACACTAGTTCGCATTTGCGAACACTAGTTCACATTTGCGAAGGCAACAACCATAGCCATTCTTCGTATTTGCGATCATTGGGTCGCATTTGCTTTTAAGACTGAGTTCGCATTTGCGAACTATTCTTCACATTTAAGAAGATTGCAGAGGTGTGATATATCTCGTATTTGCGATGAAATCTTTGCATTTGCGGGTTTTGCAATTGTGAAGCCGAGGTCGCAAATGCGACATCTGCAGCTGAACAAATATGACTTAGGCGGGATTTTTAGTTCATTTCTCAAATTTTCAAACCATAAAACATTAGAGGCGATGTTTCCAAGACTTTTTCTTCCCAAATCATTGGTAAGTGATACTAAACTAGTTTCTTTCAATCTTTCATTACATTTCACAAGTTTTTAACCTAAAATCTAGTGTTTTCATGGTGGAAATTTGGGGGTTTGGGTAGAGTTAGTGATTTTTGGGAAATTGGGATTTAGACCTCAAATTGAGGTCGGATTCCAAAATAAATTACGTAACCGGGCTCGGGGGTGAATGGGTAATCGGGTTTTGGTCCGAATTTCGGGTTTGAACCAAGCGGGCCCGGAAGTTGACTTTTGTTGAATTTTTCAATAATGACCTAAATTGAATCTTTTACAATCGTGGGTGATTCCTAAGGCTTATTTTGAATCATTTGGTTGGTAATTTGCTAGATATTGTTGGTTCGGAGGCTGGTTTGAAAGGCAAAGCTGTGGTTGAGCTTTGAGTGGTCTTTGGAGCGAGGTAAGTGTTGTGTCTAACCTTGACTTGAGGGAATTAGGAACCCTCGAACTATTTGCTACGTGAATTTCATGTGAGACACGTATTTGTGAGGTGACGAGTGCTTATGTGCCGCCGAATTATTTGTTTTTCTCCTTGTTTCCCCGTTCTTCTTATATTATCTCTTTCCCTGTCTTAGTTGTTATATGCTCTAAATGTGTTTCCATGCCTAATTGCTACATGTAGTCATTGTTTCCTCATGTTCATGATATTAGTTCTTTCCATAGTTTCATACTCTCCTACTATTTGCTCAAGTCGGTTTATTTGTACCTTGTAGTTTTAAATTCTGGATTGGTCTCGCTGTGTAGTATTACTTATTTGGATTATCATATTGTACAAGGTTTCCTATTTGTTGAGTTTGGTGTCTTGGAATTGTAAAAGGTTTTTCTATGATTTGAATTGTGAGTTTTACTGTGCTTATTGAGTACGTGGTATTGATATGGTGGGATTGGGTTGCACGCTGCAATAGGTGAAATAAGGGTGATATATTGAGGTGGAATAAGGGTGAATTTGTACTATACGGTAGGATCGGGTTGCACGCCGCAACAGGTGGAATAAGGGTGGATTGACATGGTGAAATAAGGTTGAATTATGATTCTGATATTGACATATGGTGGGATCGGGTTGCGCGCCGTAAGAACCTATATGTTTCCATTTCTTGAGTTGTGTTGGTTTTCTTTTGGTATTTGTATCTGAATTATTAAAGATTGGTGATTCTGGACGACACTTGTTTATTCTTGAGGCCGTGGTTATTATTTTCAGTTGGCTGTTTAATTCTATTTAGTATTTCCATTTTCTGTCATTATTATATAATGTGCTCTGGTTGGAGTGTAGGTGACCCGCCTTAGCCTTGTCACTACTTCGTCGAGGTTAAGCTCGACACTTACCAGTACATAGGTTCGGTTGTACTGATACTATACTCTGCACATTGTGTAGATTTTATAGATGGTCCCAGCGGCGGCTACTAGAGAGCTCAGATTGGATAGCCTGCAGATACTTGAGGTACATCTGCTCAGCGCCCGCAGTTCCTAAAGTTCGCGTCTTTATTTTTATTTAGCTGTGTATTTTCATTCAGAAAACTTTGTATTTATTTCAGACCCTTGTATGTATTACTCTAGAAGCTCGTGCACTTGTGACACCGGGGTCAGGGATTTGTAGCATATATTTTTACGATTTTAGCTTCCACATTTATATTTGGATTATTGCAATTAAATCAGTTCTTCTTCATTAATTAAATTTAAATTGTTAAAAAGGGTAAATTATTCTAACATAGGCTTGCCAAGTAAGTGAAATGTTAGGCGCCATTATAATCCCGACGGTAAAAATTTCGGTTCGTGAGCTCTATTTGGAAAGTATCATGCTCAACCTACATGTCAAGATGCAAGTGAAATCATGAATGTCACCAAAACCAGGTAGCATGAGGAAATGCATCTCTTTGCCTGTATCAAGTACGCATGTCACATGCAATGCACCTTAGTTATAAACTCATGTACTCACACTCTTAGAGTACTCAATCTCAGTATCTCGTATTCTCACTCATCATGCTATATACTCAGCACTCTCAATCACTCAGTACTGTACATGGTAGATCCAGCCCAAACATAAGTAAATCCAGGGCGGATTTAGCCCAATGCAAATGAATCCATGGCAGATTCAGCCTAAAAATCAATAGCAACTGCGCCCACTGTGGATGTGCAGACTCCGGAGGGGATGATCCAGCCCAAGCGCTATAATAAGCCATATCCTGGCATGAATCATTAAAGAATGCTGCGGCGTACAGCCCGATCCCATAAATACCACTCACAACACGCCCTCAGTCTCACTCAGTCATCAATCTCTCCAATCTTCTGGGCTCACAACACTCGTGCTAAGCATCCCTAATCAATGATACGAGATATAAAAATATACGATAGCAGAGACTAAGATATGATACATAATGATGAATGCGACTAAGTACATAACTACAATTAAACAAATAATTCAACAAAAAAGAACGAACACTATGGGTCCTAATAGTACCAGCATATAGCCTAAACACGATTTCTAGCATAAATTACAACTCAAGTGCTCTAACACATAAAGTATAATAAAAATGTTCAGATAAGATAGCTATACAGTTCCATGGAATTGGCTAAATCACAATTCACACGGTGCACGCCCACACGCGCATCACCTCAAGATCAATCACATAACACGTAATTCGGGAGTTCATACCCTCAGCACCAAGTTTAGAAGTGCTACTTACCTCGAACAAGCCAAATCCAATACCGAGCAAGCCAAACGATACTCCAAAAATGCCATCCCGCGCATACCGACCCCCGAACAGCTCGAAACCCAATCCATATAGTGAAAGTCGCCTAAAACATCACTTCAATCCGAGCTCCATATCTCCAAATATGCAAAAATGGACGAAACCTCCGAAATAGAGTACTTTATAATCACTGGGAAAATTAATGAATTCCGATCGCGGAAATACCATTGCAATCGCAAAGAAGAAAAATGCACTGCCCAAAATTACCCTCCGTGATCCCGGATCAACCTTTGCTAACGCAAAGAACAACCATCACTGCCTCCCAACAATTACCCTACGCGATCGCATAACTATCTATGTGAACGTGATGACCACATGGATCTTAACTATGCGATCGCAACACAATCAGTGCTAACGCGAAGGATAAACTAGCCCCTGCCCAGCTCAGCCCAAATCACTACGCGAATGCGTGCACACTTGCGCGAACGCGATACTTAGTCTGCAGCAACCTACGCGTACCCGTTTGAGGATTCGCAAACACGATGAACAATTTCTCCCCAACCATCAAACAACTTTACATGATCACGATTAACTCTACGCGATCGCGACAAGGAAACTAGATGCTCAGCAGAACCAGCAAATGCCAAAATGAAAGAAAATGATCTGAATTCGATCCAAAACACGCCCGAGCCCCTCGGGACTACGTCCGAACATCCCAACAAGTCCCATATCATAACGCAAACTTACTCGAGGCCTCAAATCAAGCATAAAACATCAAAATGACGAATCGCACCTCGAATCAAACTTAATGAACTTTGAACTTTTTTTTCAACTTCCAAAACTCGTGCCGAAACATATCAAATCAACTCGGAATGAACTCAAATTTTGCACACAAGTCCCAAATGACGTAACGAAGCTATTCCAATACCCGAAACCACAATCCGAATCTGATATCCTCAAAGTCAACTCTCGATCAAACTTATGAACTTTCCAAACCTTCAAATTTCCAACTTTCGCCAATTAGTGCCGAAACCTTCTAGAAAAATCCAAATGCAAATCGAGCATATGCCCAAGTCCAAAATCACCATCCGGACCTAACGAAACCGTCAAAACTCCAATCCATGGTCAAATACTAAAAAGTCAAACTTGGTCAACTCTTCCAACTTAAAGCTTCAATCATGAAATTCATTCTTCCAAATCAATTTTGAATAACCTGAAAACCAAAACCGATGATTCATACAAGTCATAATACATCATACAGAGCTACTCATGCCTCCAACTACCGAGCGAAGTGCAAATGGTCAAAATGACTGGTCAGATCGTTACATTCTCCCCCATCTAAACATACATTCATCCTCGAACGTGCCCAGAGTCGTTCCAAAGCCATCAAATTACCGTGTAACCTTACCATGCACATACCCGAGGGTGATACCATGTCACCCCAATCCATGTAAGCCTGGAATCCTGACAACACATCATAAATGAAGATCATTACTTTAACCTTAGTCTGTAAGCCTTAGAACACAATTTCCAACATCCAAAATTCCTTACAAGACTCGAATCTCGCATCTACACACTGTATGAGTCTGAACAAGCTATATCAAGCCATAACCATAACCCAAGACACAATCACATGATATACCACATAACGCATATACTCATAGCAAAAAATTCCGCCTGCAATAGCTGCTCGATAACCAACTTGGCATCGGTAACAAACCTCATACCAACTAAAATCTTCTTCTGAACCTTTGTACACTGCCAATGATGAAAGAAACATGCAGAAACTCTTAACCACTCATCAGATCAACAATCCATGGAGCTCTCCATCGTCCTACAGGAACCAAAGCCAAGTCCTAAGCCGACTTCCGATATTATTCTTCCAAACAAACCGCAATAAACTCCAATAGTACCCATTATATGTCCAATGACCTTACCTCATCAAGCACAACTATTCCATTGACATGCCACACCAATACTACTTAGAATCATAACCTATGCTATCCATGCACCAATATGCAACAATTCAAATGTACCCAAACATGGAAAATGACTCAAATGAGAGAACCGTCCCGCAAGTTCAACAAGTACCACCACCACCACCACAATGCCATGAGTCAATCATACATAGTAGAACCAAGACACACGAATCTAACAGAAAGGATGATATCTCAACATAACTTCGCTACAATGCGTGACCGCATCCAAACACTGGTCCATATAAAATACCTCAAGCCAGCATGCCCAAAATCAATAACCACGCGCAATTCGACATCAAGTACCCAAGGTGCATGACCATATTCATGAATAAACAAATAACACAATACCACAGTCCGGAAAGAACATAACCAATGCGCAATAAATCATTCAACACCCTAATACCCATCTCGCTCAAATTCCACTATAAAGCCCAGATAGAACTGCACCACGTGTGCATATAACTAACGAATCACAACTCCTCGTAGCATAGAAGAGTAACTCATAGAACATACTAGATACAAATGAGATCAATTATAACCGAATGGCACATCCCTCAACTATAGTAGTACGGAGTCAACCCATCCAACCCGGTGTAGAATACACATCCTCGTTAGGCCTACCAATAAGCCCCCAAATCAACCCTGGTAATTCATAAATAGGTAAATAACCCTCCTAAAGTCCACAATGTCTTAACCATAACACATACTTTCATCTGGCTAGCTTTGGCCACATTTTCACAGTCCATAACCACGAAACAATCTGCTTCTGAGAACTCCCAGTCTCCAAATTCATAGAACACACGAATCACCATATCTGATCCAAACTCCACCGCCCGAATGTCTAACATATCTCTCATACACGATCATCCCACGAGGAATACTTCTATAATTCTTCTGTGCCACATAGCAAAATCTGATATCAATAGTCGATCTATCAGGCGAGTACCACAATACCAATGAAGCATTCGTAAGTTAAAACACAGTGTGCCTTATGAAATACGCACCCTTCTCAGGAATTACCAAGTAGTTATAACATTCGCCGAAACATCAAAAACCGTCTATGCTGCCTAAGAGTTCATGACCTTCCCTTCAAAACTGAACCGTGACCTTGCACATGCAAATCTCAATCCCACACCACACACCACATCTATCATGCCATCATATGAAAAGTACGAGAAGCTCATAATCAACCCTGATTCATAAGTAGAATACATATCCGATCAGCTAGAAACACCCCATTTGATCTCATCTTGTCACAACCCAAAAATCATAAGTCGTGATGGCATCTAACTCGACCCGGTAGGTAAGCCAACTAACAGTCAATACAATCCAAATGAAATTGTAGGAAAATAAGAAAGAATTATCTGAACTTTTACAAATTAACCCAAGAAATGATAGTACGGATCATGAGCTTCTAAGACTTGGAATTTACAAAGTTGATATAAATAATTTACATGATCTGTTTGAATGTTACATAAACAGATTAACAAAATCTAAAGCTATCAAGGACAAGTGGCAGCTATATTTAGAATGCATGAACATCTTCAGGGTCGGCTCCCGACATCACCAGCAGCTCCGCTCCAAAGATCTGCACACAAGGTGCAGAAGTGTAGTATGAGTACAACCGACCCCATGTACCCAGTAAGTATTTTGTCTAACTTCGTCGTAGTAGTGACGAGGCTTTTTAGTTAAAATATGCTCACTGATAAAATTTGTAATATAACTAACAATAGAATTATACTACAGTATAACAGAATAGAGCACACGAGTGAATGTATAAAGCAATAACAGAGTACAAGAAGAGATCACAATATCTTGACCAATCCTTTCCTTAGAGCGAAACCCAATGAACCACAATAATCACCTCAATACTTTCATAGTGTGAGAGAAACACTCAAGACATCAAATTCAACGGCACGACAACACCCTTCCTGCATTTATCTCATCCTCACCAAATATGCATTAAACAATACCAACCGAAGGACAGAAATACCGATAACAGAAATGACAAAGTAGGAAATACGCAAGTAGTAATAATGAACGAGAATGTACATAAGGACATCGGTAACAGACTAGGTGGAAAGCATAAAGATAATGCCAACAATTAGGAAAAAGGAATGTAACTTCAACTAACTAGCATGATGGAGGCATGAAGATAGATATCACAAATAAGAAAGGGGACACATGATCTTTATAAGTTAACAAGTAGAGACACGAATGACTGACATTGAAGAAGACCTGTACCTAAGTGCAACAAAATAGATATGTCATGGATGCAATTATAACAACAGGAAGTAGGCATGATATTTACAAGTTAAGCAAGTAGAAGGCATGAGTGCCACAATAACAAATAAGTCGTATAAGGACCGTAAGTACGACAGTGACAATTCAAGGTAAGGACATGAAGGTATCTGCAAGAAAAATGATATCACAAAATAATGCATGTCCCTTATCCTCACTTGCACGGAAACACCCTTCATGCCATGAACTCGCAATAACACAAAAGCATGATAATATAAATGCAATGGCACGGCATCACCCTTTGTGCTTTTACTCACATAACATGGCATGACATCACCCTTCATGCTTTTACTCTTAATAATATGGCACGACATCACCCTTCATGCTTTTACTCTCAATAATATGGCATGACATCACCCTTCGTGCTTTTACACTCTTCCTTACCAGCATATGTATATCAGTGACAAACAAGGCAGGAAGCATAAATAACGTCAAGGAGAGTGTTTAAACGAATATTTCAAATGAATCCCAATCACAACTTTCCAAGCCAACAATAGTTCAATAAACCCTCAAGAACCTTATTATTCAAGTATTCCAACAAATCTCACAAATGATCTACAACACAAGAATAGAATCTAGTATCTCAAGAATATCGGCCGTAGCAATGTATTAATGATTATGCATATTGATGACTGAATTAAACACACCAATGTATTCTCATAATTTCATCGAATTTGATCAAGTTATAATAAGCCAAGTCTTAGTTTCTAACATTTAATACTATGTTCTTAGTATCTAGGAGCAAAGTAAGGCATGAAACAAGAAGGTCACGTGATTCTATAAGACATAATTTACCCCCGAGCATGGTTAACCCTAGCACATGCATATATGCTCATCACCTCATATATGTATCACCCCCGCATGTAGCAAACAATGTTAAATAGTAGGAAATATTCCCTCAACAAAGTTAGGCAAGACACTTACCTCGCTCCAAAAGTCCACTCAAAGCTAAATCACAGCTTTGCCTCTCAAACAAGCTTCCGAGCCAATAGAATCTAGCAAATTACCAATCAAACGATTCAAATTAAGCCTTAGGAACTACCCACAATTGCAAAAGATTCAATTTAGGTCATTATTGAAAATGTCAACAAAAGTCAACTCCCAAGCTCGCTTGGTCCAAACCCAAAATTCGAACCAAAACCCGAGTACCCGTTCACCCTCGAGCCCGGTTATGTTATTTGTTTTGAAATCCGACCTCAATTTAAGGTCTAAATCCCAATTTTACAAAAATCCCTAATTCTACCCAAACCCCCAATTTCCACCATGAAAATCCTAGATTTTAGGTTCAAAACTCATGAAATGTAATGGGTAATTGAAAGAAAGTAGGTTAGAATCACTTACCAATAAATTAGGGAAGGAAATCTTTTAGGAAAATTGCCTCTAGGTCTTCTACTTTTGAAATTTTGAAGGAATGGCAAAAATCCCGTAATTGGGACTATTTTAACACTGGGCGTCAGTGTTCATCGCGTTCTTGTGAACACTGACACGTTCGCGAAGAGCAGTGCCTGTTAGGCTTACACGATCGCGAGAGACTACACGCGTTCGCGAAGGTTTAGCCCCCATTACCTCTACGTTTGCGATACAAGACCCGCGTTCATGTAGTGTAACCTCAAGTTTCCTGTCCAGCCTAGCTTACACTATGCGTTCGCATAGAGCAACCCCCCATTGCTCGGCGTTCGCGACCATAGTCTCGCGTTCGCGTACTGTAAAATCCTCCCCTAACCCAGATCCCCTTCGCGATCGCGAAGTACAACACACCAGAAACCCCGCTGCAGCAAAAACATCATATTTTTCTAAGTCCAATTCACCCCGTAGCTTATCCAAAACTCACCCGAGCCCTTGGGGCTCCAAATCAAACATGCACACAAGTCTAAAAATATCATACGAACTTGCTCGCGCGATCAAATCGCTAAAATAACACCTAAAACTATGAATTAAACACTAAATCAAATGAAATTTTCAAGAAAACTTTGAAACTTCTATTTTCACAACCGGACGTCCGAATCACGTCAAACCAACTCTGTTTCTTACCAAATTTCACAGACAAGTCATAAATATGGTATTGGACCTATACCGGGTTCCTGAACTAAAATACGGATCCGATATCCAAAAAGTTAACTACGGGTCAAGCATTTCAAATTCATTAAGCCTTTAAACTTTCAAATTTCAACAAAATGTGATAACTCGAGCTAGGGACTTCCGAATTCGATTCCGGTCATACACCAAAGTCCCAAATCACGATACGGACCCATCAGGACCGTCAAAACATGAATCCGAGTCCGTTTGATCAAAACGTTGACCAAAGTGTCAACTCAAATGGCTTTTAAGGCATGAATTTCATATTTTTATCAATTTTTAACATAAAAGCCTTCCGAAAAAATACCCAGACTGCGCACACTAATCGAGGAGGGCTAAAATGAGGTATTTGAGGCTTCAAAGCATAGAATTAAGTTCTAAGACATAAGATGACCTATCGGGTCATCACACTCTCCATCACTTAAACATACGTTCGTCCTCGAACGTGCCAGGAGTTGTTCCAAAGCTATTAAATCCCGGTGTAACCTTACTATGCATATACCCGGGGGTAATACCACTTTATCCTGCTGCATATAAGCCTGCCAACACAACATGACTAGAGATCCTTACTTCGACCTTGGTCCTTAAAACTTAGAACCCAATCTCTAACATCCTGAATTCATTACAAGATCCGAATCTCACACCTACACATTATATAAACTCAAATCGCACAAATATAACCCATTGGCAGAAAATAAAGCCTCCACCTAATATCACAAGGACCACACATCTGTAGATTACCCCGCAGGTTATAACCCACCTACTAAGGCTCAAACTGACATTTCTTTATACCCTTTCACAACCACAACTACTACGCATTCACTTAATCTTCTTGAGTCTGAACTCACAACAAGACATGAAAATCTACTTCGCTCCATAATTAAACAACATGAAAGAATCTGCATTACGATCATAACTCGAGACTATACAACACAGTAAGACAAAAATCAAGCACCCAATAGTCCTTTTTACATCTCAGGCAACCTCTTCTCATCACGTTCAATCCATCAGAATACATCCCGTAGTCACAGCAGACCTATCATTTAGCCATCCAACCACTCACCAAGCCACAAATTCCATTAGTAGGGACACTACCAGACTTATTAGTCCAAAATTACGTGCTCACATAACTAAAATCCGCATGCTCAAGTTACAGTAAAAACCCGACCTCAAGACCTCTAGACTGGCCCATCATCAGTGCACTGAAATCACATCTCCCTCTTCATCCAGGGAATCACAAGCCGTCGATGCACAACAGATACCGAGCACTCACATGCGTGGAAGAGATTCAAAGAGTTACGCTTCAAGCTGCCTCAATGGCGCACGATAAGGAAAGAAAGATGGGAAGTTTATCTTAAATGCCATGTAGCCTCTCTAAGATAGGTATGGACGTCATCATACCGATCCGCAAGACTCTACTAGACACTTGCTCATGACTCATAGAACCTATGAACCTAGAGCTATGATACCAACTTGTCACGACCCAAAATACAACTAGTCGTGATGGCACCTTACCTAACTCGCTAGGTAAGTCAGTTAACAACTATCCAATTTAATGAGATTTATTAAGAGAAAAAATGATAATACAACTTCTTTTAAACAAAGAACTGCCCAAAGACTGGTAGTACAAATCATGAGCTTCTAAGATTTAGATTTTTACAAGACTGAACTAAAATAATTACAACATCTGTTTGAAATGTAAATGAATTGAATTATAATCTAGTGCTACAAAGGACCAGTGATAGCCATAACTGGAACACATGTACATTTTTAGATCTAGCTCCCGCCGTACGCAGCAACATCCGCATCCAACATCTGCACGCAAGGTGCAGAAATGTAGTATGTGTATAACTGACCCCATGCACTCAATAAGTAACAAACCTAACCTTAGGTTAAAAGCAGTGATAAGCTGGAGCAAGGGTCGGAGTCCAACACCAATAGCCAACAACAGTTCATAACAACATAATAAAAATGGTACAAGAAATAATTCAGAGGTACGATGCTCAACTCGTTCACAGTTACGGAAAATAGGCATGTTTTGTTTTTCAAAGATGTTAGTAAAACTCAGTTCTTTTCACCAAATCACCAGAGATATGAGTAAATCTGAAAACTGTAATTTTCCCAAAACTCCTTTAACAATAATTAAAATATTTTATTTTCATATAGTATGAGGAAAGTACATCTCTATACTTACATGTCAATATGCAAGTGAAATCATGAATGTCACCAAAACCGGGTAGCATGAGGAAATGCATCTCTTTGCCTGTATCAAGTACGCATGTCACATGCAATACACCTCAGTTATGAACTTATGTACTCACACTCTCTGAGTACTCAATCTCACTGTCTCATATTCTCACTCATCATGCTAAATACTCATCACTCGCAGTCACTCAGTACTGTACAGGGCAGATCCATCCTAAACATAAATAAATCCAGGGCAGATCCAGTCCAATGCAAATGAATTCAGGGCAGATTAAGCCTAAAAATCAAAAGCAATTGCGCCCACTGTAAATGTGCAGACTCCGAAGGGGCCGATCCAGCCCAAGCCCTATAATAAGCCAAATCCTGGCATAAATCAATAAAGCCTGCTGCGGCGTGCAATCCTATCCCATAAATACCACTCACAACATGCCCTCGGCCTCACTCAATCATGAATCTCTCCAGTCTCTCAGGCTCACAACACTCATGCTAAGCAGTCTTAATCAATGATACGAGATGTGACAATATACGATAACCGAGACTGAGATATAATACGTAATGATGAATGTGACTGAGTACATAACTGCAATTAAACAAATAACTCAACAGTAAAGAACAAACACTGTAGGTCCTAACAGTACCATCATATATCCTAAACATGATTTCTAGCATAAATTACTGCTCAAGTGCTCTAACACATAGATTATAGTAAAAATATTCGGATAAGATAGCTACACATTTTCATGGAATCGACTAAATCACAATTCACACGGTGCACGCCCACACGCCTGTCACCTAGCATGCGCGTCACCTCAACATCAATCACATAACACATAATTTGGGGTTTCATACCCTCAGAACCAAGTTTAGAAGTCTTACTTACCTCGAACAAGCCAAATCCAATACCGAGCAAGCCAAACGATACTCCAAAAATGCCACCCTATGCGTACCGACCTATGAACGACTTGAAACCCAATCCATATGGTGAAAGTCGCCTAAAAGATTGCTTCAATCCGAGCTCCATAGTTCCAAATATGTAAAAATTGCCGAAACCTCCGAAATAGAGTACTTTATAATCCCTGGGCGAATTAATGAATCGCGATCGCGGAAATACCATAGCGATCACAAAGAGAAAAATGCACTACCCAGAATTACCCTCCGCAATCGCGGATCAACCTTCACTAACACGAAGAACAACCATCACTGCCTCCCAATAATTACCATACGCGATCGCGTAACTATCCACACGAATGCAATGACCACATGCATCTGAACTATGAGATCGCAACACAATCAGTACTAACGTGAAGGAGAAACCAGACTCTGCCCAGCTCAGCCTAAATCACTACGTGAACACGTGCACACTTGCACGAACACGATACTCACTCTGCAGTAACCTACGCTAATGCGTCTAAGGATTCATAAACGCGATGAACAACTTCTCCCCAACCATCAACAACTCTACGCGAACAAGAAAACCAGATGCTCAGCAGAACCAGCAAATGCCAAAATGAAGGAAAATGATCCGAATTCGATCCAAAACACGCCCGAGCCTCTCGGGACCACGTCCAAGCATCCCAAAAAGTCCCATATCATAACACAGACTTACTCGAGGTTTCAGATAACACATAACAACATCAAAATGACGAATCACACCTCAAATCGAATTTAATGAACTTTGAACTTTTTTTCAACTTCCAAAACTCGTGCCGAAACATATCAAATCAACTCGGAATGAACTCAAATTTTGCACACATGTCCCAAATAACGTAACGAATCTATTCCAATTCCTGAAACTACAATTCGAATCCGATATCCTCAAAGTCAACTCTCGGTCAAACTTATGAACTTTCCAAACTTTTAAATTTCTAACTTTCGCCAATTAGTCCCGAAACCTTTTAGAAATATCCAAATACAAATACGGGCTTACACCCGAGTCCAAAATCACCATCTAGACCTAACGGAACCGTCAAAACTCTAATCCAAGGTCAAATACTAAAAAGTCTAACTTGGTCAACTCTTCCAACTTAAAGCTTCAATCATAAAATTCATTCTTTTAAATCGATTCCGAATAACCTGAAAACCAAAACCGACAATTTACACAAGTCATAATACATCATACAAAGCTACTCATGCCCTCTAACTACCGAGCGAATTGCAAATGCTCAAAATGATCGGTCGGGTTGTTACACCTGCTTCCGCTAGCATCAGACATTGTTTCTTTAAAAAAGCTAAAAGGCTATGGATGAATATAAATTTAAAGAATTATGATAGAAGTCCATGGATGACTATGAAATTTTCAAGTGAAGAGATTGTTAATATAGCCAAAGTGTGCACCTAATCAATTTAATATTTGTAAGTGCAAAGGTAACTTTTCAGGTCTGTTTACTGTTTTACATTCAGAGATATTGAATGTAACAAGATAAGTAGGTGGTATAAGACAACAAGTTGGTGGTAAATGCAAAAAGAAATGTAACTTTCGCTTAATAAGTCCACAGTTTTTCTATAGTAAAAAAATAACTTCGGCTGAAAAGCCAAAGTTTTCACATAATTAAATTGAAAGACTTCATTTACTATTTCTAGATGCAAAAGTAACTTTTTAGGTTATTTATTATATGGTAAGACAAGTTAAATGTAAGATGAAGTAGGTGGTAAAAGACAAAAAGTAGTTGGTAAATACAAAATAGATAAGTTTGATGTTTCAAAATACCAAAACATGCTGAAGTTTTGTCCTGCAGTCTGCAGTTTAGCAATGAGTTTTTCGCTAAGAACTTCAGACTAAACATGCTGAAGTTATTTAGTTCATTTGCTAAAATTTCACACTAAACATGCTGAAGTTTTCTCCTACAGTATGTAATTTTCTAATGAGTTTTTTCTTAACTTCAAACTTATCCATGCTAAAGTTTTCTTGTTCATTTCCTAATACTTTACACTAAACATGCTGAAGTTAAAATTTCATGCTAATGTAGCATGAAGTTGTTTCACATCGAAGCTAAAATTTCATGCTAATGGATGCTGATGTTATTTAGTTCATTTACTAAAACTTCATACCAAAATATGCTGAAGTTTTCTCCTACAGTCTACAGTTTTGTCATGAGTTTTATCCAAAACTTCAGTCTAAACAAGCTGATATTTTTTAGTTCATTTGCTAAAACTACAGACTAAACATGCTTAAGTTTTTATCCTGCAGTATGTAATTTTCTAATGAGTTTTTGCTAATGCGTGCGGAAGTTATTTAGTTCATTTGCTAAAACTTCCTACTAAACATGCTGAAGTTTCAAAAAACATGTTTAAGTTCATGATAAAAGAGACAAAAGTATTTGATACAATCCAAGATAACTTCAGACTAATTAATGCGAAGAGAACAAAAATTTAATAGATAGACATCACATAATTCACTAAAAATAATATATATTCTCAAATCCAATTTTGTTTTCACTTACAACATTGAAAAAATAACAAAAAAATTGTTTTTCATTTATAATTTATTCTCTATCGAAAAACTTCACATCGAGTGTCTTCATATTCTCCATAGTCATGTCCTAGTTGCTCTTATGGAGTTTCATAACCACTTTCTTCTTTCCACTTTCCATGAGTCCAAATATTCGTAGCCAATTCTCTCTTGAATGTCAAAGCATCACTTTGTTTGAATTTGAAGACATCATGTTTCTTCAACCGCATCTCAAGGAACTTAAGAGAAAATATATCACAATCAACACTACAAAAAAAACATAAAAAAATTTGAAGATTAATTAACACAATAACACAACTCTAAAAATAAAGAAAAAACCATAAAGATAAGATGCATGGTAAATATATGACAAACACGTACTTGTTCTGCTGTAGGGGCGTGTTCATCCACTTAATCGTAAAAATTTTCGGAGCATTTTCCTCATAAGTGTGTGTGCCAAACTTCAAGCATTCGAGCAATTGTGGGATCAACGATGCATAATTTTGGATATGTTCCAATGCACTCTCATATGGTGAATTACTCAAGGAATCGTACACATATATAGTTTTGGTTTTAAAGTGCGGAATTCCAAGAAAGTAGTGCGTAGATGACTGGCCAGCTCTTGACTTAAGTCGAAATGGACATAATACTTTTTCGGCAGATGCCCATGAGATACCACATAAATGGTCAATGCTTCTTGCTTAGTTGGCCACCTTTTCAGCAGTTGATTCTTCAATAAATCAGGTAAACTCGGTAGGTTCCTCAATCTCCACTTCTTCTTCAGAATCCACAGCTTCGTCAATCACCTATTTTTTGACAGCCCGCTTTTTCTTTGATTTGATCTTTTTCTCTTCCATTTTTCTTTTCTCCTCCATTCTATTTTCCTTTCTTATTCTAATTTTCTCCTTCTGTTCATCTGAAGGATAAACACTAGTCAACTTAGTCCTATACTAATCAAAAATTAAATTTGTTGCTGTACATTTTGATTTTGGATAACTTGGAAGGTGATAGCAATATTTTTTGCGCAAGAAATATATGCCCACTTTAATAGAATGCAAATGAACAACAGCAAAAAAAAATATGTGAACTTAACCACAATATAGTTTAGAGTGAAAAATAAGTTTAGGGAATGAACTAAAAAACATCAGCATACATACGTATGAAGTTTAGAAAAAATTCATTAAAAAACTACAAATTACATGACAAAAACTTAAGCATGTTCAGTATGAAGTGTTAGGAAATGAACTAAAATATTTTAGCATGTTTAATTTAATGTTTAGAAAAAAACTCATTATAAAACTAGAGACTGCAGGACAAAAATTTCAGCATGTTTAGTCTGAAGTTTTAGCAAATGAACTAAACAATTTCAGCATGTTTAGTCTGATATTTTTAGGGAAAAACTCATTGCTAAACTATAGAATGCAGGACAAAACTTCAGCATCTTTTAGTATGAAGTTTTAGCAAATGAACTAATAAACTTAAATAAGCATAAGTTTGAAGTTTATCAAATTACAGTACAAAAACTTTAAAACAAACATAAGGTTAAAGTTTTAGGAAATATAGTTCAAAACCAATTCAAAAAACAAACTTAATAACTTACTTCGTCCGCAAGATCAGAGTTAGGGTCCACAAGCTCGGTAAAGAATGACTTTGGAATATCGATTCCAGCTAATTTGAATGGCTTGAAATCATATTCCCCGGCATCCGTCTTCAACTAGTCTGTAAATCTATGCATCAATCTGCCATCTTGATTGACATAATGGAAGGGACACCTTCGTGTAGTCTTTCCTGCTTTTCAATCTTGCCCCCTTGCCTTTTGTTTAGGAATGACGTAAGGATATTTCTACCAAATATTCTCCATACGAATCCTTTTCCCTACTTTAGCTGGTTTTCTTTTTGATTATTGTTCCTGCTGCTCAGTCGCACCTAACTGTTGGGGTTCAGCACCATGGGAAAAATCCACAGCCATAGAGACAGATACTTCTCTAACTCCCTATTATTCATGATCTTCTTGTCTCTTTTCACCACCACTACCAACAACAAAATTAGCTTCTAAACCAGTCTCTTGTGTACTACCCAACGAAAATGAACATAAATTGAAGTTTGGTATATCACTAGAGTCACGCAAAACATTAGGAGAACTGGTGTGATGACCCAAAATGTCATCTTATGTTTTAAAACTCGATTCTGAGCTCTTAAGCCCTAAAAATCATATTTTTACCCTCCTCAATTTGCGTGAACAGTCCGGGCGTGTTTTCTAAAAACCTTTGTGTTGAAAATTGATGAAAATAAGAATTTTTGCCTTAAAAGTTGATTTTAGTTGACTTCAGTCAACGTTTATTGTAAACGGGCCTAGATCTATGTTTTGACAGTTCTAGTGGGTCCGTATCGAATTATGGGACCTGGGCGTATGCCCGGAATCGAATTCGGAGGTCCCTAGCTCGAGTTTTGAATTTTTGATGAAAATTAAAAGTCTGAAATTGGTTGACGTTTGGCCTTGTTGATACCGGGTTTGTATTTTGGTTCTAGAGCCCGGTATAGGTCCAATATAATATTCATGACTTATCTGTGAAATTTGGTGAGAAACAGAGTTGGTTTGACGTGATTCGGATGTCCGGTTGTGAAGATAGAAATTTAAAGTATTCTTGAGAATTTCATTTGATTTGGTGCTAAATTCGTAGTTCTAGGTGTTATTTTGGCGATTTGAACATGCGAGCAAGTTCGTATGATGTTTTTAGACTTATGTGTTTGTTTGGTTTGGAGCCCTGAGGGCTCGGGTGAGTTTCGGATAGGCCACGGGTTGATTTGGACTTAGAAAATCTGGTATTTTTGCTTTATCTGGTATCTGGTATGCTGTTCTTCGCGATCGCATAGGCACTCTCGTGATCGCGAAGGGGAACCTGGCCTTGGGAGGATTTTACTCTACGCGAACGCGAGACCATGGTCACGAACACGGAGCATTGGGGGGAGTTGCTCTACGCGAACGCGACCCGTCGAACTCGAACGCGTAGCTTTAGCTAGGCTGGGCAGGGGACTTGGGAAACTCTATGCGAACATGAGCCCTGTCTCGCGAACGTGAAGGTAAGGCGAGCTAAGACTTCGTGAATACGTAAAGCCTCCCGCGATCGTGTAAGCCCTTATGAGGCTGCTCTTCGCGAACGCGACAGTGTTCACGCGATCACGATGAACACTGTCGCCCTGCACTTAAACCAGAATCAAACACGGGATTAAGCCATTTTTCCAACTTTTCATAAAACAAATGGGCTAGAGGCGCTTTTCAAGAGATAATTTCTTCCCCAAAGTGTTGGTAAGTGATTCTAAACCATTTTCTTTCAATTACACATTTCATTTCATGAATTATCAATCTAAAATCTAAAGTTTTCATGGTAGAATTTGGGGTTTGGGTAGAAACTAGGGATTTCGGAAATTTGGGGATCTAGACCTCAATTTGAGGTCGGATTCTAAAACTAATTATATATCCGGGCTCCGGGGTGAATGGCTAAATGGATTTTGGCCCGAACCTCGGGTTTTGACCAAGCGGGCCCAGGGTCGATTTTTTACTTTTTGGAGGAAAATTTGGGAAATCTAAATTTATGCAATGTAATTAATTCCTTTAGCAATATTTGATATTATTGAGTCATTTTTGAATAGATACGAGTGGTTTGGAGGTGGATTCTAAAGGAAAAGCTATGATTGAGTATTGAGCGGCCTTCGGAGCGAGCTAAGTGTCGTGGTTAACCCTGACTTGAGGGAATTAGGAACCTTAGATTATTTTCTTCATGAAATTCATGTGAGCGGCGTATATGTGAGGTGACGAGTATTTATGCGCCGCCAATTTACCTATTTTCCCCTATTTTCTCCCATTTTTTATATTGTCTCTTTCCTATGCCTAATTGTTACGTGCTTAGACTAGTGTTGTTAAATTTATCGTTCTTATCATGTTTGCGGATTCTCTAGTAATAATTGAGTATTTATTTCAAAGTTGAGATTGGTATTGTGGAACCAAATGTTGAAGTAAGGTTTGTACTTATTATTCTATCTCCCTGTTGTTATTAATGCGTTGCATTATGGTAAGGGAGAGTGTTAATGCATGAAGGGTGATGCCGTGCCATATTGTGAGTGTAAAAGCACGAAGGGTGATGCCGTGCCATATTATGAGAGTTAATGCACGAAGGGTGATGTCGTTCCATATTGTGAGTGTAAAAGCACGAAGGGTGATGTCGTGCCATGATATGAGAGTTAATGCACGAAGGGTGATGTTGTGCCGTTTCTATTGATTTTATGGTGAGATTGAGAGTAAAAGCACGAAGGGTGATACCGTATATTTTTTCTTTATTGTATTCGTGCTCCTGTTGATTCATAGTATATTGGTTGTTCCAGTTCTCATTCTGCTGTAGTTCTTTATTTCGTATTTCCCCCAGCATGTTTCCCCCTCCCGATAATTCTTGTCTAGCTCTTCAGTACTGTTATTTGTATATACACTGTTAAATTGTATAGGTTAAATTGTCACTACTTCGTTGAGGTTAGGCTCGACACTTACTAGTACATGGGGTTGGTTGTACTGATACTGCACTTTGCATTTTCTATGCAGATTTTGGTACCGGCTCAGGTTGATCGAGATTTTAGCTGTTGGATCCGCTATCCGGAGATTCAAGGTAGATCTATCGGCGTTCACAGACCTTGAAGTCTATGTGTATCTTTTCAGTTTTACTGTTTCTTTCATCCAAACAATTGTATTTCTTTCAGACTATTACTTGTAGTGAATTCTAGAATGCTTGTAAATTGTGGTAGTAATTAATACAGTTTTTGTATTATTCTGCACTTATTATATTTCATCTTATCTAATTTTTGTTATTTACTGAATGGAAATAAGGATTTGGTTTAATAATTCTCTAACGATGGCTTGCCTAGCAAGTTAAATATTAGGCACCATCACGGTACCGAAGGTGGGAATTCCGGGTCGTGACAACTCGACACCTTCCTTCTCTTAGGATTTGGAAGAAGTTGTGATGCATTAGATGAGATCTGCAAAAAACAAGGAAAATATATACATAAATACAACCGATTCAAACACACATTAGGCAAAACAATGCCTTGTAATTGAATTGCAGCAAATAACTACCTGGTCTAAGTGTTGCAACACAGATGGTATTTGCATACCAACGGATCCGCTTGCATTACCCTCATATATGCCTATATCTTCATGCAAAAAAGGAAAAAATATTAAATAATACTAACTAAAATTTGAAAATACTACAAAGTCACTTCATACATGTCTGTGAGCCAACAAGTGTGAAGAGATGTATTTCTCTTTGTTCATATAGCCGAATGAGCTCACTAATTTCTTTTTCGGCTGCATCGAGTCTTTCTTAATAATCATCAAAAAGCACAAAAAAGAAAAGAAAGTATGTAAAATTTTATACTGAAAATAAAAGCTTGGATCAAATATAATAAGTTAGTGATGTATAGAATACCTTGACATTTACCTTCTACTGCGCTATCGCCAGACTGCATACCTTTGTCGAACTCAGCAGCTCCAGCTTCATTCAATGGTGCGGCATCGTCGGGGAGCCTTGGAGTATTCTGCGGAAGGATTTTCTCGACTCTATCTTCATGCAATGCAGCATCATCGGAGAGTTTTTGAGTCGTATCAATTGAAGCACCACTGTTTTCAACTTCCACTGCATATTCATGGAGGGGGGGGGGGGGGAGAAATCAATGACCTAATATATATATATATATATATATATATATATATATATATATATATAAAAATACTTAGACCTGCAGTGACAACTTCCTGTGTCTCTGCACCTAAAATATTTTGGCAAATAGCTAATGCTTTCGCAAACGCATTGCCTTTCCCAATAGGAGTACCCACATCACTCGGTACGTGTTCTTCAGTACCAACAGGTTCATCATCGGCATCCGTAAACACATTGCCTTTTGCAATAGGACTACCCAAATCACAAGTCGGTACATGTTCTTCAGTACCGACAACTTCATCATATGCACCTTTCTTGCTTCCGACATTCTTGGTTGATAACTGTTCATCATATCCAACAACTTTGCCCAGTCTATCGACACTATAACATTCCGCTTCAACTTGTCGTTCAACACATTGAACTTGCTCGAATACTTGAACTTGGCCTTCAAGAGCTGCTTGTTCACCTCTTCCATTTTCATCTGCGGCTTTATGCAGTCCATCATGACCAACAATAAAATCAGATTGAGGTTCGAAGAAATCGTTCATCCTATAATATTGTCTATAGTTCATGAATTCAAAATCTGCATCGCCATCATCTCTTCCTTTTAACTTGTCGACAATCTCAAACAACTTTTCAAACTTCTCATCAAAATATTCTTATAAAGAATTACTAACAATGATTATTCTGAATAAAAGAATAACATTACCAGGAAAAAAGACTTCTCTATAAATAAGCTTACCTTGACTTTTTTTACAGCCTCGTCCACAATAACAGATCGCTCATCCCATCGAAACTCTTGAACAACTTCTTTCGTGATCATGCACCTTTCTTCTATTGCATGGTTTTTAACCTTCCTCGTTACCCTCTAGTATAGAAATAGAAACAACACAACAATTTCAGAAAATAGAAACACAGAACAAAATTTCAGCTCTTAGAATGTTGAAGTTCACAAATACAGAATAAAACTTTAGCTTTAAGAATACTGAAGTTCAGCAAATACAGCACAAAAACTTCAGCCAAAACATGCTGTAGTTTTACAAATACAGAACACAACTTCAACTCCAAAAATGCTGAAGTTCATCAAAAACAAAACAAAAACTGCAGATAAAACATACTTTATTTTTACAAAATACAAAACAAAACTTCAGCTCCTAGAATGCTGAAGTTCATCACAAACAGAACAAAAATTACAGACAAAATATGTTGTAGTTTTAGAAAACACATAACAAAAACTTCAGCCAAAAAAATAATGCTAAAGTTCAGCAAAATACAGGATAAAAACATCACATAGAACATCCTATAATTTAGCAAACAATAGTATGAAAAACTTCAGATTAAACACGAAAAAAAAATTACACAACATATTGTGTTAACTAATTCATCATCAAATGCTGTTGTATAACATTTAGAACGACTCTGGGTACGAGGTGATTCTTCAATTATAAGAGTTCGACTGGTTTCTTTTGATCGACTCTGACTGCGTGGTGATTCACCAGTTGAAGGAACCGGATTCAGTACCTTCAAACGACTGCGGATGCATGGCAATTATCCAATTAAAGGCATTGAATTCAATTTCTCTTCGGTAGGAATTATCTCAAATACCCTAAATATCCGATATTTTTGTTTAATACAAAAAAGTATATTAGGAAAAATAAAAAAAAACTAATATGTCAACATATTAACAAAAATGCAGAAAAAGGAAAAATAAAGAACATTAACTTACACCATAATTACTAAAGTAATTCTCATGAAGTTTTTTAAATTTAGGCTCTCCTAAAGATGGATAACGTCACATCCTAGGAACCTGAGCTACATCAAGGTAGTCGTCAACTTTTAAATACTTGTCTCGAATATCTGGGAAGCGCTCATAGAACCAAACACATAATGGATATGGAAATCCGCCTACAGTATACTCAGTTAGATTATTTTTGTCCTTGTTGTCCAAAGCATATTTTATTGAAGTAATAAGCTTATACTCCTCCAACACAGTTGATTGATGCTTTCTTCCGAACAAAATAGACCCCACAATAAAAATTCACAGCATCTTCATCACTCTCGCATACGTATTTGAAATTCACATCATCTTTTTTAATTTGATTTCGTATCATATACTCTCGAATGTCCTTCAAGGTCACACCCTTAGACTTCCCAAAATAGCGCTTCAGAATCTTATTCGCTCGTTTAATTAGTTTTTCAACATTATGTGATGTGATCCTCAAACCACACATAATGTGAAAGTCTTCAAGGCTAAACGACACATCACCAAAAATCTTGAAACTAATGGAATCTCGATCATTGGTGAATACGCGAGAAAGAATCAAACAATGAACCAACTTCATGCTGCAATGGAAATTCTCCATAGCCATGATATACCGAAATGTACCATTATTCAGCTTCTCCTGTTGTGCATGAGTCAAGAAAGTTACAATTAAACCCTTCAAATCGTTGTTCCCCTTCCAGTAAGCACGACAGTTAAACCAATCTCGAAACTCATAATATCTCTCCCCTGGTTTTGTAGGTATAACAACAGGGACTGAAGGAGCTTTACGTATTCTAGGTGCTTTAGGTGCTTTAAGATCTTTAGGTGCTTTGGATTTCATAGATACCATCTATTCAAAAAATTAAAGGTGAAAAAAATAATTTCCGAACATTATTAAAAAATGCATTTAAAACTTCAGCACAATTTGACTTAAGTTATATTTTAAAGCCCTCTAACTTCAGAGAAATACAAAATAAAATTTCAGCTCTAAGAATGCTGAAGTTCAGCAAATACAAAATAAAACTTTAGCTCTAAGAATATTGATGTTCAGCAGTTACAGAATAAAAATTTCAGCCAAAACATGTTATTTTACAAATACAGAATATAACTTCAACTCCAATAATGCTGAAGTTCATCAAAAATAAAATAAAAACTGCAAACAAAACATACTTTACTTTTACAAAATACAAAACAATACTTCAGGTCCTAGAATTAAATTATCCTTGAAGTATAATAAACTTCACACTTTAATAGCATCATCTATTTGAGTCTCAAAATTTTTAAAAATTTCAATGTCTCCTACAATCAGTGAATAATATATAGAATTTTCATCAAACACACAAACACATTTTCAAAAAACCTAAAAACACTAATCGTAAAAGTAAAACCTACAAAACTAATGCACTAATCAAAGTAAAACCTAGAAAATTATTTTAGTACAAATAAAAAAAGGAAAACGATTCAACTAAGATTACTATCAACAAAAAACCCATAAATTAAATCAAAAAACTAATCCTAAATTAAAACCCCATACAAAGTTAATACAATGTACAAAAGCAATCATTAAAATCGTACATGTGATTATACTTAATTTTGTTGAACAAGAAACAGTTGCTAATCAAGCAGAATGCAATGGCGAAAGTCGTTTGATTTCAGAAAATAATCAAAAACCGCGAAGAAGGATAGAGAGACAGATACAAGAGAAAATATGCCGTATACTTTGAGAGAGAGTAGCATTTTATTAAAGAAGGGCAAAATCATCTTTTTAAAACGTTTTTAACAAAAACAAATGGATACAGATACAAACAAAAAAATAAAATGGGTACAAATTAAAAAGGGGCGATCAAATAGGGCGCCCCATGCAATTTTTACTTAATAGAGGCTTTAACTAAACTTTAAGACAAATAACCACCACATAAATTACTAGAAGTAGTGGGAAAATGTAAAGTGATATAGACAGCAAAAGAGAATTTTGAACCAGATGAGAGAAAAAAAATATCAAATAAGGAGATAAAAGAAAATTAAGAATGCTGGTCAAATTGAGGTGCTACATCAACTCTACAATGCTCAGCTTTATATATTTATATAGGTTTTAAAGGTTTAGATTAGATAAATTATACAAGCACCTTAACCATAGTTAATGAGATAAATTTTTGGAATGCAAATTCGTTCATGTGGGATTAGTAATCCTAATTATCAGGACGTTTTTACATATTCAAAAAAAATATATTTAATAAGTAAAATTTTAGTTGATTTCAAAATCTAAAATATTAGAAAATAGTTAAATTATATTTTTTGATTTGAAATTTCTTTTTAAAGGGTAAAAGCCTCGATCAATATATTGCGTCGGAGTTTTGTACTTTTATAATAATACTAGTTTCAAGGTACGCGCTTTGCGCGTGTATCCATTTCCATGAATATATAATTTTTTTAAAATATAAAAATATTATTAAATAATATATTTGAACTATAAAATAAAAACTATAAAGAAAGTATAGATTCATGAAAACAATAAATGCTTATTTATTTAGGTAGGCGAGAAAATAAAATAAATAAATACTTTTTTCCAATCAAAGATCAAATTATATAAATTCATAAAATGCAATAGAAATAAAAGAGAAAAATACCTTTTCAAGATAGAATCTGTAACGACCCGACCGGTCGTTTTGAGTACTATAATCCCGTTTTCCCATTTACTGCTCAATTTATGCTTTACAGTTATTTTATGACTTACCGGTTAGTTAGTTCGGTCCGGAAGGAATTCGGAGTGCAACAAGACACTTAGTCTCATAATTGAAAATATAAGTTAGAAAAGTTGACTGGATGTGGACTTATATGTAAACGACCTCGTATTTGAATTTTGATGATTTCAATAGCTCCGTATGGTAATTTTAGACTTAGGAGTGTGCTCGAAAAAGTATTTGGAAGCCCGTAGCTAAATTAGGCCTGAAATGGCTAAAATAGAAAGTTAAGTTTGGAAGTTTGACCGGGGAGTTGACTTTTTTATATCGAGGCCGGAATCCGATTTTGAAAATTTGAATACCTCTATTATGTCATTTATGACTTATGTGCAAGTTTTGAGGTCAATTGGACTTGATTTGATGTGTTTCGGCACAAGATATAGAATTTGAAAATTCAAAGTTCATAGATTTTTATTTGAGGTGCGATTCAACGTGTTGATATTGTTTGATGTGATTTGAGGTCTCGAGTAGGTCCGTGTTATGTTATGAAACTTGTTGGTATATTTGAACGGGATCCCGAGTTTCTCGGGTGAGTTTCGGGGTGAGTTTTGAGCAAGTACGGGATTTTCGGCACTCTAATGTTGTTCTGGGGGTCTTTGGAAGTGAGGACCGCACATTTTTGGAGTGATGAGGAAAAAGGGAAGTGCGGACCTCAGGGAAATTGTGCGCACCGCACAATTTTGTGTGCGGCCGCACTTCAGGCCGTAGAGGAGTGTGCTGGCCGCACAATTTTGTGTGCGGCCGCACTCAGGAACTCTTAGATTCGCTGGTCCGACTTCGGAAGCTTATATCTTTTGATCTACGAGGACATTTGATATGCTTCAAAAACAAAAGTCGTATCCCTTCGTGTCTAGTTTCCAGAATGGTAAAGATGTCATTATTTGGACATCCGTAGAGAAAGTTGTGGCTAAATTTCTAAAGCCTGACAATGCAGTCACTAAGAGAGTGCAGCCGCAGGAGCTGGGATGTGCGGCCGAACTTGGAATTTTGCGGACCGCACATGGTGAGTTCAAAGAATGTACTATATAAACGAGACTTATGTTATTATGTCATTTTTGGACCTTGGGAGCTCGGTTTGAGACGATGTTTTGTGGGTTTTTCAAGAAATTCATCGGGGTAAGTGATTCTAACTCAGATTTTGTTAACATACGTGAATATATCGTTGTTTACATCATGTAATCAGTATTTTGAGATGGAAATTTGGGAAAATTATAAAAATTTTATAAAACGATTTTTGGGATTTGAACACCGATTCGGAGTCGGATTTGAGTGAAATTAGTATGGTTGAACTCGTAATTGAATAAGTTTTTGGATTTTGTAACTTTTGTCATGTTCCGGGACATGGGGCCCACAGGCGATTTTTGAGTTAAATTTCGGATTCTTATGGAAAATTTGCATTTTTCATATGGAATTAATTCCAATAAATTTTATTGACTGAATCGAATTATTGTAACTAGATTTAAGGCGTTTGGAGGCCAATTCACGAGGCAAAAGATTAGCGGAATAAGAATTTCACGGTTTTAGGTAAGTAACAATTTTAAATCAGGTCCTGAGGGTATGAAACCCCGGATTTTGTATCATGTGATTGTTTTTGGAGGTGACACACATGCTAGGTGACGGGCGTGTGGGCGTGCACTAAGTGGATTGTGACTTGGTCCGTCCCGTGAAACTGTAAAGTTGAATAACTTGTAGTTAACTATATACTCTCTATGTGTTGAAGAAATTTGACTGTAAATCATGTTAGAAATCATGCTTAGGCTATCTGATAGTATTGTTGGGACCCATAGAGGTCGCGTACTTGTTCAATTATTTGCTAATTATTGTCTTGTACTGAATCATGATTTTAGTCGCATATGATACCTCAGTCTTTCTTGATATTTGTTGATACACAATGTTATCTTTGTTTGGGCTAATCTTTGTGATTTTCGAGAGCCCGAGAGACTAGAGAGATTGAGGACTGAGTAAGGCCGAGGGCCTATCGGTGAGATAAGGATACTATGGCGCGTGAGTTGTCCGTGCAAGATACTATAGCATATGCGTTGTCCATGCAATACGTGAGTTGTTCGTGCGGGTTATGGCGCTTGGGCTGTAGGAGCCCCTCCAGAGTCTGTACACCCCCAGTGAGGGCGGGTACCCATTGAGTGTGAGTGCTGAGAGCTGAGAGCCGAGTGGTTGAGTTATTGTGACGAGTGGAGTGACTGTTACCCTGAAAGGCTGTACTTGCTTTTCATTTGTTGTTGCACTTAGTTGCTATTTGTCATTGTTGTGAAATTCTCTGAAATATTTTATATCCGGATTGCACGAACTTGAAATCGTATAAATTGATTTGACTTAAACTGCTGGATTTGAAAGCATGTCTATTCTATGTTGGAATTACTGAAAAAAAGAACTATAACTGTGTAGCTCGTCACTATCTTCAGTTCCTTAATTATTATTGTTACTTGCTGAGTTGGTTGTACTCATACTACACCCTGCACTTTGTGTGCAGATCCAGGTGTTTCCGGACATAGTGAGTGCTAGTTCTCTAGCACAACTGTTTTTCCGGAGATTCTGAGGTAGCTGCCGTATTTCGCATACCTTGCCTCTCCTTCCCTATCTCCTTATTTACTGTATTTGGTCGTAGACTGTTATGGACCGTATTTTCCAAACTTGTATTCATATTAGATGCTCATGTACTCAGTGACACCAGGTTTTGGGAGTGTTTGTATCGGTATTTGCGAGATTTGTGGATTGTGTTTAAATATTATATTTTCAAACTTAAAAGAAATTGTGGTTTATTGAGATTGTCGGCTTGCCTAGTATTGAGATAGGCATCATCACAACAGATGAGATTTTGGGACGTGACAAGTTGGTATCAGAGCCTAGGTAACATAGGTCTCACGAGTCATGAGCATGTTTAGTAGAGTCTTGCGGATCGGTACAGAAATGTCTGTACTTATCTTTAGGATGCTACAGAACCCTTAGGAAAAATTTCACTTTCTTGTATTCTGTCATGCAAATTTGTTGATTCCTGAAACTAAATCTCTGTTATCCTATTCTCTCGTAGATGGTGAGGACACGCACTACCGGATTGGACGTTCAGCCACCAGTGCCACCAGTTAGGGCCGTGCGAGGCCGAGGCCGAGGTAGAGGTCGAGGTGTAGCTCATATAGCAGTTAAAGCAGCACCTGTAGCACCACCAATTTCTCCAGCTTAGGAGCAAATTCCAGATATAGCTGAGCCGACAGGACCAGCTCAGGCACCAGCTGTGCCCATTGAGATTCCAGGCCTTCAGGAGGCTTTGGCCTAGATATTGACAGTTTGCACTGGTCTTGCTCAGGTGGTTTCGGCTCAGGCCTCACCTGCCACTTTTCAGGCCGGGGGAGGTACTCATACCCCTGTTACCCGTACTCCACACCAGGTAGTACAAGGACTTCATATACCGGGGGCACTACCAACCCAGCCAGTTGCAGCTGCTCAGGCCCCGGTAGTTCCTGTTATGGCAGATGATGAATGGAGGAGACTTGAGAGATTTGAGAGGCTACGACCTCCACCATTTAGCGGTGTTGAGTTAGAGGATGCTCAGGGTTTTTTGGATAAGTGTCAACGGATGCTTCAGACAACAGGTATTCTAGAGACCAGTGGGGTCTCATTCACTACTCTTCAGTTTTCTGGGGCTGCCTTCAGATGGTGGGAGGCTTACGAGAGGTGTAGGCCGGTCGGTACAGCACCCCTTACTTGGCAACAGTTCTCTGGTCTATTCCTGGAGAAGTTCGTGCTTCAGTCCCGCAAAGAGGAGCTGCGCAGGCAGTTCGAGCAGCTTCGTCAGGGTGATATGTCTGTGACACAATATGAGATGAGATTTTCAGAATTGGCCTGTCATGCTATCTGGTTAATTCCCACAGACAGAGAAAGATCAGGAGGTTCATGGATGGCCTCACTTTTCAGCCACGATTACTCATGACTAGAGAAAGTGTCTGGTGCTACTTTCGATGAGGTTGTCGACATTGCTCGTCAGATTTAGATGGTTCGCAGCCCGGAGCGGGTTGAGAGGGAGGCTAAGAGGTCTCGTGGTTCAGGTGATTTTAGCGGTGTTCCTTCAGGTGGTCAGTTTTACCGCGGTAGGGGCCATTCTTACAGACACGCTCAGACGGGTCGTCTAGCTCATCGTGGTGCATCGGCTAGCCACAGTTCTTACAGTGCTCACTCAGGCCAGTCTTCATTCAGTGCACTACCAGTGCAGAGTTGTCATCATGCGTCTTCCGCTCAGGCTTCTACAGGTAATTCTCCGGGTTATTAGGAGTAGCAGTTCTGTTAGAGGAGGGGTTATTTCGAGTGCGGAGAATTTGTTCATTTCAAGAGAGATTGTTCTAGGTTGTTGAGTGGGGCTCTATAGCAATGTTCTCGACCAATGGCCAGCACCAGCAGTTACACCACCCGCCCAGCCAGCTCGGGTTGGGGGTCAGGTAGCTAGGGGTCACCCAAGAGGGGGAGGCCGATCAGGTGGCGGTCAGGCCCGATTCAATGCTTTTCCTGCCAGGCCAGATATTATTACCTCAGATACAGTGATCACATTTATTGTTTCAGTGTGCCACAGGGAGTCTTCTATATTATTTGACCCTGGTTCCACTTATTCATATCTATCATCGTATTTTGCTCATTATTTGGATATGCCCTATGAGTCCTTAGTTTCACCTGTTTGTGTATCTACATCGGTGAGCAATATTATTACTGTGGACCGTGTGTATCGGTCGTGGTGGTAACTATTGGGGAACTGGAGACTAGAATTGATCTCTTATTACTCAATATGGTTGATTTCGATGTAATCCTGGGTGTGGATTAGCTGCCTCCATGTTATGCTATTAAGGATTGTCACGCAAAATCTGTGACATTGACGATGCCGGGGTTGTCAAAGGTTGAATGGAGAGGTTCTTTAGATTTTGTTCCTATCAGGGTAATTTCTTATTTGAAGGCCCAACGTATGGTTGGAAAGGGATGTTTGTCATATTTGGCCTTCGTGAGAGATGTTGATGCTGATACTTCTATTATTGATTCAGTACCGATCGTGTGAGACTTTTCGGATGCATTTCCTGCAGACTTGCCAGATATACCACCCGACAGGGATATTGATTTTGATATTGACTTGGTGCAGGTCACTCAACCCATTTCTATTCCTCCATATCGTATGGCACCAGCTGAGTTAAAAGAATTGAAAGAGCAACTTAAGGAACTCCATGAAAAGAGGTTTATTAGGCCTAGTGTGTCACCTTGGGATGGATCAGTTCTGTTTGTGAAAAATAAAGATGGTACTATGCATATGTGCATCGATTATAGGCAGTTGAACAAAGTTACAATCAAGAATAAATATCCATTGCCGCGTATTGATGTCTTATTTGACCAGCTTCAGAGAGCGAGGGTGTTCTCAACAATTGATTTGAGATTTGGGTATCACTAGTTAAAAATTCAGGATTCGGATATTCTAAAGACGACATTCAGAACATGTTATGGCCACTATGAATTTCTTGTGATGTCTTTTGGGCTAACCAACCCCCCAACAACATTTATGCGCGTGATGAATAGTGCATTCCATCTATATCTTGATTTATTTGTCGTAGTATTTATTGATGATATCTTGGTGTACTCTCGTAGCCATGAGGAGCATGCACAACACTTGGGTATTGTATTACAAAGATTGAGAGATGAGAGACTTTATGCCAAATTCTCTAAGTGTTAGTTCTGGCTTAGTTCGATGGCATTCTTGGGACACATAGAGTCCAGTGCAGGAATTAAGGTGGATCCGAAGAAAATAGAGGCAGTTCAGAGTTGGCCCAGGCCATCTTTAGTTACTGAGATTTGGAGTTTTCTCGGCTTGGCCGGTTATTATCGTCGCTTCGTGGAGGGTTTCTCGTCTATTGCATCGCCTATGACTAAATTGACCCAGAAATGTGCTCCGTTCAGGTGGTCGGATGAGTGTGAAGAGAGCTTTCAGAAGGTCAAGACAACTTTGACTATAACTCCAGTATTGGTATTGCCTATAGGTTCAAAGTCTTATACTGTGTATTCTGACGCATCGCATATTGATCTCGGCGCAGTGCTGATGTAAGACGGTAGGGTGATTGCCTATGCGTCCAGACAGTTAAAGGTACATGAGAAGAATTATCTAGTCCACGATCTTCAGTTAGCAGCTATTGTTCATGCATTGAAAATTTGGCGGCATTACTTGTACGGTGTCCAGTGTGAGGTATATACCGATTATTAGAATTTACAACATTTGTTTAAACAGAGGGATCTTAATTTGCAGCAGTGAAGGTGGTTAGAGTTGCTTAAGGATTATGACATTACCATTCTCTATCATCTCGGAAAGGCCAATGTAGTGGCCGATGCCTTGAGTCGTAAGTCAGAGAGTTTGGGCAGTTTAGCATACTTACCGGTAACAGAGAGGCCTTTACCCTTAGATGTTCAGGCCTTGGCCAACCAGTTTGTTAGATTGGATGTTTTTGAGCCGAATCGAGTTTTAGTTTGTATGGTTTCTCAGTCTTCTTTATATGATCGCATCAAAGAGAGCCAATATGATGATCCATATCTGCTTATCCTTAAGGACATGGTTCAGCACGGTGATGCCAAGGAAGTCATTATTCGAGATGACGATGTATTACGGATACAGGGCAGGCTATGTGTGCCTAATGTACATGGTTTGTGTGAGTTGATTCTCCAGGAAGCTCACAGTTCACGGTACTCCATTCATCCAGGTGCCACAAAGATGTAACATGATTTGAGGTAGCACTATTGGTGGAGGCGAATAAAGAAAGATATAGTTGGATTTGTAGCTCGGTGTTTAAATTGTCAACAGGTAAAGTACGAGCATCAAAGACAGGACGGATTACTACAGAGACTTGAAATTCCGGAGTGGAAGTGGGAGCGTATTACCATGGATTTCGTAGTTGGGCTTCCATGAACTTGAGGAAGTTTGATGTTGTTTGGGTGATTGTGGATCATTTGACCAAATCTACGCATATTATTCCAGTTGGTACTAATTATTTTTCGAGGAGATTGGCTGGGATTTATATTCACAAGATTATTAGCCTACACGGTGTGCCAATGTCCATCATTTCAGATCGGGGAACACAGTTTACATCAAGTTTTGGAGAGCCGTGCAGCGAGAATTGGGCAGACAGGTTCAGTTGAGTACAACATTTCACCCTCAGACGGACGGACAGTCCGAGCGCACTATTCAAATATTAGAGGATATGTTCTTGCTTGTGTCATCAATTTTGGGGGTTCTTGGGATCGATTTTTGCCACTCGTGGAGTTTGCTTACAATAACAGCTACCAGTCAAGTATTCAGATGGCTCCGTATGAGGCTTTGTATGGGAGACGGTGACGATCTCCGGTGGGTTGGTTTGAGCCAGGTGAGGCTAGGCTATTGGGTACTGACTTGGTTTAGGATGCTTTAGAGAAGGTCAAAATGATTCAGGAACGGCTTCACACAGCGCAGTCTAGACATAAGATTTATGCAGATAGGAAGGTACGTGATGTTGTTTATATGGTTGGGGAGAAGGTGTTGCTCAAGATTTCACCCATGAAGGATGTGTTGAGGTTCGGGAAGAAGGGCAAGTTGAGCCCTCGGTATATTGGGCCTTTTGAGATACTTAAGAAGATTGGAGAGGTGGCTTATGAACTTGCTTTGACACCTAGTCTATCAAGTGTTCATCCAGTGTTCCATGTATCCATGCTCCGAAAGTACGTCGGGGATCCCTCTCATATTCTGGAGAGGTAGCTTATGAAATTCCAAAAAAATTACTTTTTTCGAAATCAGCGCTTTTTCATAAAATTTCCAATTTTCACTTGAAGATGCATTTTGAAAATTTTCGAAAATTTGAAAAACTACAAAAAGTTATTTTCAAACTTTTCACTCAGATCACTCACAAAACTTTAAAAACCACCCAAACTGAAATTTGTGTCCAAACACAACTCTAAATTTCAAATACCATTTTCACTTGAAAAACATTTCCACCATTTTTTTCGAATTTTACAATTCTAATGTCCAAACGCCTACTTAGTCTTATAATTGAAAATTTAAGTTAGAAAAGTTGACCGGATGTGGACTTATGTATAAACGACCTCGTATTTGAATTTTGATGATTCCAACAGCTTCGTATGGTGATTTTGGACTTAGGAGTGTGTTCGAAAAATTATTTGGAAGCTCGTAGCTAAATTAGGCCTGAAATGGCTAAAATAGAAAGTTAAGTTTGGATGTTTGACCGGGGAGTTGACTTTTTGATATCGAGGCCGGAATCCGATTCTGAACATTTGAATACCTCCATTATCTCATTTATGACTTATGTGCAAAATTTGAGGTCAATCGGACTTGATTTGATGTGTTTCGACACAAGATATAGAATTTGAAACTTTAAAGTTCATAGATTTTGATTTGAGGTGCGATTCGACGTGTTGATGTTGTTTGATGTGATTTGAGGTCTCGAGTATATCCGCGTTATGTTATGGAACTTGTTAGTATATTTGAACGGGATCCCGAGTGGCTCGAGTGAGTTTCAGGGTGAGTTTTGAGCGAGTATAGGCTTTTCGGCACTCTAATGTTGTTCTGAGGGTCTTTGGAAGTGCGGACCGCACATTTTGGGAGTGTTGAGGCAAAAGGGAAGTGCGGAACTCAGGGGAATTGTGAGGACCGCACAAATTTGTGTGCGGCCTCACTTCAGGCCGCAGAGGAGTGTGCACAAAATTCCGGGGTTTCATACAAAATTCTGGGGTTTACTCTGCTAAGCCTTTGCATCGCAAATCGGCCCCTCAATGCCTCGAATCTAGTCACAATTAATTCGTTTCAGTCAATAAAATTTATTGGAATTATTTCCATAAGAAAATGCTAATTTTTTCATAAAATCCGAAATTTAATCCCAAAATTACTTGTGGGGCCCACGTCTCGGAATCCGACGAAACTAACCAAATATGACAACCCATCCAATTAAAAGTTCAACCATACTAATTTCACTCAAATCCGACTCCGAATCGGTATTCAAAACTCAAAAAAAAAAATTTGTGACATTAAAGAAATTTCCTTCTATTTCTTTTGAAGATTCGATATTCTTACACTAAAAATGAAGATTAATTCATGAAATATAACCAAATGGGAGTCAAGAACACATACCCCAAGTTGTGTGAAAAAATTCCTCTCCAACATCGCCCAAACCGAGCTCCAAAATTCGAAAATGGTGAAAAATCACGAACCCTTGAACTTAAAGGATTCTGTCTAGTCAATCCGCACCTGCGACTCCCGCTTCTACGAAAAAATAGGCGCATTTGCGAGCCAGGACGTTCTGCGGAGAGCCAAGCGAGGATGCGACTCCGCATCTGCGGATAAAAGTTCCGCACCTGCGCTGCTCGACTTTCTCACCATTTTCCGCTTCTGCGCCATCCCGTCACACATACGGCCTCGCAGATGCAGGAAAATTCTTCACACCTGCGAGAACTACCCAGTTCCACTCTTGTCCGCTTCTACGACTGGTTGCGAGCACATGTGGCTTCGCACCTGCGATCAAAAGCTTCGCAGGTGCGATCACACTAGTAGGCAGCAATTCCAGCATATGCTTAAGTCCAAATTTGATCCGTTAACCATCCGAAACTCACCCGAGGCCTCCGGGACCTCAACCAAATATACCAACAAGTCCCATAACATAATACGGGCCTACTCGAGGCCTCAAATCACACCTAACAACATCGAAACGATGAATCACACCTCAATTAAAATCAATGAATTTTGAACTTTCAAATTCTATATCTTGTACCGAAACACATCAAATCAATCCGGAATGACTTTAAATTTTACACACAAGTCATAAATGACATAACGGAAGTATTCCAATTTTCAAAATCGAATTCGGACTCCGATTTCAAAAAGTCAACCCCCCGGTCAAACTTCCCAAAAATTCAACTTTCGGCATTTCAAGCCAAATTCCACTACGGACCTCCAAATAATTTTTCGAACACGCTCCTAAGTCCAAAATCACCATATGGAGCTATTGGAATTATCAGACTTCAAATTCGAGGTCGTGTACACATAAATCCATATTCGGTCAACTTTTTTAACCTAAACTTTTTTAATTTTGAGGCTATGTGTCTCATTTCACTCCGAATTCCTTCCCGACCCGTACCAACTAACCTGGTAAGTCATAAAACAACTGTGAAGCATAAATTGAGCAGTAAATGGGGGAAACGGGGATATAACACTCAAAACGACCGGTCAGTTTGTTACATTCTCCCCCACTTAAACATACGTTCGTCCTCAAACGTGCTAATAGTTGTTTCCAAGCCCTCAAATCTCTATTCCACTTTACCACGCACATACTCGGGGTCATATCACGTCACCCTATTCTATATATGTTTGACCGTACAACATAACTGAAAATCATTGATTTAACCTTAGCCCAAAACCTTGGAGCCAAATTTCTAACATCCAAAATTCTTTTCAAGACCTGAATCTCACAGCTACACATTGTAATAGACTGAACAAGCTATATCCAGCCATAACCATAATCCCAGATATAATCACATAACATACTACACAACTTGCATACTCGTAGCACCATTTCTGATCATAGTAACTACTCAAAACCAACCAAGTACTAGTATAAAACCCCGCATTCAATAGAACCTCATTCCGAAACCTTCGTACACTGCCAATGATGAAAGAAACAAACAAAAACTCATAACCACTAATCAGATCAACTATCCATGGAGCTCTCTCTCCCCAACCAGAACCATAATCCTCTCCTAAGCTGACTTTCAATATTATCCTTCCGAATATACCATAATCAAGCTTGATAGTACTCATTCTAGGTCCAGTGACCTTATATTATTAAACACAACTATCCCACAGACACATCGCATCAATATAACTCAAGCCACAATTGTGCAATCTGTGTACCCAAATATGGGAGATGTCTCAAGGATGAGAACCGTATTATAAGTTCAACAAGCACCACCACAACCACAATGTTACAACCAACTCCTCAAATTTCGTGAAGAGGATAACCGTAGGTGCATGTGCACAATTGTAGAGGGAGGAAATTAATGAATTAGATAAATTATCATAGAAATACAATTCTCACACACGGCACAGACAACTCACGTGCCACTAATATGAATCGCCTGGCATGGTCACATGCCTCCAGTCCCAGCATATCATACAGGAGAAATTAAACAATTACACTTGTATATGATAATGAAATAAGATTCTCATACTCTTGGACTGGTATAAATAGTACGCCATAGTGCAAGCATGTGCAAAGTCTGCTATCACACTTTAAATCGGCAATTTTACGCAGAATTAGTAACTACCCCGTTTATTTAGGGAATCATCTTCTTTGTAATCTCAAGTATAGCCCAGATAGTTCTCAACAAAGGTACGAATACGGAAAACGTTATAACTTTACACTTAACAGTCAACTCTAGGCATATAATAGCCTAAGCATTCTTCCGAGTATGAATACTTACTCTATTAGCCGCACATGGGCTCAAACCTCACATATATGCACACTCATAGCGCATAGCTATCACAAATAATTAACGCAACTAGTGCCTCCACCGAGTTTTAAATAAAATAGTCACCTCAAATAGGTCGCAACGCCGAAACAATATACTTCTGAGAACTCCCAGTCTCCAAATTCATCAAACACATGAATCATCGTAACTGATCCCAACTTCAGCAATAGAATGACTAACACATCTACCATTCACGATCTTCCCATAAGGAATACATTTATAATTTTTCCGTGCCACATAGCGATAATTTGAATATCAACAGTCTATCAACCAGGTGAGTATTGTAATACCAATGAACATCCGTAAGTGAAAATACAATGTGCCTTTTGAAATGTGCACCCTTCTCAGGGATTGACGAGCAGTTATAACATTCATCTAATTATTTGAAATTGACCGTTCTGTCCAAAATTCGTGATCTTCTTTTCAAGAATGAACTGCCACCTTGTACATGTAAATCCTAATCACGCACAACACACCACATCTATTATGCCATCACGTGACAAGCACAAGAATCCCATTATCAACTCTGAGTCACCAGCAAATTACATACCTTATTAGTTAGAAACCTCTCTCTTACTTATTTCCAGGAGGAAATCACAATACATAACACGTTCTATACACCGGTATTAAATATCTGGTTCAAACCATGGTAGAAACCATCAAGAACACTTTGAAATCCATCTGCGCATAACCAAGCAATTAGAACTAAATTCCTCTAACTTGACCAAACCACGTAGGTCACCAAAACCCAAGAATATTGCCGGCAAAACATCTATAGAGTCTCACCACATCATAATTACCCCTATAAATACCACAACCAAAACACCTACTCTGAAAATACCTTATTTGAGTCTAAGGCCGTTTCATTCACCTTCCTGATACCGAAATCTAAAACCCATAATGATATACAAAAATGGCACAAGTCTCGACACCATCCAACTTAAATCTCAGATTTTTGCCATAAAAAAATCCGCCAAAAATTCTCAATTGTTACATATTAATCTCGAATCCATTAGAACTTTCTCGGGAATCACCCAATTTGCTCAAATCCAAATTGCACCGTCCAAACGGGTCGAAGGGCACAAGCCCCATTAGCGCAACAACCCCCAAAGAAGTAACCCTGCCTTAACACCACCAATCAAATTCATACTTCGTGCGCACTACGTTCTTCAAAATAACAATTTAATCATTACATGATTTTCGTATTTCTATAAAGTGTCATATAACTCGTATTCCGGAATTTTCTTACTCGAGTCGTCCTTGATCTTCATCTCGGCAAGTCATAACTGATCCACAAGTATGTTTCCGACCAACACTAAAATTTAACACATAACCATGAAATCAAATTGTCAATAGCAGGCTCCCCGACTTAGCCTTAAGCCGTAATTATATAAAATTAGAACCCGAAAGGATTTCTCCTTCTCAATTACCAAGATCTCGCACCGTTAACCAGCCAGACTTCTCGAAGTCTTTTGTTAAGCTTTTCATGAACATTCTGAATTGCCAGCCACAGTCACACATTCGACCTCTTACCGGTTAGCAAGTAATATTCCTCACAAAAGCTTCGTCAACATCACGCCACCGCTAACTGCTCACCAGAGATAACCCACATGTGGAATTCCTTACCGACATCTTCCAACGATGATGCCCTGGGTGCAACAACTACATAATCAGCAAATTCTCCTGAGCTGATGCTCGCCCACCATTTGTATAAGTTTGTACTTTCCCTATTGACATTAACTGAAAGTTCAACAATACCTTCCGAACTCAAGTCATATTGCGCCTGAAACGATAATCAGATCTTCACATCCCTCTTCATTTCAAACAAACTCCTTTCTGCCATATTCAATCTTTCTTCGTACAGTAACCATCACTCCAAATAAAATCCGTAGGCCAAATCACACTCTATCACGATTCCAAACCGTTCTACACTTTCTCAAGGTGTGCGACTACCCTACGACAGAATCCATATGCTAATCTGCGACTCTTACCTCGGTTAAACCATCTCCTTTAAGTAACTTCTCAACCTCTACTTCTCCTACTTGACCTGCTAGTATTTCAACCACCGCGAAACACTTCCCGTCATGTCTGCCCTCATAATTTGTTGCCCAACTGTTGCATCAAATCAAAGTGCATCTTTGTAGCACATGAACCAATAAATTGTTACCGACCCTAAGCCTCTTCGAAGATCATCTTTCTCGAGCCATCAACATTAGAAATGCCCATTCGCAACCACAATTACTACACAATCACTTACTCTTCTTGAGTCCAAACTCATTGATAAGACATGAGAATTTAATTTGTCCCACAATTTAACAAGGTGAAAGATCCTTCAATACACTCACAACTCGAGACTATACATCAAATCAAGACAGAAATCAAGTACCCAATAGCAAACGCTTGAGTCATAAGCAAACTTTATTCGTCATATTCAACCTATCTGAACACATCCCGCAGTCACATCATACTTACCGTATAGCCATTCAATAGATCATCGAGACACAAATCCTACTCGTGGGGATATTACCGGATATAGGGGTCCATATGTACAAGTTCTCACAACCAAAACTACCGAGCCTAAGCTGCGGTCTAACCCCGGCCTCAAGTCCTCCAGACAGGCCCATCAACAAAACATAGACTCAAACCTCGTTCATAGAATCACAAGACGACGATGCACAGCTGATACCGAATGCTTATATACGCATACGAAATGCGTGGAAAGAATTCAAAGAGTTATGTTTCAAGCTGAATCAATTCCGCACGATAGAATACAAGAAAGTGAAATTTTCCTAAGGGTTCGGCAGCCTCTCGAAGATAGGTACATACGTCTCTGTACCGATCCGCAAGAATCTACTAAACCTGCTCATGACTCGTGAGACCTATGTTACCTAGAGCTCTAATACCAACTTGTCATGACCCAGAATTCATCTGTCGTGATGGCGCCTATCTCAATACTAGGCAAGCCGACAATCTCAATAAACTCCCATATCTTAAATTTGAAACACAATATACTCACAAGTACAAATATAAATACTCCAAAACCTGGTGTCACTAAGTACATGAGCATCTAATATGAATACAAGTTTGGAAAATACGGTCCATAATAGTCCGAGACCAAATGCAGTAAATAAGGAGATAGGGAAGGAGAGGCAAGGTCTGCGAAACACGATAACTACCTCTGAATCTTTGAAAAATCAACTGTGCGAGAGAATTAGCACCCGCTATATCCGGTAATACCTGGATCTGCACATGAAGTGCAGGGTGTAGTATGAGTACAACCAACTCAGCAAGTAACAATTATAACTAAGGAACTGAAGATAGTGACGAGCTACACAGTTATAGTTCACTTTCAGTAATTTTAGCAAGGAATAGACATGCTTTCAAATCCAACAGTTTAAGTCAAATCAATTTTATACAGTTCAAGTTCATGTAATTCGGATATAGAATCTTTCAAAGAATTTTACAATAATGACATATTGCAACTAAGTGCAACAATAAATGAAAAGAAAGTACAGCCTCTCAGGGCAACAATCACTCAACTCGTCACAACAACTCAACCACTTGGCGCTCAGCACTCACACTCAATGGGTACCCGCACTCACTGGGTTTGTTTAGACTCATGAGGGACTCCTACAGCCCAAGTGCTATAATCTGCATGGACAACTCTCGTGCCATAGTATAAATATCTGGATCCGCACAGACAACTCACGTGCTGCACGGACAACTCACGTGCTATAATATAATATCTGGATTCGCACGGATAACTCACGTGCTATAATAATATATCTCACAATCAGGCCCTCAGCCTTGCTCAGTCATAAATCTCTCCAGTCTCTCAGGCTCTCAGAAATCATGAAATCAGCCCAAACAACAATGATATGATACATCAATAATGAACAATAGAGACTGAGATAAATTAATCAAGTAAACTTTGACTGAGTACAAACAACAATTAAGAAGATAGTTCAACATGTACATGACCTCTGTGGGTCCCAACAGTACCAACATATAGCCTAAACATGGTTTCTAGTCAAATTTCTAAAACACATAGAGAGCACATAGCTAACAACAAGTTATTCAACTTTACAGTCTCACGGGACGGATCAAGTCACAATCCCCTCGGTGCACGCCCACACGCCCGTCGCCTAGCATGTACGTCACCTCTAAAGATCTCACATAATACCAAATTTCGGGGTTCCATACCCTCAGGACCAGATTTAAAACTGTTACTTACCTCAGAGTGTGAAATTCTTTACTCTTCTAAGCCTTTGCCTCGCAAATCGGCCTCCGAATGCCTCGAATCTAGTCACAATTAATTCATTTCAGTCAACAAAATTTATTGGAATTAATTTCATAAGAAAATGCTAATTTTTTCATAACATCCGAAATTAAATCCCAAAATCGCCCGTGGGACCCACATCTTAGAATCCGACAAAACTCACCAAATACGACAACCCATCCAATTACAAGTTCAACCATACTAATTTCACTCAAATCCGATTCCGAATCGGAATTCAAACCTCAAAGAATTCATTTTTTGACATTAAAGAAATTTCCTTCTATTTCTCTTGAAGATTCGATAATCTTATACCAAAAATGAAGATTAATTCATGAAATATAATCATAAGGGAGTCTAGAATACTTACCCCAAGTTGTGTGTAAAAATTCCTCTCCAACATCGCCCAAAACGAGCTCCAAAATCCGAAAATGGTGAAAACTCACGAACCCTTGAACTTAAAGGATTCTGTCTAGTCAATCCGCACCTGCGGACAAGAGGTCACACTTGCGACTCCCGCTTTTGCAAAAAAATGGGCGCATTTGCGAGCCAGGCCACTTCTGCGAAGATCCAAGCGTGGATGCGACTCCGCATCTGCGGATAAAAATTCCGCACCTGCGCTGCCCGACTTCCTCACCATTTTCTGCTTCTGCGCCATCCCTTCGCACATACGGCCTTGCAGATGCAGGCAAATTCTTCGCACCTGCGAGCAATGCCCAGTTCCACTCTTGGCCACTTCTGCGACTGGTTTCGCGCAAATTCGGCTTCGCACCTGCGATCAAAAACTTCGCAGGTGCGATCACATAAGTAGGCAGCAATCCCAGCATTTTCTTAAGTCCGAATTTGATCCGTTAACCATCTGAAACTCACCCGAGGCCCCCGAGACCTCAACCAAATATGCCAACAAGTCCCATAACATAATACGGACCTACTCGAGGCCTCAAATCACACCTAACAATATCGAAATGACGAATCACACCTCAATTAAAATCAATGAACTTTGAACTTTCAAATTCTATATCTTGTGCCGAAACATATCAAATCAATTCGGAATGACTTCAAATTTTGGACACAAGTCATAAATGAAATAACAGAGGTATTCAAATTTTCAGAACCGTATTCCGACCTCGATATCAAAAAGTCAACCCCCTGGTCAAACTTCCCAAAAATTCAACTTTCGGCATTTTAAGTCAAATTCTACTACGGACCTCCAAATAATTTTTCGAACATGCTCCTAAGTCCAAAATCACCATACGAAGTTATTGAAATCATCAGACTTCAAATCCGAGATCGTTTACACATATATCCACATCCAGACAACTTTTCTAACTTAAAGTTTTTCAATTATGAGGCTAAGTGCCTAATTTCATTCTGAATTCCTTTCGGACATGTTCCAACTAACCCGGTAAGTCATAAAACAAATGTGAAGCATAAATTGAGCAGTAAATGGGGGAAACGGGGCTGTAATACTCAAAATGACCGGCCGAGTCGTTACCGTCGGCTTGCCTAGTATTGAAATAGCCGCCATCACGACGGGTGAGATTTTGGGCCGTAACAGAATCAAATTGTTTTTAACTCCGAAAATTCATAACATAAACAAAAGAGGAAAGTTTATTTTCAAGAATCCTCAAACTCATATTAGAATAAGAAAATGCTAATTACATCTTAATTTGGTAGAAAAACGTTGGAACATCTTGGTCTACTAAATGCTGCTTCTAGTTTTGTATTCTACTGCAATTTCACTTACTTGAAGGAGATGTATGAATAATTATATCTCAATTATATAAGTCTCATGATCGTTTTGTTTAGATAATTAATTTTAAAAGTCCAAAATTAAGATTTCATACTCAATTCAAATAAGGAAAAAATTAATAAATAAAATTTTAATTAATTTCAAAGTTTTAGATATTAGTAAACATTAACATGTAAGGTTTTATAGTTATGTTACCTAGTTCAAATAAAAAAAGGTTTACACAAGGTAACATTTTAGTCAATTTATTATGATTTTAATATTAAAAAAAGATTTAATAACTAAAATTTTAGTCGATTTCAAAGTTTTAAATAATAGGATAATAAATAAATTGCAGATTCTTCATATAGGAAGAATCAATGGTAGTACTTATTTTCGTACAAACAAAAAAGTAGTAGTTGTTCAATTCATTCTTTTAATCACGCGTAGTTTTGTATGCCATTATAATTTGAATATCTAAGAGGTATTTCAACTTCAAATTAGTTCTTATAGTTGGTGCTAAATATTAGGACTTTGATTTATACAAGGAAAAAATATAGTTGATTCTAATGTCTAAATATTAGTACTTCCTACATAATAATTCAAATATGGAAAGTTTTAATAAATAAAATTTTTAATTAATTTAAAGTCTTAAATATTATGAATAATGTTTAAATGATAATTTTATCTAGTGTGAACTTTTTCTTAAAAGGGCGAAAAGACGAACGATATTTTGATACTTCTAGTTTTTAATATAGTATAGACAGATTAACAAAATTTTAATGGACTGATAATAAGATGTTGTACCTATTCAATAAGAACTTTCTAATTTTTAAAAATGAAATAAAGAAGGACTTTCTAATTGAAACTTTATTGCAAATCGTTCCTTACTTAGTAAGTTAGTAGTCAAGTATGGATTTGAAAGTCGTTTTTTCTAATTTACATTGATATTTGAATCCTTCCCTAGTTAGTATTCAAATAAAGTCTTTTGATTTTAAAATCCAATGAAGATAGGACTTAAATATCCAGATAAGGAAAAAATTATTAATAAAAAATTTATTTGATTTTAAAGTCCTAAGTATTAGGAGGATAATTTAAATTACAATTTAGTCTAATGTGGAATCTGTATTTAAAGGGTAAAAAAGGCGAACAATATTTCGCTAAGGGCTTTCGTGCTTTTAATATAGTATAGATAGATCCACTAATAGATAGATAAATATGACTCTTTTTTATTTCGTATGGCATGTAGTTTAATATGAAGTAAGTTGTTAAATAATTTGGCAGGCAACCTATTTTATTTGCTTTTTTGGAGATTTTATTCTTGTCAAGGCAAGTTATTTAAGAACATGCCATAAAAAAGTAACTACTTTTTTTTCCATGTTGTCTATATAAGGAGTACATGCATTCTCTAGTGCCTCAAACAAGTCACTTTATTTTTCAAAATGAAGAACTGTAACTTTCTTCCTATACTCTCCATGCTAGTACTTTTGCTAAGTCTAGTTTCCCTTTCTATAGGTAAACGTTCAATCTTTTTATCTTCCATTTCTATGTCTTTCTTTTTAGAATCTTTTTATTTCAATTATTTTTTGTTTGCCATATCCTGTTTGTTTGTTGGCTTTTCTTTTTCAAACCTTGTTATTTTTATTGGTTTTTCCCCTTCATTTTTGGTGTTTGTGTCACCACTTGTACTAATAGTCTAAAACAAAAGATTCTATAATAAGTTGATTTACACAAATGTCCCCTTTTAGGTTACTGTCTGAATTTTATTTCTATTATAAAAAGTTTTGTAAATATAACCCGTGAGAAATTACTCCTTTCCGGACAACATTAGACTTAGGTCTAATATTTTCTTGTATAATTATAATTTTGCTCACAAAACATTAGATTGTTGTATAATGTTTGCAATAACTTACAAGATTTTAGATCAGTTTGCTCAAAAAGTATCTTTCGACCATGGTCTAAAAAATCCATCAGTTACAAGAGAAATAATAAAAAAAAAAGACCATTTACTGAACAACTGATACAAATAGCGACAAATTACACTCTACAATATCAAATATTACATGAGAAGTTTTGATTAAAAAATATTATTGTATGCTTTAAATACTAGTCAATAATGTTTTTCTTTATTTCTTTGATCGTAGGACAACAAAAATTATGTCCAGTTAGCTTTGGAAAAATTCATGATTGTGGCAATACTGGTAGTCAAGACTGTGTCACTGCTTCAGCCAGGCTATTCCCACCAAGTGCTATGGTTCAGAATTGTGAATGTGGTCCACGTGAAATACCAGATCACAGTGTTTGTCGTTGTCAAATTATTTGCAGATCTCCTCCACCACCACAATCGAATTAATAACTTGTCACTGCAATATATGCAGTCCATTTCAATTTTATTTTTTAATACTTGGATCTGAAATGGAGTTTATTAGTTCAGAGAGTAGTGATTCGTAGTCTAGATATCTGTAATCCAACTATAAAATAACTATCATTTTGAAAGAGTTTTCTACAATTCAATATTATATAGTTTATCCAATATGACACAAATGATATATTAGTCTAAACCTATTTTTGGATTCGAATTCTTTTTTCTATTTAAATACATGACCAATCTTGTGTTATTCGGTTTTAAAAAAAATACTAGTCTATGCGTATGCGCATTGTACGTGCAACCCTATTAGCAAGGAAGCCAAGGCCAATTTGGGCAATACATTATAATTTTCAGATTAAATCCCTGCTTTCCAATCTATTCTCTTTATCTTTTTAACCATTTGATATTCAAATTCCATTAATTCGCATTTGCCTCGGTAAAATTACTACGGAGGTAATTTGTCACGACCCAAAATTCAACTGCCGTGATGACACCTAACCTTATCCGCTACGTAAGTCAAATAACAACAATCCGATTCAATTAATATTTAACTGACCCTAATACACTCCCAAGGACTGATAGTACAAATCATGAACTTCTAAGAATAGAATTTACAAAGCTGGTATGAAATAAAAATACGTCATCTATCTGAAATATATATGAACAGATTTAAAATTCTCAAACTACCACAAACAAGAGGCAGCAATGACTAGAACGCAGGTACATCTTCAGATCCAGCTCTCGCCGTACGCAGCTACATCAGCATCCGAAATCTGCACGCAAGGTGCAGAAGTGTAGTATGAGTACAACCGACCCCATGTACTCCATAAGTAACAAGACTAACCTTCGGGCTGAAAGTAGTGACGAGCTCAACAGGTATAGTCCAATATAAAAATAACAGTACATAAATATATGCATGCTTTCAAGTTCAACATTTAAGCTCAGTACAAGTAAAATAGCTCAATTCTGACTAATATGAGGAATATGACATCTCTATATCTGCATGCCAATGTACATACTGTATGTGATGCACTTCAGTGGAAACCTCGTATACTGAAATCTCAAAATACTCAATCACTCAGTACTGTATATGGCCAATCCAGCCCAGGGAAGATCCATCCCATATATATGTACACATCGACTGATAGTCAGTCACTCAGTACTGTATAAGGCCAATCCAACCCAGGAGTAAAATTATCCCAAAATAAAAATGACTCGGACAAGATTCATGTCCAGGGAAATTCATCACAATTATAAATAAATAAGGTAAGTCCATACCCTCGGAAGTGCATCCCGAATATAAATCATCTACGCTCATTGTGGGGGGTGCAGACTCCGGAGGGGCTCCTTCAGCACAAGCATGATATAAAGCCGATATGACCTGTTGCAGGGGGAAGCCCCGATCCATATAATAATAAAGCTGATATGGCCAGCTGCAGGCGGGCAACCCCAATCCATATAATAATAAAGTCGATATGGCCAGCTGCAGGCGGGCAACCCCGATCCATATAATAATAAAACCGATATGGCCTACTGCAGGCAGGCAACTCGATCCCATAAATATCCTCACAATGGATGAATATGACTGAGTATGTAATGTACATTTTAAACAATTAGTTCAACAACAATACGACTCTATGGGTCCCAAAATATCGGCACGTAGCCTAAACATGATCTTTAATACGAGCCTCAGCTCAATTTCTCTAATACGTGGAGAATATTAGGGTAATAATATGATTCTTTAATTTTACAACTCCACAAAATTTATTTAAGTCACAATTTCTATGGTGCACGCCCACACGCCCGTCACCTAGCATGTGCGTCACCTTCATACAATTCACATAACACGTAATTCAGGGATTTATACCCTCAGAACCAAGTTTAGAAATGTTACTTACCTCGAACAGGCCGAATCCAATATCGAGCAAGATAAGCAATACTCCAGAAATTCAATTCCGCGCATATCAACCTCTATACGCCTTCCTATCTCCTCAACTCAAGCCAAACGATTTGTATCTATTCAAACAATGTGCAAATTAATCCCAATTTACTCTAATGCTTACAATTTAATAATTTATAAAATTTTTTAACTACACTCGAAAAGTTGGCAGTAGGGCCCACATCTCGAAATCCAACAAAACTAATAAAATCCGAGAACCTATTCAATTACGAGTTTAACCATACTAGTTTCACTCAAATCCAACTCCGAATCGACATTCAAATCCCAAAAATTTATTTTATGACATTTTTACAATTTTTTCCAAATTTTCATCTCAAAATACTAATTAAATGATGAAAAAAAATGATATATTTATGTATATTAACCAAATCCGAGTTAGAATCACTTACCCTGATGAATTTCTTGAAAATCCCACGAAAATTCGCCACAAAGCGAGCTCCCAAAGTTTAAATATGAAATAATGCTCTAACCCTTGTTTATAAAGTACAACATTCTGATTTCCCATTGTGCTGACCGCAAATTTTTTGTGCGGTCCGCACATTCCGGGTTCTGCGGCCGCAATCCTAATTGTGGTCGCAGTTCAACAGTGACTGCACTACCAATTTTCAGTAAATTGATCATAAACTTTCTGTACAAATATCCAAATGATTATTGGTTTACTTTTCTGAATACTAGACTCAAAGGGCTACAACATTTGTTTTTGGATCCTCTCCAAATTCCTTGTAGATTTAAAGATATAAGCTTCCGAAGTCGGACCATCGAATCTGCAGAATTTTCTTTCTGCGGCCGCGAGAGGATTTCTGCGGTCCGCACATTTCCTCTGCGGTCCGCACTTTTTCTCTGCGGTCCGCATCTGAGGCTTTGCCTCAGCACTCCCAAATGTGCCCCCCGCACTTCAAAAGTTCCAGAACAACATTAGAGTGCTAAAATGCCCAGACTCGCTCAAAACTCACTCGAGCCACTCGGGACCCCGTACGAATGTACCAACAAGTCTCAAAATATATTACAAACCTATTCGAGACCTCAAATCGCATATAACAACATCAAAACGACTAATCGTATCATAATTCAAACTTGGAAATTTTTAAACCTTTCGATTTTCAAAACTCGTGTCGAACTATATCAATTCAACTCGGAATGAACTCAAATTTTTCGTACAAGTCATAAATGACGTAACAAAACTACTGAGATTTTCGGAATCACAATCCGAACCCGATATCATCAAAGTTATCTTCCGGTCAAACTTATGAATATTCCAAACCTTCAAGTTTCCAACTTTCGCCAATTGGTGGCGAAACCTCCTAGAAATATCCAAATGAAATTCCGGGCATACGCCCAAGTCGAAAATCACCATCCGGACCTAACGGAATCATCAAAACTCCGATTTGAGGTCGAATACTAAAAAGTCAAACTTGGTCAACTTTTCCAACTTAAAGTTTCAAACATGGAATTCATTCTTCCGAACTAATTTCGAAACACCTGAAAACCAAAACCGACTATTCACATACGTCATAATACATCATATGAAACTATTCAAGATTTTAAATAGTTAAAAGGAGTATAAATGTTCAAAACGATAAGTCGGGTTGTTACATAATTAAAGCACTAGAATGTTTTCATCCGCAAAGCTCGGGCTCGAGAACTTTGATTTACGTAAAGAAATCACAATCGTCACACCATACCCTTTAGCCTTCGGTGGTTACTTTCCAATCCATTTTCACGAAAGTAAGTGTAAACTATAATGGACTAAGGGAGGAAAACAAAAGGAACAATGTCGCTATAATTTTATGACTGTCTATAAAATCTCTAGTTCTCTGTACTAGAAGGGAGGTAAAGGTAAATTTACCGTCTTATTTTCCGGTGAATCTCAACTTAACCAAATGCTATATATTACACTATCAAAGACTTCAATGGCATAGTTCTTAAGTATAGGTTAACCAAATGCTAAGATAAAAAAAATATTTACAAGAAAATGAAAAGAACAAGAATTCCAATGTGATTAAGAACTCAACTATCCATTCCTAAGAGTCCCTCCACTTTTCTCAACTGCTAGAATGATTCTATTAAGATTGTGAGAAGCAAATAATCTGCACATGATATTTACATCATACTTATGAATACATGATATGTATTTGATAATAGATTACTATTACTTAATCATGGTTAATTAATACATATTCTCAATATACTAAATCCCTTAACTATGATAAATTGATAAGATTTGATATAAGTATCGGGTGCCGATAAGTATTTGTCATTTTGAGGTGTACATTTTTTTAATTCATGTATGTGCATGTCCCTTGCAATATCCATTTAAAGCTTTAATTCACCTTGATTTGCTTGATATTTAGCTATTTTTACACATTTGGTCAAATTTAAAGAGCTTTTAAGCTGAATCAACTTATGATTTTTGGCTTGTTGCAGCTTAAAAGTACGAAAAATAGTTACCAAATATTAAAATAAGTCAAAAGTATTAAAACTTTTAAGTTTACCGAAACACCCTGACAATGTCTAACAAAAATATACGTGTTATAAACCAAGAAAGGAAGAATAGAGTATTGCAAAGAAAAGTAGAGAGATAATTCTTATTGATTTGAGATGAATTACAATGGAATGGAACACCTATATTTATAGGCAAAAAATGGCTTAGCCACCAAGTAACAAACCCTAAGATCTCTCTAAAGTATAGACATTCACCTTAAATATAATTCTATTTATAACACTCTCCCTTGAATGTCTATTCAACAAATAACGTGCATCGTTAAAACCTTAACTAAAAAAAATCTAGTGGGAAAAAATTCTAGTGAAGAAAAAATAGTACACATGTTTAAAAATTCGCCTTTTGGTTGCCTCCATAAAAACCTTGCAAGGAAAACCCAGTAGGACAAAACTTTGTAAGGGAAAAAGAGTACAACGCGTATTAACTCCCCCTGATGAGATAATCAATTCACATCTTTGAACCTTCGCATTCCGGTTGTAAACCATCATCAAAAGATCGTTGGTAGAGATTTGATAAACAAATCAACCATATTAACTTGAATGACTATGTTGCAGCTTGAAATCATCATTCTTGATAGATATATAATGTCGTGGAATGTCCTTTGATCAATATCTCAATAGAGGTTAAAATTTCTCGCTGTTACATTATCATGCTTATAGTTATAGCAAGATACATATGTGCACAAAATGCACTTAGGATGTGGTACTTCAGGAAGAATTCTATAAGCTTTAAGCAATTTAAATCTTCCACGAATTATCATATAAGTTAAGTCACATAAGCCATATGAATAGACTTTAGATGCATATCAAGTATTATGTCATGCAAGACATATAAGATAGATAAAGGTGATTGCACACACCATTGACTTTATACTTTCAAGTGTTTGAACTGTAGGTCCAAAATTACATGTCTTTCGTATGAAACCAATTCTACTTGAATTGTTTCTTCAGAATTAAGATCCTCATATATATTTGGTGCTATTATAGATGTCGTCGACGAACGTTTTATACTTGTTCCAACATTTTTTTATAAATACATAACATAGAGATCTCTTCTTTCATATTTTCAGGTACCTGAACCTCTCCCGAGATTTTATGAAGTATTATGTCATGTGATCTTGTAGATCACTTGCCTCCTATTTAAGATCATTTTGATCATTTGCTCATCTTCTTTATCAAGAATTTTATTTGAAGCCGATTTGTCTATACGCTTTAAGCGTACCATAGACTTTATCCTTCTAGGACTTATTCTAATAGGAGTATTTGCAGTGAGAATATAGTTACTTTCTTTGGGTCAACAAATGCATCTGACATGCTTTGCAATATTTTGCAGATGAATTATCTTTTTATGAAATTCAAGTTCATATTATCTTATTCGAGGATCTAGATGTACAAATGATAATTCATTCCATGTAACTTTTTCTCAACTGTTTATCATGTCTCCCCCTTATGTTAGAAAAACTAACTTGCTTCCTCAACTTTGGAAACCCACCTTTGTGTGTTATGGTGTTAATCAAAATATACACCGCACATTAATAATAATAATAATAAGATGGAATTATTTGGTTCCTGACCCTGAACCACTTGTGAGGGGAGAATATAATATACTTTTGTATATGTAACGACCCGATCAACCCTGAACTGCGTATATGACTTGCACGTGTGGTCGAGTTCAGTTTTCAGATGATTTGGGATCAATTTGGAAGAAGGATTCTTGTTTTAGAAGTTTAAGCAGTAAGAGTTTATCGGAATTTGACTTTTATGTAGATGACTCCAAAATGGCATTTTGATGATTTCAATAGCTTCGTATGGTGATTTTGGACTTAGGTGTGCATCCGAATTTGGATTTGGAGGTCCGTAGGGTAATTTGAAGCATTTCGGCAAAAATTGAAAAGTTGAAGTTTTGGAAGGTGGAGAGGTTTGACCGAGAGTTAACTTTTGTGATATCGTGGTTGGAATGTAATTTTGAGAGTTGTATTAGCTCCTTTATGTCATTTGCAACTTGCATGCAAAATTTGACATCATTCCGGATTGATTTGATATGTTTCGACGCGAGTTTTAGAAGTTGGAAGATTTGAAAGTTCATAAGTTCGATGCATGGTGTGATTAGTAGTTTCGATGTTGTTTGATGTGATTTGAGACCTGGAGCGGGTCCGTGGTATGTTATGGAACCTGTTGGTATATTTCGACGGGGTCCCGAAGGCCTCAGGCGTATTTCAGATGGGCTACGGGCCTTTTTCTCATGTTTTGGATTGCTGTTCTGATATCTGGTGTCCCCTTCTACGCAATCGCGAAGTTCATTCCGCGTTCGCGTAGGCCGTTTTGGTGACTGACCATTTTACTTCTTCGCTTTCGCAGTGTGTGGTCTGCGATCGCGTAAGTGAGTTTTTGTCACGACCCAAAATCTCACCCGTCGTGATGGCGCCTATCTCGATACTAGGCAAGCCGACAACATTAATAACCCACAATTTTTTTTAAATACTGAAAACATAATAATTAAGTTTAAGAGTAAATCCCACAAACATTAGAAATAAACACACTCCCAAAATCCGGTGTCACTTAGTACATGAGCATCTATACATTACAAGTCTGAGAAACCCGATCTATAATAATCCGAGACCAAATACAATAAACAAAAGGATAGGGAAGGAGAGACAAGGTCTGCGAAACATAGCAGCTACCTCTGAATCTCCGAAAAATCAACTGTGTGAAAGAATCAACACCCATTGTATCCGGGATCACCTGGATCTGCACACGAAGTGCAGGGTGTAGTATAAGTACAACCAACTCAGTAAGTAACAATAATAAATAAGGAACTGAAAGTAGTGACGAGCTATTCAGCTAAGTCCAAATATAGTACTTTCCAACATAAAAGGGTAGGCATGCTCTCAAGTTCAACATTTAAAATTTTCATAGAAATTTCATACCAAATTTGACTGAAACATAAAATAATATTTTTCCAAAATTTCCAAAATAGTGATATATGACAACTGAAATGCAATAAATAATGTAATCAATGCATCCTCTCAAAGTAGCAGTCAATCAATCCTCCCATTCACTCCAATCTCAGAGTCACTCTCTCCTCACAGTCACTCTTTCCTCACAGCCACTCATTCCTCACAATCACTCATCACTGGGCACTCGCACTCTGCACTCGCACTCAATAGGTACTTGCGCTCACTGGGGGTGTGTACAGACTCCGGAGGGGCTCCTTCAGCCCAAGCGCTATATCAAGCCAATCATGACATAAATCAATGAACATGCTGCGGCGTGCAGCCCGATCCATAAATATCCTCACAATTAGGACCTCGGCTTCACTCGGTCATCAACCTCTTCAGTCTCTCGGACTCAAGATGTCATGCAAATCAGCCCAAAATGATAATATGATGTATTAATAAATAGCAACAGAGACTGAGATATGATATGAAATAAATGAACATGACTGAGTGTGAAATTACAATTTGATCATATAATTTAACCACATAAATTACCCAAGTGTGTACCAATAATAACAGCATATGTCTAAGCATGATGTTTTTTAATACGAGTCTCAGCTCAATTTTCTCTAACACATAGAGAATGTAGTGGTATCAACATATTATTCAACTACACAGTTCCATGGAATTTGACCAAGTCACCATTCCTACGGTGCATGCCCACACGCCCGTCACCTAGCATGTGCGTCACCTCAAAACCAATCACATAATATATATTCTGGCGTTTCATACCCTTAGGACCAAATTTAGAACTGTTACTTACCTCAAACAGTGTAATTCTCTACTCTGTTATGCCTTTGCCTCGTGAATTGGCCTCCAAACGCCTCGAATCTAGCCCCAAATAATTCTATTCAGTCAATAAAATTTATTGGAATTAATTCCATAAGAAAATATTAATTTTACATCAAAATCCGAAATTTAGCTCAACAATCGCCCGTGGGGCCCACGTCTCGGAACTCGGCAAAAGTTACAAAATTCAGAAGCCCATTCAACCACGAGTCTAACCATACCAATTTTATCAAAATCCGACCTCAACTCGACCTCCAAATCTTCAAATCTTATTATTAAATTTCTAAGTTCAAATCCCCCATTTGAACCTCAAAAACATGTATTCAAGTCAGATTATTCGATGATAATTAAATATTATGGAGTAGAAATGAACACAAGTGACTTACCTCAAGATTTCCCGTGAAAACCTCGCTCTAAATCGTCTAGCCCGAGCTTGAAATGCCCAAAAATTGCAAAAGCTCGGGACCCCTCTGTTTTTGTACTGCCCAGGGGTTTTCGCTTCTGCAGGATTTTGTGCGCATCTGTGGAAACGCTTCTGCGAGGAGTTGTCTGCTTCTGCAAAGCTGCCTCACCAAGCGCCCTTGCGCTTCTGCGATCAAAAGCCCGCAGGTGCGGGGCCTTTTCTGCGGCTACCTCCTGCTTCTACGATCGAAGCCTCAACCACGCCTGGACGCATCTGCGATGGAAGGCTTGCTTCTGTGAGCTCGCACATGCGATAGAAATTCCGCAGGTGCGACTAGATCAGATGGTAGATTTTCTTCTAAGTTCGAATTAGATCCGTTAACCATCCGAAACTCACTCGAGGCCCCCGGGACCTCAACCAAATATACAAATAAGCCTAAAACACCATACGAACTTAGTCGAACTCTCAAATCACCTCAAATAACGCTAAAACCATGAATCATACCCCAATTCAAGCCTAGTGAACTTTGAAATTTCAAGTTTTCCACAAACGACACCGGAACCTATCAAATCATGTCCGATTGACCTCAAATTTTGCACACAAGTCATAAATGACATAACAGAGGTATTCCAATTTTCAGAATTAGATTCCGACCCCGATATCAAAAAGTCAACCCCCGGTCAAACTTCCCAAAAATCTGACTTTCGCCATTTCAAGCCTAATTCCACTACGGACCTCCAAATAATTTTTCGGACACGCTCCTAAGTACAAAATCACCATACGGAACTATTGGAATCATCAGAATTTGAATCTGAGGTCGTTTACACATAAGTTAATATCCGGTTAACTTTTCTAACTTAAGTTTTCAATTATGAGACTAAATGTCTCAATTCACTCCGAAATCCTTCTGGGCCCGAACCAACTAACCCGGTATGTCATAAAACAACTATAAAGCATAAATTAAGCGGTAAATAGGGGAACGGGGTTATAATACTCTAAATGATCGGCCGGGTCGTTACATTCTCCCCCTTTTAAACAAACGTTCGTCCTCGAACGAGTTTAGAATCATACCCGGAGTCTCAAATAGGTGTGGGTATTTTCTCTACATCTCCTGCTCAATCTCCTAAGTAGCTTCTCCGACTAGTTGTCCTCTCCACTTTACCTTCATTGATTCTATGTTCCTTGACCTCAGCTTTCAAACCTGCCGGTCTAAAATAGCCACCGACTCCACATCATAAGTCAAATTACCGTCCAGCTGCACTGTACTGAAATCCAAAATATGAGACGGATCCCCGACATACTTTCGGAGCATGGATACATGGAATACTGGATAAACACCTGATAGACTAGGTGGCAAGGCAAGTTCATAAGCCACCTCTCCAATTTTCTTAAGTATCTCAAAAGGCCCAATATATCGAGGGCTTAACTTGCCTTTCTTTCCGAACCTCAACACACTTTTCATGGGTAAAATCTTGAGCAGAACCTTTTCCCCAACCATGTAAGCAACATCACGGACCTTCCGGTCGGCATAACTCTTTTGTCTAAACTGTGCCATGTGAAGCCGCTCCTGAATCAATTTAACTTTCTCCAAAGCATCCTGAACCAAATCAGCACCCAATAGCCTAGCCTTACCCGGCTCAAACCAACCCACCGAAGACCGACACTGTCTCCCATATAAAGCCTCATACGGAGCCATCTGAATGCTCGATTGGTAGCTGTTATTGTAAGTAAACTCTGCCAGTGGCAGAAATTTATCCCAAGAACCTCCAAAATCAATGACACAAGTACATAGCATATCCTCCAATATCTGAATAGTGCGCTCGGACTGTCCGTCCGTCTGAGGGTGAAATGCTGTACTCAACTGAACCTGTGTGCACAATTCTCGCTGCACTGCTCTCCAAAACTGTGATGTAAACTGCGTGCCCTGATTTGAAATGATGGACACTGGCACACCGTGTAGGCGAATAATCTCGCAGATATAAATCTCAGCCAACCGCTCCGAAGAATAATTAGTACCAATTAGAATAAAATGCGCGGATTGGTCAACCGATTACCCAAATAACATCAAACTTCCTCAAAGTCCGTGGGAGCCCAACTACGAAGTCTATGGTAATACGCTCCCATTTCCACTCTGGAATTTCAAGTCTCTGAAGCAATCCGCCCGGTCTATGATGTTCATACTTCACCGGTTGACAATTTAAACACAGAGCTACAAACCCAACTATATCCTTCTTCATTCGCCTCCACCAATAGTGCTGCCTCAAATCCTGATACATCTTCGCGGCACCTGGATGAATGGAGTACCGTGAACTGTGAGCTTCCTGGAGAATCAACTCACACAAACCATCTACATTAGGCACACATAGCCTGCCCTGCATCCATAATACACCGTCATCTCCAATAGTGACTTCCTTGGCATCATCGTGCTGAACCGTGTCCTTAAGGACAAGCTGATGTGGATCATCATACTGGCGCTCTCTGATGCGATCATATAAAGAAGACTGAGAAACCACAAAGGCCAAAACTCGGTTCGGCTGGGAAACATCCAATCTAACAAACTGGTTGGCCAAGGCCTAAACATCCAAGGCTAAAGGCCTCTCTGCTACTAGTAAGTATGCTAAGCTGCCTAAACTCTCCGCCTTACGACTCAAGGCATCATCCACCACATTGGACTTTCCGGGATAATAGAGAATGGTGATATCATAATCCTTAAGAAACTCCAACCATATTCGCTGCCAAAAATTAAGATCCTTCTATTTAAAAAAATACTGTAGACTCCGATGATCAGTGTAAATCTCACAATAGACCCCGTACAAATAATTGGTCAAATAAATTATCAATACGCGGCAAAGGATACTTATTCTTGATTGTAACTTTGTTCAACTGCCTGTAATCGATACACATCCGCATAGTACCATCTTTCTTTTTCACAAACAGAACTGGTGCACCCCAAGGCGACACAATAGGCCTAATAAACCCCTTATCAAGAAGCTCCTGAAGTTGCTCTTTCAATTCTTTTAACTCAGCTGGTGCCATACGATACAGAGGAATAGAAATGGGCTGAGTGCCCGACACCAAGTCAAAACCGAAATCAAAATCCTTGTCGGGCGGCATACCCGATAGGTCTCCAGGAAATTCATCCGAAAAGTCTCTCACTATCGGTACTGAATCAATAATAGAAGTATCTACATCAACATCTCTCACAATAGCCAAAAATGACAAACACCCCTTCCCAACCATACATTGGGCTTTCAAATAAGAAATTACCCTGCTGGGAACATGATCTAGAGAACTTCTCCATTCGACCTTTGACAACCCCATTATCGCCAACGTCACGGTTTTTATGTGATAGTCCAGAATAGCATGACATGGAGACAACCAATCCATACCTAAGATTACATCGAAATCAACCGTACTGAGTAATAAGAGATCAACTCTAGTCTCCAGTGGTTACCACACAAGACCGATATACACGGTCCACAATAATAGTATCGCCCACCGGCGTAGATACACAAACATGTGAAACTAAGGACTCACGGAGCATATCCAGATAATGAGTAAAGTACGATGATACATACGAATAAGTAGAACCAGGGTCAAATAATATAGAAGCTTCCCTGTGGCACACTGAAACAATACCTGTGATCACTACATCTGAGGCAATGACATCTGGCATGGTAGGAAAAACATAAAATCGGGTCTGACCGCCACCTGATCGGCCTCCCCCTCTTGGGCGACCCCTAGCTGACTGACCCCCACCCCGTGCTGGCTGGGCTGGTGGCGAAGTAACTGGTGCTGAAGTCGTAGTCTGACTCCTCTGCTGCACTGGACCTCCCGAGCGATGAAGACACTATCTCCACATATGCCCAAATTCCCCGCACTCAAGGCAACTCCCTGGTACTGGTGGTGGTGCATACTGAATCAGACCCCGAGAACCAAAATAACTGCTAGAAGCACCCAGTGCAAATGAACCCTGAACTTATGGGACACGAGACGAACTCTGGGTTGGGAGGGTACTGAGAGATGAATGGCCCTGATGAAAACTATATGAACCCTGGCCGGATGATGTACCACGGTGAACTGGACGACTCGTCTGAGCGTGTCTATAAGGACGAACCCTACCGCGGTAAAACTGACCCCCTGAAGGAACACCGCTAAAATTACTTGATCCACGAGGCCTCTTGGCCTCCCTCTCTCCACGTCCCTAACTACGGACCATCTCTATCTGCCGAGTAATGCCAACTACCTCATCAAAAGTAGTACCAGATACCCTCTCCCGAGTGATAAGTAACCGCAGCTGGTATGTGAGACCATCAATAAACCTCCTAATCCTCTCCCTATAAGTGGGAACCAAACAAACTGCGTGACGAGCCAACTCAGAAAATCTCATTTAGTATTGCATCACAAACATACCATCCTGACATAACTGCTCAAACTGTCTGCGTAGCTCTTCTTTGCGAGACTGCGGCACAAACTTCTACAGAAAGAGAACTGAGAATTCCTGCCATGTAAGTAGTGCTGCACCGACCAGCCTGTGCCTCTCATAAGCCTCCCACCATCTGAAGTTAGCCCCATAAAACTGAAAAGTAGTGAACGAGACCCCACTGGTTTCCAGAATACCCGCTGTCCGAAGCATCCGCTGGCACTTCTCCAGAAAACCCCGATCATCTTCTGACTGAGCACCGCTAAATGATGGAGGTCAAAGCCTCCCAAATCTCTCAAGTCTTCTTTGCTCATCATCTTCCATAACAGGGACTACCGAGGCCTGAGCAGCTACAACTCGCTGGGCTGGTAGTGCCCCCGGTATCAGAAGTCCCTGTACTACCTGATCTGGAGTACGTGCAACAAGGGTATGAGTACCTCCCCCCGCTTGAGAAGTGGAAGGTGCGTCCTGAACCGAAATCACCTGAGCAAGACCAGTGTAAACTGTCAATATCTAGGCCAAGGTCTCCTAAAGGCCCGAAATCTCAATGGGCACAGCTGGTGCCTGAGCTGGAGCAACTGGTGGTACTACAGGTGCTGGTCCCACTGTGGTACGAGCTACACCTCGACCTCTACCTTGGCCCTGGCCTCTACCATGGCCCCGGCCTCTCGCGGCCCTAACTGGTGGATGACCGTCCGATCCGGTAGTACGTGTTCTAACCATCTGTGAGAGAATAGAATAACAAACTTTTAGTTTTCCGGAATCAACAAGTTCGTACGATAGAATACATGAAGGTGAAATTTTCCTAAGGGTTCAGCATCCTCTCGAAGATAAGTACAGACGTCTTCGTACCGATCCGCAAGACTCTACTAAACCTGCTCATGACTCAAGAGACCTATGTAACTTAGGCTCTGATACCAACTTATCACGACCCAAAATCTCACCCGTCGTGATGGCGCCCATCTCGATACTAGGAAAGCCGACAACATCAATAACCCACAATTTCTTTTAAATACTGAAAACAAAATAATTAAGTTTAAGAGTAAATCCCACAAATATTAGAAATAAACACACTCCCAAAATACGGTGTCACTTAGTACATGAGCATCTATACATTACAAGTCAGGTAAACCCGATCTATAATAATCCGAGACCAAATACAATAAACAAAAAGATATGTAAGGAGAGATAAGGTCTGCGAAACATAGCAGCTACATCTGAATCTCTGGAAAATCAACTATGTGAAAGAATCAACACCCACTGTATCCGGGATCACCTGGATCTGCACATGAAGTGCAGGGTGTAGTATAAGTACAACCAACTCAGTAAGTAACAATAATAAATAAGGAACTGAAAGTAGTGACGAGCTATTCAGCTAAGTCCAAATATAGTACTTTCCAACATAAAAGGGTAGGCATGCTCTCAAGTTCAACATTTAAAATTTTCATAGAAATTTCATACCAAATTTGACTGAAACATAAAATAATATTTTTCCAAAATTTCCAAAATAGTGATATATGACAACTGAAATGCAGCAAACAATGTAATCAATGCATCCTCTCAAAGTAGCAGTCACTCAGTCCTCCCATTCACTCCAATCTCAGAGTCACTCTCTCCTCACAGTCACTCTTTCCTCACAGCCACTCATTCTTCACAATCACTTATCACTGGGCACTCGGCACTTGCACTCAGTAGGTACCTGCGCTCACTGGGGGTGTGTATAGACTCCGGAGGGGCTCCTTCCGCCCAAGTACTATATCAAGCCAATCATGGCACAAATCAATGAACATGCTGCGACGTGAAGCCCGATCCATAAATATCCTCACAATTAGGACCTCGGCCTCACTCAGTCATCAACCTCTCCAGTCTCTTGGGCTCAAGATGTCATGAAAATTAGCCCAAAATGATAATATGATGTATCAATAAATAGCAACAAAGACTAAGATATGAAATGAAATAAATGAACATGACTGAGTGTGAAATTACAATTTGATCATATAATTCAACCACAAAAATTACCCAAGTGGGTACCAATAATAACAACATATGTCTAAGCATGATTTTCTTTAATACGAGTCTCAGCTCAATTTTCTCTAACACATAGAGAATGTAGTGGTATCAACATATTATTCAACTATATAGTTCCATGGAATTTGACCATGTCACCATTCCTACGGTGCACGCCCGCACGCCCATCACCTAGCATGTGCGTCACCTCAAAACCAATCACATAATACATATTCCGGGGTTTCATACCCTCAGGACCAAATTTAGAACTGTTACTTACCTCAAACAATGTAATTCTCTACTCTGCTATGCCTTTGCCTCGTGAATTGACCTCCAAACACCTCGAATCTAGCCTCAAATAATTCGATTTAGTGAATAAAATTTATTGGAATTAATTCCATAAGAAAATATTAATTTTCCATCAATATCCAAAATTTAGCTCAAATATTGTCCGTGGGGCCCACGTCTTGGAACCCGACAAAAATTACAAAATCCGGAAGCCCATTCAACCATGAGTCTAACAATACCAATTTTACCAAAATCCGACCTTAACTCGACCTCCAAATCTTCAAATCTTATTTTCAAATCCCTAAGTTCAAATCCCCGATTTACACCTCAAAAACATGCAATCTAGTCGGATTATTCGATGATAATTCAATATTATGGAGTAGAAATGATCACAAGTGACTTATCTCAAGATTTCCCATGAAAACCTCGCTCAATATCGTCCAGCCCGAGCTTGAAATGCCCAAAAATGGCAAAAGCTTGGGACCCCTCTGTTTTTGTACAACCCAGGGGTTTCTGCTTGTGCGGGATTTTGTGCGCATATGCGGACACGCTTCTTCAAGGAGCTGTCCGCTTCTACGAAGCTGCCTCACCAAGCACCCTTGCGCTTCTGCGATCAAACACCCGCAGGTGCGGGGCCGCTTTTGCGGCTACCTGCCGCTTCTGTGATCAAAGCCCCAGCCATGCCTGGACGTATCTGCGATTGAAGGCTCGCTTCTGCGAACTCGCACCTGTGATAGAAATTCCGCAGGTGCGATTACATCAGATGGCAAAAACCTTCAGATTTTCTTCTAAGTCCTAATTCGATTCGTTAACCATCCGAAACTCACCCGAGGCCCTCGGGACCTCAACCAAATATACCAACAAGTCCTAAAACACCATACGAACTTAGTTGAACTCTCAAATCACCTCAAACAATGCTAAAACCACGAATCATATCCCAATTCAAGTTTAGTGAACTTTGAATTTCAAGTTTTTCACAAATGACGCCGGAACCTATCAAATCAAGTCCGATTTACCTCAAAATTTGCACACAAGTCATAAATGAAATAGCGGAGGTATTCCAATTCTCAGAATAGGATTCCGACCCCTATATCAAAAAGTCAACCCTCCGGTCAAACTTCCCAAATATTCGACTTTCGCCATTTCAAGCCTAATTCCACTACGGACCTCCTAATAATTTTCCGGACACGCTACTAAGTCCAAAATCACCATACAGAACTATTGGAATCATCAGAATTTGAATCCGAGTTCGTTTACACATAAGTCAATATCCGGTCAACCTTTCCAACTTAAATTTTCAATTATGAGACTCAATGTCTCAATTCACTCTGAAATCCATCCGGACGCGAACCAACTAATCCGGTAAGTCATAAAATAACTGTAAAGCATAAATTGAGCAGTAAATGGGGGAATGGGGTTATAATATTCGAAATGACCGGCCGGGTCGTTACATTTTTGTTTGTTCGCGTTCGCATGGGCAGTTTCGCGTTCGCGTAGGACAGCTCCGCAGGTGGTATATTTTTCTCTTTCGCGATCGCACCTTCTTGTTCGCGATTGCGTAGTACCTTTTCATGGGGTAGTGTTCGTTTCTTGTTCACGATCGCATAGAGCCATTCGCGATCGCGTAGTGCATTTCTTGGGGCAACAACTATCCCCTTCTTCGCGATGGCATGCTTTTGTTCGCTATAGCGTAGTACATTTCTAGGCCAGTAGTTATTCCTTCTTCTCCATTGCAATTGCATTTACATGATCACAATGTGTAAATCGCTGGGCAGAATATAAAAAGTACTCTAATTCGAGGGATAGCCATTTTCACCTATTTTGAATTTTAGACCTCGGTTTTGAGCGATTTCTCGTATGTTCTTCACTCGGAGTTGATTATACTTCATGATTTCATCTTTATTTTTATCATTAAATTAGTGTTTTGACTTGAGGAAAAATGGGAATTTTTGAATAAATCTTTCAAAATGTAAAATGATGATTTGAAGGATGAATTGATATCGGAATTTGGTAATTCTTGTATGGTTGGACTCGTTATCAAATGAGTGTTCAAATTTTATAATTTTGGTTGGGTTCCGAGACGCGGGACCAGGAGGTTGACTTCTGGGTTGACTTTTAGTTCTTGTTAAAGATTGAAACTTTATTATCCGGAATTGTTCCCTATGAGTTTTATTAATGATTGAAGTGATTTTGGCTAGATTTGAGCCGTCCGGAGGTTGTTTCTCTCGAGAAGGTCATTTTAAAGTATCGGTCTAGCTTCTTTGAGATAAGTATCTTGCCTAACTTTGTGTGGAGGAACTACCCCTTAGGATTCAAGTCATTTGTGCTAATTGTGTCATGTGAATGTCGTGTACACGAGGTGACGAGTAAGTGCTCGGGCTTATTTGTAGAAATTTGACCGTTTAGGGATCTTAGGTTCGTATGTACATTAAATATGGAGTTTTTTTGTCATGTTAAATTCCCCATTTACTGAATTCACCTTTACATGTCTTAATTGAAATTAATTACTTCATGTTCTACCCTTATTGCCTATTAAACTCTTATGTGCCTTAACTGAAGTTGTTGCCCCTTTATCGTCATGCTATCCTTTCCATAATTGCTTAACCGTAATTAAAATTATTATTATCTTTCCGTAATTGCTTAACCTTAATTAAAATCATTATTATCTCTTCCGTAATTGCTTAGCCTTAATTGAAGTTTGTTATCCCTTTCATTGTTGACGTATTCTTATTTGGGGTCATTGATTCATGCTATCTCTCTTGTTGTTGAATTGTACTTTCGTGAAATCATTGTTACATAATACCTCTCCCTTGTTGAACTATTCTCGTTGAGACTATTATTTCCCTATTGTGTCTTCCTTTGTGAGTTTGTTCTTCTGTTTCTTTGTGTTCTGAAGTTCTTGTGTTGATTTACTTGCCGTATTCTCGTGTTATTGTTGTTGTAGTCAGTGTTGTTGAGCCGAGGGCTATGCATGGTTGTGATATTGAAACTGTTTTCAGGAAATGTTGTGGCATATGGGCACATATTGTAAAAGTCATTTTTGTTGAGTTCTTATGTTTTGGCACACATGTTATTGTTGAAAGGATTGTTATTGTGTCTGCACGAGGTTCCTGCCATGCAATTGTTATTGTGTTTGCACGAGGTTTCTGTTGTGCGGTAGTTATTGTGTTTGCATGAGGTTTCTGCCGTACGGTTGTTATTGAGTTTGCACGAGGTTTCTGCCGTGCGGTTGTTATTATGTTGCACGAGGTTTCTGCCATGCGGTTGTTATTATGTTGCACGAGGTTTCTACCGTACTGTTGTTATTATTGATACGCATGCGGTGTTATAAGGTCTGGGTGTTGAAACACATGCAGTGAGATAAGGTGGGCTTGAAATGCGTTGCTAGTAGGGGAATTACTAGAAGCCATGAGGTATGATAAGGTGGGCTAAAACGCGGGATGCTATTTCGAGAAAATGATTTTTAAAAACTAAATATAAAGGCTCCTGTGGTGATATAAGAAAAGTTATGATTCATTTTTACGATTTGAGACTACGAGGCGGTACCTAGAGAGGGCTCGTGTTGTCATTTCTACTTTTCTGTGCACTTGTCTTTGATTGTTGTTTTCCTTAGAATACTACTAATTGTTTTCCTCCATGATTGCACTTTTTGCTCAGTTCTATGTAGCTAACCTTGTTGTATTGGTCGCTGCTTCAAACTTCATTGCTACTTTTATTACACTGTACATTTCGTGGTGATCGTTTCTTATGTGCCATGCATGGACTCTACTCCTATTTATTGACTGGAATTGTGTAGAACACTTGCACAAGCATACACATAGTTAAATCACCCATATTGATTTCAAAAGGTGAATTCTGACGTCATTAACCATTATACGTACTCTTGTCTACTTGCCTTCTGTGTGAGGGATGCTCTATTAGCATGTGAGTCGTCCGTGCGAATATGAGTTATAATGTGGGCACAAGATGCCAAGTGATAAGGGTACAAGAATTGGGACCCGTGAGCTGTGATTATGAGGTTTGGTACCTCATGGAAATGCTTGAAAAACTCTGGTGTGACAATGGTTGTTCTTATTGAGTTGTTTTTGATTTTTCCTTTATTTTGATTTTGCGGGACTTAGACTGTGTCCAGCTTACTCTACGACATCATTACCTGATTGCTTCCTGTTAAATATTGTTCTTATTGGTGTCTTGTTGCAAGTTTTGTTTTGTATTCCTTATCCTGCTCAGTTGTATATTAATATTGTTTTTCTCTGTTTGTTCACCTTCACACTTGTTCAGGTTGTTTAGTCCGGTAAGTGTCTTGACTGTTCCTCGTCACTACTCCACCAAGGTTAGTCTTGATACTTACTGGTTACTGTTGTGGTGTACTCATACTACGCTTCTGCATATTTTTTTGTGTAGATCCAGGTGCCACGATTGTTGTTTATTATTAGCTGGCTGGTCGAGCTGTGGAGACTCAAGGTAAACCTGTTGTCGCATTCGTGGGCCTCAGAGTCACCTTCTGATATTTTCATTGTACTATTTAATTCTATCCCAAACAATTGCATTTAGGGATTTTCTAACAAAACTCGGTAGAGGATATGACTTGTACTACCAGTTTTGGGATTGTAAGTTGTGTATTAAGATCTCTATTTTTTTAGCAAATATTCTACTAGGTTATTCACCTTGTAGCTTATATATATATTAAGTCCCAAAAAAGTTGGATAATGTTACACAATGTTCAAGTAAACGAAAATAAAGAAACAAAGAAAGTTAATGGCTATTGATACCAAATACAATGTAGTAGTAGAATAATGAAAAATTGAAAAGTACAAAACTATTAATTTGAAACATCCAATTGTTGCTGACGACAATGAATTCACATTCCAGTTGCAAACAATTCCTTGTAGCACCTACGAAGCTCTCACCTGGCGCCATTTGTTGCAATCCAAAGGAATAGGTATGAATAAATCCATTAGTTGTAAAGCAGATCAGTTTGGACATCTTCATTTTGGGTCTGCATTACTTCAGCAGCAGTGTTGATTCAATGGATCTTCAATGAGGGCTGTACATGCAGCTGGTGAATACAGAAAAGAGACAGTACTGCATGCTTAAAATATTAGGACAATATAGTGTTCTCTCATCTCCAGATTGAGCATGCATGCACACTAACACCACTGGACAATGATAAAATACTATACTGTAGTAAATAAGAACAGATTCAAGCAGCAGTATCTGTAGCATTTCATGTGAATAGATATACTCCATCTGACATTTCAACACTACCAATTCATAAACCACGCGGCTGATCATATGTGCAGCCTTATACTTATGTGAACAAATGCAACAGAATAGTCTCATGAAGTTGCTAAACAGTGTAGTGATATCTTCTAATTGTGTGCACCTGTTGTATACTGAAAGCTACCTTGTTGAAGTATATTTGTTGTAATCTATCGAACAACACACAAAATGAGCATGGTAACATGATAATACCACTGGGTATTGATTCGATAAAAAACAAACAGTTAATACCTTCGAAATAATAAAAGCAGTTGACAGCTGTTGTGCAGAAACAATAAAGCTTGATCTTCCTGTAAAATGTAGCTCTGTTGATGTATTTGTAGAAGTACACTTTCTATTGTATGCATATTTGTATCCTACAATGTATCCATATGTGTAGAGTAAAGTGAGGATATCTTTCTGTTTTTTGCATCTTTTGGAAATAGAGATCTTCCCTGTTAAAAAATCCATGTTGTATTTGTTGAAAAAACTGAGTAGCAGTAGTAACAGAAGCAGAAGAGATACATCAACATCTTCAAACAACCCTGTAGCTGCCTCAAGAGTGTGAACTTATATCCAGATCCTGCAAAATGTAACAAACAAGTTAGGGGAAAAAGTTCTTCTTCCAGTATCTTGTGTGTTCTGGGAGTAGTGAGACTAGGATGGGTGGTCGTGATGGATGAATAAGAGTTCTGTCTTTTGGGAGTAGCTAATGATATTTGGTTGTGACTGGTTTTTCTGTAATCTGCAATTAACACCACCATAGATAGAAATTCCACAACTCTAAAATCAAATGTGTTGTGCTGTAGCTTTAATGTTCCATATTGCTGTGAATGCCCTGTTCTCCAACAGCTCCTGCTCAGGTCCAGCTTGATATTTCTGAGGATGAATGAATACTTATGTATTCTTGCTGGAGAAAACATAAGTTGTAGCACAATGGCAATTGGATCCAATCCGAGTCTATGTCTAGATCCTGAAACATGAAGCAAACAAGTTAAAAGGAAAGATTGTACTCCAAGGTTCTTGTTTTTTTGGAAGTAGTGAAGTATATTAGGTTCTGAGTGTTGTGGAAGTTCAGTGGATGTTGCTCTATTGGTATTTTGTTGTTATATGTCATCAATCCCTACCCAGACTGAGCATGATGTCCTACTAATACTACTTGTAAGTAGTAATCTCATACACATCCATTTAGAGCCTCCCAAGCCACAACATTAAGAGTTAGCGTGTACAAGTGTTGCTTGGTTGTCATGTTGATGGACATGAAAGTGATGCAGTCCCAGCAGGAACCTTGCAGTAATTCCCAAACCACATGATAAGTAGTCTAGTTGTACATGTATAGCTTGGTTGTCATGTTTAAGGGCATGCAAGTGAGGTAATCACAACAGCTCTGGGGAAGCAGTAACCAAACACATGTGTAACATCTTCCTTTTATTATGTTATCATAACCCTCACAGATAGAGTAGTCCATGGGATCCATTGCAAGCAGATGCATAAATAAAGTTAAATTATCTCTGGAACCTGCAAAAAATAGCAAACATATTAGAAGGATAATTTCAGCTACCAACTTCTTGGTTGTTCTAGAAGTAGTGTATAATAATGGGTTTTGATTGTTGCAGGCTTGTTGTTGCTGTTGTCTTGTTGGTATGTTGTTGTTGTTGTATGTCATCAAACTATCCCTAGAAAGAGTGTAAAGCCATGCTAACACCACTGTGAGGTAATTGGGTTCCACACAAACATGAACTGCCTCCAAAACCTCTAGCATCAATAGTCCAGTTGATCAGTAGCCAAGATCCATTTTTTTGCATAATCAGCTACAATCAACCATACATTGCTTGTTCTATTCCTCATGATATATCTGGACAGTATCATCCTATTTACTGATGAAACAGCCACCGAATGATTCCAGGTGCTGTAATCATTGTAAGAAAGCTTTGATTTCCACCATGAATAATTCATTGTTTTTGCAGAGATATTCATAGAGCATTGAAAGTTCCAGTCTTTATAGATCCTTGCAGTTGTTTGAAAAACTATTTCCCTCAAGAATTTGACCAGCATCATCTTAAAAGTTGTTGTTCTATTCCCTGAATATGGTAATTTGTTTTTGTAAAGCAGCCAGATAGGCCCAAGACACATCAGTGTGGGTCTCAACCATGCCAATGTGCATTGAATATCAACTGTTTGTCCAAACTATGTCCAAACTTCTACTCTGTTGCTGCATTTGAATGTCAACATCAATTTCTTATGCGTGTGGATGTGTAACAGATTATTGATATGATATCTGAAGTAAAATCTGTCTGTAATCATGTTATGTATCGTTATAATTTTGTCGACCATGGAAAGTATTTATGTTTGTTGCGACCCGAATCCTTAGATTAGGTATTTGACTCTTGTATTGATTAATCAACATCTTTCCAGCAGTAGGAAATTCATTGAATGATTGGAATTATAATGAACTTGCAAAAGAGAAACTGAGATTAGCTAGAAAATCAGCCACAGAGTTTCCCTCCCTAAGGACATGCTGAAAAAAGCACGTTGAATTGCCCCTTCATTTCCTTAATCTTTTTCACTTCTTTGCTGATGCACCAGGACACCTCCCATTCTCCTTCAATGGTTTTCTTCATAACCATCGAGTCAGTCTCAATGATTAGAGGATGGAGATTCATTTGAATACAATAAGAAAGTCCTTCCACTATTGCCCTCGCCTCCGCGACCATGTTGGTTGTATTCCCTATCTGTTCTGCCTTTGCAAAAATTACATCTCCAACATGATTCCTTACACAAAAACCATATGAGCTTGGTCCTGGATTCCCTATAGAAGCACCATCAGTGTTTCACTTGAACCATCTCTTAGAAGGAAACTGCCAGGTAACTCTTTTTGTGATAACTACTGGTTTGTAAGATTCAAAGAAGCTAATCTTATCTGGCCAAAGAAGAGGTATATTTCCTAGCCAAGCAAACCTTATCTTAGCTAGTTGATGAAGAGTATTGTTAACCTCATATACCACCTTTTGACCGAAATTGTTCTGCCTCCATGCTTCATAGCGTTCCTCCTCTTCCAAATTTCCCAAGATATAATTGCTGGTGCAGCCTGGAAGAGTTGCTTAAGTTTTGAGCAGCATATAGCATTCCGCCAAGCTCTAATGACCTGGTGTATCTGTATCATGTTGTCCACGATTCTAGCAGCCTATAAAAAATACTTCCACACTTGTGAGGCAGTTGTGCTCGTAAGAAAAATATGTTGTAATATTTCTTCCTGTAGTGGAAAGCAACACCAACATTTTGAAATAATTTGATATCCATTTCTCCTCCATAAGTCATCTGTTGGCACCTTGCCTCTCCATAATCTCCATATGAAAAAAGAAATTTTGAAGGGTAATCTTTTTGTCCATATTGAATTTTGTTCTAGATTTGCTGGTTCTCTATGCCTCAATATGTGCCATGCACTCCCAACTATAAATTTACTCGATGGCATTGGCATCCATATAGGTGTGTCCCAGCAGTCATCTATATTTTCAAAGTGTACCTCTTGCTTGATGTGGTCGGCTATATCCGCTGGTAATGTTTGATCTAGCAGCTGATCATCCCAACCATTATCTATTCCTAATTCTGACACGTCTTGTAATTCTTCGTTGATGTCGAACAGTGGTGGTACCTGATGATATAGAGCTCCAATTCCAGTCCAATTTTCGTGCCAAACATTTGTTGAGCCCCTATTTAATTGCCACAGGATTTTATGCTCGACCTCATCTCTTGCTTGTAATATTTTTCTCTAAACATGTGATCCCTGCCTGAATTGCACGACAATAGGAATTTCCTTCTTGCAATATTTATTCCACATGAAATTTGACCATAATGACTTTGATGTTCTAAATTTCCACCACAACTTTGCGAACAGTGACTTTGAGATGTCAAACAGTGATCTGAAACCCAATCCTCCTTCTTCTGTAGGGAGACACAAGTTTAGCCTTTGTCATTGGAACTCCAAAAGAATCAAGCAAACATCTTGTGTAAGTGTTCGATAACATTGTCTGGAGGGTCCAACACTGAAAGTATGTGTGTAGGTAAACTCTGAAGCACGCTGGTAATAAGTGTTGCTTTGCCTCCGAAAGACAATAGTTTCCCCTTGTAAGAGTGTAGTTTTGCCTTCACCTTCTTAGTGAGATCATTGTAGTAATCCTTCCTTCTCCTTATGTAAAACATTGGACAACCTAGGTAAGTGAACGTGAATGCTCCTTTTTGGAAGCCAGTGATTGAACCAACTAAGTCAGGCAAATTTCTTGACACCTTTGTATGCATGTAGTAAGAGCTCTTTGATTTATTGATCTGCTGTCTAGAAATCTGTTCATAGTTTGTGAGCACGTCAACTACTTTCTTCAGAGAGTAAGGATCAGTAGATGAAAAGATTATAGTGTCATCTCCATAAGCCAAATGGTTTAGTGGATCTGTCCATTTGGGCATTCCAAATCCTTTGAATTTCTTATCTAAGAATAGATTGTTCAGTGATCTGGATAGTACTTCCGCAGACAGAATGAACAATGCAGGAGAAAGGGGGTCACCTTGTTTCACCCCTCTGCTGGATTTGAAGAACCCTGATGCTTGGCCATTGCTAAGACATGAGTACCAGTTGTTGACTAATATGTTCCCTATCATGTTGATGAAATGCTCAGCAAAGCCCATCTTCCTCAAAAAATGTAGAAGATATTTCCAAGCAACCCTGTCGTAAGCCTTCGCCTTATCAAGATTGATTATGACATTGGCCGGTTTCCCTCTCAACCCTATGTCGATGATTATTTCTTGTGTAAGCAAAACATTTTCAAAAATACTCCTTCCTTTAACAAAGCCAGATTGGTTGGGCGAAATCAACGAGGGAAGTATCTTCTCCATTCTATCATGTAATACCCTTGATATTACCTTGTTGATGAAATTGCTTAGACTTATTGGTCATAAGTCTGAGAATGTTTGAAATTGAGGTTTCTTAGGCAGTAGAACAAGATTAGTGTGTTTTATGGATTTTGGGAGTGGTTCTCCACCATAGAACTCTTGAAGCAGCATGTAGATATCTTCCCCCACAATGTCCCAGCATGTTTAGTAGAACAAGCCAGTGAAACCATCTGGTCTACTTGCACTATCCCTAGACAGAGCAAAAATCGCATCCTTCACTTCATCGATTGTAGGATATTTACATAACTCCAAATTATATTCAAGTGTCACCATAGTAGGTACATTGTTAAGCATTTCATCGTTAGTGGTATTCCATGTTTGTGTAAACTGGTTGCTGAAGAACTCCAGCGCAGCATTTGCCATAAGTTCCTGTCTTTCAAGCCAATACCCATCTGTGCCCTGTATCCTTTTGAGGTTCAATTTCCGCCTCTTGCCATTTGCGTAGTTGTGAAAGAATCTTGTGTTTCTATCACCTTCAGCAAACCAGTTTATTCCTGCCTTTTGCTTCTAGTATTGTTCTTCAATGCTCAGGTATTCTTTCAATTCTGCTTGTGCTTGTTGAAGTACAATTCTATTTGCTATAGTTGGTTCGTCCTCAAATAGTATCTCCTTTACTCTGACAATATCCTCCCTAATATCTACTTTCTTGAAGATATCTCCAAAAGTAACTTTACTCCAGTGTGAAAGGGCAATTTTCACTCTCTTCAATTTCTGTTTGAACATCAAGAAAGGATCCCCAATAAAATCTGCCAACCAGTTTTGTTTGTCTACCTGTTTGAAAGTGTCATGCTTTGTCCATAAATTGAGGAACTTAAAAGGTTTAACAAACTGCATAGATTCCTGCCCACAGCTCATCAGCAAAGGTGCATGATCAGATCCTGTCTGTATCAGGTGTTCTACTTCTACATTTGGGAAGATATTCTGGAAAGGTAGATTGACAAAGATCCTATCAAGTCGTTTGAAGATGCATTGTTCATTTGGACTACCATTCCACCAAGTGAAAGGGTTGGCCTTGTAATCAAGGTCAAACAAACCACAAGAGTTTATACAGAAGGCAGAGTCTTCATATTCAGGCGGGTGCACTGGTAGTCTTCCTATCTTTTCATGTTCATATAAGATCACATTGAAATCACTGCCAACGAGCCAAGGCATATCCATGTCACTGGCCAAGTAATATAAGTAGTCCCACAGTTCTAGCCTTTCAAGTGAAGAACATTTGGCGTTCACAAAAGTCATGATGATATGTCTTGATATTTCCTGATGAAATACTTTAATAGTAACCTGCTGCTCAGTGTCCATAATCAATTCCCATTCCACACCAGTTTCAATGAATATCCAAATTGTTCTATTGATGTTCGACATAACAGTTTCCATTCCAAGTTTCCTTTTGTAGGTTTAAATGTGCCTACAGTTCTAGAAAGGTTCCATAAGGCTATAATTGAAAATCTATGTTGTCTCTGCATATTGATCACTCTCTGAAAGGCCTGCTGTGTGTTAACAGACCTTATGTTCCAAATGAGAGACTTTATCATCATTTAGTTTGTGAGGCTGCCCTATTAGGCAAGATTCTTTTTGGTGGTTGAGTTGCTTTAGCATGTGCTTGTTTCTTGCCCTTCTTTCCATTTCTCGATGTGATCCTAGGTGACAAATCTCCGTCTCGTGCAATAGCCTTGAAGTTTCCAGCAGTAGATTCATCATCACCTTCATCTTCTAGTTGTTATTTTTCTACTAAGGCATGTTGAACCTCCGGTGGAAGCTCTTTATGGGTAATGATGTCATGTAGTACCTGATTTGGAGATATTAAAGGGACATTGAGTTGTATCTGCATAGGGGATCCAGTTGGTGAAGCACAAGCAATCTGAGACCAATACTAGTTGCTGCTAGTTCCACATTAACTATTGCAAGTCCCATGTGATCAATCGCCATGTTATTTTCCTGACCAGCAACAGTTTGTGACCTCACTGTATTTGTTGAAGTCTCTATGTCAATATCAACACCTTGCTCCATAATTGTAACTCCAACCAGAGTTCCTGCAGTATTAAAACTAAGCTGCCCTATATCACTATTGCGTACTTCATTTGTGTGAGGTTTTCTGTGTGCTTGCTTTAGCACTGTACCAACCAGAGTTCCTGTAGTGTTAGAATTAAGCTGCCCTATATCACTATTGAGTACTTCATTTGTGTGAGGTTTTCTGTGTGCTTGCTCTAGCACTGTATTGTTTGTTTGAGCTTCAATTGCTATAGCTTGTTTTGGTTCTGAATTGTAATCAATCTCCTGGATTTCATCACTCTAGATTTGTGTAGCAATTGTGGTGGAATTAGGCGATGACACAAAAGTCTGCGATGGTATGTCATGTCATGATTGGTTTAGAGTAACATTCATGACTTCTTTGTGTTTGCCAAAACTTCTTTGAACCCAGTCTATTATGTTCTCCTCTATTGTTGTACCTTTTGTCCCAGTATCTTTAATAGCATTGTGATTGTCAGTACTTCTGACCTACTGATCCTTCTGATTAACATGAGCAACTGTTGTATCAATCTGTTTTTTTGGAAAGTATGTTTTCACCTAATTCTAATGTTTGCTGCCTTTGATGTTGATCTTTCTTATTGTTTTCCTATTTTGCATTGGAACCAAGGATCCCAGAAGATTCAAGTTCAGCTGCTGTTAAGGTATTTTTGGTGTTACCTTTCAACTGAACTGAATCGTGAACTGCCTGAGGAGCAGCTATTCCATTAGGATTCCCTGTCTCATTAGGTAGCTCCTGGACAATCCCCTTTCCTCCATTCCAAACAGCATTACTATCAGCAATATTATGAATTCCTTCTTGAACAAACTCCAGTGTCATTAATGTAGCTGGTTGTAATTTGCTCATTATAATTGATGTCTGGGCTAGTTTGGGAACCTGTGATCCAAGTTCATGTTCATGTGGTTGTTGTGGTGGGAGCTTGCTAGAGGGCATACCTGACTGATTGGTGGTTTTTTGGTGCATTCTCTTTTTGTGAATGCTGTAGTAGTTGAACCTTTGGTGTTTTAGCAATGTATAAAGGCTGATGTTTCCTGCTGTTATTCTGTACAATTCCTTTGAATTTCTTGTTTTTCTGTGTTTGACATTCCTCTTGTGAATGATTTATCTCTTTGTTCTGATCTTCTTCCCTGGAAGGTGATGTATTTATTTTTTGGCTGCTCTGAGGTTGGTGGTGAAGTGCCTGTCTTTGCTGAACTGTAAAATGCTGCTGTTGTACACTTGAATTAACCATCTGTTGCTGGGCTGGTTCTGCATTGGATATTCCAGTGGCTTTCATTTTCTGCTTCTCATCATGTTTGGCTTTATCTGGGCATGCATGGATTGTGTGTTCTAGGTGTCTACAATAGGTGCGGTGTTCAGGCAGGCTCTCATATTGTATTTCCAGCCATTGTCCATCACTATTTTCATCTTGGTTTTCATCATAACCTAGCCAAACATGTTGAGGCCTTTTCTTAGTTAATTCAATCTGCATTTTCACCTTAGCAACACTGCCTTTTGTTTTTTGGAATGAATCTAGATCAAGGAATAATGCTTTTTCCACATGAGACAACAATGGTTTGAGGATTTTCATGTAGTAAAGGTGCCAAGGCATTTCAGGGATGATAATCCAAACCGGTACTATCGGAGAATCTTCATTAGGATTGAAAAGAGGTATCCAAGCTTCAAGTTTCATCATTTGGCCTTGAATGTACATGAATTATTTATTCCACACTGTCGCATGATCATATTCATTGTCTAGATCAATGTAGACAGTCTTAGAATTGAAATGAGCAATCTTAACTCCAACCCTGAGTTCAGTTGGAGTCACGAAGATTCTTCTAATTACTTCCATTCTAGGCATAGTTCTACCAAATTTCCCAACCACAGTGTTCTTACATCTTGCTGCCATAGTGCCCATATAATCCTCTTTGTAAAAACAACTGCAGGCCTGCTTTGTTTGGTTGTTAACTTTGGTGGGGTGAACTGAATAGGAGTTCTCTCTGCTTCGAATTTGGCTCTGATTTTTGTGGCATAAGAGTGGGTGATTGTATGGGGGGGGGGAGGTTCAGTTGTGTTTGTGAGTTTTTGGAGTTATTCCTTGGTTACTACTGGAAACTGTGGGTTGATGTTAACTATATTGTGTAATGTGCTAGAATATGGAATTTGTGATGATTGGCTTGCTTGATTAGTTCTTCTGTTAGGTCTTTCAAAGTTGGCAGTGAGAATAGGCTGGTTTTTTATGGGAATGGTAGGTAACTTATTAAGCTGCTGCAGGGTAGTTTTGGATGCGAGTATCCTATTTTTGGCATTCTGTGCTCCTACTTGCCTGTGACCTTATCAACCATACCAATATTGTCAACTTGTGGCGCAATAGGTTTACCTTGGATCACCCCAACTTGAATTACCCCATTAACATTTTTTTGCCCCGTCACTGTAGTTGTAAGTGACTGCCCTTGATCACCCTCATTTCTCGTATGTTCTTGTAAATTCTCTTGACGACTAATCTCAACATGACTTTGTGAATCACAAACATTTATATGTTCATAAAAATTGATATCAAAACTGACCCTGGCATTTTGTCGAACAGATGGTATGTGTGATTCTGTATAAACTTTGTTCTGCAAAGTTGTAACTAATTGCTCATCGTGGTTGTTGATTGAAGGGTCGGGATCATTGTCCAAATCAATTGGAGTGGCTTGGGTTAAGTTGTAACTAATTGCTCGCAAATTCCTGTTGTGATATTGTCTGATGCTTTGTTGGTTGATTGTAAATGGTGTGTTAAGCCATCTCCATGGCTTTGAATAGGTCAACTTAACCCAGAAACGTTGCAGTGTATCTCAGCTAAGTCGTGGCGATTTATTGGTGAACACACAGTTCCACCATTGTTGATTCGTTCAGCAGATGGGGAAGAAATGATAGAGTCGCCTACCTGGGTTGTGTGCGTAGTGTGTAGACGCAATTGTTGAGACTGGTCCGGTGGTCTTTCACCACCGGACGAGGGATCGGTGACCATTTTTGTCCGTTCAGTTATTGTTCCTCTTTGTCGCCTCTCTAGCTTCTTTTGTTGATTTCAAGATCTCTATTTCATATTTATCATTTGATGGTTAAATTTTCTATTAATTCAGTAAGTGATAGGTGTCACGACCCAAACCGATGGGCCATGACGAGTGCCCGAGCCTACCTGTCGAACATCCCTAAGCATACGTCTAAGATAAAACATGAAATAAGTGTAGGAAATGCATAATGTCTGGCAGTAAACTACTAAATTATGTGAATAACATACGCGAAAAAATGTGCCCAAAAGACATATGTACATATATATACGGAATACGGTAGGACGAGCCGACAAGGCCACATACTATTCGACTATACATGACTGTCTATAGGTCTCTAATAGAGTGTACAAATGTATAAAGGACGGGGCTGGGCCCCGTCATACCCATATATGTATACAAACATATCGTACCAAAATCCAAGTAGCAACTCCAGATCAAATGGAGCACACTAACTCTCGCTGAGCAAGGATCCTAAGAAGGGGGACTGTCAACCTGTCTACCTGCACCTGCGGGCATGAAACGCTGGCCCCAGGAAATAGGGGCATCAGTACGAATAATGTATCGAGTATGAGGCATGCAAATCAGTACATAGAATCCGCCTGTAAGCCTAAATAACTTTGTGAATCCTGAAATATTTGTAATGTCATGCATGTGCGTATAAATGTCATATCATGCATAGGTATATGCTGTCACGCCCCAAACTCGGGGAGTGCGACCGGTGCTCAACTGAGTGAACTCGGCCAAGCAAACCTGTTACATTTCCTTCTACCCAAACTCATCCATGAATAAAGAGGAGATGCATTCCATAAATCAAACACTGAAAATATTTTATTAACAACTCCCATTTCATTCCATTAGCTACTTCATTCATAATTTTCAAAGTATTGCAAGTTTATAGATATAATGCAAAATATGTTTGCCAAATAGCAACATTTCTAGTTCAATTTCCAACATCATATACCACTCATAACCTATCTATGGAGCCTCTAAATATGACAGAAGAATAGTATAAAAGTGCCAGCAACAAGGCCCCCGCTATACCTCAAGACACAAAGTGTAACATCAAGTGACATCGGGCCTCGAATAGAATAGGGCTCACCAAAACCTGCTCTATAGGGAGTAACTGCTAACGAGGACCAAAGTTGCACCGCTGATGAATCACCTGCATCCATTGGAGATGCAGCAACCCGACAAAAGAGACGTTAGTACATATGGAATAGTACTAGTATGTAAAGCTAACTGTCCTCTTTCAAAATAGAATACCAATGTAAGAAGGGAAAATCCATGGAAACAACAAGTCACAATCAATGATATTCAAATGCCAAGTTTAAACATAATAATTTCCAAAATATGAAGATAACAATGGGAAGTGATAATCAAATTATGATGATAATATTATTTTTGGTTGGGAGATCTTTAGCACTGATATACCAATGTTCACAATACCAATGTTCACAATACCAGTGTTCACAATACCGATGGTCACAATACCAATGTTCACAATACCGATGTTCACAATACCAATGTTCACAATACCGATGTTCACAATACCAATGCCACCGTACTTTTAGCACGGAGTCCGATCACGATCCGATCGGCTTGGCTATCTAATTAGAGAATCAACCACAATTATTATCAATACCAATACCGCCGTAATGTTAGCATGAAGTTCGATCATGACCCGATCGGCTAGGTAATCTCATTAGAGAATCAACCAAAATTATTATCGATACCAATACCACCGTAATTTTAGCACGGAGTCCTATCACGACCCGATCGGCTAGGCTATCTCATTAGAGAATCAACCACAATTATTATCAATACCAATACCACCGTAAATTTAGCATGGAGTCCGATCACGACCCGATCGGCTAGGCTATCTCATTAGAGAATCAACCACAATCTCAATTTCAATTACAATTTCCAACACAATCACCACCATGTGTGCGACATGGTGTCCGATCACGACCCGATCGGCTAGGCTGTCTTATTCGAGACATCAACCCTTTTATATCAATCAATCTTATCCCAATTAAAAGGAATAATTTTATCACATCAATCTCATCCCAAATAAGGGGAATAATTCACAAAATTAACATAGGTGCAAATGTATTTACCTCATCAACTTCCACATTGTATAAATCTCCACTAATATTTTCAACCAATAACAACAACAATATTTCCTTGGCTCTTTTGCCATTCACAAGATTCTTTATTCAAGGCACGGTAGCCATATTTGTTATTCCACACTTTTATTTCTTCTCTCTCACGTTTCATCATCATAAATATCAACATACATATAATATTCTGGAAATCACAACTTTAAGTTCATTAGAAATGAACAATTTAAGCACCATAGATGTTTTTTCCGAGTTAAAATCATCAGCAAATAACACACATTTAGTCTTGACACATTTTTTCCCACAAAGGGCAATATACAATTTCCACTCACGAATATCTAAGAACGCAAAACACATTGAAAATACTCACAAATCATAACGTCTGTTAAAACAGCCACATATGAGCATGACTTGAGTTTATAGGCTTTTAGGCAATTCTATTTTCGAAGTTAATTCGGAAAAGTTGAATCAAGGCTCATTTCATAACCTTTCTCATATCATTTCATTTCATTGGCTGCATTGGCCATAAGTTTAACTTTCACTTATATCAATCTTCACATTTCATACTTCTTTCACATATTTTAATTCCATTGGCCCCATTGGCCACATGTATAATTTTAACTTATATCAATCATCGCATTTCATATTTCTTTCACATCTTTATAGGTTACCAATAGTAAGACATTTTCAATCAAGACTTTAGGTTCACATATGAGCAATTATGAGTCTTAAGCATATTGAGTTTTCTCGCACAATTTGGAATCATAACCTTCATTTGAAACACAACTCAAAGACATAGCATTTTAATACACGTATCATTCTTGAACACATTCCCAAAGGATAACATAATGTGTTAGGAACATTCAGAACACGTTTTGAATACTTAATTTTTGACACTTTGCTTATTTAGGACAATCGAATTTATTGGGAACAACTCGTAACATAGAATAAGGAACTTGAGACAACCATACTTGAAACTTATGGGAACATCATTGAATTCAATTCTAAGAAAGTAGTTTAGCCAACATACCTTGTTTTGCGCTTTCCTTAAATTACTACAACATTCCGAAAATTCTAGGAATCTCAATCTATTTTGAGACATAACAAAATTGAACCATTATTAGGAAGATATTCATGATCTCAGCTCATTTGAGCATTTTATCAAACACTAGGTGTACAAATTTAACTAAGGTTATTCTACAAGATTTCCTTTATACCACAACTCAATCTTTACTTATTTAAGCTCAACAATCTCCCCACAAACCTTATTGGTACATATATGTATGCATAATACTCTCACACCCAAGAATCATACTTTTCATAACCTACTTTTAATCAAAATCCCATAATTTAGGGATAGGGAGTAGAATCTTACCTATTAGATGTAGATCTTGTGAAATCTTCAAGCCTTGAGCAAGAATTGATGAACAAAATAGCTAGGTCTTCTCGTTCTCTCTCTAAGATAGCTCTCTCCTCTCTCTAAAAAAATCACATTTTACCTTCTAAAATGACCCCCTAAGGCCTTATATCAAAATTGGATCGGATATGAAAATTTCCAAAAATGACACCCGAAGTCAATTATGTGGTGCAATTATGCTATAGCATAATCGTTTTGTGGGCAGCAAACTTGCAACATAATCAATTATGCGACAACATAATTGCAACATAATAATTATGCAACAACATAATTGCAGCATAATAATTATGCGACAACATAGTTGCAGAATAATCAATTATGCGACAGCATAATTGCAGCATAATAGTTTGTCCGTCTCTGCTCCACTTTATGATGCTTATGCGGTCTGCGGAACCGTTTTGCGGTCGCGAAATTGATCGCAGATCCAGCCTTTGATAATTTGGCTATAACTTCTTGTAGGTGTATCCAAATGACAAACGGTGTGAAGCGTTGGGAACTATACACATAGACCTTTCTTTTGATAGGTAATACACCATATAAATCGACATATCAAGAGAGGTATGCTCGTTTGAAGTTTGGTCTTGTGCGAACTCACTAGAAACATTATCCCATCATAAAATTTTTAACTTGATTTAGCCTTGGGGCTCTTCTTAGACCATAAACCATTCTTAATACACCTCATATATATATTATGATGATCAATTGGTATCATTGATATAATAGTCCTTGTCTGCACATAAAATAATATAATTAGCGCACATCAACTTTCTTACTAGCGCTGAAGTACTTCGAAATTTTTCGGGGTGTTACATTCTCCCCCACTTAAGAACATTCATCCTCGAATGTTTTACAAGTCCCTTATAAGAATAGAGTTACCATCATTTTACCTCCAACCATTATACATAGGCGCTTATGACTACATGGGTCTTATACTTCCCTTCCAAAATCTCAACTTACTTATGGCCCTTAAAATTGGCTTTCTTTACAAATTCATAAAAATTTCGACAGGGTTTCCCCTGTAACTGGGCCTATCCACCTGTCAGAGAATCCTAGAAATCAATCCTAACAGTATATCCATTACTCAATGACACACCACAGTATATATCAACAACACCGATCTCAACATTAGGGCATTACATTAACAATAGTGGTATCTTGACATGAAATGTACACATTTAAACCATAATACATAGAAGGTACATTTTTGAACCACAACCATTTGGCTCTAGAAACAAGTGAGAATATTTCCTTTACTCAACACTTTCAACCTACGAGGTGATCTCCTCGACTCACAGACTTAGCCATAACACTTGACGGAGGCAATCTTAACTTTCGGACTTATCTAATAAGGATAGCAAATAGTTCCTCCTCATAATCCAATTATCCATTAACTTCACCTTCTTAGACATAGACACATGAAACACCGGGTACACGGAGAACAATAATAGGAAAACATCATACTCATAGTTTGGCCTATTTCCTTTAAGATTTCATAAGTCCTAATGTGACTACACATGCTCTACCTTTATTAACAATTCACATATAATCCTCATGGGAAAACAATATTAAGAATAACCCATTCACTTTCTTCAACTCTAAATCTCTACGCCGAACACCAGGCGACCTCCAACAATTAGTCTAAGATGTGCTAGCTTGAATATGACCATAAAATTTCCTATCCAATATATTTGATCACGGGATGACACTTCCTCTTTGACACGTGACATATGGGAGGCATAATCGGAAGGATGAAGACATTAGCACCAGTTATTCTTGAAAGACTATTATTCATGAAAAGGAAAACAACAATTGTTTCATTCCATATGTGCCTTGTTTGGCAATAGTAGGCCTCAAAGAGAAATAGCCAAGTACGTGACACCAGTCGTCTCCTGGAGTGTAGGGAAAATCAGTTTAACTTGAAATGAAAATATTCTAGCACCCCGAATGTGATATGGGTTTCGAAATGCATGAAATTGTATTACGCTCTTAACATTAACTGACACAATGAATCTATGTCACAAGCCCATGGGGATGAAAAAGAAGTTGAACACTTGTGAGATTATTATCATTCTCACAACTTAACCTTTGCCAATAGTTTATCCTATATGGGAGGACTAGAGATACGACAACTTGCCTTTCAAATCAATATGCTCTCATGTTACTAGACGGTTAAAAGGATTCGTGATAATATACACAAAGGAACAAAGTGATTGTCCAAACCATAGGAGCCACATACACTAGAGAGAAACAGAGTGACTCAAGAAGGATCTCAACAATAGGCTGTTTTACATTAGATTTGATACCACATAGGTAAATATTATGGTGGTGCGTGCATAGGTACAAATGACCAGATGTTATCTATTCGAATAAAAAGGTTATGTATGAAATTCATCAGGTATAGTCCCTTATTGAGAATTTAGGAAAGCAAGTGGGAATTATTAATCCTAGAGTTATAACTCAATTCAAGGAAATAATTATAGAGCTCAATTCCACAAGAGGTTGTAAATAAGAGACTTTGTGATAGAGTGGATTCACGAATAATGTGTCTTGTTCAAAGAGTAGATACATGAAATTTTTTGTGGTTCAACATTTTGGTTAAGACCATATTTATGTAGGCCTCTTCAATATGGATGTACATATACAACAAGGAAAATAATGCGGTGTTCATAATGATGTAATAAGGAGTGACTTACTTGATGACTTTAGATTGATAGGGCAGTATCTTACTTGATGCCCCTCAACTCCACAACCATAACGTATTTCAAGAGTCATTCAACACGTTCCCAAGTGGCATTTCTTACAAATCAAACATTCCAACTTATTTGTACAAACAACCCTCTTTCATTTCTTAGGTGCTCTTACCACATGATCAGATGGCACGATAACATTAACAGGGACAAGTACACTTCCCTTAGCAACTGGTTCTCTCATTCCCTCCTCGTGACTCGAATCGGTAGGTTACTCATATGGAAAATGAGGCATGATGAGGAAAATAGCTTCCTATCTTAAGCTCTATCGCATGATCAGGAGTATGAAAGAAGGGTGAAATTCCTAAATGTCCAAGTAGCCTCCTCATTATAGATGTGGTCAACAACACACCGATAAGAAGGACTCTACTAGACACGGCTCCGAGACATCCTAGGACACTTTAAAACCTTAGGCTCTGATACCAAGTTTGTCACGCCCCAAACTCAGGGAGCACGACCGGTGCTCAACCGAGCGAACCCGGCCGAGCAAGCCTATTGGATTTCCTTCTACCCAAACTCATCCATGAATAAATAGGAGATGCACTCCATAAATCAAACACTGAAAATATTTTATTAATAACTCCCATTTCATTCCATTAGCTACTTCATTCATATTTCCAAAGTATTGCAAGTTTATAGATATAATGCAAAACATGTTTGCCAAATAGCAACATTTATAGTTCAATTCCCAACATCATAAACCACCCACAACCTATCTACGGAGCCTCTAAATATGACAGCAGAATAGTATGGAAGTGCCGGCAACAAGGGCTCGGCTATACCTCAAGACACAAAGTGTAACATCAAGTGGCATTAGGCCCAGAATAGAATAGGGCTCACCAAAACCTGCTGAATAGGAAGTAATTGCTAACGAGGACCAAAGTTGCACCGCTGATTAATCACCTGCATCCATTGAAGATGCAGCGCCCCCGGCAAAAGGGACGTTAGTACATATGGAATAGTACTAGTATGTAAAGCTAACTGTCCTTTTTCAAAATAGAATACCAATGTATGAAGGGGAAATCCATAGAAACAACAAGTCACAATCAATGATATTCAAATGCCAAGTTAAAACATAATAATTTCCAAAATATGAAGATAACACTGGGAAATAATAATCACATTATGATGATAATATTATTTTTGGTTGGGAGACCTTTAGCACTGATATACCATTGTTTACAATACCAATGTTCACAATACTAGTGTTCACAATACCAATATTCACAATACCGATGTTCACAATACCAATGCCACCGTACTTTTAGCACGGAGTCCGATCACGAGCCGATCGGCTAGGCTATCTCATTAGAGAATCAACTACAATTATTACCAATACCAATACCACCGTAATTTTAGCACGGAGTCCGATCACGACCCGATCGGCTAGGCTATCTCATTAGAGAATTAACCACAATTATTATCAATACCAATACCACCGTAATTTTAGCACGGAGTCCGATCACGACCCAATCGGCTAGGTTGTCTTATTTGGAGACATCAACCAAAATCTTAATTTCAATTATAATTTCTAGCACAATCACAGCACGGAGTTCGATCACGACCGATCGGCTAGGCTATCTCATTAGAGAATCAACAACAATTATTATCAATACCAATACCACCGTAATTTTAGCACGGAGTCCGATCATGACCCGATCGGCTAGGCTGTCTTATTTGAAGACATCAACAAAAATCTCAATTTCAATTACAATTTCCAGCACAATCACCATCATGTGTGCGATATGCTGTCTGATCACGACCCGATCAGCTAGGCTGTCTTATTCGAGACAACAACCCTTTTATATCAATCAATCTTATCCCAATTAAGAGGAATAATTTTATCACATCAATCTCATCCCAAATAACGGGAATAATTCACAAAAATAACATAGGTGCAAATGTATTTACCCCATCATCTTCCACATTGTATAAATCTCCACTAGTATTTTCAACCAATAACAACAACAATGTTTCCTTGGCTCTTTTGGCCATTCACAAGATTATTTATTCAAGGCACAGTGGCCATATTTGTTATTCAACACTTTTATTTCTTCCCTCTCTTGTATCATCATCATAAATATCAACATACATATAATATTCAGGAAATCACAACTTTAAGTTCATGAGAAATGAGCAATTTAAGCACCATAGAAATGGAGTAAAATGATTGGCAATTGATGCCCAAGTTAAAATCATCAGAACACACCATTTATTCTTGACACATTTTTTCTCACAAAGGGCAATACACAATTTTCACTCACGAATATGTAAGAATGCAAAACACATTGAAAATAGTCACAAATCATAACGTCTGTTAAAACAGCCACATATGAGTATGACTTGAGTTTATAGGCTTTTAGGCAATTCTATTTTCGAAGTCAATTCGGAAAAGTTGAATCAAGGCTCATTTCATAACCTTTCTCACATTATTTAATTTCATTGGATCCATTGGCCAGAAGTATAACTTTCACTTATATCAATCATCGCATTTCATACTCCTTTCACATCTTTTAATTCCATTGGCCCCATTGGCCACAAGTATAGCTTTCACTTATATCAATCATCGCATTTCATATTTCTTTCACATATTTATAGGTTATCAACAGTAAGACATTTCCAATCAAGGCTTTAGGTACACATATGAGCAATTAAGAGTCTTAAGCATATTGAGTTTTCTCATACAATTTGGAATCATAACCTTCATTTGAAACACAACTCAAAGAAATAACATTTTAATACACGTATCATTCTTGAACACATTCTCAAAGGATAACATAATGTGTTAGGAACATTCGGAACACGTTTTGAATACTTAATTCTCGACACTTTGCTTATTCGGGACAATCGAATTTACTGGGAACAACTCGGAACATAGAATAAGGAAGTTGAGACTACCGTACTTGAAACTTATGAGAACATCATTGAATTAAATTCTAAGAAAGTAGTTTAGCCAACATACCTTGTTTTGCGCTTTCCTTAAATTACTACAACTTTCCGAAAATTCTAGGAATCCCAATCTATTTTGAGACATAACAAAATTGAACCATTATTAGGAAGATATTCATGATCTCAGCTCATTTGAGCATTTTATCAAACACTAGGTGTGCAAATTTAACTAAGGTTATTCTACAAGATTTCCTTTATACCACAACTCAATCTTTACTTATTTAAGCTCAACAATCTCCCCACAAACCTTATTGGTACATATATGTATGCATAATACTCTTACACCCAATCATACTTCTCATGACCTACTTTTAATCAAAATCCCGAAAGTTAGGGCTAGGGAGTAGAATCTTACCTATTAGATGAAGATCTTACGAAATCTTCAAGTCTTGAGCAAGAATTGATGAACAAAATAGCTAGGTCTTCTCGTTCTATCTCTAAGATAGCTCTCTCCTCTCTCTACAAAATCACATTTTACCTTCTAAAATGATCCCTTAAGGCCTTATATCAAAATTGGATCGGATATGAAAATTTCTAAAAATGACCCCCAAAGTCAATTATGTGGTGCAATTATGCTATAGCATAATCGTTTTGTGGGCAGCAGACTTGCAGCATAATAATTATGCGACAGCATAACTGCAGCATAATAATTATGCGACAGCATAATTGCAGCATAATCAATTATGCGATAGCATAATTGCAGCATAATAGTTTGTCCGTCTCTGCTCCACTTTGCGATTCTTATGCGGTCCGAGGAACCGTTTTGCGGTCGCGAAATTGATTGCAGATCCAGTCTTTGGTAATTTGGTCATAACCTCTTGTAGGAGTGTCCAAATGACAAACAGTTTGAAGCGTTGCAAACTAGACACATAGACCTTTCTTTTGATAGGTAATAAACCATATAACTCTACATATCAAGAGATGTATGCTCGTTTGAAGTTAGGTCTTGTACGAACTCACTTGAAACTATATACCATCATAAAATTTTTAACTTGATTTAGCCTTGGGGCTCTTCTTAGACCATAAACCATTCTTAATGAACCTCATACATATATTATCATGATCAATTGATATCATTCATATAATAGTCCTTGTCTGCACACAAAATAATATAATTAGCACACATCAACTTTCTTACTAGCGCTCAAGTACTTTGAAATTTTTCGGGGTGTTACATATGCGTACATAACGTCATCAAGCCTCTGGGAGCATCCCCTCATATCATCTCGGCCTTAGTGGGAGAAATCATCCACGTATACCAACTGATCAGGTGGTGCTGCGTATATAACGATGTAACCTTTCCCCCCCCCCCCCCCCCCACACACACACACACACACACACACACACATATATATATATATATATATATACTCATATATAACGCTACCTGTTCATGGGTCCATTTACATATATAAATGAATGCAATGAAAAGTAAGTCAATAAGATCTCTCGCAATGTCTTAAAATCAATATGCCTTCGGATAAATTTTATTAACTACATATTTTTTCGAGACCCATGAACAGATAATATAATAATAAGATACATGGGGAATCAAGAACATAGGCACCCCTAGTGCTTCTATGAATAGA